>NC_133660.1:225341566-225941566 GCF_037893015.1 Macrotis lagotis | reverse complement strand
TTCTTGGCCTCAGTTTCTTCATCTATCAAATGAGGAGGTTGGATTTCCACTATACCACACTGTCTAGTTATTATCCAGTTGTGAGAATGTTGCTCCCCTGAACATAGGAGGTGCTTGGGAAAATCAATGTTCAATGGAATTGGAGTAAATTCCAACTGGAAGATGCCATCATCAGAATGTGATTGTTTAGTCACTATGAAGTAAGCCTAGCCTGGAGGCCAGAAGATAAGAGTCCTGAATAAGTTAACAGCCAAAGCAATGAAACAATCAATCCAATAATCAATAGGCCTTTATTAACTGTCTACTATGTGCTCTACCCTATGGTTAAAAAGAAAAAAATAGCCCTTTTTCTCAAGGGCTTTATATTTGGGGGGGGGAAGGGATCTGGGTGTGACCTTGAATTTGTCATTTGTCCAATTTTAACTTCGAGTCTCCTATAAATGGAAGAATCTGGGTTTGATTCCAGTTCTGATTCTACATTTGATATTATCCTAGGAATAAATACTGACATAAATCAGCAATCCTCAAATCTGCTTTATGTCACAGGTTAAAATACTCTGGGACATGGGTAGGGGAAGGAAAATAAGGAAACAGGAGCAGGTCAATTTGAGAACTTACAGATTCTTCAGTTTGGCTTCTCCATCCCTCCTAAGAGATACTCTTGACTGCTCCTTACAACAGATGTCCTTGTGTATTCTCCTTCAGTTACCATGGCTACCTGAGTTCTGACTCAGGGCCTGACCTTTTGCAGGTAGCCTCACATTTCCTGGATCAATCTTCCCAGGGGGATACAGGGACAGCTCCATTCCCATGTTAAAGTGTCACATGCTTCAGCTAGAGAAGGACTAAGATGCAATGTGGGCATCTCACTTCACTATTGGAAAGAATTATACACTAATTAGGGTTAATTTATTAAGCCATGAAGGTCCTGGTCACAGCAGAAAGCATCTGTGATGTGTGGAAATAAACACGAGTTTGGGAGCCAGGAGTCAAAGCAGACTAGAATCTACTATTTTGTCAATGATCTTGGGCAAATTACTTTCTCTCATTCAGCCTCAATTTCCCAAGAATAAAACCAGGTACTAGATTCCTAGTTTCTAATATCTCTTCTAAGACAAGATTCCCTAGAAGAGAATTCCTTGATCCTCTTAAAAAAAAAAAACTTGGTTTAGATGCACACGCCACTCCCATATCTGAAGCATTCTATCTTTCCTTGTTGAAATTCAAGCCATCTTTTATAGTTGAGCTTAAACAACATGAAGATTCCCCAATCATCCTGATTGGTGAAGACCATCAGGCTTTTTTTGCACCATTTTAATGTCTCTGAGTGTATTATAGACATTTGAGCTGTTCCTTATCCCTCAACTAGATGGTGAGCTACATGAAGAAAGAGATTGAGCCTTGCCCAAACTTTTGTGTCTAACTAGTGCCTAATAAGAGTTCAGTGAAGTAGATGTTTATTTTATTGAAATGATCCAAGAGAAGACTTAGGGGGGACTTGATTACTACCTTTGAGCACTTGAAAATTATGTCAGATTTAGCTCCATCAGAGATCTTTGAAGTCAATACAATCCCCTTTTTTTGCAGATATAGAGACTGGGACCCAGGAAAGTTAAATGCTTTGCCTGAGGGGATATGAGTAGTAATAATCAGAGGAAGGATTTGAATTCATATCCTCTGACTCCAATGTCAATCTTCTCTCTTGCTCCTTTCTGCCTCCATAGTTTTTCTTGACCCTGGAGGGCAGAGCTAGAAGCAATGGAAAGAATGTTGTAGAAGCAGACTTCAACTTGCTCTGGGAAAAAAAAATTTCCTTTCAAATAGATCTATCCAAAGATGTGATGGGATGCCTTACACCTTATTAAATTCCCCAACACTGGAGATCTTCTGGGGGGATGTTAGGTGACCACTTATTAGCAATAAAAAAAGTTCCTGCATAGGTATAAATTGGAGTCGACCTCTGAGTTTTCTTTGAGAAGAGGATTCTATGATTCCATGATTTGAATTTGATTTACATGATTCTTTATGGTTCTTAGCATTCTATTAATTTTCCCACTCTAGATGTCAGAATCCCCATCTACAAAATGAGGAGTTTGTATTTAATGATCTCTAAGAGTAGAAGGAGTGTTTGATTTGGGGTTCTAATCCCAATTCTCTCCTATGTGACCTTGTATGAGCAGCAATTAATTTGTCTTGGCTTCAGTTTTCTCATTTGAAAAATGAAGGTATCGAACCAGGTGACCTCGAGGGTCCATTCCAACTTGAAATCAATGAGCCCATGTCCTTAGGAGTCAACATTTAGTGACCAGCTGCATGACAGACTTCTTTTCCATTTGATTCCAACAGAGTTTGCCAAGCTGCTTCATTAAAACAAAATTCAACACAAGAGTTTCCAAGGTTCATGAACAAACTCCCAGAGGGCAAGTGGAACTGGTGGCAGCTCCTGTTGGTATTGGAGAGGGAGTTTTATGAATGACTGCCATTTGGCTTTGTCTGTGGAGGAGGTAAGGCCATCCTTTTCCCCACACTGTAGGCTCTTGGGTATTTATATTTCAATTTTCTTATTTTTTTCTTCTTAATGCATCTTCCTTCTTTCAGATTCTATGTCATTGGTAAAGTCATTAATTTCTTCTAAAGCTGGATTGTCATCTTATGATGTGCATTAGCAAGATAAGATGGAGGCAGTATCCCATGGAAAAATGTTATCCAAATGATTTTTATGACAGTTAAAAAAGTGAATCCCCAGTAGAGCCTATGGGGGAGGAAAGAGCAGTAAAATAATTCAAACAAAGATAGAACATTGATTAAGAATGCATGCTTATGTTCTAAAAATTTCCTTTTCAAAGCAGAAAATATTTATAACTTTTACTGAATTTTTCTGACTATCTAATCCTGTCAGACCTTGCCTTAGATGTAGCCCTTTATGGACATTATTTATTGATCCCAACTTCCTCATTGTGGGGAGGGGTTTGCAAGGCAGTGCAGTTAAGTGACTTGCCCAAGGTCACACAGCTAGTAAGTATCAAGTGTCTGAGGCTAGATTTGAACTCAGGTCCTCCTGACTCCAGGGCCAGTGCTTTATTCACTGAGCCACTTAGCTGCCCTCTTTCCTGATTATTCTTAAAGAATCTTCTGTTATTCCATGGATTTGGACTGAATGACCAGCACCTCAGGCCACTTTGTCCATAATTAGGGTAAACTGACAGCTCGTGGTATATATATGGACTTTCCCCTTGCAGAAAGAGGGTCAGATCTTCTGGTTTGGCTGCTCTGCGTGGGTGGGGGTCAGTCATACATTTCCTGTAGTAAATATAATTTCATTTAACTAACTGAACTTTTTAAGGAACAGAATTTTCAAAATACATATTGATAGAGAAATATTTGAATAGGAACATCTAGGTTCAGTTAGCTAATCTTTCTTGTTACTATGCACTGCTACACGTAAGAGCTTCAGGATCACATAATAGAAACTATAAAAGATTTGAAGTCAAGAGACCTAGGCTTGGTTCTAGGGACCATTAATGTGTGACATCAGGCCAGTCATTTCCCCGAGACTTATGTTCTCTTTGAGCTCTAAATCTTATGATGCTAGTCAGGTTTTTTTCCACTAGACTAATACCACTCTTTTTCAATTCTTTTTTTTTTCAAATCATTTTTTTCAACTCACAATTTTAAATTCTCAGATCCAATTAATGTTCCTGTCAACAAACATTAAACACCTACTATGTGGCTAAAACCTGGTCTCTGACATTCCTGGACTCAATGCTGTAGGAATTCCAGGTAGTTTGGCAACAAAAGCCTTTACAAACATCCATGTCACCTGCTTCAGGGACTCTCTCCATCAGGAACTGAAGCCATCTATTTATCCTACTTTACTGGTGATGGATCACCATTTTCTCTGGCTCGCCAACTCTGTGCTTCCTTCTGGCTCACATGTTCTTTCATTAGGAGCTTCTCTGCTCAGACATCCTTAGCAATATACTAATTCTCAACTGACCCTGAGTTACCTTAGTTATTTGGAACAGGGACATCACAACTCCACACATCCAACTAATTTCTAGCTACAATACTGGATGAGCTCCAACAAGTCACACTGATTGGATTGAAGAAGAGGCTTTCTATTGTCAACAGGGGGGTACACCCTTGATTCAAAACTGGGAAGGAAACCCACCTTCACTAGCAAAGCATAAAGTGAAAATTGAACATTGCTGCCTTCGTTCCAATGGAGGAGATGAAGGATATTATATATATATATATATATATATATATATATATATATATATATGGAAGGCTTTAATATATGGCCTGACTGAAAGGAAAAACATGGGTGAAGTTGAAAGAGAGCTTTCTGAGATTTTCAATCCCTCCCTTTCTTTTTTCTTCTTGTTAGCACAAGAAGCTCATATATGGAAAGCTCTTTGCAAACCTGAGTGTGCCTTCTAAACATGAGTTATTGCTATTATCTTCTCTCTACAAGCAAGAAAAGGAAGGCTCTCCTAGCCCTCTCTGGTTGTGACATGGGAGGTTCTACTGAGTTGAGGACAAGGATCACTTTGATTTTCTCAGGAATGTTTGTGTGTTTCTAGGGTTACTATTAAAGGTTATAAGCTTAATTTATCAAAGTCGTATTGGATTTGTATGTTTAGATTGAGCTAGAAATGGGCAACTAGGTGGTGTAGAGAATAGAGTACTATTCCTGGAGTCAGGAATATCTGAATTAAAATCCAGCCTCAGACACTTACTAGCTGTTTGACTTAACCCCACTTTGTCTCAGTCCCTCCTCTGTAAAAGGAAGGAAATGAAAAACTTAAGAAGGAAATGGAAAACCACTCCAGTATCTTCGCCAAGAAAACCCAAGGGGACAAAGTCCATGGAGTCACATAGAACTGGTCAAGACTGAGCAACACCAACTTGAGCTAAAATTTCCCTGTCCATCCATGAGTTTGCTAATTCTCATTAAAATACCTCTCTAGCTTGTCTATATTTGGTGGGGTTCAATCTACTAAAGATTCTACTGTCCATTACTAGAAAGTCCGAATTGTCAAACACCACTGGCCTTTAACAGACTTGGGGTAGGCACTAGGCCTCATATCAAGACTGGTAGGCAAAAGATTGCTCTGTCTTAGACAGTGGGAGTTTAGAAACTTAGCCATTAGCCCAATTGTTCAAACAGAGATGTAAATGTTGAAATGTGAGAGTACAAACACAATACATTCCTTGGAAAAAAATTAATCACAAGGTGTTCTGACTTAGGATTGACTTGGGTAGTTTATGTTCAGCTTTGGAACAAAATGAGACATCCCTAGGTTATTAGAAGGTAAATCAACCATAACAGAAGGAAATGTACTTAGTTAGCCATAGCAGGAGAAGGATGTCCAACTACAGGAAACCCTGAATTTCTTCATATATTGGAATGTGTTGTCTTATACCCAGACCACACAGAGCATTGCTGTGGGGATGCTGCTACAGTTGTGGTATGACTTCTCCTCTGCTGAGGTCTGCAACATCAGACCAAAGTATCACTTTCCCTGGCTGGTCCACCATAGTTGATGAGATCAGGATAAGCCACATGAGTTGTCCCAGGCAATTCCAAAAGGTTCTGACCTCTCATCATCCTAGGGGCAGTTGGCACTGGTCTGGAATCAGGAAGGCCTGATTTCAAATCTTGCCTCAGACAATCACTAGCCAGGTGACCCCTGTGAAAATCACTTGATTTCTCTGTCTCAGCTCCCTCCCAAGGTTGTTGTGAGGATCAAATGAAACAGTATTTGTGAAGTCCTTAACATAAGGGGCAGCTAGGTGGCACAGTGGATAGAGCACCGGCCCTGGAGTCAGTAGTACCTGAGTTCAAATCCGGCCTCAGACACTTAATAATTACCTAGCTGTGTGGCCTTGGGCAAACCACTTAACCCCATTGCCCTGCAAAAAAAACTAAAAAAAAAAGTCCTTAACATAGTGCCTGTTGTATGGTAGGTATTCAAGAAATGTTTGTTTCTCTCTATTGGCGATCATCTTCTCCAACTATTCCAAAGCAGAATAGGATGCTAGTTATTACCAGAGACCTCCAAGTAGAAGCTGGATGATGATTTGTTAGCAACATCCAGGAAGGCATGGATGAGGCATCCTCTGCAGCACCTTCAGGTGCAAACACAGCTATGAGCCTGAAAACTTCAAAAGTCCCCTTCCAACTCCAGGATGTTCGGATTCTGACTATCTCTGAGATTTTAGGCAAAGGGAAACTCTAGATGGTTTTGGAATGCTGATCTACTTCAAGAGACTTGCTCTATTTCTCCTGCTTATTCTACTCTGCCCTCTCCTCTCCCTAATTCAGTTTTCTGTCTCTCTATTTCTGTCTCTATCTCCCTCTCTTTCTTTGTCTCTTCTGTCTTTCTCTTTGTTTCTGTCACTCTTTCTCATCTCTGTCTCTCTCTTTCCCTTTTTCTTTCTCTTTCCTTGTTTGTCTCTCTGTCTTTCTCTCTCTTCTTTCTTTTTCTGTGTCTCTGTGCCTCTGTCTCCCTCTCAGTCTCTCTTTGTCTTTCTTCTGTCTTTTTCTATCTCTATCTCTCTTTCTCTTTCTCTCTGTCTTCTTCTTTCTCTCTCTCTGTCTCTCCCTCTTCAGGAGAAGGCCAAAACTAATTCTGCAAACATTTACAGAGAGAGGACTGTCTTGGAAATGCTCTCAGTCTTTCCTATGCTGATTCTGGAAAAAAAAAAAACAGTCTGGAGGAAATGGTCTCAATGGTATAATTGAGACTTAAAGCTGGAAGAGACTTATAGAGATTATCTGGTGGGGAAAAAAAGCCCACCTCATTTTACAGTTAAGGAAACTGTGGAGAGGTCAAGTGAAAACTCTCTGGGGAAGGATGACTGATCTGCCCAGAATTCTGCAGGTGGAAGTAAAGAAGATAGGTTGATGGCTCCTTCGTCCCCCAAAGAAAGAATTGAAAATGAGGACTCCCCACTTCTTGGCTCGGAACACATACTGATTCAAAGATGATAGCTTTATTTAAAGCACTAACATATAAATGCTGTTTCTCCTGAGTCAGTTATTACTATTATTATTATCAACAGAATCTTCAGGGTGAGTTGTATGGCTAAGGACAAACATTACTTAGATGTAAGGCCTTCTGTCTTATGACCCAAGCAGTCCTTAGACACAAGAAGAGGGGATCATCTTTGTCATGTTATGTGGGAGGTATTAGAAGACCTTCTTGCCCACATATACATCAAATAAGTTGGTCTTTGCACATCTTCAGTAGGGGATGGAGGAGAAAAAGAGGCAGAGATGAACTCTATTTTAGAGGCAATGGGAAAAACTTAAATGGTATGAGAGGTCTTTTTTCATTCGCCTTTTTGGGAGAAGATCAAGGAGTTATCTGGTAAACTAGTAGTTTTTATAATAATTTGAGTGGGATGCCACAAGCTCATAAACCCAAACGTAATCAGGAAACTTCCTGATTGGTTATAGTGATTTTGAAAAAAATAGAATGAAGAAATGGACTAGATTCAGACTGGGGGATAAATCCCCAAGCCAGCAAGCAGGTATTCTTGGAGGGAAGATAATATTCTTTTGGGGTACCCTGAAGAAACTGATTTTTCCAGTTAGACTCATAAGTCAAGTGAGGTTTGGAAAATAATTATAATTCATATTTATATAGTAATTTGAAGTTTGCAAAATGTTTTTCTAACAGCTTGGTGGTACAGTAGGTAGAGTACAGGACTAGAATCAGGAAATTTCATCTTCAGGAGTTCACATCTGGTCTCAGACACTTAGCTGTGGGATCTTGAATAATTCCCTTATTTTTTTTTTGAACTTGGGTTTCCTTGTCTGTAAAAGAAGTAGTAGTGGGTGCATTGAAGTTTCATTTAAAAAATAATCTTGGCCTAGGAATAGGATATTAGGGTCCCTCACTAATTCACCATGTAAATATGGGCAGAAATTTTATCTTTTCTTCTTTTGGGGGTTCAGTTTCCTCTTCAGGAAAAGGAAGAGGTTGGGTAGGGCAATTTCTGTAGCCCCAGACAGGGACTAAGATGCCAAGAAAACAAAGGCTTGTGTCTGAGACAGAATCCAGGACAAGGGTGTCCCTAAGAGCTGTGTATAGCATTGCCAAGAACACTCTTCTTGAATCCAAAACATTGGCTCTAGGGCTACTCTGACACTGACTCATTGGTAGCATTTTGGGTGTGACCTCCCCTCTCTGGGCTTCCAGTTGTCTCCTCCATAAAACATGATGGTACTCTTATGGTTTTCATATGTGTTTGGTCCTACATATGGGTTAATAGTTCTATTGTCCTCCCCCAGGGTGATGCAAGCATAGGAAAACACTTTTCAAACTGCAAAGTATCCTATTTATATAAGGAGTTGACCTTGATAGTGTGACTCTGAAGAGGGCCAAGGACTTTGGAGGGCATGTAGGAGAGCCAGTGACAAAGGCTCCCAACCCTCCCCAACCTCCCCTCTTCCATCTGAAACTCATTCATACTTACTGCCCCCCCCAGCTTGCTGCAACCCCCATCCTGGAAGCCTATAGGCCTCCAGGCCATTGTGCCCCCTCCTCTCAACCAGACTCAGGAGAAACAGCAGAGTGAGCAGCGAGGAAGAAGTCACTTTTTTTTTTCCAAGGAGGCGGCTTCCCCCAAGCCTGGAAAATCTGACCCTGTGCCTGAGGCAGCTCACGTGGCCTCCCCCACAAGCCTGAGCTCCAACCTCATCTCATGGCCTACTTTTCAAATTAATTTCAGCGGAAATATGGGTCAGCATTTGCTTTCCCTGTCTGAAGCCAGAATCAACGAGAAAGAAAAACAAAAAATCTAAGGCCTCCTGGCAGTCGACCAAACCAGCCACGTGGAGAACAGACTGGGCAGTGAATTGGGATGGCTTCTCCCCAAGTCATAGAGACCCATCCTCTGTTGACCCCCATAAGAGTACCAGAGATACCCAAGTTTAAAAGGTAGGTGAGGGGATACTCCAAGAACAAGGCCTGGGTTCAAGTCTCAGCTCTGCCACTCATCTTACGCCCTCAGTTTCCTCATCAGTAAAATGGAACTATTTTTTCATTCCCTGAACTAATAGGGCTGTAAATCTATGAAAGGTGTGATAAACTCAAAATAGACATGAAAGCACATATAGATTATAAAGCAATGGAGATGTGGAGAGTTGAGTCTCTGGAGAGATATAATGGAAAGAGACTTATCAAGTACCTCTCACAGGATAGTCTTCAGGGATACCAAGACAAAAATAAACCTAGTCCCTGCCTAAAAAGAGTTTATATTCCATTGGGGAAAACCATGAACAGAGAAGCAAATAGAAGGAAGAAAAGAAACAACTGCCTACTATGTGCTAGAGACTGTGCTAAGCATTTTGCAAATATTATTTGATTCTTACAGTAACCCTTTAAGGCAGACACTATTATTATCCTATTTTATAGTGGATCAGATTGAGGCAAATTTGAGGCTTCACTAGTGTCAGGTCTCCCTGACTCAAGACTCAGTGCTCTTTACCACCTATATCACATTAGTTACCATACAAACCCAAAATAAATTCAAAGGAGTTCACAGGAATTTGGGGGGGGGGGGAGTGCTAAGTGATGGGGAAGAAGCAGGACTGAAGATACCTTCATTGGGTGGATGAAGGGGGCATTTAGCTTTGAAGATGATGGAAGGTAAAGATCCCTTTTCTAAGTTAGGGTCTGGAGGGTGGAGGCAAAAGAGGTTTGGATGGAGATCAGAAAAGGCTTCACAGGGGAGTAAGCACCTGAACTGGACTTTGAAGACAGACTAAGATTTCAAGAGGTAGGCAGCTAGGTGGCACAGTAGAGTTCAAATCCTAACCCTAACCCTAACCCTAACCCTAACCCTAACCCTAACCCTAACCCTAACCCTAACCCTAACCCTAGCTGTGTGGCCTTGAGCAAGTCACAACCCCATTGTCTTGCAAAAACAAAGAAAAACAAGCAAAGAGACTGGTTGAATCACTTGTTAGGAATGTTGCAGTCCAAACAGATACTTCAGGAAGATATGGTTTGGATTCCCTTCCAATTCTGAGATTCTGGGTTGCTGGGTTCTAGCCTTGGATCTGACATTAATTCACTGTGTGAACTCTGTGAAAGTCATTTCTCCTCTAGGTCTTGGCTTTCTTATCTATAAAATTCGACCAAGAATCCTTGTTTTCTCCTTTCACCAATGGTTTGCTGATAAATGTTTAACAATTGAAAAATGGCACTATTAACATTTTCTCCATCACTTTCTTAAGTCTAGACAACCAGTAAAACAATAAATTAAGTTCTGATTTATAAAAATCAAGATTTGAATGAATGAGAAATAAATCAATAATAAATTGAGACCTGACTTGTAGCATTTGCAGGTGTCTGAGATTTAAGTGTTCATGTTGCCTTTTGCAACTTGTGTTTATCATGGACTCCAATGAAGTCTGGTGGGAGTCTATGGACCCCTCATCAGAACGTCTTTAAATGTTTAAAATATAATACAGAGGGTTTACTGAGGAAACCAGTCAGAGTGAAATACAATATTCAAAATATTGTCTTTTAAAAACCCAAATTCACAAGATCCCTCTCACTTTTATTCTGAGTCTTGCTATTACTCCAGACAATTAAATCCCATGGTGTGCTTGACCACTGAGACCTCTCTAAGTCTTGGGTTCTGAGATCTGTAGCATCTGAGTTCTCATGACTATTTCCAGGTCCCCTATTTTGGCATCTGCTCCTCCTCTTTCCTTCTCCCTGACTTCACTCACTCTAAATCAGAAGAATGAATTCCTGGGGATTACAGATTCAGAAATATCACATGAGGCTATGCCAATCTTTCAGAGCCAATAGAGTATTAATGAGCCACTCCAGATGTGGTCAAAAGTCCAATGGAACTTTTACTCAAAGGTCAAATTTGGGCCACGTATGGCGGCATGCATACTCAACATTTGATTGATCAAGGTTGTTTATTGGCAAGGACATTTAACAGGAGTATGTATGCTTAAGTCCATGGTTGTCTTTGGCCCCTAGAATTCCTCAACACTCACTGGGCTTCCTAGTAGGATGACGCCTGTTTCAGAAGGAAAGTAGCAATTTGCCAGCAAGTTGTCAAATACTCAGTTGGCTGGTGTAGGCGCAGTGTTATAGTTCTTGATGATATTACAGCTCTCAGCAGTGTCAGGGTTCAGTTTGGAGGCCACATGCTACAGTCAGTTTTCTCTGGTCTTAACACTTCAGGACCTGCTAAGTGAGGCAAGGTCATGCATAAGATTGGCTAAATATGGAGGTTCTGGAGGATTTTGTATAGAATCACTCTAAAGCCAGTCCTGTGCCAATCAGCCTGGTACATAACAAAATTATCTAATCCTAAACTTTACATTGCTATCTTCCAGTCCTAGGCAACTATGACAGAATTCTCCAATTGGGACTCTCAAATGAGAGCATACCCCTTTAGGAATGTTCTTCATTGGCTAGTTAGTGCACACAAATTTGCAGTTGTTCACATGCAAGGTAAGATAGTCATTATATTGAACATCATCTGATGTTTGTCTCACCTGGGCCAGTTATAAGGTCTAAACAGAAGGAAGAAGAAACTCCAGGAGGCTTCTGGGAGGGTACCTCTGAGTATGTCTGGTGACATAAACACTAAAAGGAGTTCAATGAGAAAGGTGGGGAGAAAAGGTATTTGAGTCTGAAATGAAATAAAATAAGGCAGGAGAATATAAGATGACCTTTGAGTTACTCTCTATGTCTTTTGCCTTTTATAGATGAAGAAACTGAGGTCCAGTGAGGCTAACTGATTTTCCCAAAGTACTTTGTAGCAAAGCTGGTCTTCAAATATAGGTCTTCTGATTGTAAATCCAGGAGTCATTCCATTACACCATGAGCCATTCCTTTCTAAGAGACCATCCAGACTAAGTTAGGGAAAAGTTGGATGATGGGGGAAAAAAATTGAGGCACTGCTCTGAGCTGGTCAGGTTGCCAAGGACAGAAGTCACTAAGGACAATTGGTCCAGATGAAGCAAAGTTGGTTCCAATTAAAGACTAAAGTTCTGGATCTTTCCCTGCTTCCACAATCAAGAACATATACCTAAGAGGGAAAAATTTTCCTCATGGATGGGTAGAGATGGTCAATATCAGGTATAGCTAATAATCTGAGCAAAGGCCCAGATTCAGGAGGATGTAGGATGAATTCTGGGGGAGCAAGTGATCCGGTTTGACTGAAATACAGCATCTGGAGTCATATATAATAAGGCTGGAAAAGTTTGCTAGGGATAGTTGGAAGGTGGTTAGCCTTGAATGCCAGACTTTAAACCATATTCCATTGACAGTAGGGTGCCACTGCAGGTTTTTGCGGAAAGGAGTGTCAAAACCAGATCTATGCATTAAAAAAAAAACAATTGATCTAGGAGGCAGTCTTGAAGCAGTTAGGTACCTAGGTAAATAGAGCACTGGGCCTGGAAGTCAGGAAGACCTAAGTTCAAATTTATTCTCTGACTTGACTCTTGTCTGCCTTAGTTTCATCATCTAGAAAATGGAAATAATAAAAGCACCTCCCTCAAAGAGTGATTGTGAGATAATCATTGTAAAATACTTAGCACAGTGTCTGACATATATAGTATTTGCTGGGGTTAAGGTCTCAGGACCCCCCGTGAATGTGAGAAATCTTTAATAATTCTAGGTCCCCCACCAAACCTTTATTTTTAATGGTCATTATCATATTTAATTAATATACAGAAACAAGTTAAACAACACATTGCATCCATTAAAACGTTGCAATTTCTACACAAGAGGGATTAACATCTCATACACTATGCAGAGTCTTCACATACTGGTCTAACTGCGGTAATTCCTTGATGGATTTCCTTCTCTTATGAAAAGCATAACATAGAAGGATCACTTCTACTAGTTGGGATGATAGACAAAGAATGTATAACTGATAGTTCTTTAGAGCATTGAAACTTTTTGCAAACTTTAACTGTTTATAATAAATTTATATATGTATACTTATGGCAGATTATAATATACCACTTTATGCATTTTATGAAATTTATGGATAATTTACCAAAAAATTTTAGTTTTCTTTACATATATATCAATGTGATTTTCCACTGTATGCCACAAATATCCAAAAATTCCCATTTAATTATTGATGGTCAACCCATGAATAACCAAAACCACAAATGTAAAACCCACAGATGTTGAGGGATAGCTGTGGTAGGTGCAATATAAATTTTTATTCTTTTCCTTCTCCCTCAAAAAATATACAGATGGTGGGGGAAATACCAGAGAAAGGAGGAGAAGACTATTATTGCTATAATTAATGCAGAAAATAATAAGGTTCTGTTGTGGGTGATTGTTTGTGAGTAAACAATAAGACAACAGACTTGATAGTTTCTCTAATCTCCATGATCTCTCAAACCTCTCCAAAATAGAAATTATATGCCAAAGAAAAAGTAACTTCAGCTTTTTCAAACACCCCGAATCTAAAATAACTTTAAAAATAGAAGAACCCAAGAACTGACCCTGAGTTCATTCAGCATCCCCTCCTCTTGTACTATAGAGAGTGAGATCACTTTAGCAGACCCAAGTGCATTACACATACTTACATCAAAACCCAACTCTATACTTTGGTTCTCCATCTCTCTTTCCAGTGCCATTTAAAACCTTGGATTTAGGCTATGAAAGCTTCTTCAGGCTTTAACTGCCAACTTGATTCCAGCCCATCAGGTTTAAAGCCTGCTGGGGGCTGAAACCTGGAAGTACCATTGCTGCAAACCTCTGAATTGCCAGTCCCAATGAAAGCCTGCAGACTCTGTTGGTGCCAGATCAGAAAACAAGCTCTGAATTGTTGGTGTTAAGCTAGACAATTAAGGAATAGAGGGAGTATGGGACAGATTACCAGGACAGGACATATGGAGTAGCTATGTAGTATTCCACTAAGCCTAAGGGGAAAAGTACAGCATCCAACTGGGATCAGTTTTGACCACCCAAAAGTAAGTTAGGGCAGCTGAGACTGAGAGATTTTGAGAAATAACAACCAGAGGGGAGGGAGTCAGGTAGTGAGTAATAAGAAAAAAAGGAGAATAGAGAAGAGAAGACCGATACTATCCATCCTCCCTTAAATCCTCTGCAGGGAACCAACATTCTAGGAAACTTTCTTTAAATATACTGTTCTACCGCTATCTATATTTGGAATCACCCTTTCCATCTTTTTAAGTCTTGCCTATGCTCCAAAGCTTCTCTGCAGCCCAGTCTCTTCCGGGAAGCACTCTCTCCTCATGAAGATTTCTTCACTACATCAACTTAGAAGATAGATAGTTTTTATCATTTCTTACAAGTTGAAATCCTATAAAACTATAACTGGGAAGAAACCTTGAAGATTATGTCACCTAAATCTACTCATTTTACAGTGATCTAGAGAGGGGATGGTACCTGACCAAGGTCACCACATGTTTGTAGCAAAGTTGAGACAAGAACCTAGGTCTTCTGACTCCCATCCCAAGAATTCTTTCAGATTGGATGTGGAGAGCATGAAGGCACATCCAAGGGTGCATTCATCAACCATAGAAGAAACTCTAGAAATAAAGACAAGGGAATGAAAGCACATTTCCAAAGATCTTTAAGACTTGCAAGGTA
The DNA here is from genome assembly GCF_037893015.1 of Macrotis lagotis. Lineage (NCBI taxonomy): Eukaryota > Metazoa > Chordata > Mammalia > Peramelemorphia > Peramelidae > Macrotis > Macrotis lagotis. The sequence goes on along the minus strand of NC_133660.1, from coordinate 225,926,939 downwards.
TTTTTTTTTCCTCAGGAGCACTGCAAAATAAGTTGTATAAGTATTATCATCTTCATTTTAGACATGAGAATAATGAAACCCAACAATATTAAGTGACTTGTCCACCTTCACATAGTCAGAATGCTATAGAGATGAGACTGGAATTCAAGTCTCTTGATTCCCAGGTCAATATTATTTCTCCTACAATATCATATTTCCCCTAAGAGGGAAGCTTTGGGTTCCTGCTCTTTTCTGCAACCACAGTCAGGAGCCTTGAAGCTACTTCCAACTATCCTCCCAAAGTTCCCCAGGGAAAAGATGCTGGTTTAGGCAGTAACTGGGAAAAAGAATAAAAACACTGGGGAAGAAATCTTTTCAGTAAGTGCTTGGCAGGAGAATACAAATGCCTCACAATGGTTATTGAAGCCACAAGGCAACTATAATGTAAAAACAAGAGAAAAATGAGTGTTGCATAAAAGGAGACTTTGTTTATTGCTATTTTCCCAACCATTATAGATTAAATGTGCACAGTGAAAAATTACTCTCTGCTTTTTCTTTAAGTATATCCAGCATCTTGTTCTTGGTAGCCTACATGTCTAAAGCAGGCAGAAGATTTTAGTGCAGGAAAAGCTATTAGCAGAATGAGATCCTTCCTGATTTCAAACCAAATAGTTTTTCCCTAATCCTCTAGATCTCATGATCTAGGAGAAGAAGAGGGAGGAATTCAAATGGCAGAGATAGCTGTTGCTGAAATGATGATGCAGACTTCTCACCACCTAGCCTCTCTAGTGTGCTCTGTATTCAAGACCCCAGGAATGCAACAGTACAGATCAACAGTGGCAGAAGACTTTTCAATGGACAGGCACACAAATAGGACAACAGAGCCACCAGGAAAAGAAAGTCTCCCAGAAGCATATAATATTAACTCACTGATCATTAAGCTCTTTTCCAGTTCTAATTTTTGTTCTATTCTATTAATATGTGACAAACCTTGTATTTAACCTGGAAGACACAAAAAAAGAAAAACATAGTCTCTCAGGGTGCTTACACTAGACTAATGGAGGTTATACAACATCTTGAAATGTGAGAGGGGGCAAAAGAAAGATCCAAACAAAGGAAAAGTTGAGATGAAAAAATACTTTTAACTTGGGGAGATGGAGCAGGGAATTAGAAGAAAGTTCATAAAAGAGATGACCCCTGAGTTGGACCTTGAATAGAAAAAAACATTTGCAATAGGTTGAGATCCCATAGGAGTGCATTCTGCGATGAGAAGCAATCTGAATACAGCACAAGGGCATCAAGGGCAAGGTAAATTCAGGAAATAGCTAGTAGTCCAACTTGTATGGAACATAAAAATTGTGAAGAAAAGTACTGGGAAGTAAGATAGGTTGGAACCATATTTTGTAGAAAAGCACATATTTTAGGGGCAGCTAGGAGATAGAGCACTGGCCTTGAAATCAGGAGGACCTGAGTTTGACTTTGGCCTCAGACATTTAATAATTGCCTAGTTGTGTGACCTCAGGCAAGTCACTTAACCCCATTGCCTTAAATTTAAAAAAAAGAAGAAAAGTACATTTTTTCTTGTGGACCCCAGTGAAGATTTTTGATAAGGAAAATGATGGTGGAGAGACAAGGTATAGTCAATTTTTAGAAAGACTAGAGGCCATGATGGATTGGACAGAAGAGAGACTAGAGGCAGGAAGATCGATTAGAAGGATATTATAACCATAAAACAGGAAAGAAGTAATGATGACCTGAACTTGTAGCATGGCCATAAGATCTAATTGAAGTGGTAGAGGAGGGGAGCAGCTAGGTAGCACAGTGGATACAGCACCAGGACCTGAGTTCAAGTCTGACCTCAGACACTTAATGATTATGTAGCTGTGTGACCTTGGGCAAGTCACTTAACCCCATAGTCTTGCCAAAAAAACTTATCTGAAGTGGTAGAGAAGAATTCAGGTGACTTGGATTCAAATCCTGCCTCTGGTGCTTACTACTTATGTGTCCTTCTTGGGTCTCAGTTTCCTCATCTATAAAATGAGGAAATTGAAAGAGATAGGCCCTTAAAATTCCATAGAGGTCTGAATTTGTGGCATATGTGAAAGAATTATATTAGTTTTTTAATGGTATGAAGAAGAGAACTTGAATGAAAGAGATATTATGAAAGTAAATTCAATTGGAATTGGCAAATGATTGCATGAAAATATAAAAGAAAGTCCAAGCTGACTCCAAGGTTTCAAGCTTGAGCAACAGAGAGGATATCAGCAACCTCAAAAGGAAAAGAAATATTTGGAGGTGGGGCAAGTAGGAGTGAGGATCAGAGATGAGCAGAAGAGGACTCCAAATTTAGATGTGTTAACTTTAAGGTAGAACATCTAGGAGAGCTATCTAGAGGTCAGCTGATGGTGCAGAATCAGAGCTCAGGGTAATGGTCAGTGATGGAGTTGGAGATCTAGGCTAGCCACAGTTTCCTGTGCTCTTAGCATCAGGCCACAAATGGTTCATCTTCTCTTCAGGGAAACTAATTCTCATTTCTTGGGCACCTGGAAGTTATCAATAGAGCTTTCTAGAAAAGATTTTTAAGCATAGCTTCCTGTTCACAGGTTGCAAAGAGAATGTGTATCCATCAGTGCAAAGGGTTTCCTCCCCATTTGTCTCCTTGCGTTATTCTTTTTTAAGTAAGAGATTCATTTTCTACAATTTCTACAATTAACCTTAGACACAGAATTTTCTGGACAGCAAGAGCTCTCCCCAGTGTGGGCTTCCATCCATCGACTTCCATCCCTTCCCAGGAGTGTTTTAATTAATATCCATGTTAAGCTGTCTTCTCTTCTTCTATTGGTCTGCTTCTGAATTCTGTTTGAATTATAACCTAATTGGACAAATAACAGATTTGGCTGAAGTCCCATCAAAATATTTCCTCTCAGTCTGATGGCAGCAATATTTTTCTGGCCAAATGTGAATTTCTTTTTCTTTCTTTTTTAAACACTGTTGATGAAGGATCTAAAAAATGCCATTCACTTATTGCATGAAATAGCTCATTTGGTGGAAAGCTTTGGGAGAGAAAGAAAGTGAAGTGTAGGCTCAAAAAAGGAAATAAAGTAGATGACAGTTTTCAAAATTTTATTTGAGTTTAGGCTTATTTAAAATCTTTCAATCTTTCATCAGAAGAAACTGAAGGTTCTATTGAGAGCAATGACCACCTCAGACAGACATAGTTAAGGTGTCAATGACCCCTTCAATCATAATTCAAGGAAAGGTACATGAGTAAAAGAGACAGAGTGACTTCCTTAAATGAAAAAGGCTCTTTCCAACCTTCCTGCCTTTACTTTCTCCATCATCTGATGATGAATACCTTCTCTGCAAATCTCAACTGTGTTCAATATGTGTAGCCCAGCTCAAATCCCACCTTTTCCAAGGTATCTTCTCAGACCAAGAACTCCATAAGGTTAGGAGCTAAGTTCATCTAAAACCTGCATTCTCCCCAGAGTGGAACACAAAGCTCAACACCCAAGAGGCATTGGGAGGTAATATGGAACAAGCAAAAGAACATTGAACTTGGAATCTGAGTATTTGGGTTCAAATCCCAGCACTTATGAGCAATTCACATAACCATTCTTGGTCTCAGTTTCCTATCTGAAAAATGAAGGAATCTGGACTGGATAATTTCTAAAGCCTCTTTCAGCCCTGAATCCTAAGCTATCTATGAGTAGATGATCTAATTGTGATATTCAAGATCTATGATCTATTCAGTCTCCTGTCACCTTCCTCAATCCACCATGTTATTTCAGATTGACCCAGTTTAGGACTTGTTATCATCTGGGTAATTGCATTGGGTGCCAATATCACAGGAAACATTTTTGGCCTACTGGGCATGAATTCTGGTGCCTGCCCAGAATGATGTCAGATGCACTGAAAGATAAATAAGTGGTTCCAGGAAGACTAGAGAGGGAGAATTAGCTAGAGATGGATAACAAGGAGGAAGAGTGATTTAAATTCCCTGCAAAAACCAGATGAAGACATGTTCAAGCATGAGAAGCCAAAAAAAAATTATGTCACAAAACAAATGATAAGTCCAGGTCTTTTATGCATCTATGAGCCAGAAACAAAGGCTATGACTGAAGAATCCTCTGTTGGAGAGGCAGTCTCTCCTTATCTAGACAGATTCAAAGTTGAGTGTTGAGGTCATCCATCTTTCTGTATCCTTTTCATACCCCAAAGTCCAGCTTAAGTGACACTTCCTTCAGGGAAACACTCCTGGATATTCCCAGCTATGTGTGATCTGAAACTTTCCTAAAGTTATACAGTATTTTATATCACAGGAAATCTTCACAGAATCACCAATTTAAGAGTTATAAAGGTCCTCAGTTACCATTAGTCCAAGACATAACTGAAAAGAGGCCCCACTATAACATACCAGACAAGGGGTCATCCAGTCTCTGCATGAAGTCCTCCAAAGACGAAAAAAGACAGTCCTTCCAGAAGAGGACAATTCTGTTTCTGGGTCATTCTAATCTCTGGGAAGGTTTTTCCTGACATCTGGCCCAGATCTGTCTCTTTGCCACCTTTAACCATTGTCATTCTGGTTCTCCCTTCTGGAGTCAAACAGAATATATTTAACTCTCTTCTACCTGAGCAACCTTCAAATTCTTGGTCACAGCTGCCATGTCTCCTCAGAGTTTTCTCTTCTCTGGGTTGAACATTCCTGCTTCTTTCAAGTCATTTTCATATAATATAGACCCAAGACTTTTCACTATCTTGGCTGCTCTCCTCAGAATGGAAAGGAATAGGCTGGGTGATAGTATAATTACATGGATTTGGTGCCAGTTGATTGATCACATTCAAAGGCCAGTCAGCATCAGTTGGGAGGAGGGTCTCTACCAGATCTGTTTTTGATCCATGGTCTTTGACATTTTCATCAAAGATTTTGATGCAGGCATATGTGGTGTTTTTCTAAAGTTTGCTGATGATGCAAAGCCAAGAGAGTTAGCTAACACATTCAATGGCTTAAGTTCAGATCTGAAAAGATCTTGTCAAGTCAGCAGAATGTTTAATCAAATGAGGCGGAATGTTCAAAGTAAGGAAATGGGCATGTTTAGACAGAAGATGGGATTTAGAGGGAACATGATTGCTCTGGATGAGTGTTTTAAGGGCTGTCATGTAAAATAGGGATTAAACTCTTGATCTAATCCAAGATTAATTGCTTGGTCCTGGAGAACAGATAAAATGGCAATGGGTGAAGATTTCAGAGAAGCAGATCTAGATTTCTGTTTGGTCCTACCTAGGGTCATCCAAAAGTGGAATAGTCTGCTTCAGAAGCAATGAGCTCCCTTTTATTGGAGGTCTTCAGTTAGAGATTGGACAACCGCTTATTGGAAATAGTATAGAAGAGATTCTTCTTCATCTCTTCTATTGGGTGGTTCTATGATCAAGAAGGACAAACCCTGCACAGAATCTAAATAATAAGTCACTCTTTATTCTCTGCTTCTCCTCAAAACAGTTCCCTAGAATATGAACTTAAACTATAGGAATCTAAACACTGGTGATGTGATAGTCTGTGGGAAATTGCAACTTGTGTGCATGTGGGCAAAATCTTGTCACTTTTTGTACATTTGATTAAATTATTTTGGTGTGAATTAATATATTTTCTATTTGACTGTTAAAAGTAAACTCATCCATAGAGGTTTATGAGTTTATGAATGGATGCTGACCCACAAAGTACTTCAATTCTGGGGAGTCTTTTTGGAGACCCATGTAAAAATGAGGGTACTCCCAGAGGTTTCATCAGTAATGCTTTCTTTGACTGCTCAATACAGAGAGTTTTTGTCTTTTAAAAATTCTGCTAACTGAGCCAGCAACTTCTCTGAGTTGGACTGTGCTAGGCCTGCAGGTGGTGGGTTAGTTTCTCCATGGTACAGCTGGAGAATTAATATTCCACCCAACTGACTGTTGGAGAATCTGAGGACTAGAGACATTTGAGCTTGTAGCCACCTGGCCCAGCCCCCTGCCTTGGGCTCAGGTCCTTGGTGAGTTCAGCCAGATTTCTAACACCACAACAGAATTTAACACACACTCATGGAGTCTTAGAATTAAAAGGGAGGTCATCTATCCCCCATCCCTCCCCATACAGGAATCCAATATTAATAACTCCCATCTGTGCAGGAGCTGGTAGTTTACAGAGTGCATTCATATCTATTCCCTCATTCAAACCTCATGACCTGCACAATAGTGGTTATTAACCCCATTTTTCAGAGAAAAAAAATCAAGATCCAAACAAAGGGAAAGTGATTTTTCTAGCTCACATGGCTAGTAACAATTCTAGTACTTCACATTATACTTTATATCTATTTTGTATTTAATACAAAAGAAAGGCAGGCAAGAAACTGTAACTGGCAAAAATATGTAATGTAAGAAAATGTTAGCTAAATGTGTAGCTAAAAAAATGTAAGAAAAATATATTAATGGTGCAACTAGGTGCAGTAGATAGAACCCCAATTCTGGAGTCAAGAGTTCAAATGTGACCTCAGATTCTTGATATTTACTATCTCTGTGACCTTGGGCAAGTTATTTAACCCCAATGCCTCACCAAAAAAAAAAAAAAAAAAAGAGGAGAAGAAGAAGAAGCAGCTAAGAATTGTGCTGATTGCTATAGATAAAAAACAAAAATAAAACAATCCAACAGACCATAACCTTTTTTTTTAGATTTTCAAGGCAATGGGGTTTAATGGCTTGCCCAAGGCCACACAGCTAGGTAATTATTAAGTGTCTGAGGTCAGATTGGAACCCAGGTACTCCTGACTCCAAGACCGGTGCTCTATTCACTGCGCCACCTAGCTGCCACAGACCATAACCTTTGAGGAGTTTATATTCTATTGGAAATAGCAAAGTGCCAGATACTTAGTAGGCTCTTACTGAATGCATGATGACTGATTCATTTGCTTAATTATTTTATTTTGTTATTAAAGAGTGTTCTCTGGATAAAATTAATTTTCTCAGAATGATCTCATATGTACAAATACAAGGAATATTATGACCATTTTACTATTGGGAAAACTGAGATCCATCAGGTTATATGAATTATATACCGTGTGTGTGTGTGTGTGTGTGTGTGTGTGATCTTAACATCCATTTTAGAACTTATAATAAGAAAAGAGAACATAGAAAATTAATATATAGATTAATTTTACATATATATTCCAATTTGTGTCTAGTGGTAGCCATCTCTAGGGCAAAGAGTGGGAGGGGAGGGAAGAAAAGAATTTTATATGATAAATTTGTTATATATTTGAAAAGAATAGCAAGTTATTCATAGTAGGTTTGCAATTTAATGCATGATCATCTATATTATTCTACTATGTTATGGAAATGCTTGCTTTAATCCATAAATTAAAAAGACAATTAAAAAATAAAATGTCAGGGGCAGCTAGTGGTCCAGTGGATAGAGCACCAGCCCTGGAGTCAGAAGGACCCAAATTCAAATCTGTCCTCAGACACTTAATATTTATCTAACTGTGTGACCTTGGGCAAGCCACTTAACCCCACTGCCTTGCAAAAAATAAACCAGAAAAAATAAAATATTTTTGAAATTTATAATCAAAAAAGAAAAGAAAAACCATTTTTTTAAAAAAGAAAGAAAATAGAGCAACTTAGATTCATAAACTATTTATATATGTTTATCTCCTTTGGGGTTTTTTTTTAGGATTTTGCAAGGCAAATGGTGTTAAGTGGCTTGCCCAAGGCCACACAGCTAGGTAATTATTAAATGTCTTAGATCGGATTTGAACCCAGGTACTCCTGACTCCAGAGCTGGTGCTTTATCCACTGCGCCACCTAGCCGCCCCTCTCCTTTGGATTTTACAAAATTCCTGTGAGGTAGAAGTCATTATTATCCCAGTTTACAGAGAAGGAAAGTGAGACTGAGAGAAGCTAAGTCACTTGCTCAGAGTCACAAAAGTTAGGAAGTGTGAGACAGAATTTACATTCAGATTCCAAGTCTAGCCTTATGGTACTGTTGTTCCACTATATCGATTGTTGTCTGAAAAAACTGAGGCTGAAGTTAGACTTCAAATTTCTTAAAGCTAGGGACACACACACACACACACACACACACACACACACACACAATTAATCAATTAATTAGTATTCCTAGAACTTAGTATGCTAAGTAAGCAGAAGGCATTTAATGCATTTTGGCTGAATTCAATTAAGAACTATCCAGCAAGTATAACCTCATAGGATTCGAGACTGAGCGAACTGTCAGGGATTTTAGAGACACCCGGTCCACCCCTTCATTCTGAATTTAATAAACAACAAATAGAATAAGTATTTACTTATACATAATGTTTGAAAAAAAGGATTGTAAATGAACTACAGGTCTCTGTTGTCTATAGTTGGCTTTTCAAATAAATATTGAGATCAACCAATAGCTTTCGAAGCTGAACTGCTTCTCTTTCTAAGGTTCTTTCTGGCCTTTCTTCTGATCTTTTCACTAAAAAAAAAAAATCCTCAATGGTCCCCTTTTCTTTCTCCCTCCATCCACTTTTGCTACTCTATCTGTATATTCAAGTTGTATTAGCTATCTTTTTTTCCCCTGAAGTGATCAATCCTAATCAACATGTAAACTCTGACTTTTAGGGAGCCAATGCCCTTCTCCCTTTGAGAAGAGGGTTCATCATATTGCTACCAGACATTTTGTTGACGCCTTTTTGGAATTTGAAGAATTTCTCAAATATATAGCCTTACTATAGCTCAGAATTCCTGACTCAAGTGATCCACAGATCTCTCAGAAGAAGGAACCATAGATAAATATCACTCACAGATGACTAATTTTCCAAGAACTAGAACCCAATGAAAACTCTAATCAGGTATAGAATCAAGATGGTGGAGTAGAGGCAGCAACCCGGCTAAACTTTCTCTACATTCCTCTACAAATAACTTTAAAATAATATGTCAAATTGAATTCTGGAGCAGCATAGCCAACAAAACAATCAGAGTAGACATTTTTCTAGGCCAAGACAACTTAGAAGGTCAGCAGTAGAGGTATGTGACACTGGGATGGGGAATGGCCTAGAGCCCATGTGACTGAGTGTTACCAGAAGCTAATCACTCCATGAGATATCAAGAAACAATTTAAAAAGTCAAAATAATGGGGAAAAAATAGAAAAAGTGAAATATCTCGTTGGAAAAGTCATCATGATCAAGGAAAGATAATTTAGGAATCATTGTATTACCTAAAAAGAATGAACAAAAAAAATTTTATTTCAAGAGTTTTATAATTTCAGTAAAGGAAAACTATTGTGAGATCTTAAATCCAGAGGGTTATACTGAAATTAAAACTGATCAGCTCCTGAAAGAGATCCCAAAATGAAAACTCCTGGGAATATGATGGTCAAATTCCAGAGCTCCCAGAAGAAAATATTGCCAAGTAATAAGAAAGCATTCAAATATCATGGAGCCACAGTTAGCATCATATAAGATTTAATAAGTTCTCCATTAAAGGAATGGAAGCATGGAATGATATTCTACTAGACAAAGAATCTAGAATTACAACCAAATATCACCTATCCAGCAAAACTGAGTATAATCCTTTAGAGGGAAGAAAATGAATATTTAATGAAATGGAAGATTTTCAAGCATTCCCGATGAGTAGACCAGAGCTGAATAAAAAATATGGCATTCAAACACAAGACTCAGGAGAAGTATAAAATGGCAAACATGGAGAAGAAATCATAAGAAATTTAATAAAGTTACACTATTAACATTCCTATATGGGAAGATGATACATATAACTTTTAAGAACTTTATCATTATTAGGGCAGTTGGAATGAGTCTACATAGACCATGGGCACAGGTGCAAGTCAATTATGTTGGAATGATCTCAAAAAAAAAAATGAAGGAGTGAGAAAGAGGTTTGCACTTGTAAGGGGGAAGAGAGGAAGAAGAGAATATTATCCCACATAAAAGGGGCACACAAGGAAAAACTTTTACAGTAGAAATAAAAAGGGAGAAATAGCAGACAACATTTGAACCTCACTCCCAACAGAATTGGTTCAAAGAGGAAAGAATATACATCCACTCTCATTTGAGTATAGAAATCTATCTCACCCAACAGGAAAGTAGGAGGAGGAAGGGATTAGAAAGAGGGGATAGGTGACAAAAGGGAGGATGAATTAAGAGAGGCAGTGATAAGAAGGAAAACAAAATTTTGAGGAGGTATTGGGTAATAAGAGAAAGAGAAGAATATGCTGAAGAAAACAGAATGGAGGAAAAATACAACAATCATAACTGTGTTAATGAGATTAACTCACCATAAAAAGGAAGGGGATAACAGAATGGATTAGAAACCAAATTCCAACTATCTTTTGTTTATAAGAAATACACTTGAAACAGAAAGACACAAGTAGTGGGGCAGCTAGGTGGTGCAGTGGATAGAGCATGGCCCTGGAGTCAGGAGGACCTGAATTCAGATCCAGCCTCAGACACTTAATAATGACCTAGCTGTGTGACCTTGGGCAAGCCACTTAACCCCATTGCCTTGTAAAAAAACTAAAAACAAACAAACAAGTAGAGTTAAGATAAAAAGCCAGAGCACTAACTATTATGCTTCAGATGAAGCAAAAAAATGTAGGGGTAGCAATCATGATTCTAGACAAAGCAAAAGAAAAAATAGTTCTAATTAAAAGGGATAATCAGGAAAACTACATTCTATTAAAATATACACTTTAGATGACGAAGTAATATAAAAAATTACATCAAATTTCTCTGATGTCTTATTTCCCAAATATAGGAATTAAGTCAAATTTATAAAAATAAGAATCATTCCCCAAGTGATAAATGGTCAAAGAATAAGTAAACAGGCAGTTTCCAGAAGGAGAAATAAAAACTGTCTATAGTAATATGAAAAATTCTCTGGATCTCAACTGATTAGAAACATGCAAATTAAACACCAGAATGATTGGCTTAATGATAGAAAAGAGAATGCCAGAGGGGATGAGAAAAGTAAGGATAGAAATGCACTGTTGGTTGAGTTATGAACTGATCCAAAAATTCTGATGATTGATTTGAAATGATGCTCAAAGAACTATAAAACTATGCATACCTCTTGACTCAGCAGAATTATTATTAGGTCAATATCCCCAAAAGATAAATGAAAAAGGGAAAGTACCTATATGTATAAAAATAGTTATAATTTCATTTTTTGTGGTGGCAAAGAATTGAAAATTGAGGGAATAGCCATCAATTAGAAATGGTTAAACAAATTGTGGTATACTAGTTGTGATGGAATACTATTGTGTTTTAAGAAATGATGGGGGAGTTAGGTGGCACAGTGGATAGAGTGCCAGGCCTGAAGTCAGGAAGACTCATCTTCTTGGGTTCAAAATTGTCTTCAGACACTCACTAATCATGAAGCCCTAGGCAAGTCACTAAACCTTGTTTGCCTCAGTTCTCCATCTGTCAAATGAGCTGGAGAAGGAAATGGCAAACCATTTCAGTATCCAACCTAGAAAACCCAAACTGAAATCACAAAGAGTTGAACACAACCAAAAAGACTGAACAATACCAATGAAAATAAGAAATGACAAGGCAGATAGTTTCAGAAGAACCTGTGAAGAGCTTTATCAGTGAAGTGAGCAGAACCAGAAGATCATTTTAAATAGTAACAGCAATGTTATAATGATCAATACAATGATCCAAGACAATGCCAAAGGACTCATGATGAAAAATGGTAGACTGAGTGCAAACTGAAGTATAATTTTTTCACTTTCTTTATTTCTCTTGAATTTTTGTGACATGGTTAATATGAAAATATGTTTTGAATATCATGCATGATCAATATCATATTGTTTGCCTTCTAAATGGGGGAGAGAGAGAGAGGTTGAAGGGAGAGAAATATTGGGAACTTATAATTCTTTTAAAATTGAATGCTAAAAATAAATAATATTCAAAATTATATCAAAGTTTTTTTCAAAAAATCAATTCTAATTTATAGTCATACCTTGAAATTTTATAACCTTGAGGGATCTGAAAAAGGTAGAAACATAGAGAAAGCAACCAACATTGCCTATTGGTTTCCTCTGCCTCAAAAATTTCCTATCCTTCCCTCTGCTTTCGTCAATCTACTTCAGAGGGAGATGACTTCCTAGCATCTAATATTAATTATTTCTTTTCTCCTCTGCTGTCAGCCTGTACAAGGTTCTTGCACCGGACCCAGATATTACAACCTAAGGAATAAGCTGGGCCAGTTTGGACTGGAGGCGGTTGACAGCCAAATGGAGTGAGACCCATAGTCTAACCCACTGTTTTCTCCCTTATGTTGTGCCCCTTTCTCAGTCTCTGGTTGTTTCACACTGCTGCCCTTAGGCAGGCATTCCAATAAGCTTGGCAGGGAGCTGGATAAAGCCCCAATGCTGTATCTTCTTCCCAACCCCAAAGGCCCAAGTGATCGATAACAAGATGCTTCATAATAATGGCAAATTTACAAGCCCAATGCTACCCGTCCTTGTCTTCTCTGGGACTCAAGACCCAAGTCAGACCAGCCCAAGCCATCTGTACAGGGCTCTGTTGGAACAAACACCCAGCGGCCACACTGCACTCCAGCCGCTCAGAGATGATTTTTAACTGTTGCAATTGTAAAATATGTTCTTCTTACAATCGTAAATGAGACTACAGCAGATGGTGAAAGCTTAATTTAGAGTAATTTGTCCATTAAAGTATGCTGGGCTGCCAATGAGTCTTCATTATATGCATCTCTCATTACAAGAGGACCATCATTTGCTGGGGCTTGCATGTAGAGGAATTGGGCCTGGAGGAAAAGTTTGGAACACTTGAGAATTCACTTGGGTAAAAATCATTTTTTTTTCCAGAAGTTCAATTCAGCAGAGCTACTGTAAGCTGGATTTCCAAGACTCTCTCTGTGGAGAAGCCAGGGAAGATTAGTGGACTCTGCATCATCTTCTGGACCTGCAGTGGAGTGCAAGGAAGAGGGAGACAAAAACTAGCCAAAATCACTGAAAATGGGTCCAAGTGGAAGGCGCCATGACTATGAGTAAGAATTGGGAGAACCTATTTATTCTGTGGCTTCTAACATTGGCACTGGTCCTATTTCTCCACTACCATTGCTTTCTTTGCAACTGTGGCTCAAACCTTCCTATCCACTCTCCTAGACTATGTTGGTAGCTTCTTGCTGACTCCATTCTCTTCTCTCTAAACCATCTTTCACACTCTGGGAGACCAATCTCCATTTTACATAGAACTGCAATGACAAAATTCATCAGATTATGGGTTTACAACTGGAAAGTACCCTAGAGACCATCACATTCAACTTCCTTATTTCTTAGATGAGGAAACAGAAGACCAGAGAGGTTAAATTATTTGCTAGGTTCACACATATATGTCTAAAGTAGAATTGGAACCCAAGTCTTTAGGATGCCAGGTCCATTGCTCTATCCACTACATCCCACTGCCTCCAATTCAAACCCCTTTGTCTGACTCACTGTAATTTGAGACCACTCTTCTTTCCTAACTGTGTCTCAACTTGTCCCATACTCTTACCAGATCCTACCTTTGGGAGAAACAACATACATCCACATGGAAACGAATAGAAAATCTATAGAAATCTATCCAAACTGAAGGAATGATCTTCAAACATATTTTGTACTCTCATATATGCTGGTTTCCTTTCACATTGTTTCTGATGCCTGGAATGGCCTTCCTTCACCTCTTCATCTATTGAACTCCTAATAATCTCTTAAATCCTTATTTTAATGATCACCTTATCCAAGAAGCCTTCCCTGATCTATTCAGTAACTAATGGGTCCCAGAAATTGGATTGCATCTTTCTGAGGGCAACACTGCTAAGGGAGTGAAGAGGAGCGTGATTTATAAGGAAGAGAGAAGAAATTCTCTCTGGAACATCAACTGGTTTATTCTTTAACATACTCAACATGCAAACATTGCAGAGTATAGATTATTCCTCATGAGTTGCATTCCCTATTGGACTACAAGTCCCATAAGGGCAGGGGCAAGAGCTATATCTTAATTAAAGTCTGTATTTTTCCCCTCTTATGCTCTACACATAACAATTATAAGAACCATATGATAAAAAAGGAAAATGACAAATACTGGAGGGTCTGTGGGAAAACAGGTACATTAATGCACTATTGAGAGATCTATGAAGTGTCCCATTATTCTGGAATGAATTTTGGAGCCACATCCAAAAAATGATCAAACTGTATTGATATCACTTTAACCTAAGATATCAAGGAAAGAGGAAAGGGCCTATATGTGCAAAAATTTTTATAGCAGCTCTTTTTGTGGGGCAAAGAATTTGGAAACTGGGAAGATACCAATCAGGTAGGGGAATGGCTGAATTAGTTATGGTATATGAGAGTGATGAAATATTATTGTACTATGTAAAGACTAACAGACTACCTTCTGTGGAGAGTGGGGGGAGGGAAGCAGGATTAGGGGGAAAATTGTAAAATTCAAAATAAATAAAATCTTTCTAAAAAAAGAGAAAGATTATTGTACTATAAGAAATGATGAAGGGGACAGTTTCACAAAAACCTAGGTTTATATGAACTGGAGCAAAATGAAGTGAGTAGAACCAGGACAAGGACAATTTATGCAGGAACAGCAATTGTATAAAACTAATAAATTATAAAAGAATTAGTTACTCTAATCAATGCAATAGAAACAAATACAATTCTATCTAAAGATGGAAAGTTGATGGACTCATAATGAAAACTGAAACAATTTTCTTCCCTCTTTTTTGGACACAACTAACACAGAAATTTGTTTCACATGACTCCAAATATTTGCAGTGGATTTCTTTTTTCTTGCCTTCTCAGGGGAGGAAGAGAGGGAAGGAAAACATTTGGAATAAAAAGCAAGATAAAAATGAATTAAAAAGAAAAGCAGTGGGAGGAGACCTTGAGAAGGGGGGATATCTTAGAAAAGGAAAATTATGTAAAAGAAACTATCAGTAAAGATTTAAACTTTCAGATGCAAAAAAGAATCATAACTGATATATATATATATATATATATATATATATATTATATCAAGATTTACAGAACTTGTGTACTCAATGATCCAAAGAAGCAGTAAAGGTACCACATTTGAAAGTAAAATGGATTGTCTAACTTAAGAACTAAGTAAGACCAGACTCTTGAATGAACTGGTTGTGGGACAATGGATTGAAACTTAACCTTTCCTTGCTATGCCTGAGGTTTTTTTCTGAGTAAAATCTGGCCAAGGCATTCTTAACTTTTTTGTGTCCTGAAGCTCTTTGGCAGTCTGGTGAAATTTATAGAACCCAAATGCTTTTAAATGTAAAAGACTTTTTTTAAAAAATAAACACAGAATTACAAAGAAAATCCATTATATTGAATTACAATATTCAAAATATATTTTAAAAAAACAGATTCAAAGGCCTTAAGAATCCCTGGACCTTCTCTTCCATCTATTAGGTTTATTGTAATATAGTAAATATTTTTCTTTTGTTATTGATAATTATTTTCCGATAGTGTTCAACTCTTCATGACCCTATTTGGGTTTTTCTTAGCAAAGATCCTGGAGTAATTTGCCATTTCCTTTTCCAGCTCCTTTTACAGATAAGGAAACTGAGGTAAACAGGATTAAATGACTTGCCCAGGGTCACACAGCTATTTAGTATCAGGTTCCTGATGAATGTTCCTAACTCCAGTACTGGCTCTCTATCCACTGAACTACCTAAATACATTCTCAGTGCCTAATTTATGCTATGGATAAATAAAGATAAAGTTAGGAGGAACTCAGAAAGAAACTTGGGGAGCTGAACTCTGGGTCGGGTGTGACCTTGGACAAGTCACCACCAGCTTCTATGAGATTTGGCTTTCCCATCTGCAGAGTGATTTGAGGGCTGTGCCATACCCCACCCAGCCAAGTAGTTTTCAGAGGGTTTGAAGATATTTAAAAGGAACTTGGATGGCGGGGAGAGGAGATTTCGTTTCTATTTTCATTAACATTTGGTTTCCTTTGCAATACTACATATTTTATTTTGTGAATTTAAAAACAAGATCCTAAAAAGGGAAGTCATAGACTTTACTATACATGGACTTTACATAGACTTTACTGCTGATGGGGACCATGACACACACCAAAAATTTAAGATCCCCTGATTGATAGTTCCTAAGCTTCCTCCCAGCTCTCCCATTTACTGTGCTATAATCTAAGGTCCTTTTAGGTTCTGACATTCTATGTTTTATATCCTAAAATTTCATCGCAGCTTTCTGTATTCTAAAGCCACTCATAGCTCTGACATTCAATGCTCTGAGTTCTAAGGTCTAACCTCTGCATATTCAGGTTCAAAATATCTTCACACTCTTACACTGTTTTCTATTCCAAGGATCTTCCAACACTGACATTCCACATTCTCTGCTCTACAGCCTCTTCCAACTCTAACATTCTTTACACTATGTCCTGATACCCCCTGATTCGAAAAGACAAGTTGCTAGAATCAGTTTCTAGAACAGGAAAGGACTAATTAATTCAGTGTTGGGCCTTGAGGTAGGGGTGAGGGAATTCTCCTCATTCCCCAGCTGAAGATGAAGGGTTCCAACCCTGGGACAGAGATGAATTTGTAAGTGGAAGTTAAATGGCCCCAGTTACAGAGGTAGGAAAAGTTATTGGAGTGACCAGTCCATCCTTCTTCCCAACCAGAAGTGATCCCTCCCTCTTCCAAGCCCTCAACACAACTCTTGTAGATATTCTCCCTGGTCTTTCTCACATCCTGCCTTCTTGGAAACCTCAATGGCTCTGTTATTGTGCCAGTGTAGGCCCTCCAGATCATTCTGTCCACACTGACTCATCTTGTGTGACATCAACAATGTCTTCCTATAAACCTTTCATAGGGAGTTCATTCAAAGTGCTTGGGTCCATCCTGTAGATCTGTTGCCATGAAGTTGGAAGTAGTGAAATTCAAGGGCTATCCATTCCTCAGTCTTGTTCCATGAGCAGACCATTCCTTATTTCAGACATGCATTCCTCTGATAAAGTCCTTTATTCTCCTTCTCTTCATTGGTTCTATATAACTGCCTACCTACTTACACCACACAGCTCTCCATTTCTCTTTGGGTTACAGGTTTAATTCTATAAGTCTGTGGTTTCACTGCAAGGATGTTTTTCAAATCACAGAGTGTGGTTGCCCACAGAGTCTGGGACAATCATAACATCATTAAAAGTACTGTACTATTTCCCAACTGCAATTCAGCTTGTTCTTTTCCTCCTGTTTCAATTTATGTACCCAGCTCATTAACCATCTTCAATGTTTGCCCAAGAGAGATGTTTGTTGGACCAGCTCTATCATTTGTCCATTCAACTATGTAACATTAAATGAGCAGTAGACACTCTTCATCCACTTGGCTTTTCCTGTGTGGATGTTTAGATTGAATTCTTTTGAGTAATAATAAGTATCTCTTAGGATACTGTGCAGTGTTGTAGGGCTTTAACGAAGTCTTTTGCAAATAAGAGTACCTGAAGAACTTCACAATCTTTAGGGACTAGATTTTCCAGACCGCATCATCCAATAAAAATTGTTTATGCAGTCCTTGAAAAGATTTTGTTGGGCAATTTGACCCAGAAGAGCTAAAAGGTTGAACACCCCTGATTTAGACCCTTTAATAGCTCATCTTGTTCTTCTGTAATAGCTCACCTATTAGATGGAACATCTCCTCAGATCACAGACTTGTCCTATTTATTTCTGTCTTTCTCACTGTCGTATATATAACACAGTCTTATAAATAATAGATGCTCAGTAAATGTTCATTGAGGAACCATCTACTCTGATCAAGGCCTTTGTCTTCGTGGCCATGAGTTCCAAGATAGATATGACATAGTCCCTTCTCCAAAAGAGCTTACAATCTAATATGGGGAAGCACAAATAAGAAAATACCTAGTACAAGGAAAAGAGAAAAAAAAGTCAAAGGAAACCCTCAAGTAAAGTACTATGAGAAATGAGAGATGACTTTGACATGATGGAAGTGTCAGAAAAGGTTTCATGGAGTGGATAATATTTGAAATGAGTCTTGAAAGAAGGGAAGAAGCACTTCAGCAAGTGGTGTTGGAAGTGTGAGGTTCCATTGAAGGTCATTAATTGTTACAAGGGTTTTCTTTTTTTTTTCCATTGGGGAAGAGAAGAGAGAAAATAAGAAAATAATTTTTTTTCATTGAAAAAATTTTAAAATGCAAATGCATATGATTGATGGCATGGAGAGTAACAATGAATAAATTAATCAATGTTTATTATTAATAACAATGATTCATATTCCCACAACACAGAAAATCTACAAAGGCATTCTCCCAAATATTTGGTAAGTAGATTGTAGAAGCCTGCCTTTGTTTTACAAATGATGACACTTTGGTTCAGAAAGGTTAAATAGTTTTCCTGTAAAACTAGGACATATAAGAGCTGGGATTTAGACCAAGTTTGCATACTCTGAATGCAATACCCTTCCCACTGTGAGAAATTCTTTCCTCTAATACTTAGGTCCTAGCTTCTCATGACAATGATCAGCTTCATGACTTTGGATAATCAATTTATCTCCCTAGGTCTCAATTTTCTCATCTGTAAAATGAAGGGATTAGTTTTAATAGCTTCTAAAACCCCTTCCATCTCTAGAGCTATAATCCTATGATCAATCAATTACTCAATAAAGAACATTCATTAGGCACAGCTTTATAACAGATACCATGCTAAATACTGAGGAAACAAAGAAAACCAAAAATATCATCTCTGATCTCAAAGATTCATTCTACTGGGTAGGCAACAAGTAAATAATTATGTACATCCCATAATAAAGTCATCTAGAAAGACAAAAACCAAAAAAGAAGGATGTACATGTAATATTGAATTTTCTTTGGAGTAGTCTTTGGGCTAACTCAGTTGAATTTAACAAATATATATGTGTTTTCCTGTCTTACTTTTCATGTTGTATAAGTCCATTTGGATCTGTCTAGATGTGACTCATCATATAGATATATATTCTCATCTGCCCTCCCTTGTCCAAGAGAGACTTTTATTCCTGCCAGGGTGAGTGACAGAGTCTATTGGTGCCATAAGTTGGCCACCTTGCTCTCCCTTGAGAGAGTGTACAGGGATATATAACTACCTGGCCTCCATTATTATTGTTAGGGAAAATAATTTTTAGATTCAAGTTGAGTTCCTGATTAATATCACTTAACAGGGAATGAGTACTCCAAACTTAACATTCAATGCTTGACTCCCTTCCCTCCAAATATCACTTTCACAAAGACCATATATAGCAGCTAGCAAATAAACCCATTTATCCAAGTCAATAGTCAAACAGAAACCAGAGGTTGCATACCGATGAGCATAAATGCCAGAGAATACACAGAATGAATGAACTACCCATTGGGAACAAGACAGCTCCATTCAACCAAGAAAAAGGAGCCCTAGAGCTCACACAAAGGAAAATTCCCAAACCCCTAGAGTGTAATGATCTTAGGATAAGGACATGATTGAAATATTAGCTCCTCTCCATATTAGCTTTTTCCCAGTATTTCTCTTTCCTTAGGGAGCTCTTCTTGAAATCACATATCTTCTCTCTCAAAAGATGGAAGTCAAAGACTAAGCTCTCTTTTCTTGCAAGCTCTCACCAACTCCACCTTTCATGCAGGCTTGGAACCTTGAATAATCAATCTCCATCAAGAAGAGTCTTCTCCATTTTGAGTATTTATTACATTCTTACTGTGTGCAGGCCTCTGTTCCAGCATCTTCTCAAAAGGAGCTTATAATTGTATAGCAAAGGAATGGTGCAGTGGAAAGACCATTGATCTGGGAGTCAGGATGTACTTCTGCCACTAACTAATAGGATGATGTTAGGCAAGATTCCTGACCTTTCTAAGTTTCATTTTCATCTTGTGTAAAATGAAGAAATTAAGCTGGATGATCTCTCAGGTCTTTTTCATCTTGAACAATCGATGGTTCCAATACAATCCAAATAACTATGATAAAAGCCCAAGACATGATTCAGTGCAAAGTACTATGAGAAGTTTAAGAAAAGAAAAACTGCCTAGAGAATCATTGGACATTTCATGGAAGAGGAAAATTCTGACTTAGGATTTGAATGAAAGGAGGAACTTTGACAGTCAAAGATGAAAGGAAATTTCTTCCTTCCTAAAATGGGAGAGTTGGTCCAAGGAAGGTAAAAAATGGAAATAAAGACCTCATATACACCAAAATATTTATATCTTTTTGCTAAGCTTGAAGTCTTTAGATTTATTTCCAATTCTCTTTCCTGCTTCGAATCTCAGTTAATTCCTCTATAAAATGGGTGGGGGTGGGGTGGACAGAGATCTCTTTAAATCCCATGTTATATTCCAAAATCCCTCCCAATTCTAATATTTTTTGTTTTAAGGTTCCTCCCAGATCTTCCATTCTATATTTTAAGATGCATTTTCATTATAAAATTCATGTTCTATTCTCTAAGGTCCTATACTTCAAGAATCTAAGGTTCCAGAATGACTAAGGTATAATTGCTTAATAAATGTTTGTTGAACTGAACTGAATCTTCAATGATGTGTAGATACAGTCATAGCTGTCCAAAGTCATCCTTTTCCCCACATTTTCCCCATATATCTGGGAATGAACGAAATAGGGTTGGGGCTGAAGTCTAGGACCTGTGCCCTCTGGTCCCTGGGTGAATTGCTATATCCCCCTCTGTGCTTGCCTGTCCATCTCCTTTCTCTGACTAGACAAGGAGGGAGCAGGCAGGTTGGAGAAGGGAATGGAAGCTTGCCTGGAGAAAGGTCTTGAAGAAGCAAACGCCCTTGAAACTTTTCCTGCTGGCAGAACTCAGAGTCCATCCAATGTCTTTACCAGCCGGAGGACTTGAGGACAGTGTCCAGAAAGGGTGGGAGCCTTTGGTGGTTTCAGTTTACATTTTAACATCCATGGAGCTACAAGACCATTGCCTGGTGCTCATCACAGAAAGGTCTGTTCCTGAGATTGATGTAACCTTCAAAATGATCTTTTCCCTTTACAGAGGACACTGACTGTGCTCCCATTTTGTCTATCCAGCTGAGCTAAAGCCAAGTCCCTAAAGACATGACTGACCTTATCCCCAGGCTGCCTATGAGGTTCAAGATGAGCCATTCTCTCCACTTCAATTAAATTCTCTTCTTCATGGCCTCTCACATTGCTTAAAATTCCACCACCATCATCATCATCCTCTTCGCATTAACTATTAATATGTTGCTTATAAGTTATGAGGAGTTTACATAAGATATGGAGCCTCAGGGATCAGCCAGTACAATCCCTTCATTTTCCAGATAAGTTAACAGAAGAGAAATGACTTGGTCATAGTTCCATAGTTAATAAATGGTAGAACCTAGAATGAACCAGATCTTCTGACTAAATACAATGTTCATTGGTCTATACCTAGTTGTAACCCTTTGGGTTAAGACCTGGAGTGGGTCAAAGTCATTAAACTTTATCAATCTATAATAGATATAGATCCAAGGGAAGGGCATTTCCCATGAAGAACTAGACTACAAGTCAAGCTCTAATAGATCATCCAAACACTCCCTTTTCCAAGATGCAGGGAGATGCTAAATTATCGGGATATATCGGGATAAAGAGAATTCTGAAAACAGGGTTCTTATGAAGAGAATAATGCAAAAGAAAAATGAAAGTCCTAGAGTCTCATAAACCTTTCTTATTGAGAATAAAATCTTCCTGGTGTCATTTTTTCCATGCCTCTAAGACCTTGGCCTGAAGCAAATGCTGAGAATGGAGACTAGGATGGCCTAATACCAGCAGATACTATCTTAAAGCAATCATGTCTACACTGCACACTACATTCACCTTGTTAGGATTCCAGAGGGAGGCTTTTCCTTATTTGGGGAAGAGAAGTCCCTGAATAGATTATTCCCCTTATTATTTACAATAGGGTGAGATTATAATCACCAGAGATTCTTTCAAGGTTATTTCTTATTTCACTCATTGCTTTAATTTCTATTAAATGTTTTGCTTTAAAATTTCATGTTCCTTTTCTGGACTGTTAGCTGGATTCAAATTGAGTTTAAAGGTTCCTGGTGAAACTGAGAGAGGAACTTGAGTAAAATGAGGCATATGTATTATCCAATATACCCTCTGTGGAAGCCAATAGTTTGAATAAGTTCAGGGTTAAAGGAAACAAAGACTGCAAGTCATTAGAATCTGAAACAAAATCTCAAAATTGGAAGGGCTCCCAGAGGGTATTCAACTCAATGGTTCCTAAAGGCACTCTGCAAGAAATGATAATAAACCCTTTACACCCTTAGAATTACAGTCCAGCTGCCTTGGACAGGTCAAATCTGGAGTGTTGTCTCCTGACCTAGTTATTCCATTTTAGGAAAGAGAGAGAGGCAAACTGAAGATTGTACAAAAGAGGCTCACTAGGATATTATTATAGGATGTTGGGTGTTATAAGAACAAAAAGTTGAACAAACTGGAGAAGAAATGATTGGAAGAGTATATTATGATGGCTGAGTAGAAATACCTCCTGCAATATCCTGGGCTCACCTTCTGAAGTAGCCCATTCCACCTTTGGATAGCTCTTATTGCTAGGCAGTTATCTCTTACATTGAACAAAAAACAATTGATTTTCTGTAACTTCTACTCATCACTCCTAGTTTTAATAGGTAAAGATCCAGAGAGACTCAGAAGCCAGAGTCTATCTGGTCTGGAAAAATAAACTAAAGAGAGGAAGAGGGTAAACAAGGGATATTAGGGACTGGATGTTGGAGAGAATTTCTAGTCTTTAAAAATCAGTTCCTCTGCAATCCTTAAGCCAGAATCTCCTCAGAAGGTTAGAGCTCAGACACCAAAACATTTCATATGACTTGCATTGTCTTGGGGGGTGGTAAGAGAATCCATCTGGCCCTGGACTGGTTCTGAATCTAATTTGGTCTGTGTGAGTCTATGTACTCTGCCAAAAATCCTATTTCTGAAATATATGTCCCTGCCCCATCTTGGCCTTATTCCTGTCCTCAGGAAACATACAGGCTCTACCCTCAGAAACTAATCCAGGTCCCTGTGGTATAGAGAGAGGATAACAAATTATATCTGGCTTTTCTATAGGGATATGAATGTCATCCAACTCAACCAAGTCCAATGCTACGATGCCTAACATAAATCATGGCGATACATCAACATTAATCGATCTCGCGTAGCACAGCCTAGCTCAGCAGCAAGCTGTGCAATGCAGTTCAACACAACCCAATGTGACAGTACCATGTAGCATCACAATAATCAATCAAAACCAACAGCACACTGGCTCATGCAAAGTAACACAATCCAGACCAACCTAACTCAATTAAATCCAATCCAGCTCTCTATAATGTAATATAATAGAATGCAATGGAATACAGCACAAAACAACATGTCACAACCCAGTCTGATCCAATTCAATGTATTCCTGCATAATAAAACCCAACCCAATTCAATGTGATGCAATATAAAACAACCCAACTCAGTGTCATGTAACACAGCACCACACTACCCAAATGTTATTCTGCATTAGCTATAGAACAGCAGAAACCATCTAGTCTAATCCCCTTCATTTCATAGCTGGAGAAACCAGAGTATAAATTGGACAAGGGACTGATGAATGGCCTCTGTATCTCTGGGAATGGACACGGGAGTCATGGAGACATCAACAGTGAGCAACCTTCCTTATTTCAGTCTACAAGAGATGACATCAGTCTTACCATCCAGTTGAGGTCTGAAAAAAAGGTCTAAAAGGAGACTGTGGTTTCCAGAAACAGAGCAGAGGATTTTTCCTTTCTGAGAGCCACAGAGAGCCCATTTATGTGTCCTCAAGAGGCAGCAAGGCTAGAGCTGAGGACAGACAGCATATCCAGAATGAGAAGGGAGGCCAAGAAGACACAGCCGCATCAGAGTTTGGGAGAAGAGGGGTTGTTTAAAGAGATGGGTTATTCATTCCCTTGGGGCTTGGAATGGAACCTTTACAGATGTGGAAACATTTACCTTCCTATAGACAGCCTTTACCAGCTGCCTTGTTGCCACTGTTTCTACTGCTTCTGTTTCTGGTGTATCTAAATAAAATCTTTAAACCTTGTTACTGTCAAGTGGGGTAATGAACAGAATTAAAGAAAGCCTTATGTACAAGATGGGTTTGGTTCTCCTGGTCTATTTACATTATCCCTGGGGAGCCAGAGCTCAAAGAACAAGAATTAGTGTCATCTTGGGCATTGGGAGAGGAGTAGTCTTTCTGTACTCTGCCCTCATCAGAACATATCTGAAATACTATGTTCTATTTTGGGTACCAGTTTCAAAAGACATCAAGGAGGGCAACCAAAAACCATGTTATATGAGGATAAGTTAAAGAAATTGGTGATGTTTAGCTTGGAGAAGGGAAGACTGGGGGAGAGAGTGCATAGATTAAACTTGTGTTTGACCTAGCAGCAACAGATAGAATTTGTTAAAAGGTTAATTTGGGCTTGATGTCAGGAAGCATTCCCTAGAGATTAAAGACAACTAAAAATGAAATAGACTTTCTTGGGAGGTAGTAGAGGTCTTTCAGAAGAATCTGGGTGATCCTGTGTTGGATCTTTTATAATGGTGATTCCATATGGATTGGACTGTTTGACCTTGAATGAGAATACTTTTCACTATGTTGAAACCATTTCCCTGATCAGCTTCCCTGCCAAAAAGAAAATGACATTATTATGGTTTACCTATTCTGGATGAACCCATCCTGGCTTTTGGTGATAATCACTTTCCTTTCTATGGGCTGAAATCATACCTTTAATTCTACAGACTAGATTTTTGTCTATAGTTTAAAGATTCATTTTCTTTCCTTTCAGGCCCAGTAACAGCTCTTCCATTTTCTATGACCTTGTAAAGATCACTAACTTTGTCCTTGCAATCATACATACCAATACCCTTGGGATTTTAGGATAAACTATAGAATATGGCTTATCCAAGACAAAAGACTTATACTCAGAATTGTTCATTGAATTGAACTGAAAGCAGCTTAGGTGCTCTCTTAGCTGATCTTGGATTTTAACCCCCTGTTAACCATTTTTGTTCTATCTTCAGTTTGAAGATCATTGCTTATGGAAAAGAACAAAAAAGTAAAATCAGAGATAAATCATTCAGCCCTTTCTTCATCATCCAGTATCATCATCTACCTGAGCAAATTTGCTTCCCATTTATGGATCTTATTCTTACCTACAAAGTAGATTTTTCTTTAAAAAAAAATAAGTGCTTTTTGTGACCTTCAAGATTCTTACAGAATCATGTACTATTAAGTTCATCCTCCCTTGCTACCTTGCCATAGGCATGTCTTTTTCAAATGAAAATCAGTCATCTGATGCATCTGCATCAGTCTTTTTTAGATAGTTCCACCTTTCATAGTCATCAGAATGCCTATTACTGTCACCAGAATTTCAGTCTTCAGAACATAAGATCCCTCTTGGGCTAATTTCCCAGTAGAAGTGTAGATCATGGACTTTTCCCCTAATCTTTTTCTGAATCCTTTACAAAGTCTATGCCTGGCTTTCTCCCTCTGTATTGTCCATTATGAACGTGAAGAAAGAGTAATTACTTCCTCCCAAGGTTACTATGATTCCTCATCTTTATACAAGATTCCTTGAAAAATACAATGGAGACTTCTAGAAACTCACAAACTATTAGTTGAGGCATAAAATAATGAGATATATGCTCACCCAAGAGGTTCACTGTTATGATGCAGAAGAACCAGCACAGAGGCTTAGTTGAAGAAAGATTTTTCTTTTTTTTTATTTATGGCAATAGGGTTAAGTGACTTGCCCAAGGTCACACAGCTAGACAATTATTAAGTATCTGAGGTCAGACTTTAACTCAGGTCCTCCTGACTCCAGGGCCAGTGCTCTGTCTACTGTGCCACCCAACTCCTCCTGAAGAAAGATTTCTATGAATGGTAGCCTAATGTTAGGGCTACCTTTTGAAAAAAATGAAATTATTCTTCTTTATTTTCACTAAAGTAAGAGCACCATTGGCTGTCCAGATGAATGAAGTCCCCCTTCATTACTGTATCATACCTCCAAACCAAGTTTGTAATTTTTCCCAAACTCGTTTATTTCTTCCTTTTGATTGGATGGCATGTAGTTTAATCCCAACTCTTCTGTTTCTCTCTCCATTATTCTTTTTCATGCTTTCTTCCTCAGGGTCCTAAATTTTTTTTATACAAATATCTCTTACTCTTTAATGCTATTATATTATTCTTTTTTATTTTTTCTTATTTTTCTTATGTAAAAGTCATACTTTTTAGTTAATCCAGAAATATATTTTGCATGACTTCAGATATGTAATATGTATTTCTTGCCTTCTCAATGTGGGTTTGGGAGGAGGAAGGGGAGAAGGACTGGAGGTAGGGAGAAAATTTGGAACTGAAAATAAAAATAAAATTTTTTAAAAGTTGCACTTTTTATATCCATTTTCTAGTAATTGATCATACCTCACACAGTCTCTGTTACATATATGTATAAGATCAAATTTATCTCCTTTTTTTAAAAAAAGATATCTAGTTCATGCTTTTCTTAGCCATATTCTGCACATTTGTCTATAAATATCTAAAGACATAGCTTTTATTACTCTCACTTTTCTTGGACAATGTCTTCAGTAAATTACAGTTCTTCACCATTTTCTCCTTCTTATGTCATGCTTATATTCTCTGTGGTATATCTAGCTTGCCAGATATGTGGGTAATTTTCCATTTTCAGTTTAAAATTATGTTGGTCATATTTGCATATTTCCAGGTTTTTTAGAAATATTTTTATTGTCTCTAGAGATGGATTTATCACTCTTATTTATATATTAATCTATGGTCCAGAAATCCAAATTGCATTCACAGATACCATGTTCTTAACCAATTATGTGCTTCCCAAATTTTACTTTCTCTTCCAAAGTCCTTATCCTCAATTTTCAGCAGTGAGGAAAACACCCACCTGTGTCTTTGGCATCTTGCCCAAGACTTCATAATTCATAGCAATGATTTCCATGGGTTTCTTGGCATTAGTGAATCATCAGGTGTTGGTAATAGTCATTAAGTTTTAAAAGTCCCAAGAATCTCTCCGTTATAACTTTGAGGTTGTCAAACATTCTAGGAATACAAAAATATCTCCCAATTATTTGTCTCAGGTCAATCTACCTCACATTGCCTCAGTATGGAATAAGCAACGAACTCTAATCATCTCTTCTTATAACCAGTACTGGATGACTTCTCCTCTGGGGATACCTGAGGATTTACATCATCATTCCTTGAAGCACAGGAAACTACATTCTCCCCAAAGAGACTCTCTCCACACTGTGGAACTAGCCTCATGTCCATTACAAAGCTCAAAAAACTCTTCCCCCCCCCTTCCTTTTCTTTGTCATACTATTCTACCCTAATCCTCCCTCTGTTTCAATTTTTCCCCCTTTGTTTTCAGTCTTGAAGTCATTTATCCATGATTTCAGGAAACATTTGATTCTCACCAATAAGCAAGGAATCAAAAAGGAGTCCTCTACCCTACTTCCTAGCAGGGAGACCCATGTGTATTTTCTACACACAAAGCTATAATGTGACATTGGCACAAATGGCATTGACTTCTACTCAATGGAAAACCCAACTTGCTCTCTATATTTCCTGATCCTAAGACCTTAAAATGTCTGTTGCTTTTGCTGCTAGCTCTGATGGCCAATGACCACAGCAAATTTTCCATTCAGTGTTGATTGATGATGTCCTTCATTCTCAAAGTAGACCACGACATTACAGTCAACAGCTTCACTTTCTCCTCTGGAGTCATCTAGGTCCAGTGGCCAAATATGACTCAGGACAATTGGAGATGGCCCTGGATACAGTGGGAAACCTTGGTCTTTTAAAAGCTAGGTCTTGGGGCCACTAGATGGCACAGCAGACCTGGAGTCAGGAGGACCTGAATTCAAATTTGACCTCAGACACTTAATAATTGCCTAGCTGTGTGACCTTGGGCAAGTCACTTAACCCCATTGCCTTAAATAAGCAAAATTTTTAAAAAATAAAATAAAAGTTAGGTCTTCCCCGGGTCACAGTTTGACTGAGGCAATATCCATTCAGGCATTAAATTTACATAAGAGACGAAGAGAAGAGGTCAAGATTGATCCTGTTCATTCTATAGGGGACTGAAAGGGGAAGTCAGGCACTGATTTCTTCCAAGTGATGCTTTCCCATCTTTTCTAAATCACCTACAACGATTTTCTATGAAATAGTCCGAGGTAGAAAAGTTGTTTTTTCAGTCTCTTGTCTTTGCTTTCTTGCTTCTTTCCTTTCCTATCATCCTTATTCAGGCTTCAAATACCTCCTCTCCAGTCTTGCCTTTTTACTCTCCCAACATCTTCATTAATCTGACCTGTTTACATAGTGCTATGATTGACAGAGCATCCAATGTATCTGGCACTCTTTGTTTAAATTGGAAGGACTGATCCTAGTGATGAGTCTGACTTGGCCAACAGTGGGTTTTAGCCAACTGTGCAGCCCCCAATGCTGCCCAATTTGAAGAGCACCAGGAAGTCCCTTCTGTCCACCCTCCAATATTTCTCCCATTGGCCTGTCATAATGCTTAAAACTCTTCCATTGGCTCTTCATCCCTTTGGGTTAATCATTGCCCTCCTGCAGGACTACCCCTTTGGAATATAGATTTCTCTAGGAGAAGGGAGTCACATGCAATTCTAACACTTTAATTTCAAGAAATGAGGCAATAATCATCATCAAAAATCATCATTATTGTTATCATTCACCTATTCGTGTGTATTTCTCTGTTTTACATCTTTATATTATTTAATCTTCACAACCACTAACTTGGAGAGGTGGTAGGGTAAGGTTTATTATCCTCACTTTACAGATAAAAAAAAAATCAAGGTCCATCTAGGGATGGAACTTATTTAAGGTCAATAGCAAAATTGGAACTCTAACCAGCATCCATGACTCCTGGTTCTGTGATAATGTCACTACACTCTCACTGTTTCTTTCTTTCTTTCTTTGGTTTTGATTTTTGCAAGGCAATGGGGTTATGTGACTTGCCCAAAGTCACACAGCTAGGTAATTATTAAATGTCTGAGGTCCAATTCAAATTCAGGTCCTCCTGACTTCAGGGAAGGTGCTCTATCCAATATACCACCTATGTGTCACACTCCCATTGCTTCATACAGTTCATTGTCAGACAGCATTTGAAGGTACAAACATATAACACCTTCCTCCTAATAACCCTGCAGAGTAGGTAGGAGCAGAGATACTATTGTTCTCATTTGACAGATGGTGAAGATCTTCATCTGACAGGTGAACTGGCATCTAACATAATGTTCTTTCTTTCACCACAGGAGAGGCAAATGGCATGATGCTTAGAATCCTCTGCTTTCAGGGTAAGGAGCAGGGACAGAGGGGACTATAAAGAAGGAAGTTCATAGAGGGTTCATTCACTAGAGGGCCGGCCTTGTGGGCCACACTCTTCCCACAAGGGAGAGGAGAGAAGAGAGAGAAGACAAGAGGACAGAAAAGGAAAGAAGAGGAGAAAAGAGGGGAGAAGAGGAGAGGGGAGAAGAAAGGAGAAGGAATGAGAAGAGAGGAGAAGAGATGAGAGGAGAAGAGAAGGGGGTGAGAAAAGGAAGGGAAAAGGAGGGGAGGAGAGGAGAGGGGAGGAATGGAAAGAAGGGAAAGAATCATATTTTTTAAACTCTGAGTGGGCATTAGAAATTGCAGAAGCAAAATCTTCAGGGTAAAAGATGTCCTAGGCTTGAAGTCTTCTAGGCACTGCCCCTAAGCAAAATATTTGTGACACACATTGACCTTGTGTCATCTGTAAACTGGTACTCTTTCCATCTGTAGAAGGGGGGAAAAGCACAATACCAGACTCAGCAAATACTGAAAAAAATACTGTTATGTCTGCTCTCATAGGGAAGAGGGATTTGATGAGTTTTCCTTGGCCACAGAAAGCAAAATGAGAACCAATAGTTCAATATTTCAGACAAATTTAGGATTGACATAAGGAGAAACTTCCAAAATGATCAGAACTAACCCCCCAGTGAAGAGGTAGCTAGTTCCCCATGACTCAAAGTGTTTATGCAGAAGCTAGATGACTATTTGTGAGCATGTTATAAAGAGGATTCTTCTTGAGGTATTTTCTCTAAGGTCCTTTTTAATTCTGTGATTCTGCAATTATAGAAATGAATGAACTGAATTCAGCTATGTCAGATCTGTGGTCTATCCACCCTAGAATCTGATGACTCCACCTAGACTCCAGCCTTTCACTTTCCTTGAAAGCTAACCTCATGTCAAGACCTCCATTCCTCCTCCCTTCTCTTGGAAAGTCCAATGCCCAGAGACCTCTGTGTGGTTTTCCTAGTAGGATCTCAAGACAATTACTACAAAACTTGCATATACCTTGTCTCCAAAGCCTTCTGGGGGACCCCAAAATTGGTGTGGGAGAGAGGAACACAAGTCCCTCTGACACAATCCTGGGAAAGTCTTGCACTCATAACATTGTAGAGGACAACATTTTGGAATTCCTTAATTTCTCAAGAAATATGAGTTGCTATTTTCATGACTATTCCTCTAACCAGCTGGGCTTCCCATTCAGTTCCCTGTTTTAGTCCTTTAAACGCTGGGAAACTAGGACTTCAGTTCACCAAAATGTAATGTGCCATACATAGATCCACAAGCAGCCTATTAGAATGGACAAAGCCCTGGACTAAAAGTCAGGAGACCCAAATCCTAATCCTGCTTCTATCACTACCTAAATGACTCTTGGTAATTCTCCCCCTTCCTGGGTTTTCCAACTGTAAAATGAGAGGATTGGATTAAAAATATCTTCGTAGCCTGCAACAGGCTTCAAGGCTAAGGGTTTTATTTTCCAAACACACTGTGAGTTGCCATCCCTGCCCCACCTCCTCTCCCAAATAGAATGAAATAATTTGTCCTGCCACCTTCTCTGAATCAATCAATCCTCAAGCATTGTTTTTCAATGATGGTACCAGTAAAAGATGCAAAGAAAAGACTAAAACAGTACCCGCCCTCAAGGAGCTTCAGTTCTAACTAATAAAGTGCTCCATCCTAGCCATCTTTCAGAGTCTACCTCCTCCAGGAAGACTTCTCTGACAAATATTTTCTGAATTTTGGTTGTCCATCGCCCCCATTTTGTTTCATGCAGAGACAGATGGGGGGTGAGCATCAATAGACTTTAGCATTTTACAGATGGTGCATTCAAGAAGAAAAATGCAAGATATCTTCAAAGACATAAAAGATCAGAAACTAATCCAGGCTGACCAAAAAGCAAGACTGAAGGGCAGTAGATGGGCAGTTTGAGAACCACACATTTTCCCATGGAGTATTAAAAGACCTAAAGGATGAATTTCAACAGGATGACAACTTATGGAAGAACACATTGGAAGAGTGTCACAGGAGATAAAGCCAAGATGGCAGCCCTGTCATGTGGGTCATTAAGCTCTCAAAGGCAGGGCCTGAGTCTGATCCTCCTTTGTCTTCTCTGAACTGTGAGCCATTCCCAGATCTGGGCCTCAGGCCATGCACACTGAGATGCTCCAGAAAAGCTCTGTGCATATTGTTTGCCTCTTTCCCCATCTTTGGGGTGTAAACTGCTCCCTATGCCTTTCTCCAAGGCAGCTGGGCCACTCTGACCCCAAAGTTGGAGTGAGATGAGAATGATGGGAACACCAGCTGCTCAGCTTTTCAATAAAAACACTAAGTGATTTCACAAATGGAAGACCCTGGAAATTTCTTGGAAAAAGAGAGGGAGAGGGGGGACCCTGGCTCCAGCTGCCAAAGTTCAACCCAGGGGATGGAAGCACCCACTAAATGGAAAAACAGGTCCAACCTTTCCCAAGCTTTTTTGGTTTCAAGAAAAGGGGAGAGGGAGGATAATGAAAGTGATTCGTTAAGATGGAGGTAAAAAACAGGTATTTGCGATAGATTCTAAAGATCATCTTTTATAGTTCCAGGATGGTTTTTGAAATGACCCAATTGCTCCAAAAGGACCATCTTTGGTGACCCATGTCAGGAGCAGGATCACCCGGAATCTTGAAACAAGATGGGTTCAGATAGCTCCCTCAAGTGCTGAGATACTGACTAGCATCTTAGCATAAAAGACAGCTGGGTACCATCAGCCGAGCGCCCCAAACCTGGCCACCCAGGAGATTCTTACTAAAGAGGAACTGAGTTGAAGATTAGTCCCCAAAGATCCATGTTTGGGCTGGGCTCAGTATTATTCAAAGACTACCAAAATTATCTTGGTATTCTCTTGCTAAGGACAGGTCTTCAGGGCATGTCCTAGGGATAATCATTGCCCTTCATTCTTTATGATTAGGTTACTTGGGGCAGATGACTTAAAAATGAGGATCCTAACTCCATTCGTTACCAGGAGAATTTACTAGTAGTATGAAGACAGTTGGTTTTCTCAGTGTTGAGCAAACTCACCCCCTCTCCAGTACTCCAAAGGTCAGTGCTTTGGACAGGACTACTGGAGAAAACAGGAAGAGATCTGACATGTTTATGGCCAAAATCAGAACATTTTCCTTAGGCAATCCCTGAAGACAAAGCTACTGAGGCTGAATGGCCTGACGGGATTTCTCTAGTATGGGGTAAACAAACCCAGAAAGGAGTTAGGGAGAAAGAGGCAGCTGTGAGCCAGAGTGGGGTGATCTGAATCACAGGTCAGAAGCAGGCTCTTTGCAGTTCCTGGGGATCACCTGTCTACCAAAAGCCCAAAGATGCCAATGCTGTGCAGGTTCCAGAGGGTGGCCAAGAATGTGTGCAGAGCTGTTACCTAGGATCAGAGATGGAAGCAATTGGATTCAGGCCCAGGGCAGGGGATAAAAGGAAAGGGATTAGACACTGTCTTCAGAAAATCAAGAGCCTCCGAACATGAAAACTGCCTCTGAACTGTCAGATTCCTAATCCAAAGTCTATGGATACAGTGCCCCAGCTCCCAAAACTCCCTCCTATGCTAAGGGACAATTCTGGGAGTTTTGTAGCATCCTCTTAGGACTTAAGGAGTCAACCAGGCAATCCATTATACTCTAAGATATGCTGATGGGAGAGGGTCCAGGAATACAGGAAGATATTTGAAATGAGATGTAGCCTCCAGAGATAAAAGTGCTTCCTGTCTTTGTTGTTTTGCAAGTCTTCTCTGAGTCCCCTGTGTACCCAACCTTGTGGGGGAAATGGAAAAACAAATTTTTTTCCATCTCTGCTAATGGAAGGAGAAGGATGTATTGTCCTGGACCTCCTGGATGGGGGAGGGCCCTTGATCCCTTTTTCACCTCCAATTTCAAGCTCTGATGTTGTCTTTGTTCCCCAACCAGGCAGATATCAAGCCATACTCATATGGCCTTGTGGTTATGCTGTCCATGAACACATTCCCTTGTGGTTATAGCCATCCAGTTGGTGTCTATACTTTCCTATATGGCTTTGTGGTTATGCTGACCATGAACACATTCCCTTGTGGTTATAGCCATCATCCAGTTGGTGTCTATGCTTTCCTGACTTAGGTGAAGTAGTATTAGGATAAGGGATTAGGTGTAACCTTGTGAGCTTTGAAAACTTGCCCAAGGTCCAGGAATGGGAGTCCTT
The DNA here is from genome assembly GCF_037893015.1 of Macrotis lagotis. NCBI lineage: Eukaryota > Metazoa > Chordata > Mammalia > Peramelemorphia > Peramelidae > Macrotis > Macrotis lagotis. Next base: position 225,893,313 of record NC_133660.1, on the reverse strand, counting down.
GCCAGCTTGCAAGAGGCCAAGTCTAATGAGAAGCAAAGCTCCTAGTGACCATCTTAACTCAATGCAATGGACTGACACCAAGATGCTAGTTTCTGGCAGCAAAGGACCAATTAGTTCATCAGCTGTGAACTTTATTAGATCAAAAAAGGGGTGGGAAAAGCACCAATTTGAACAAAAATATTAATAGTGGTATTTTTTTGAGATGGCAAAGAATTGGAAATTGAGGGAATGCCCATCCATTGGAGAATGACTGAACAAATTGCAGTATATGACTGTACTGGAAAACTTTTGTGTTATTAAAAAGTGATGAACAAGTTGTGTTTAGAAAAATCTATGTTTAGAAAAACATATGAACTGATGCAAAGTTAACTGAGCAAAACTACGAAGCACAGTCACATCACAATGAATGACTTAGCTGTTCTTAGCTCTACAATGATCCAAGACAATTCCAATGGATCATGCTATTCATCTCCAGAGGAAAAAACCAATGGGATCTAAATACAAGTCACAGTATACTTTTTTCCCAATTTCTGTATTTTTCCCTTTTGGATCTGTCTATGTCCTCCTTCATGACATGCTTAATATGGTAATATGTTTTGCATAATTGAACATGTATAAACTATATCAAATTTCTTACTGTTTCAGGGACACAGGAGGCAAGGAAAGAGAAAATTTAGAACTCAAAGTTTTTTTAAGTGAATGCTAAAAATTGTCTTTACATGTAACTGAAGAAAAGATAAAATATTATTTAAAAAGCAAGGTACAACTACATACCAAAAAAAATGGACTTTGTGAGCTTGACTACTTTGGAGCAAATACTTTTAAGTTTGAACCCATTCTCCCCAAGGATCAATGTGGTAACAGAGAAGCAGAATCAAGACTGTATCATCTAGGGAGAGACAGAGAAGGAACAAATGGGATTCAGACCTTAGGGAAATTATAGTCTGGGGTTAGATAGCACTCCTACAGGAAAGATTAAAGGCAAAAAGAATCATTCGGTTTATGTTTTCTCCTAAAATTGTTCAGCTAATGCATTCTAGGAACTCAGAATAATTTTTTACCAGACAGCCAGAGAATTAGTTCAAAGCAAAAGATATTTAGTTAAATATCACAGGAATAGAAAAGACAAGAAAGATTCCCCCTACATAAAGGGGGCTTTACCCAGGAGAGCAAATACAGGGAATGGGAATGGCAGAGTACATATTGAGGGAAATATATTAAAACTATGTGGTAGACTAGAAACAATACTGGATTCAGCATCTGGATTCAAATTCGAGCTCTACCACTGTACCCTTGTGAACTTTGGTGAGTCATCTCACCTCACCTTTGAGGTCCCTTTCAATTCTAAATCTATAATCTTATAAACTTGAGGCCAGCCAAGGTATGTTCAAGACTCATGCTACAGACCAACTGATGTTGCTTTCTCTATTGACATTCTTTCTGACATGCATCAATCTGCCATGCCTCCACTAATCCCTAATAATCCCTGACTGTTCAGGCTGCTATTTTCGTTTGGAGTCCTTCTTGAATGTCTCCTTTTCTTCTTCTACTGCTGCTACTCTTGCCCCTTGAAAGAAGGGGTATTGCTCTCTGCCACCACCTGCTGGTCTTTAGCTATTTATTTCTTTAGGGAGGGGGGTGGGTCAGTTCTTTTTTTAATGTGTAGCCCCAGAGTCTCTCAGAGTCTCTCTCTCTCTCTCTCTCTCTCTCTCTCTCTCTCTCTCTCTCTCTCTCTCTCTCTCTCTCTCTCTCTCTCTCTCTCTCTCTCTCTCTCTCTCTCTGTTTCTGTGTGTGTCTCTCTCTGTCTGTCTCTGTCTCTGTCTCTGTCTCTCCCTCCCTCCTCCCTCTCCCTCTCCTCCTTATCCCTCTCCTATTCTTTCTCTAAAATATGCACACATATACATATATATTTATATACACACATGCATCTATATGTGTATAATTTATGTGAATTTGTACACATGTATGGAGAGAGAGAGAGAGAGAGAACATGATTGTGTTTTCCCACAAAATCCTTTGGCAGATCCACCCAGCCAGCTAGCTAGGGAATCCCACAGGTATTTTCTGAGCAGAATCTATCTTTTGAATTCCCTTTTCATGTTAGACTTGAACTCCCTAATGTCCATCCCCTATCTTATTTGGGGTTAGAAAATTCTAATGTCCATGATTCATTCCTAAATTCAGAATCAGAACACCTGGGTCCAAATCCCAAACCAGCTATTTATTTCCTGGGAGACCTTAGACTGAATCATTTGAAAATATAACAAATTCCCCCAAGGGAAATCACAAAAGATCTCTGTGGAGCTAGAATGACAAGGATCTTCCTGACTCCTTTAATATCTCTGGTTGTTGGAAACATCAATTTGGAGTAAGATAGAGCGAGCAGGATCTCGAGCCCTTGGCTATATCTTCCTGCCCTTATTATTATACATTTTTGCCAGCAATAATACTGCTGGTGTCTCTACAGCAAGACTGAGACATGGAAAGGACTTTAGAGGTGATCTAATCCATTTTCAAAATTCATTTTACAGAAGAAGCCAAGGTCCATAGAGGAAAAGTCACTAGCCTGTGACACAGGAAGCAGAGCTAGGATTCTATCCTTTCTCCTGATTCCAAATATAAGGAGGTCCTTTCTAGCACTCTGTTGTAAGGTGGGGGGGGAGTGGGAGATGGATTAGATTTGTGCACATGATATTGTTGTGTGTATAAATACTACTGTTATAGTGTCATAAAGACCATATAACACATGGAGGCATGAATACCCAGGAGATGGTAGGGGTAGAAGCCAAATTCATCTGTGAGGACATGGGGGCTATAACTCATGCAGAGACACCCCCAGTAGAAAGCATTTCACAGGTTATTGTGGAGAGGGGTCCAGAAGGATGAATCCAGTTCCCTTGCTGTTGATTCATGACAGGTTTCGGAAAGTCATAAAAAGCCAGCAGAAGTAGGACACTGAGATTGGAGACCCTGAGGCATCAGATCTAGAGTTTAATAAGTGTTAGGCAACGTTTCTGGACTGTTGGGTTTCCAGATGTGGAAGGTCTTCGAGGTCTCAACCCCAAGAGATTTGGAACACTCAATCCCATTCCTAACTGGATATTCATACTGCTTCTATAGTAAACTCCCTGTCTAGCCCTGTTGTTTCCTGATTTCCCCAACCATTTTGAGGAAAAGAGCCATTTTATTAATAACTGTAAGGGAGGAAATTCTGGTCCCAGATCACAGTCAATAACTAAAGGAGAACCCCTTTTGCTTCTTCCTCCCAGTTGACTTTCTTCCATCCTTATTCCCACATAGCATAATTCCAATGAATCTACAGAGACGGACAAACAATTGAGAATGCAAATCTGACAGCCTTCCAAAATAAAATAAGTGTGACCTAATTGTTGGTGACTCTAGAGGAAAGATGGCTCAGGGGAAAGAGGATTAGATTTAGAGTTAAAGGACTTCAGCCAGTCACTAAGCATTTATTGAGCTTAAATAAATCATATATATTATATATATATATACATATATATAATATATGTGCATGTATGTGTGTATACAATTAATTATTACTTTATTTAAATCAATGTGCTAAGTGCTGGGTTCAAAACTAGATGTGCCATTTACTACCTGCAGAGTAGGAAGTCTCTTAAATGAAGGGATTAGATTCAACCACTGAAGTTTCATTCAGCTCCAAATAAGACTTTGAATCTGAAGGTACTTCCTGAAAGTAATATTATATAATAGAAAGAGCATCAGATTTAGAATCAGGAGACCTGGATTCTTGGAACTGCTACTTATATACTTTGAGCAAGGTATATAATCTTCTTAGATCTCAGTTTCCTCATCTGTAAAATGTGAGGGTGGATCAGATTAATTGTAAGCTTCCTTCTAGACTCTATTGCAGCAAGGTGGTAAAGTGGATAGAGTGCCAACCCTGGAGTCAGGAAAAATTTCCGTGAGTTTAAATCTGGTCTCAGACACTTATCAACTTGGGATAGTCACTTCACCCTGTTTTCCTCAGTTTCCTCATCTGTAAAATGAGTTAGAGAAGGAAATGGCAAACTATCCCATCATCTTTGCCAAGAAAACCCCAAATGGGGTTACAAAGAGTCAGACATGCCTGAAACAACTGAACAACAATTCTAGATCCTATGATTCTATGGGGAAGCCTTAAGCAGGTGCCTAAGCAGGTTCCACAGTGCCTAGCACATAGAGTTTATTGATCTGTTGATTAAATGATTTTCTGGAATTCTTGTTCTCTTTGTAGGGGGCAAGCAGGTCAGGTGAAATAAGACACCAATTCTTATAATACATTCACTAGAGAGATTTAAACATGTAGTTTGCCCAAGTAGACTGTAAGCTCCTTGAAGTTGAGGACTATTCATTTTTGCCTTTGTATTCTCTAGTGCCTATTTCAGTGCTATGAATGTAGCAATATTTGATATATGTTTGGTGAAGAATTACTAAAAACAATTTGCTATGTAGAAAAAAACGTTTATTTTACAGGTAGAGAAAATGAAGCCTAGAGAGATTAAGCTGGTTTGCTCAAATTTATTTTAAAAACAAGGGGTTCCAGGAATGGTGAATATGAACTCTGAAATGGCATCATTTACATATGATTATCAAGACAAGGCAGAACCCCAAGTTAACCAATATGCCACCTGAGACATATGGAGGAGACACCAGTTGTGAAAAAAAAATGGAGGCAAAAAGACCAAGAAAGTTTGAGGATCCAGGGCTTTCGGAGGCATTTGACTCTTTCTTCTCCACTTAGTGATCAGATCACAACATGACTGAGACCAAGACCACCAGCTTGGCCATTGTACAGTCCAATGAGATGTCCAAAGACAAGAAGTCCAGCTTCTGCTATCAAGAACTCTGGGTCTGAAACTATGAGTTTGACCATAAGGAGTAATTGGAGAGAGTTACTGATGTCCACTGTTACCTAGTGTTAAATCCCTTTACTGGATGTCATATTTTGAGTCCCTGTTTGGGACATCATATGTTGAGTCCTTTTCTAGACTCCCTCAATCTTTCCCTAGGAGAGCATTGAAGAGGTAGGAGATAAGGAAGTCAAGTTCTCCCTTTCTGCACCAAGTGCACCAAGGCACCAAGGCACCAAGCTCTCTAAGGTCTTCGTTTATTGAACCAGTGCTTAAGTAACTTTCCCAGTCCCTAATCCACTCCCAGTTCCTAATCCACTCCCACTCCCATGGCACTTAATAAAATAAGACTCTAGGGGGCGGCTAGGTGGCGTAGTGGATAAAGCACCGGCCTTGGAGTCAGGAGTACCTGGGTTCAAATCCGGTCTCAAACACTTAATAATTACCTAGCTGTGTGGCCTTGGGCAAGCCACTTAACCCCATTGCCTTTCAAATACTAAAAAAAAAATAAAATAAGACTCTGGTGCTCAAGGACACCAAGTGAAGATAATTTATGGTGCTCCCACATACAACAGTCCCTAACAGCCCAGTACTCACAGCAAGGTTATTTAGGGTTCCCTCTTCCCTACATAATGAAACCTAAACAACTTGATGTGGCATTCAAGATCCTGTACAAAATACCTCTAGGTTCCTAGTTCAACCTACTCTCACTCTTCCCCAGACCATTCCTTCTCTACTTGAACCAGGAATGTCTCCTCATTAACCCCAAACCCTACCAGGCTTACTCCTTCTCTGTAGCTTTACTCATTCAATGCCCTTGCCCTGGATGGCCACCCTTTTTCCTCCTCCTCTTTAATCTAAATCCTTCTCATAGTGTAGTGGAAAGAGCACTGGAATTCCTATCAAGAAATCTTGGTGTGAGTCCCAGCTCTGACTCTTAACATCTGTGTGATCTTAGACAAGTTATTTTACCTCACTGACTTCATAACACATCTTAGAAAGATGGGAATAATGCTGGGTTGATATCCATAATGATCAAAGAGAAACCTGAAGACATGGTGGTACAGTGCAGCCTGGAGTTCTTCATCAACTCGATGGATGCTTTGGTTGTTGCTTCAGCAAGCATGAGTTTATTTAATATTTTCTTTCATCGTTGTTGTTTTTTAGTCATGTCCAATTCTTTGTGACCCTGTGAACCATCACATACCAATGCTGTTTATGGGGTTTTCTTGGCAAAGACACTGGGAATGGTTTGCCATTTCCTTTTCTAATGAATCAAGGCAGAAGTTAAGAGATTTGCCCAGGCAAAGAACTGGATGTTAAGGGGATGCCCACCCACTGGAGAATGTATGGGCAAGTTATGGTATAGGAATCTTATGGAGTACTATTGTTCTATAAGAAACCTTGAATGATCAAACTCTAGAGAAGTATGGAATGAATTACAGGAACTATTATTGAGTGAAGGGAGCAGAACAAAGAGAACATTGTACACACATTAACAACAACATTGTGAGTTGATGGATGAAGCTCCTTTCAGCAATTCAGAGAGCTAGGATAACCCTAGCTATGGATGATGCTATCCCCATCCAGAGGAAGAAAAACCAAACCAAACAAAACAAGCAACCTACAGAATCTGAATGTATACTACATTCACTTTTTCAAAAATATTCCCTTATGTAATTCTTTCCTATCTCATGGTTTTCTTTCTTTTCCCTTGATCCTAATTCCTCATACCAAAAATGACTAATCTGTAAACATGTCGAACACAAATATATATGTGCAGTATTCACCAAATTGTTTGCCACTGTTCATAAGAATGTTGAAAAACTTTCATAACATGTAATTGGAAAAATAAAATAGCAATTGGAAAAAAAGAGAGATTTGTCCAGGGTCACATAGTCACATAGCTAGAAAGTGTCTAAGGTCAATTTTGAACTGAAATCTTTCTGACTCCAGGTCCAATACTCTGTTCACTGATATATACAGATTTGTTTGCGTGGGTGTGTGGGAGTGTATGAGTGTATGTGTACTCTCTAGTCACCATCTAAAACTACTCCCTCCCCTCAATATGCTTTAGTTTTCTCATATATAAGATAGAAATAATCATACTGGTTGAGTTACCTCAAGGGACTCCTGTAAGAGTAGTCAGTCAATAATGACTTATTAAGGTACTGGGGATACAAAGAGAGAGGCACTAGACTGCCCCTGTCTTCAACATGTCCTCAACAAATATTACAATGTAATTGGGGAGACGACAAATAAACTAATATGGAGAAACTAGCTATTTGCAGGATAAATAGGAAATAAATAAGAACAGTAAGGCATTTGAATTAGGAGGGCTTAGGGAAAGGTTACCTGGAGGAGGTGGGATTTTCGAAGAATGCTTTGTAGACCTTAAAGCAGGATTGAGTTAGGAGCCAGGATACTCACAAGATATTCAAAATACTCCATTCAAGATTTCCCTGGGATGCCTCACCTGGTATGGTGGTCACCCTGGATTTTCAAAGACTTTGCTCAAAGTCCAGTAGTTTCTGCCAAATGAGAAAGCTTCCAAGCCAAGCTGGGTAAGTTGTTTGTCTTTGGAGGCCCTGCCTCACTGAGTGCAGAGGAGTCCATCACCAGAGGGTTCACCAACAGGAGATGAAATTTCAGCCACTGCAAATCCTAATATTAATAGCTGACCTTTATTTAGTGTCTTTTACATCCATTAATTTATTTGAGCTTCTCAACAACCCTGAAGGCTAATCATACCCCCATTTTACAGCTAAGGAAACTGAAATTGCAAACTGTTAAAATGACTTGCCTGTGATTACCCTGATAGTGTCAGAGACAGGATTTAAACCCACTTCTTGATTCTAAGTCAAAAGCTCCTTCTATAACACTCCCTAACTCATGAAGACAAGGAGGTATCTGGGCTATGTGTCATCTGGCTGGATGTGTCTGTGGTCCAGGCCATAACTTATTTTAAAGTCTGTAAATACCCATGTGGTTCCCATCCTCTGCAAACACATACACAATCGTCACCAGGTATGGAAAATCCCCAACTCCTGGTTTTGGCAAAGATGACATCAGGTCAGGAGTGGTTGTCAATGTTAACAAGGGGAAAGAGATCCACAGAGAAAAAGGGAAAAAAATCAAAACTTTTCTGAGAAGCCCAACCTTGAGCAATCCCAACCTTTTCCTTGTCAGAACCTCAATCTCCTCTTCTGTAACTGACAGGGTTGGATAAGGTGATCTGCAGGGTCTCTTTTGTTTTCCAATGGTCTAAGGTTGTATCTATAGTTCCTATTTTCTTTTTTTTATTTTGCAAGGCAATGGGGTAAAGTGATTTGCCCAAGGTCACACAGCTAGGTAATTATTAAGTGTCTGAGATCAGATTTGAACTCAGATACTCCTGACTCCAGGGAAAGTGCTCTATCCACTGCATCACCTAGCTGCCCTGTATAGTTCCTATTTTCATAATGCCTCCTTAATGAAATTAGGAAAGACAAGAGTGATGGCCTCACTCCCTGGTAGGAGGAAAATGGAGGGGGTAAGAGACTAACCTGAAGGATGAGGGAAGGGCTGTGATGGTGAGTCAAACTGGCCCCTCACCCACATCAAAGGTTTTGAACCTTCCAGAGGGTTTGAATGTAAATTGTAGATTTAAAGATTTACAAAATAAGCAGATCTGGAAGGAAGCTTCAGGGATCATCTCAATTTAACTTTGCCTTTTTTCAGGAAGAGGCTGTCTTTGTATCCCCAGGACCTTTAACATAATGCCTGGGTCATAGTGGATACTTAATAAGTAATTCTTGACTGACTACTCTTCTTATAGTAAGTAGCTCAACCAGTATGATTATTTCTATCCTGTACATGAGAAAACTAAAGTGTAGTGAGGGAAGGGAGGAGTTTTAGTTGGTGGCTGGAGGTTTAGAGAGGTTAAGAAATAGAAAAAGAAAGAGAGGAAGGAAGGAAGGAAGGAAGGAAGGAAGGAAGGAAGGAAGGAAGGAAAAATAAGAGAAAGAAAGAAAGAAAGAGAGAGAGAGAGAGAAAGAAAGAAAGAAAGAAAGAAAGAAAGAAAGAAAGAAAGAAAAAGAAAGAGAGAAAAGAGAGAGAGAGACAGAGAGAGACAGAGATAGACAGAGAGAGAGAGAGAGAGAGAGAGAGAGAGAGAGAGAAATTGCACCCAAGAAGGGAGGAATCACACTCTCTGCCCTATGCCCAGTTCTCTTCCAGCTCCACTGTCATCCAAATCAAACCGGTTGTTTTCTTCCTTCTGAGAGCAGGTGATAGAGGCCTTGCATGTATACTTGGCTAGTGTCTGAGATGCATAGGAGTCTAAGTAAGGCCAATGGAAGGAGAAGCTGAAGGGATCAGAGTCTGGTCTGAGCTTAGCCCCTCAGAACAGAGATATGCCAATCTCTGTAAAAGCTACAAGGAATACTGGAAAGAGCAATCCAAGGTTCAGATTTGGACACCAGCACTGGGTGATCTTGGGCAACTCCTTAAGCTTTCTGTAAAATGGGGGGGGGGTGACCCAGAGAGTCTCTTAGGTCCCTTCCAGCTCCAAATGCAATGATTCCATCTACCACAGTCAGAGCTCTTCTCTCACACCCAATCAAAAGGGAAATAATCTGGGCTCAATGATTTTTCTCTCAGTGTCCAGATGTTAAGAAATATTCATTGCAGAGTGAGTAGCTCTCATTTTGATTCTTCCCATCCCAGGCACTTCTCCCACATATCACTCACTTTTTCCATAAACCAAGCAAAGATGGAAACTCCAGAGATTTGTACATTTTTTGGACTAATCCTCAGCACACGCCAGATGAATTGTTGGTGACCTATGAGCACAGAGGAACAGCTGGCTGGAGACCAGAGATGTAGAGCTGTAAAGGGAAATTTGAGATCATCCAAACCAGTCCCTGATTTTATGGGGGAAGAAACTGAGACTCAGAAAGGAGAAGAGGTGGATAAAGTCCTGGGGCTGGAGTTAGGAAGATATGAGTTCAAATGTGTCCTTAGAACTTCATAGCTCTGTGATCCTGAATAAGTCACAACCTCTGCCTCGATTTCCTCATTTGTAAAATGGGGGTGATAAGAATACCACCTATCTCTAGGACTGTTGGATCAAATGAGATCATATTTGTCAGGTACTTGGTGTAGTTCCTGTATGCAATATTCCCCTGCCCTTTTGTTTCATGAATATATAACCAAACAGTGGTAGGGACAAGATTAGAACCCAAGTCTTCTGGCTCCCAGACCACACTATTTTCCCCGACTTGTTTCTCTCCTGCTCATTGTTCATTATATATCTGGGATAGGCTTGAGGTAAATTAGCTCAAGACTTGCTATTTTCTATCTGCTTTGTGAGGTGTCCATGGTGGCATCTTGCCACAGAAGGTCTATGGAGGGGGGTGTCCAGAATCACAAGATCAGACTGAAGAAATAGCTTTCTGGAAAGATGAGAAGGGATCTTTTGACATTTATATAGCACTATATAACTATTAAGGATTGAAAAACATTTTACAAAGAGGCAGAACAATAGAGTGATGGACAGGAATTAGGAAGACCTAGGTACAGATATTTACTAGCCATTTGACCCTGGGAAAATACACAACTTCTCTGAGTCTCAGTATCTTTGACTAAAAAATAGGAATAATACCTATCTCACAGGATTATCTCAAACAAGATAATGTATACTTTAATAACCTTAAAAACCTATTACTTTCACTAGGATCTTTAGATTTCATCATATCCATTTACAGATAAATAAACTGAAGTTGTCACTCACTGATATACAGTTAAGAATGTCAGAGGAAGAGTTTAGACCCAGATAGTAAAACAAGCCTAAAAAAAAAATCTTTGGTTTGCAGGGCTTAACTTCTCTTGCAAATGAGAGTCTCTGCTACCATCTGGTACCTCCTTAACCTACTTCTTTTCCTAGACCCCTTCCCCTCTATCTGTTCTCCTCCATGTTGGAAAATTCCACTCTTCTGAATGGGCACCTCCCCACCTGTGACATCAGAGACAAGTAACAAGTCCCTTGAACCTCCCAGAAATCCACTGAACCTCCTAGAAACCTGACCCTTTTATAGAATCCTGAGCCTTGTCAGACCATAATATAGCATGAGCCAGGTAGTCAGAAACTGATCTAAAAGAAATGAAGAGAATTGGCTTGACCTGAACTCAGGGCCAATGAGGCTTCCTCCTCACCTGCCCTACTTCTCCTTCCCTCAGTTTCTACCTGAGGCTCAGACCCCCACCCCCACCCCTTTCTGGGCAAATCAAGGATATAGCTCGTATATCTAGTTGTTTCATTGCTTCTCCAGTGACTTTCTCCCTCTTCCTTCATGCCTTTGAGTCTCAAAAGAACCTCAAAGCCTTCCTTTGTGTGAGTTAAAAATGACAAATAAAGGTGCTTTGCTTTTAGAATTGCTGACCAATCTGGCTTCTATAAAAATCTCAAAGTCCCAAAAAAGCAGCTGCATTGGACTGTTTTAGGAAACTACTTTGAAAACCCTAAGGCACTATAGAAAGATTGAGAAATCCCAGAATTCTTCATTCAACCTTTCTATTCCCTGACGAGTGATCATCTAGCTTCCACCTGAAGGCAGTCAAACTCCTCCAAGTTTACAGCCTCCTTTGAGCACTCATTCCCCTGAGGCCTCAGCTCTAACCATTAGGAAGGTTTCTTCATATTGAGATAATTCTGCCATTCTGACAAGGTGTCATGACCCCCCATCGTTGCTCATTCTGCTTTTGGGGTCAGGCTGTTTTAATCTCTGTTCCTTGTGAAACTCCTAAAAACTAAATACTTCAAGTCAGTAAACATGTTCCCCTTAAATCTGCTCTTCTCCAGACTAAATATCCCTGACTTCTTCAGCTGATCCTTTGTGAAATTACACCTCTATCAGCAACCCTAGAATCTGAGATCAATAGACCAGAAGGAGGCAATAGTCTGGATTTACTCTCCCTTGGACATAACACATTTACAGGACTAGAGAGTGAAGAAGGAAACTCTTCAACCATTCCAGTACTCCATGGGGACATCCCAAGATGACTCTCTGTATAAGAAAAAAGGAGAGTATATAACTTTGGAGAATAGAGTCCTTAGGTCCAGGGCTGGAGGAAGCTCAACTCAGAGGAGAAAAGCTAAGCAGCCATGATACCTGGATTTATAGGCACCAATCACATTCTGTTCTGAAGTACCTGGAAAGTCCTTTAGCAAGGGCGTCTAGGTGGCGTAGTAGATAAAGCACTGGCCCTGGAGTCAGGAGTACCTGGGTTCAAATCTGGTCTCAGACACTTAATAATTACCTAGCTGTGTGGCCTTGGGCAAGCCACTTAACCCCATTGCCTTGCAAAAAAATCCTAAAAAAAAAAAAAAGAGTCCTTTAGCCTCAGTCTAGTATTCTGGTTATGGTGTGGAGTAGAGGGTGGCTGCTGTCCTGGAGACCACACCAGCTATCACCCCAGACTCATTGATGACTCTATAATTTTGAAAGGTGGCTTTCCTGGCTCCCTGTTCTGTCTTTGGGAAGCTAGTTTTGATCTTACCAAAAAAAAAAACATAGACCCTGGCTTGTTTCTAAGGCAGATATAGCTACTGAAAGGTAGAGAACCAACTATGCCCTCCACAGAAAGGATCTCTGGTGCCATTTTAGTCTAATGTATACCTTGAAATAGGAATTCTCTCATTTGTTTCAATATCCTTAGAATTATGGAATAATTTAGAGGATTATGCCCAGAGCTACTGAAATCGTCATTGCAGGATCTAAGGGGACCATTTTTTATGTATTTTCGGGGGGGGCGGGTTGTGAAATGGGGTTAAGTGACTTGCCCAAGCTTACACAATAAGTATCAAGTGTCTGAGATTAGATTTGAACTCAGGTCCTCCTAAGCCTGTGTTCTATCCACTGGAACCACCTATCTACCCCTAAGGGAATCATTCTTATTGGGGAGAGAGGCTGGATCTTAGTTTCTAAACTTAAAACAATCCAGCAGTCCAACAACTAGTCCTGTGTGTATTTCAATCCCTCTATACAGAGTTTTTTTTTCAAATGGAAACCTGTGTGTAAGAGATGAATTAGGTGTTTGTAAAATTAATTTGGTGTTATTTGTCAGACCAGGAGATGCCACCACCAATGATGAAGTCCCTAGATTTATGAGGAGCTAGTTCTTAGGGAGAGGGTGAGGGATCTCTGAGGAACAGCCTCCTTCACAGTTGTGGTGGGAAGTGTGGGCACACCAGCCTGAAGGCAGGCACCCCATTAATACCTCTCAAGTGGGCCACTCTGATTCTCCCTTCCTATCCTCAGACTAGTAATCTTTCCCTCATAGAGTCCTTTCTTTTAGTAAGAACTGACTAATGGGAGATCAACAGAGGAGGAACATCCCTAAGCTTTTCCTTCAACAACCCCTGGGACCATGGAGAATTGTTTTACCCCTCTGCAAAATGAGAGGGTTGGACTGACCCCATTTCCACCCAAGCCTGGGAGGCTTTCTTGAGATGCTCCTCACAGTCCTGTGACTTTTCAAATATAGAAAGGCAGAAGACATCTAATTGACTGGGAGTTCTCAAGCCAGTTTCTACTGTGCCTTTCAAGTGTAAATCCTAAAATTCACTAGAAAGGTTGTGGCCTCCAGCCTGAACTATCTTTCCCATCTGTCTCCACTCATTCAAACACCTCCCACCTTTTTTGTCTCATCCTTTCCCTTACAGGAAATCTTCCCTGCCTATTCTGGTCCATAGTGATCACTGTCTCCTCTGACTTTCTACAGCACCTAGCAGTGTAACCATACCCTGAAACAAATCTTTAATTCTATAATCTTCTCTTGTCTTCTATTCAATGTACATGAATCTCAACTCCCAAACTAGATGTTCCTCAAGGTTCTTCCACTTCTAGTCTCCCATTCAGAAGAAGTGAACATAGAGGTTGGACTTAGGAGTCTTGGGAGTCTACCTACAAAATTCACATAGGAACTATGTGAACTACACAACTACAAAACATCGTTTATACAAATAAAAACAGACTAAAAATATTTGGAGAAACCATTTTCTGATGAATAGGCTAAGTCAATATGATAAAAATTATAAAACTAACTAAATTAATTTACTTATTCAGTGCCATATGAATCAAATTATTAAAAGATTACTTCATAGAATTAGAAAAATACAAAAATGAAATATTTATAAAGGAGCAAAAGAGTCTTAAGGGTAATCATGAAAAAAATAAAGTTGGAAGGAAAAGGATCTATCAGTATCAAATCTCAGACTAGGTTATGAAATCATCATAAAAATGATTTGATATTGGTTAAAAAAATAGATCAGGAGGCTGCTAGGTGGCATAATGGATAGAGCACCCATTCTGGAGTTAGGAGAAGCTGAATTCAAATCTGTCTGAGACATTTGATACTTACTAGCTCTGTGACCTTGATCAACTCACTTAACCCCTTTGCCTAGTCCCCCACCCCAAATAAATAGATCAATCAGTAGAACCTTTTAAATATACAACATACTGAAACAATTGACTAGTGTTCAGTAAACCAAAGACCTCAGCTTCTATGGTGAGAATTCCCTAGTTAACAAAAACTACTGGGAAAATCAGATACCATTCTGGCAGTCGGATGGTGCCATCTTGCATAGAACACTAGGCCTGGAGTCAAGAAGACTCATCTTAAGTTCAAATCTGGTCTCAGATCCTTTTTAGTTATGTGAACCTGAGTAAGTAACTTAACCCTATTTGCCTCAGTTTCCTCATCTGTAAAATAAGTTGAAGAAGTAAATGGCAAAGCAGTCTTTGCCAAGAAAACCCCAAATGGGATCACAAAGAGTCAGACACAACTGAAACCACTGAAAGAACAATGAGGGCAGGAATTGTCTTTTCACATCTGTATCCCTAGAACTTAGCAAGGACATAATAGGCTTTTAATGAATGTTTCTTGATTGAGTGAAGAGAGGAGACTGGGAGGAAAGAGAGGAGTCATGAGACAGTAGATAGGAGGAATTTAAAGAAGAAACTGAGAGGAGGAAAGAACTGCATGGGAAAAAGAAATCAAAGTGGGGCATGGGTCTCTACAGACATCTTGAAACAAAGGACTTAGAATTGAAGCCACTCACATCTTGAAGGACTAAAAGAAGTTCCAAAAACATTTATTCCTTCCCAACCTCCCTTCCCCATGCCTTTCCATCAATAGGCATCATCTAAACTAAAGAGTACTCTGCTTGCTTCTTTTACATATTTGTTTATTGTGTCCTAATCTTCCCTCAAATAGAGAGAAGTCAGGAGGTATCTGAAGATACTCAAAAATTTTAATTGGGGTCTAGAGCCAAACCTCTGACTGAATTTTAGAAATTTTATACCTGGGGCTCTAAGCTATTAAAAATATAGTATAGGGGCAGTTAGGTGGTGCAGTGATAGAACACTGGCCCTAGAGTCAGGAGGATCTGAGTTCAAATGTGACCTCAGACACTTAATAATTACCTAGCTGTGTGATCTTGGGCAAGTCACTTAACCCCATTGTCTTGCAAAAAAAATACATTAAAAAAAGACCTTAGCTTTAAAAGGCCAAGATCTCCCACTGCAGGGCTTCTCCAGTCATCCTGATTCATATATGGCCCCTGGACCTAGATTGCTAAGGAGGAGAAAGTGAAGCTAGAGACTTAGCATAGCACTCCCTCATTTAGGTCAAATTCACTTTCATGTCATGGCATCACCTCCCTGTTCTTTGAGAACAAAGGACAAACAGCAACTGTGTTAAACACCTTGCTAAATGTGGGTAATGCAAATACAGTCAAAAAAGATAGTTTCTATCCTAGATTTCATTCTAATGTGGGAACTGGAAAGAGAGAAAAAGGTACCTATCCAAAGAGGAGTCAGATAGGAAAGTCCAGAGAGTCAGGAGCAGAGCCAGTGGAGAAGTGTTCCTATAATTTCAAGTGAAGAAATTGAGGCTTAGAAAAGGGAAGGGACTTTTCCAAGATCACATAGCTAGTTAAATAGAAAAGCCTGACCAGAAATCTAGATCTTCAGACTCCAAATTCAATACTCTTTCCACTACAACAGGATGCATCTTTCTCTCCCATATTTCTCAGTGACATTTTCTTCTCTTCCAAATTCAGTTTAAAAGGGAAAATATATTGTTGGAGTGTGCCTTAGAACATGACTCCATGAATCACAAAATCTCCCTGAAGCCCAGAAGTCATTATTCTTTCCCCCAAAGAGACTCTGGCTTCATTAAGTAAAGACAATAAATTAGATCCTTTAGGTTCACAAAAGAAGGTTCCTCTCTCCTTCCAACCCTCTTCTGTTAATCCTCCCAGGAGGAGAGCAGGGGGCAGGAGGTAAGATTACAGCTTGGCCCAGAACAGCAGCTGGGAGAGCTTCCTATAAGGTCATCTGATTCAATCTGGCTGTTTTACAAAGGAGAAACCTGAGGTCCAGATAATAAAAGAGAACCTGCCTGAAGTCATAGTGAGTTGGTCCAGGCAGAGGGCACTTTTCTCTAAATGGCATTGTCTATTTTTGATCAAGATCTAAACTCCTACACAAAACCTTCACTGATCTCCCCACTGTCCCCAACTACTGACATTCTCTCTCTCTTTTAACAATACTTTATATTTACTTGTTTGTACTCTATCACCCCAATAGGATATAAACTCCTTGAGAACAAGAACTATTTACTAAATTATTGTATCCCCCCAAGCTCCCAGAATAATATCTAATAGATAGTAGGTGACTAATAAATGTCTGTAGGGCAGTTGGGTGGTGCAGTGGTTATAGCCTTGGACTTGGAGTCAGGAAGACCTTGATTCTAATTGAGACCGAGACATTTAGTAGCTGTGTGACCCTATTCAAGTCAACTAATCCTGCTTGCCTCGGTTTCCTCATCTGTAAAATCAGCTGGAGAAAAAAATGGCAACTTGTTCTAGTATCTTTGCCAAGAAAACCCCAAATGGGGTCATGAGCTGTTGGACATAACCACAACAAGAAGTCTATTGCCAAGAAAACCCTATATGGGATAATGAAGAGTCAGATACAACTAAATCACTGAACAACAGCAAGTGTCTATTGCCTTTGAATTGCATTCACCTGTTATTTTGAGGCTCCTCATATGCTGGGGTTCTATAATTAACATAATCATTTATTATCACCATGAGAATATTAGTGTCAAAAACCTGGACTTCCCTAGCAGGTAGATTCCCAGAAGACTCATAGAACAATGGCCTAAAGATAATTCCACCCATCATCTTCTTCCAGTTCAATTATGCGCCCTCCACTCAACATCAATCTACAGTGCTTATTCATGATACATGGACTGTTACACTCAGTCAGTGGATCGCCCATCCAGAGACATGTTAAGCATCTAGACAATAAGCATCTTTCAATCACTCCTTTCTCCCCATGTCGATGGTCTGGCTGATCTCTTGTGAATGACTCTAGCTCTCTTTGAAGAGGCTCTGGGTCAGATATAATCAGCACAATGTCATCTGCAAATTTATAGAGGAAATCCTGCTTACATATAGACCAGGATTTATCACCCTGAGGGCTGAGGAGTTATTACAGGGTTATTACAGGGGGTCAGAGAATCCATATACCCACCAAATAGTGTCACTCTGACTCTTACTTAGCTCTCATACAAGATACAACATGCTTTAGCATTACAACTAGTAGATGTACCCACTGTAAACTGAATAAATCATGTCTCGCACATATAAGCACCATTACTGGGAATTAGGGAAAAATGAAATACACATTTAAAAGCCTTCTTGAATTCAGTCTTTTTTTTACATTCTGTGTTTTTTTCAGTCCATGAGCAGTAATAGCATGTCATGGAAGGATTTGTAATTTTTTTATATTAAAATAGCAAGTCATCATATACAAAAAAGGTTGGGAATTGTTGATATCCAATGTGAAGCCTCCATGATAAAACTCCAGTGAGTATTCTTCTCTCCCTATTTAAACCTTGCTTGGTATCAGAGGATTGTTGGGAAAAAAATTATCACTGTGGTTAGCTCTATCAAGAAATCTTGTAAGGTATTGCTGTTAAGAAATTGCTTTTCAGTCTAAGGGTAGTAGATGTCCCTCAAGTTCTCTTGGTTCCCTCCTTAGCTGTCCTATGGTGTTTATATCAGAATTAAAATGAGCCAATGGGATATGTGACTGAGGGGAGAGATTCTATAGAGAAACACTGCTAAGTGAAGGAGGAAGAAGAGAGTTGGGCTATATGGCCTCTAAGGTTCTTTCCAGCTCTAAATCTCTGAATTTAGGATTGGCCAAGCTCCCAGTAGTCTGTGTGGTCTCCTGAGGCAAGGGAGGTTGGGGAAGGTCACTTAGGACCAGCAGAGCCTGAGGGCCCAGCAGCCAGGGCAGTGATGGCCTTTATCCCAAGTTGACCAAGCATGGGGTTGCAAAACACCCTTCTGGGAAATGAACTTGAATTCACCTGGTCTTTGTTTGGGTTGGTTATTTAGATTTATGGAAAACATTCATGTCTGGACTTCATTAAGTAGTCATCCATGTATTCATTCATTTCTCATGGCAAGAAACCAGTCTGGTTCCATGTGTGTTTCTAGATTCCCTATGGAATTCCAATATTTTTCCTCCATCCTCATCCAGTTCATAATCTCTCCTTCCTTTAAAGTTCTTTTAAAGCTCCCTCCTCAGAGGAGTAGCCTAGAAAGTAACAAGAGCATTCTAAAGAAATAGAGGCACAGATTAATGACTTGCTCATGGTCCTGCAGCCAGGATGTGTCAGGCATTTATCCTAGGTCTCCTCTTTCCTAGACTCTGCTCCAAATTTGAGATTAATATTGCCCTTCACAGACTCTCTCCTTATCTTGTCCTCTGTCTCTCCAAACCTCTCTATGACTGAACCCATCTTCATTTCCTTCCCTTGAAAACCCATCTGCTTGTCAAAGTTATTGGTGCTATCATTTTCCTCCTTTATGGTCTCCTCTATGACCTCAATCACTATCCTTTTTTCCCTTGCATTTTGAATATCTTTATTATTATTTGAAACTTCCTCTTAGTATTCAAATACTGCATCCTTTCCCTCAACCCTACTTCCCCCCAAGTTACCTATCTCTTCTTTCTCTTAGACAAACTTCTTTTTTTAATTAAAATTTTTAATGATATTAAAATTGCTTTTACAACATGTGTATATGTATATTTTTAATTAAAGATTTTATTTATTTTGAGTTTTACAATTTTCCCCCTAATCTTACTTTCCCACACCCCCACAGAAGGCAATCTGCCAGTCTTTACATTGTTTCCATGGTATACATTGATCCAAATTGAGTGTGATGAGAGAGAAATCATATCCTTAAGGAAGAAACATAAAGCATAAGAGATAGCAAGATCAGACAATAAGATAGCAGGTGTTTTTTCTAAGTTAAAGGGAACAGTCCTTGGACTTTGTTCAAACTCCACAAATCTTTCTCTGGATACAGATGGTATTCTCCATTGCAGACAGCCCCAAATTGTCCCTGATTGTTGCACTGATGAAATGAGTGAGTCCATCAAGGTTGATCATTGCCCCCGTGTTGCTGATAGGGTGTACAATGTTTTTCTGGTTCTGCTCATCTCACTCAGCATCACTTCATGCAAATCCTTCCAGGCTTCCCTGAATTCCCATCCTTCCTGGTTTCTAATAGAACAATAGTGTTCCATGACATACATATACCACAGTTTGCTAAGACATTCCCCAATTGAAGGATGCTTACTTGATTTCCAATTCCTTGCCACCACAAACAGGGCTGCTATGAATATTTTTATACAAGTGATGTTTTTACCCTTTTTCATCATCTTTCCAGGGTATAGACCCAGTAGCGGTATTGCTGAATCAAAGGGCATGCACATTTTTGTTACCCTTTGGGGCAAAGTTCCAAATTTCTCTCCAGAAAGGTTAGATGAATTCACAGCTCCACCAACAATGTCATAGTGTCCCAGATTTCCCACAACCCTTCCAACAATGATTGTTATCCTTTCTGGTCATATTGGCCAATCTTAGACAAACTTCTAAGAAGAATTGTTTACACTTCCATGTTCTTCTCACCCACTTACCCATCAACTCCCTGCAATCTTTTCCTGTCACTAAGCTAAAAATCCTGCAAGGTCCCAGTGACCTTTTAATTGCCAAGTTCAATAGACTTTTCTCTCTTGGAAATACATGACAAAGACATGTTTCCATGGCCCTATGACAAAGGGATAGATTCTGAGGAAGACATAATTGCATAAACACAGAAAGGGTCTAGCTCCCAAAATACTGTAAGGGGAGAGGGAGCAGTGGCACAAAATGACCTGAGTTCATGCTTCTGTTTGCCTTTCATGCTTATAAAATCATACAAAGTTATTGGTATAATAGCTTCCCTCAGTAAGGCTAAACAAGTAGGCAGAGTCAAGTCACCAGCATTAGAGGTACCGCTAATACCCATAATAGAAGACCATTACTGCATCTTCAATGGGAAGATGCTCACCAGAACACAACCTAGATCTATTGCTACTCACTTTCCACCTTGTGTATACAGTTCTGGGTTCTGTTCCAAAGTGTTTGACAGCAAGAACTAGTAATTGTGCTTGTTTTTTGCACAAGGATTTTGTTGAGAAGATGTTGATCTATTTGGGGGATTTTGTTTAATTATTTCCCACTCTTTGTGATCCCATTTGGGGTTTTCTTGACAAAGATACTAGGGTGGTTTGCCATTTCCTTCTCCAACTCATTTTACATATGAGAAAACTGAGGCAAACAGATGCTGTTGGGATATCCAAGTGGAAATGCTCTGTTGGCAGTTGGAGACAATGGGCTAAATCTCAGGAAAGAGGTCAGGGCCAAAGAGGAAAATATTCTCAAATTTCAGAGGGGGATGGGACCTCAGAGACATGCAGTCCAAATCATGCCTGCCCAAGAAAATCAGACTTGAACCCTAGGTCTTCTGATGTTCATCTCATGGAGGAAGCAGCAGGGAGGCAGGGAAGCTGATTGGCATCCTTATATTATAACTAAAGACCCATCATCTCCTAATGTCCAACAGAAGAGGAATTAGCAAATGCATTATTCAGACAAAGACTAACCAGGGCCCAATTTATGGCTCTATTGTCAAATCTAAACATTTGTTGAAACTAAAAACCTTCTGCCTTTTTGAGTTTTTATTGCTGCCTGGCAGCTAATGATCATATGTTGGACCTCCCACGATCAGCCTTGAATTTCACAACCAGCCAGCATCCAGACTTGCCCCCCAAGTATGCTCTCTGGATTCCAGGAATCTGGACATCAGTTTTCCTAAAGCTAACCAATGAGTCCCCTCTTCACAGTGAGGTGGGGGACAGAGGTGAGAAGGAGGTCTTCTAGGACCTCCCTTACATTACAAGGGTCCCCATTCTGCCTCCAGGCAGCCCTGCTTGGAGAAGGAAAGTCCATTTAACTGAAGGACTCAAGATTTTGGAGTGAGGCAGTTCAGGAGAGGGGACAGGTGGCTTTTTCACACAGCCTGCTTTTGATCAAAGGTTTACATTTGTTGATGGAAAGTTTTGGCTCATTCTCAGAGATATCTCTCATCTGCCAGACCACCTTCATCAAATAAGGGAGAGGAGTGTGGGCAGGAAGGATTAAATAGGGAACAATGATATCCTGACACTAATTACTTCTTTGCCATACTTTGTGACCTTGAGCAAGCCATTTCCCCTCTTCCAGATTTCAGTTTCCCCCATGTAGAGGTGCAGCAAGAGCAATGGGCTAGAAATTAGAAGACTATGTGACCTGAGGAAAGTAATTTTCCCTTCTCTGGGCCTCATTTTCCCCATCCATAAAAACAGTATTCTAGATTCCCTTCAAATTCTAATATTTTATAATTTCATAACTAGGTGGCACAGTTGCTAGAGGACCTACTTTAAAGTCAGAAGTACCTGAATTCAAATTTAACCTCAGATCCTTACTAGTTGTGTGACCCTGGACAAGTCACTTAATCCAAGTTTCCTTATTAGTAAAATAGATTGGAGAAGAAAATGGCAAACCATTCCTATGTCTTTTCCAAGAAAAGCCCAACTGGAATCCTGAAGAGTCAGACATGACGGAAACAACTGAACAACAATTCTGTAAAAGTTAACCCAGTGGATGGCCATCCTCTCCACACACACACCCCACCAAGCAAGGAGGGTTGAGAAGGCTTTGCATACAATAAAGGATCTCTAGACTCAGTGCTCCACTAAGCGACAGAAAAGGGTTGGGTTGAGATGCCAGGCTCTAGTTCAGGAGGTCTTAACCTTTATCGTGTCTTGGACTATTTACTTTACAGTTTTCTGAATGTTCCTCTTCTCAGAATGGTGTTTTTTTTTTTAAAAAATATCCAGAGGTCAATGAAAATAAATATATAATTTGTTTTCCTTTCCAAGTTCAGGGACCCCCTGAAATCTGTCTTTGAACCCCAGGCTAAGCTCCCTTTCTCAGTTAGATTAGCCTACGCCCTCTCTCTGGATGGTGATTCTGGCTTTGCTTGCCCTTACAGAGATGTCCTCAATGAGCCTTCCAGACTCAGAAATTATATTTACAAGTGGTGGGGGGGGGCACCCAGGAGCCTGGCAAAAGCCAAGGGAAAAAACCCATCACTTAGGTCCACTCTGGTCTGGAGCTCATTCACTGCCTGCCTTTGGGGTGAGTCCTTGTTTTGTGATCAAAGGGAAATTCTCCTTCCCTAGAGCAATGGCAAGGGCTCAGGCCAAGAGCCCAGATGGTTTTCTTAACATCTTCCAAATTGAACTGCCAAGTCAGTGAGAGAAGACAGAGGTGAGGTCCCTCACTGGGGTAGCTAAGAGGACAATATGCAGCTGATGCTGACTTCAATTTCATCCTCTCTCTTTTTCTGGAAAATTCATTCTGAAGTGAGCCTTCCCAACCCAGGCTATAGGGAGCAGAAGGAAGGAGGAGGGAAGACCCTGCTCAGAAGTCCCTGTGGAGGCCACACCATATTGCTGTCCTTTGGATGGAGGAACCAGGTGGCTTTTTGTGGGTACTTCCAATCAGGGGAGAGGGTGCAAACAAAGAGCAAATTCAGCACCATTTGTCTTCAGGTTTCCTTCGTCCCTTTCACAGTGCAGACAGCTCGGAGCCATTCATTTCTGATCTCCTTCTGCTTACTGATTCCTCCAACCCATAGAATCATAAGATTTAAATCTGGAAAGAATTTTGGTCTCATCTGACAGAAGAGGAAGCTGAGGTTCAGAGAGATTGTGACCTGAGATGTCAGAGTCAGACCAGAGAACATAGAACATCAAATATCAGAACTGCAACATCATCTCAGGAGCTGAAATATTATCTCCTCAGAGGGAACTGAGGCCATAAGGGGAATTAACTCTCCTGTGTCCAGATAAAAGAGCTGATCATAGAATTATAGATATTATAGATTTAGTGGAGAGAGAACTATAGAAGTTATCTAGAACAATTCTTTCATTTTCCAGATGAGGAAACAAGCTTGGAGAGGAAAAGTGACTTGCCCAAGGTCACCTAGATGGTGTCAGAAGTAAATGTCAGAAGATCCTGTGCCCTTAAAGTTAGGTGTCTTTTCCCTTTGCCCTCTTTACTAGGGGGCTACCATTGCCTTGCTCATAGTCAGTTAACAAGTAATTATTAAGTGCCCTTGTACTGGGGAGTACTATGCTAAGTATTGGGGAGCCAAAGAAAGACCAAAAACTCTCTGCTCTCATGAATCTCTGCTCTCATGAGTCTTATGAGGGAAGCATCTTACAAGTAACTCCAAACCACAAGCTGTAGACAGGCTAGATCAGGAGTTGTCTCAGAGGGGAGGCATTGGCATTAATTCAGTCCAGGAAAAGCTTCCTGGAGAAGATGGGACTTTAGCTGACTCTTCAAGGAAGCCAAAAGTCAAAGGTATGGAGGGGCAACCAGAAAAACTGTTCAGAGTTGGGAAATGGAACAGCAAGGTGCCAATGGTCACTGGATTATGGAATATAAAGAGGGGTGTAAAATATAAGAAAAATAAAAAGATAATAAGGAACCAGATTATCAATGGTTTTAAAAGCCAGATGGTTTTATATTTGATCCTGGAAGTAATAGGGAGCCATTGGAGTTTACTGAGTAGCAGGATAACATGGTCAGATCTGAACTTTAGGAAAATCCCTTTGATGGTTAAGTAAAGGACAGACTAGAATGGGGAGAGATTTGAGGCAGGGAGACAGACCAACAGGTTATTGTCATAGACCAAACTTGAAGTGAGGACCTGTACTTGGGTGGTGCCAGAATCAGAGAAGGGGAACATATATAAGAGAAATTAGGAAGGGGAAAAATAACACGTGATCAGATATGGAGGCTGAGAAAGATTGAACTGAGGATAACAGCTAGATTGCAAGCCTGAGGGTCCAGGAAGATGGTGATATCCAGAGAACTTCCTAGAAGAGTTGAACAGAATTATGAAGAAATGGATAGGCAAAATGGCATCCTGGTGACCTTCATCTCCTACAACATGGGCAGGTCAATAAGATCCAAACTTTTCATAATCTGAAAAGGAAATTCCCTCCCTTCCCAATTCTTTTGCCTGGTGTGAAAGGGAATGGAATATTGGAGAAGTTGGAGCATCTGAAAAGCCTCTGAGATTGAGAAGCAAGGCCAGGAGGCACCTGGATGAGACTTCAGCCAGATGCGGCCTGCCGAGAGCCTGCACTGCCTCAAGAGAAACCAACAGAAGGGCTCTGAGTTTCTGAGTCACTCCAAAAAATTAGACCCTGATCCACCAAGAGGTTTTACCAGAAGTGGAAAAGTCCCAGAAGAAATGCCTGGCCAGCTAGTTCCCAGTGGGAGTGGCTGGGATGGAGTTCCTGGATCTGGCCTCCCCAGGAGCCGGCTTTCTGAGGACAGCATTTTGTACCTGTTAGGTGATTAAGAACATAGGCTCCTCTTGATTGATTGAATTATCTCCAGCAGAAGGCCCACCACTAAGGGCAATGAGTTATTTACTTCCTTCATTTCTAACATTCTTATTAAAGTTTTATACAACATTCCTGATAAAGAAAATCAAGGAATAGGGCAGCTAGGTGGAGTGGATAGAACCCTGGCCCTGGAGTCAGGAGGACCTGAGTTCCAATCTGGCCTCAGACACCTAATAATTACCTAGCTGTGTGACCTTTGGGCAAGTCACTTAAACCCACTGCCTCACAAAAGGAAAGAAAAATGTTCTGTTCTCTGGTCCGACTAACATCTCAGGTCATGGAAGGAAGGAAGGAAGGAAAGAAGGAGAAAAGGAAGAAAGGAGGAAAGAAAGAAAGAAAGAAAGAAAGAAAGAAAGAAAGAAAGAAAGAAAGAAAGAAAGAAAGAAAGAAAGAAAGAAAGAAAGAAAGAAAGAAAGAAAGAAAGAAAAAAAGAAACAAGGAAATGAGGAAACGAGGAAACAAAGAAACAAAGAAACAAAGAAACAAGGAAACAAACAAAGTAACAAACAAAGAAACAGAGAAACAGAGAAACAGAGAAACAGAGAAAACAAAGAAACAAAGAGGTCATAGTTACCTGAGAGGAAGAGAGAGCTTATACACATAATAGTGCTATTGTTGGCAGTGGAGTGGGTTGTCATGTCTATGGTCAGCTTTGATTTCAGGAAGATGAGTCTTCCTGACTGCAGAACTTGTCCTCTATCCACTGCACCACCCATTGCAATGGAGCAGTGATAACTACCCTGTTTAATTATTATGTTGTTTGCTGTTTTTTTTTCAGTCTTGTACAATTCCTTATGATCCCATTTGGGGAGTTAATGGCAAAGATACTGGAGAAGTTTGCTGTTTCCTTCTCCAGTTCATTTTACAGATAAGAAAACTGAAGCAAACAAGCTTAAGTGACTTGTCCAGGGTCACCTAGCTAATAAATGAAGAAGAGGAAATGAAAATTGGATTTGAAGATAAAGGACCTAGATTTGAGTTTTGGTCTATTACTTTCTACCTGAGTGATCTTGGTCAAGCCACAATCTCTATGGCCCTCAGTTTCCTCATCTGTAAAATGAGGAGATTGATCCAAACAACCCCTAAGGTTCCTTCTCATTCTCAAAGAAGACCAAGATATCAGGAAGGTGATTCCATGACTTGAAAATGAATTGAATTTAAATGAAGGAGGGCTAAGTCTATGATCCTATTACCTCTGAACAGCTTAATAGTGGTAGACATATATTCTTCCATGCTTCTCTAGCTCAACAGTCTAGTCCTGAATGCCCTTAGGATGCAGATGCTGAGGTAGAGGGATGGGGAGGGGGGGGTCCTTTGGTCTTGTGGTTTAGAGTTCCAGTTTCTCCAAACCTCTGAACCCAAACCATATTTTCATTGGAATTGAGGAGTAATAAGTAACTCATGCCCATTTTCTTGGCATCCATGTTTGCATAATTAGGAGTTTAGAGCAGAGTCAAATTTCCTATGTCTTAATTGATTAACATATTTGGTTTTGAACTAAAATCTCCTAAATTAATCAATGTATATTACATTTCAGGTGTTCCATGAATATAGTCCCTGGTTTCAAAGAAAAATGTGTGAGTGATTTATCAAGATAAAATCTATAAAAGTGTCACATAACCCCTAATAACCAAGGATGGTACAAGATGCTAGGGAAGACACAAAGTATAAATATGTATTATTCATACCCTCTTGGAGCTCACTGTCTGGGAGAAAGATAAGATCCAATAATGTGTGATTAATGTGAACATACTACTACAACAAAGATCTGAAAGTGAAAGATGGAACACCAGATTCAGGAAACAGTTAGTAGGCCAGTTGGACTAGACAGAGAATGAGGGAAGGGAATAAGACTAGGACCCAGATTGGGGAGGCCTTTAAATGGAAGGCTGTGAAATTTGAATATTATCTTAGAAGTGATCATGGAGTCCTTGTAGATTCTTGAGAGATATGGTCAAATCTGCAATTCAGGAATAATAATTTGTGAGCTGTGTAGAAAATAGCTTAGAAAAAGTATAGAGGGGGCAGCTAGGTGGTGCAGTGGATAGAGCACCAGCCCTGGAGTCAGGAGTACCTGAGTTCAAATCCTGCCTCAGACACTTAATAATTACCTAGCTGTGTGGCCTTGGACAAGCCACTTAACCCCATTTGCCTTGCAAAAAAGCTAAAAACAAAAAAAGAAATACTAGCTTTCATATATACTATACCTTTATAACCCACTTACATCCTCCTCCTCATCTTCATCATTATATTTATGTGACCTTTAAAGGTTGTGAAATGTTTTACATATATCTCATTTGATCTTTGTAAATAACCTCAGGAGGCTGGTGATCCATAGACCATAAGAAAGTTAGAACTGGGAAAGAACTTATAACAAAGAATATCCAAATTATAAATGACCTTAAACAAAAAGCAAAGATTTAAAACTCAGAGACCCCTCAGAAACCATGTGATCCAACTCATTCATTCAACAGATGAGAAAAGTACAGTGAGTAGTCCAAGGTCAAACAACTAATAAAGGTAAGATTTGAACCCATATCTACCAACTTACTAACCAATGCTCCTTCCATTGGGCTCTGCTGCTCCTGGAGAATGACAGACTTTAGAACATTGAAAGAAAGTTCTAGAACTGGTAGAAATCTTAGAACAGAAAAACATGAATTCAGAGTTGTCAATAGCGGTAAAGAGACAGGGTTAGAATATAGAACAGAATATATGAAGAGAGCAAAAGTTCAGAAATCACACTATTATTTTACAGACAGGGAAAAGGATCCAGAGGTATGGAAGTGATTTATCACACTTGGCCAAAGAATTGGGGTTAGGTGAGAGGCAGAGCAAAAGTTTAGAACCTAAAACTCTTAAATCCCAGACAAAAGTTTGTACAGAGTTAAAAAAGTGTGTGTGTGTGTGTGTATGTGTGTGTGTGTGTGTGTGTGTGTGAGAGACAGACAGACAGACAGACAGACAGACAGACAGACAGAGACAGAGATGGAGACAGAGACATGGAGAGAGATAGACAGAGACAGAAACAAAGAAAGAGAAAGATAAGAGTCAGATAGAAACAGAGACAGAGACAGGGAACTCTGAGCTCTTCCTTGCTCTGAGTTTATGGGTGAGTTAATTCTAAAGTAGTCAAATTCCACTGTGGGTAGTGATATGAAGGAACACCCTTCCTGAAGGTGACCTTCCTAGGAAGAGAAGCTGGGGCCAAGACAAGCCGGCTGCTGCACAGTCATTCAAAGGACCCATGGAGCCCATCTCCGATTTACGGGACAATATTATTGCCTTTAAAGGGGAGAAAATTTTAAATATATTACTTGTTTTTATGGCTCAAAACCTTTAATTTGAAGATTTTTTATGACTCCTTTACAAAATACATTGATTTTAAAAATGTTTTAAATGAAAAACGGATCATTTATTGCCCAAAGCACTGGAGGCAACCCACTGATTAGGCCAAGTGCGATAAAACAACCTTGTTTTTATTCAGACTTGGTGGGAATAATAAAACCTGAAGACTTGGAAATACTGAAGCAATCTCTTGGCCTAGAGCTATTTAAAGATGAATTATTAAAACTCTTCCCCCACCCCTAGCAACTGCATGAATCTCCAGAATAGGTTTGCAAAAAAAAAAAAAAACACAGAGTGAGCCAACACCTGTCTCTCCACACCTCCCTCCAACCCACCAGGGAAAGGGAAAGGAAGAAGAGAGGAAAGGATGGAGGGAGACTAGGGACCTATAGGGCAAATCTTCCCAGAAGCTCCCATAGGAGTTGGGGGAACATTCATTAACTAGTTCCTAAGCTCCCTTGGGCATTTCCATGGTAGGTCAGGGACTAAGGCAGAGCATTCCTGGGACTCCAGAATCTAAGAACATGATAACTACAAAGAAACTGAGGTTCTTTGGCTAAATGGTCTCATTCCTTGTCCACTGGAGGAATTATGGAGAATGAATTTGGAAGACTTTGGTTCCCTTCTCAAGTCTAAGGGCAGCTTTTATTCACTTCTAATCAATTCCACAGATGTTGACAGCCCCCAAAGGGATCTTGTTCTGTGTCCTGGGAAAACACAGATCCTCAAGAGTCCTTAAGGGAACAGATAGGTCCTGTGGTCCAATCTGAATGTAAGTAACCAAGAGCATCCTCCACAGTATACCTGACAAGGGCATCAGTCAATCCCTGCTTAAGAGCCCTCCAAAAAGGGAGAGCCACTGCCTCTTGAGGCAGCCCTGCCCACATTTAAGTAAGTCTAATTGTTGGGAAGTTATATTTGACATCAAGCCAAAACTTATCCCTCGGCAACTTCTCTGCAGCTTCCAGTTCTGCCATTAAGAACTATTCTTCCTGACAAACACATAATCAGTTGCTCCAAGACAGTTATCTTATCCCCTTATCCCTTCCCCCTCCCTACCCCCAGTTTTTCTTCTCCAGGTTAAACATCCCCAGTTCCTTTAACTGGGATATAAAACTTGTCACCTGCGCCCATACCCAAGGGTCTCTGTCTTCCCATTAGAAGTCTAGATGTGACCTTGCACATCTAGAGAAACCTGACTCCCTAGAGAAGGGATCAATCATATTTTTCTTAAACAATGGTTGCTTATGCCCCTCACTGTCCTCAAGGAATCATAGTCAGGGAGCAGCTAGGTGGGGCAGTGGATAGAGCACTGACCATGGAGTCTGGATAATCTGAGTTCAAATCCAGCCTCAGACATTGATACTTACTAGCAGTGTAAACTTAACCCCTTTACCTTGAAGGAAAAAAAAGGGATCATAGTCAGGAAAAAAGAGAAAAGACAGAAATAACCAAAACAAAATCAAAACCAGCAAATTCATAGAAATCACAGAATTATAAGATTTCATGGTTGAGAGAAGACTTCTAAGGCCATTTAGCCCAATTATTCCCTGTCTCCCTCATAAGAATTCTCTCCTAACCACATACAGGTCAATGGTCATTTGATTTCAAATGAAGGAGAACCTGTTACTTGGAGGAGCCCATTTAGCAAGTTGCTTATGGGTAGGGACTGATTAGTTTTTGTCTTTGCATTCCCAGGCAGAGAGGTGCCTAAGAAATGATGTGGGAAGATGACAAGTACCTTAAAATGGAGATGCCTTTTCCTTATCTCTGCATGCTCAGAATATACTCCTCTCCACATTGTGATTTCAGTGAATTCTTGAGATGCAGCTCAAGCATCACCTCAACAAAACCTTTTCTGTTCTCCTCATCTACTGGTGTCCTGCATTCAACTACTGTGCACTGATTTCCTTTTATTTTCTTTATATTTATCCTGTCTATACTTATAAATGTATTTGTTTTCCCCAAACTTTCTCTGAATAGGGATTGTTTCTTATTCATTGTACTCACCTTCTTGATGACTAGCAAAACTGGACCTGTGATTTCACTGGGATAAGGAACTCTCAGGTATCTAACTTTCCTCTACCAATGCAAGTTTTCACCTTTTTGCAACACATAGAGCCTTGGAGGGTGTGAAGAAACTTGTCCAAGGTCACATGGCCAGGATGTAACCTAGATGGAACTTGAATGACAGGTCCTCTTGACTTCAAAGCTAATGATTCTCTATCCACTATGCCCCAATGCCTCTGATACATAGTAGGTACTGAAAACTTATTGGTTGTCTTTAGAAATGATGGCTAAATTTCCTCCAAAGTCCCAGATTTTAGGAGGAAAAAGCATATTTCTGACCTAGAAAAATTCAGAAAGTTTGCCTAAGAGATCTGGTACCTGAGTTGAACCTTGGAAGAAAGTGAGATTTTCATAAAAAAAGAGATGGAAGATGGGGGGGGAGGCAAATGAGGAGGAGAAATGAGTCAAAATGAAGTCAAAATCACTAGTTTCAGGTTTTTAGACTCTGCTTTCACCGTTTTCTGAAAACATGGACAACATCTGTCTTTCTCCATGCTTACAGCACCTTTACTATTTTCAGAGGCTCAGAAATCACCTTTACCTAGAGTTCCTTCAGTCCTTGTTGACTTGGACACACTGAGGTCAGCTGCCATCTTTTCCCTTCTTTGGGGCTTCAATGCTCTAGTAACAATTTTAGTCTATCTTTCCTTGTTCTGAGATTGTCATTGGTGAAAGGGTGAACAAAAGAAAAGGAAGGCAGCTAAGTGGTAACATTGTTAGAGTGCTGGACCTTGAGACAGGAGGATTTGAGTTTGAATCTTGCCTCAGACATTTATTTGTTTTCTTGGTTCTGGGTTCTTTTGCTCTGCTTCCTTCTGTTTTCTCATCTGTCAAATGGGGATTGTAACAGCATCTACCTCACAGAGTTACTGAGACAATAATTTGCAAATAATTTGTAAACTTTAAAGCACAATATAAATGTATTATTATAAATTGAATGATCTAATATATCCTTTTGTGTTCATCTGCGGGTACCAGACCTTATTTCAATCTTCTTTGCTTGTTATTTGTTTTCTAAAGTTATTGAATTTTCTGTGATGTTACATTGGTCTTTATAACAACTTTCCCTTTTTCTTCACTGGAATTATTTCTATTTCTATCTCTGGGGGTTCATGAGATTATGAAGTTAGAACTCAAAGAGATTTGGGGGACCATCTTGTCATTTTTTAGGTAAGAAGTCTAAAGTCTAAAGATGTTAACTTCACCAAAGTCATAAAGAAAGTAAGAGGCCAAGCCCAGATCCTTTGACTCAAAAAATGTGTTCTTTTCCATTACAACATTCTGCCTCATCTAGTGAGAATCATTCTTATGGACTATTGTAGCTGAGCTGTTCAATAAAGGTGTCCCAGCTAATTGGTAGATTAGGAATGGGGCAGAGATCTCAAATAATCTCATAACTTTATCACATTTATGCAAATTCAATTTGATAAAATAACCAACTATTACATGTGACATTCTTATTTGTTACTGGGAGATACAATGATAAATAAAACGTTATGCCTTCTCTCAAGAATTTACAATTTATTAGTTCAGGTAAATCAACATATATTTGTTAAGCCTCTACTATTTCCAGGTACCTTGTAAAGCACTGAAAATAAAAAGAAAGTCAAAA
This sequence comes from Macrotis lagotis, assembly GCF_037893015.1. Lineage (NCBI taxonomy): Eukaryota > Metazoa > Chordata > Mammalia > Peramelemorphia > Peramelidae > Macrotis > Macrotis lagotis. The sequence goes on along the minus strand of NC_133660.1, from coordinate 225,861,490 downwards.
GTTAGTCCCTGCCCTCAAGGAGCTTACAGTCCAATTGGAGAGAAACAAAGAGTTACATATAAACTGAATAAATTGGAGGTAACCTCATTAAAGACATCAGAATCAAGGGAGATTGGGAAAGATATCTTGAAGAAAGTAGGATTTTGTTTCCATTTAGAAAAGTAAGTGGTGAGCACTAAAAGTCACCCAGAGTTCAAAAGCAAGTCGTCCTGTACTAAACCCGCTTCCTTCTTTAACAGGGTCACTAGTCTAATAGAACATGAGAAAGGGTGCTCCACAGCGAGATTGCAGAAAGGCAGTTGACCAAGTCTTTCATATCATCCTTGTGAACAAGGAGAACTGTGAGCTAGACATACAGCTAGGTGAAATTAGAACTGAGTCACTAACTGGACCTTAAGATAAATGATTAATGGCTAGATGTCCACCTAAGGCAAAGTCTTCAATGGAGCGCCCCAGGGCACTTTTTGGTCCTGGGCTACTTAACATGTTAATCAATGACTCTGATGAGAGATAGAAGATATTCTTGTTCTTTTTCAGTTGACATAAATCAGAGGCAGGGAAGACAGCTCATTGTTTAGATGGCAGAGACAGAATCTAAAAAGGTCAGCAAAGTGTATGACACATAGCTGCTGCTTTATTAGTGCTTATTGGTTACTTTTTGACAGGTGAGATCTATGGCCCAAACCAGAGAAAGGGAATTTTTTTTTAGTTTTTGCAAGGCAATGGGGTTAAGTGACTTGCCCAAGGCCACACAGCTAGGTAATTATTAAGTGTCTGAGGTTGGATTTGAACTCAGGTACTCCTGACTCCAGGGCAGGTGCTCTATCCACTATGCCACCTAGCTGCCCCGAAAGGGAAATTTTTACAGAATAGGTTTGAAGAAATAGTTATAAAGATATAGGATGGAGAAAGTATGCCTAGACAAGAGGTTATGAAAAAGATATTTGGGGTTTAGTGGCCTACAAGCTTCATAAAAAGTCAACAGGGAGATGTAATAGTTAAAGAATCATCTTAGGTTGCATAAATCCAAATAAAGGAAATAATATTCTTGCTATGATCAGCTTCAGACAAGACTAGGGTACATTAAATGACATGCTGGGTGTTGTCCTTAAGAGACAACATTGAAAAACTCAAACATATCCAGGATCAGTTGACCAAAATGGTGAATGAATACCAGATTCAATTGAAGGGACTATTGATCTATCATCTGGAGAAGAGAGGTCTTGGTGGGAGGGGAAGGGGAAGAGGAAGAGGAAGGAGCAAGATGACTGTCCTTGAACATATGAGGGGTATCACAAGGGAGTAGCATTACTCTTGTTCTGTTTGGTCACAGAGAAAAGAACTAGAACAATTAGAGTAGGGGGTCATTGCAGAGACAGCTTCACATTTAAATGGAAACTGAACAATTTAATCTTAAACAATTGATCATCAAAGAACAGAGTCCAAAAATTATAGATAACTTCATTAAAGAAAATGACAACAATGGAATAATATTTCAAAACTTTTGTGATGTGATCACAGCAGTCTTTAGGGAAAATTTTATGTCACTAAACATCAACAACAAAAAAGAGAAAGAACCAATGAATACATCAAAAAAAAAAAAGGAAAATAGAAAATCATCAAACCAGAAACTCCAACTAAAAGTCACAATAGAAATTCTGAAAAATTAAAGAAGAGATAAAATGGAAAGTAAAAATTTCATTAACACAATAAATAAAACTGGGAGGTTTTTTAATAATTATAAGATAAATCCTTGGTTAATCTGATTTTTTAAAATAGAAAAATCAAACTGACTATTTAAAAAATGAAAAAGGAGAATTCACAACAAATAAAGAGCAAATAAGAATTTTGTCCAATTATTTGCCAACAAAATTGATAAATGATAAATTGACAAAAATTGAAGAACATTTGCAAAAATTTTACCTAAACTAATAAGACAAGAAATAGAGAATTTGAAAAACCCAATCTCAGGAAAAGAAATTTAATATGGCACAAATGAATTCCTAAAGACATAAAAAGGACCTACAAGTTAATTCTATCTAATATTTAAAGAAAGATCAATTCCAATATTATAAACTAATTTTAAAATGGAAAATGGGAGATCATACTAAATTGCTTATGATATAAAAAGTGATCCTTAATATCTAAAATAGAGGCAAAGAGTTTTAAATAAAAGGTTTTAAATAAAATATTAGCAAACTGGTTAAAATAATCACAAAGATTATACACTATAGCCAGACTGTATACATGCCAAGGATTCAGGGTTGGGAAACTGAAAACTATATCAGAAAAAAAAAGACTAGGTTAGGAAAGCTTTAATTGTTGGCATAATCTTTTACTCTTTCTACTTATACAACTCTCATGTTTGGGTAATTACCATTTCCATTTAACCAACATTATGAAGCACCTACTGGGGTAGACTTTTGGAGGAAATATCAAGTTTATCTAAGTCTCAGTCTCTGCTTTCATGGAGCTACTAATTCATTCGGATAAATTCTAGCTCAGAAATAGTCCTTAAATAACATCTCTTTATCTCTGAGCAGGAGAGTGGTGTAGAAGACAGAAAGGTGGCCTCAGAGTCAGAAAGACATAAAAATTCAAATCCTCCAACACTTGCTGACTATGTGACCAATCACTTCACTTCTTATTGCTCTTGGAAACTCCATGACCAAAAGATGCAAAGGAGATGCAGATCTGCCCTGGTAAAGACGGTCCCCTCCCTTGGGAGCTCCATACAACAATCAAATCATAACGACATTCCTATCCCTTTCATCCCATTCTCATTACCACTCCCCTGGCAAAGGACCTCATTACCATCAGCCCTAAACAATTGCACAAGCTTCCTTTCAGGTTTTTCCAACTTCATTTCTAAACTGCTCCAACTTAGCCTGAACGGAGCTAGATAAATCTCCCTAATATATAGATGTGTTCGAGTCACTTCTCTGTTTATAAATCTTGAGTAACTTCTTGTTAACTGATGAATCTGTAGCCTCAAATCTACCACCACTCTTCTTTCCAGCCCTCCCTCATCGCTTCCCTCGTTATAGGTCCAGAAAACTGGACAATTCTCTTTCCTTCACTCATAAGCTCTCCAGCCTCCTCATGGTGTCTCAGACATCAGTTCCTTTCCTCTTTTAATGTTGGATGGCTACTCTTCTTTTAAAGTACAACTTAATTCAATTTAATTCTACAGTTATCCCACTTCCACATCCCAGGGCTAATGGTGTAATATTCTCCCTGTAATCTAGAAAATCCACATGAAATATATTGGCTCTTCTTTCGTACCAGAGAAAAAGTGGATGATTCCGATATTAAAAAATAAAATATGTTGACATACATTTATGCATTTCTGAGTTTATAAACTTTATGTGTCATCTGCTGGCCTTCATGTGTCATCTAAGGTTGCAACAAAACTCCCTCCCAAACTCAAATTTAATTTCTTATGTCAATCTGTGATATATGGAAACAACAATGTGGAAAGTCAATGTGGAAGGGATAAACACATATATAAATACATACACACACACACACACACACACACACACACACACACACACACACATTTTAGTGACAATTAAGAGTCAGACACTGTACCAGTTGCTGGGGATAGAAATAAGGACAAAACAAACAGTCTTCAAGGGATTTACATTTCACTAGAGATTGAAACCTTCCCTGTTCACCCTGATCTGTAATGATCATAGTGCTTAGTTTGTCCCTCTCCAACTTATCCTGTAATGGTCTGTCTTATAGTCATCTGTGTTTGTCTTAATCCTTCCATTAGACTTGGAGTTCCCTGAGGGCAGGGAGGACACACATTGAATTAAGATGAATTAAAAGGCAATGACAGCTCATTTTTCATCTTGGCCCCTTGGCAGAGAGTTGAGCACACTGGAGGGACTTAATAGAGGCTTGTTGAATGTCATCAAACATGTTTTTTCTTGCTAAGACCCTGTAAATTGACTTTTTATCCATTAGATCCTATTTCAAAAGCAGGAGATGGAAAGTCTTTAGTGAAAAGAGCAAGGTAGCAAATTCTCTCCTGAAGTCCAGTCAGGCCCCTCAGTTTAGCCATTTCTAAATCTGTACTTTAAGACATCAGGCTGATGCTTCCAATGCAGCCATCCCTTATCAGTCATAGGCTCCTAGACTCTTAGAGCCAGAAGGGATGTTAGTGGGTGACCAAGTCAGCCATCCACCTTATAAAGAGGCAAACTCCCAATTTCAATTTCACTGGATCAGCTTGTGATCTGTCCTTCAGTCTCACAACCCAACTTTCCACCCTCAACCTTACTCCCCTATTTGAGGGAAAGGTCTGCATGGGACTGGGGAGATAGTATATGACCTAAGTTCATGACTAAGTCCTGGAAGGTCCCTCACGGGGCATCCTGTCTTAACCATGCCTAAAGCAGAGAGTCCCTCATATATTCTAATCCCTTGGAGAAAATTCAGACTTCAGTCATCCCCTCAACCAGGAGCCTGAAAGGGGTTTTTTTAGCAGTCAAAGCAGCAAAACTCACTTGAACCTATGCCACTGTTACCAGATCCCATTTCTAGTTTGAGAAGCACTCTACAGACCTGAGGTGATGCCCACAGTGAAACTGGTTCCAATCTAGCTAGGCTGAAACAATCCAGGAATTGGGCAATTGATTAAGGTCAAGAGGGCTTTGACAGTGTGGGAAGGCTTTCTCATTCCCTCCTCCTGAATTCAAACTATGTCTGTGTCTGGATTCAACCTGGGACAACCTAGGAGTTTAGCCTAGGAGCAAAGATTAAAACTCAATTTGGAGGGGTGACTAGGTGGCGCAGTGGATAAAGCACCGGCCCTGGAGTCAGTAGTACCTGGGTTCAAATCCAATCTCAGACACTTAATAATTACCTAGCTGTGTGGCCTTGGGCAAGCCACTTAACCCCATTGCCTTGCAAAAACTAAAAAAAAAAAAAAAAGACTCAATTTGGAAACTGAGGTCAAATTCTTTCCATAACTGGAGTGACATTCTGGGCTCAGTGTAGGTCCGGGGAAAGTGACAATGTCCAGCCTGTGTCCAGGACCAGGAATACATCTGGGACTCAGGTCAGGACTCAGTATATGAGCAGCATCTGGGCTCGGGGCTCCCTTTAGAGCCAAGGTCAAAACTCAGTCTATGAGCAGGGTCAGAGATCCATCTGGGACTGGGGTCAGGGTTCACTCAGTCTGAGGCTGGGCTCAACCAGGGTCAGGACCTAATCTGCTAATAAGCAAATGTGAAGTAGACAGAGTAGCCTCTCATGAACAAAGAAAAGAAATTTTTCTTTGAGTCTCTGATCCACTTTATTTGTGATTTCAAGCTGTGGTTAAACAGGCAAAGGGTTGCAGAGAATAAAGGAGGGTTCCTGACCTAGAGCAGCTGAATGACCCTCCATGACCTTTTCAGGGAGCTTGTGGCACAATAAATATGGGGCCTGGAGTCAGAAATTTCAAAGTTCAAATCCTATCAGCTGTGTCCTAGCTGTGTGACCCTGGGCAAGTCACAGTTTCTTCATCTGTCGAATGACAATAATAACAGTTCCTACCCCATGGGGTGGTGGAGAAGATCTAAGCAGTTTATAAAGCTTAGTAGCACAGTGTCTGATAGTGAGTACTATAGAAATGTTAGTTATTATTCTTGCTTCCCCCGGAGGTCAAAGCAGCCATATTATCCAGAAGTTCATCTGTAAAAAGAGCACCAACCTAACACCGCCACAATTGTCTTTGGACAAAGATATCGGGCAAGGATCTATTGACCACCTTAGTCTGTCAGAGTGGGAAGGAACCTTAAAATAGAGAATATTAATGAATCAGACCCTACACATTAGTCTAGAATTCAAGATATGAACTTTGGAGGAGAACCATAGAACACAGACTCTAGAATACTAGATCTGGGAAGAGCCCTAGAGATCATCCGGTAGTGTAATCTTCTTATTTTACAGGTAAGGAAACTGAGGCCTCCTATATGTCTGATCTAGTGATCAGAAAGGAAAAGATACAGTCCCTGATCTGAAGTTATTCCCTTCCCTCATAAGGGAGGCAGAAGAAAAGGAGAATATCCAAGTCCTACCACCATGAAGCTCCCCATCAGGGCAGCTTGCCTCAACTGAAGGCCATTAGAGAACTAAGCAAGCTCCCTTAAACAGGTTATTTCACCACATGCCCTCTGGAGTAGAAGCCACTTGAGGACAGGCACTGTTTCTTTTTTGTCTTTATATTCTTATCACCTTGTTCAGGGCCTGGAACATAGTAACTGATTTAAAAATGCTTATTGAATAATTGACTGTAGCATACAGTCCCATCTGTAAAATACTACCAGATTTTGCTCTCTCGGAAATATTTTGGATTACATGATTTGATGAAAAGTACATTGTAGAAACAGTGCTGGGCTTGCAAGGAGTCTTGAGTTCAAATCCAGCCCTCCTACTGATTAGCTATGTGACCTTGGGCAAGACATTTATCTCTGAGCCTTGGACCTCTCTCATTTAAATCCAATTCACTTGCAAGTCATGGTAGCACCTTCCGGATGTCATGGTCCTCTTTCAGAATGAAGGACAAACAACTCCAACTATGTAAAAGAGACAAATACTTGTACTACTAACTTCACCAAGGTTATTAAGAAGACAGAACTGTATAAATCTTAAAGTGCTATGAGATGACTTACTAGATATTAATGATTCTGATGAAATTCTGTTCTTCTGGAACATTTCCAGTGATAGAAAGTCAGTAAAGTCCAGGAGCAGCTCATTTGACTATGGGACAACTTTGAGTGTTGCAAAGTTTGTCTTTGCAACACACACACATACACACACACACCCAATATAGTCCTTCTCTCAGGGCCAAGCAGGACAGATCCAATCCTTCTCCCCCGAGACAACCCATCAGCTCTGATGTGTCCCCTGCATCTTCTCTTCTCGGGGCGCAGCTCATTGACTGTAAAGGATGGCCCACTGACCCATTGGAGGGAGCTAACTTCACTCAGCCTCTCAGAGGGTTTGGAATTCCTTAGTCAGGGCCACTGCAAAGAGCGCCAGCTGTTCAAACTGTGTGTGGCCTGCTTTGAACACCATTAGAATAACTCCAGGCCAGACCCTTTACAGTAAATTTTAGTCAAAGGTAGGAGGGTCTTGGCCAGCCCTAAGCTTTTGGAAATGGGGCCAGCACGTAAGCAGATTGGGAAGTCAGTAAAGTATGCCTCCAGTACCATCTTCTTCTTGCATTGCCCTTAATCCTTCTCCTGGATACCAGACTTAGCCAAGCATGCTGCCTTTGGACCGTGCTTTCTACTATGGCATTCTGTTCTTCTCTGTAGATCTAATCTTAATGAGATCAGAGAATTCACTCAGAGGAGTTAATTATGTTGAATCTCCTCCCTAGAGGGTATTCACATTTTCCAAAAAAAAAAAAAAGCTAAGTCCAAGTAAAAAAAAATTATATTAGTAACTCACATTTCTAGAATTTTTCTTATAGCAAGTCTATTAGTTATTATTCTCATTTTATAGATAAGGAATTGAGGTGACTCTTCCAAAGTTATATAGCAAGTAAATTGGGACTCAATTAATAAAAATCAATCAGTAAACATTTATTTAGTGCCCAGTATTAAAGTAAGGCATTGTATTAAGCACTGAACCCAAATATTTTTACATGACATCAGGAAGGTGCTGTCATGTTTTGCAAATGAATTGGATTTTAAATGAGGGAAGTCTAAGGCTCAGAGATAATAAATGTCTTGCCCAGGGTCAAACCTCTAATCAGTAAGAGGATTAGATTTGAACTCCACTCTTTGCAAGACTCCTTTTTACTACATTTGAGGTCTCATGACAAGAACTGAGGGGCTACAGAACTGATAAGAATTTCTCACAATTGTGTAATCATCTTGTAGTTCACAAAATATATTCTTTTTAAAAATCTGGTGATGGAGGTGGGACAGATATTTTTGTTTCTGTTTGAAACCCAAAATCACGAAGTTAGTATGTAAGTGACTTCAAGCTCTGTGTTCTTAAACAATGCACATTCTCTGCCTTCAAGAAATGTAAAGCTGGGTGGAAAGGAGGGGAGAAAAAGACCACCAACTGCCTGGAATTTCAGCAAATCTTGTACTTCATTTCCCCTTCTAGACAATTGTGACCTCAGACAAATCCTTTCCTTTCTCAGTTTCCTCATGTAAAATGGGGATAATAACACTTGGAAGTCTAGCATAGGATAATACAGGTAGGAGAGCTTTGAAGTCAGTAAGAGCTGAGTTCAGGTTTTGCCTTTGACACTGGGGCATGTCATAATATCTTAGGATCCAAGGACTAGAAACTAAGGGACTGTCCATTAATTAAGGAATGATTGAACAAATCACAACATATGACGTTATGCGATACTATTGTGCTATAAGAAATGAAAGGTTTGGGCAAACCAATACAGAGTGAAATGAACAGAATCAAAAGGACAATTTATACAATACCAAAAGCCTTGTAAAATGAATGACTTTAAGAATTCTATGAACCCAATGATCAACTATGATGAGTGCGGAGAATTGATAATGACTTGTGCTGTCTATGTCCTCAAAGACATAGAGAATAGACTTCAGATACACAATGAGATATATAATTTGGATGTGTTCAATAACGCTGCTTTTTCTTTAACCATGCCTATTTGTTTCAAGGGGTTTTTCCCCCAATGATTGGGAGAAAAAAATTAAAATTAAAAAAATTTTATTAAAAAAACTACTCAGTGAACCCTGGAAAAATCTCAATAAGTTGCCTCAGTGGAGGGAACTCTCACACCAACTGTTCCCCTCATTTATAATAAAAATAATTATTATTATTATTATTATAACAAACATATAGTTTTAAGGTTTTCAAAGTACTTTATAAATATTATCTCATTTTATCCTTTGAGTGACCTTGAAAGATAGCTGCTATTATTATCCCTGGGATTTCACAGATTAGGGAACTGAAGCCAACAGAGATGTGACTTGTCCAGGGACACACAACTCCTAGGCAACAGATTAGATTTTAATTCTGGTCTTCCAGTCTCCAGATCTAGAGAACTGCCCAAGGCGCCACCTAGCGTCCCTTTATGAAATCATAGGCTGAAACCAAAACCTCAGAGATTGTACTACATATGCCCCCCAAAATGCAATGAAGTAAGGGAGAGGTCTGGAGAGAATTTTCAGTGTTGTACTAACCTCAGAGTTATTATTATTATAATTATTATGAAACCCTCAGGCTTTCTTTTTTCTTCTTGAATCTGGGAACTAGGTTTCAAGATTTCCACCATCTCCTTTTTCTGGAAATCCCCTTCCCTGAGTCTGTGCTTGCCTACCTTGGGGTGAGTCAATGTGATTTGGGCTCTTTCCCCATCACTGGGGATGTCCAGATATGGCTTCTACAGGAATGGAACTTGAGGGACACAACCCACCTCTTTCCCCTTCTCTTTGCCGTGCTGCAATCTTTGCTTCTGACATCCACTAAGATGAAGTCACTTGATCTCCCCAGGCCTCAGTTGCTCCTCCTATAAAGTGGACCAGATTTTTAAGGAATGTTCCAGCTTTAAATCCTGTAATCCTAAAATTGGGAGACTAATCCCTGACCTAAATCCCTTTCCAGGCTGCCGGAAGGATCATGTGAGAAAATAGATAGAAAAATCTTATAGAAAAGGGATTACTATGGAAAGCAGCAGCATCTTTGTCCTCTGCCCCAGGTAAAGGACACATATTTCCTCTCCCTCAAAAGAAGTGCTTAAAGATTCATAAGCGTGCAAGAACTAATACTGAAAAACCCCTGGGCCAATTACACTCTCGGTAAAGAGTGAGGTACCACAGATAGTTCCCTTTCCTCTTTACTCTGCTTGGTCAGCATCTCAAGGTCCAGATTTCCTGAGGAGCCATGGCCCAGTTTGACCTTTCTTGGCTCTTTCAGATGCCACAGCTTCCTGGCAGTGGGGTGCCTTCTCCCCATCCCCAAGTGGCAGGAAATATGCCTGTTGGGTAATCTGCACCAACTCAAGAACCTGGGAACTCTTGGATTCCAAGAAGTCACCCAAGCTAAATCAGAATCATTGACTGGTCAGTGGTCTGTGTCTAGGAAAAGAAACCCAGACCAGAAGAAGTAGCCAGAAACTCGGGTCTAGCCTCAGGCTCACCTGGGCATGCTCCCACACTTGCTGCCACATGCACACAACTGCCAGAGAAGAGAAAGATTTCAAAACAGATTGACCCATTACTTCTGGGTCTGGAAATATTGGCAAATTTCTTGGGTAAGAAGGGGAGAAGGGTGGAGTAGGTCATTTTAGAGGCAAAACAGAGGAAATTATATCTGTTTTCTGACTTCTTCAAAAACTGCTATCCATGAGTTTTTGATGTAATAATGTAAACCTCTTGAGGATAGAATATGTTTCATTCTTTTTTAAAATTTCTAATATCTAGCTCAGGACCTAAAACTAGAAAGTGTTTAATAAATGTCCATGAAAAGCTAGGTGGTACAAAAGCATAGAGTACTGACCTGGGAGCCAAGAAGGCCTGCCTCTACCACTTTCTGGGGATCGGACCCTGGGCTCTATCTGCCCATTTCCTCATCAATGAAACAGGAGTAATGATAGAACCTACCTTCCTGGGTTGTTGTGAGGATCAAATGAGATATTTGTAAGATCAAATGAGATATTTGTAAAGTGATTTACAAATCTTGGGGTACAATGTAGATGCTAACTTTATTATTATTGTTATTGTTATTATCATACCGGTTAGAATTGTGCTGGAGACTAGGATTTAATACAATTCCATTAATTAAATGATCATTAAATGCCTACTATGTGCAGAGATACATAGTTTAGATGAGATAGCTGGACCTTGAAAGGTGTATAGACTAAAGAACTAGACTGGAAATCAGAAAGACCTAGGTTCAACTTCCCCATCTCTGATACATATTGGCTATGTGACCTAAGAAATGTCACTTAACTTTTGTTCTCTAAGCAATTTTCTAAGACTAGTTACAGGGAAGGTTATGATCTACATTGGTAGAAGGAACTTTCTCATCTCAGAGATTCCTATGCAAGTGAAATCATAGGTCCCTTCCCTAGCCTCTTAAAGAGCTGGAATTTCTACCTCTTTGAATCAAAATGGTTGTACTAGATTGTTAGAAGATTCTTCAGCTTGTACACTCTTTATCCAAAGTTTTAAGGTCCTTTACTCTAACATTACATTTTCTATGATCTAAACTTCCTCCTTAGAGATATTCTATATGTTTAGCTTTCTTCCTATTTTCACATTCTCTGTTTTATATCCTGCAGAACCTCCCAGTCAATCAAACAAACTACAGACTTTTAATAAATGTCTATTACATATCAGGTGTAATGATAAGTCCTGGGAGAAAATAATACAAAGTGAGACAGCCCCTGCCCTCAAGGAGTTTGTATTCTTTCAGTTCTAACATTGTATACTATATCCTATGTCCCCTCCTAGATCTAAATTCAATTATCTCTATGTAGATGGTGGGGAACACCTTAGGGGTCTGAGTAAAGTTTGGAAATTACTGATGTAAAAAATTGACACAACTCCCCAAAGTCTTCTTGGGGGAAGCAGATGAGGTTCTCAGAGGTTCAAAATAACTGATACAGAGGGGAGAGTAGGACCAAGAGCCCAGATAATCAAACTTTGAAAAACAGAGAATTGCCTGCAGTGATTCCTCACATATCACTGAGAAGAAAGAATACAAGAGGACTAATTTATAGACACTAGCAAGGAAGGGTGAACATGGATAGGTGCCAATCTGAGGGTTTTGCAATCTTCCACACTTACACAGGAAGTTTCCTAGCAAGATGTGCTTAGTTTTTTTTCTTTTCAAAAATAGCCTCCTGTTCCTGCCTTTCCTTCCCCATCCTACACACATATTTTTAAAGTTTTTTTTTTACCTTTTTACTTTTTCTTGACATCTATATCCCAAGATTTACTCCAAAAATTCTTTCTTTGTCACCAAGTAAAAGAGTGATATAAAACCACTACAGAGATTTTGTCTGACTTTTTGTACAACCTGTGATGAGGATGGTCCCTCACTCCTCTTTGAAGAAGGACAAGGTAAGTGCTTTATCATATGTCTCTTGAAAAAAATTCTGGTTACTCACTCACTCACTTCCTTTTCTCTGCATTCAGTGGAGTTTTAATATTGTCATCATTTCCATTCTTGTAGTCCTTGCATATCATTTTGTCCCAAATTCTGCCTTCTTTTTTTTAAATAAAAGAAAGATTTTTATTTATTTGTATTTTACAATTTTTCCCCTAATCTTGCTTTCCTCCCCCCCACCCCCCACAGAAGGCAGTCTGTTAGTCTTTACATTGTTTCCATGGTATACATTGATCTCAGTTGAATGTGATGAGAGAGAAATCATATCCTTAAGGAAGAAAAATAAAATATAAGAGATAGCAAAATTACATAAGATAATGGTTGTCTTCTTTTTTCTTTATCAGTGCTGATAAGTCTTCCTGGGTTTCTCTTGATACCTCTTACTTTTTGTTCCTTATGGCATAATAATATCTCATTTCGTTCATGTACCCTAATTTGCTCAGTCATTCCTCAATCAAGGAGAACTCAATCTATTTTTAGGATTCTGAGGTTTAAGATTTGGGTTTTTTTGGCTATCACCAAAGGTACTATGAATATTTTGTCATCTATGAGAAAGGCATGCCCTTTAAGACTAAAAAGCTTTTTGTCTGACCTCAGTTCTCAGCTCAAATTACATTTTCTAAAGAAGACCTTTCCTAGTCCCACCAATAAGTGCTTTCCCTCAGGGGTTACCTTCCATCAACTCTGTCTATAACAAAAGTATGTACCTAGTTCTTAACATGCTGTCTCCTTTATTAGAATCTAAACCCTTTGAAGGCAGGAACTGTTTTTGTCTTTATTTGTAAGATACATGCTTCTTGATTGACTGAATGACCTGAAGTTTATGCCCAACACTGGAATCATTGGATTAAGGGATATAAACAGCTTTATAAATTTTCTTGCATCAATTCTAAATAGTTTTCCAAATGATTTAACCATTTCACAGCTCTATCAATAGTGTATTAATGTGTTTGTCTTCCCTCAGTCATTCTAATACTGTTTCAGTCTTTTTTCATCTTTGCCAATTTGATGGACAGTTAGTGACCAATCAGAGTTTTCTTCATTTCAATTTCTTTTTTTGTGATTTGGACTCCCCCCTTTTTTAAATTAGGTTGTTGGTGGCTTGAAATTCTTTTCTTAAAGATGCTTGATATCCTTTGATGATGACTTAACTATTAAGGAATTTAGCTTAGTTTTATTTTTTTATTTTAAAAAATTTATCAATTTTTTTTCAAAATTTCCTCTTAGTTTTATATATTTGTCCTTTCCTCAGCCTTTCCAAAAGTTCCCTTGTAGCCCCTGAGAGAGCCTCTCCCTGAGTTCTGAGTCTGAGGCTGGAAACCAACATCTTATGGCAAGAGGAAGCTTTTCTTTCCTTTTGTTTTTCTTTCCTTGAAAGTGGAAAAACGTATCTGGCCTTAGGATTGGGGACTGGATCCAAACTCAAGAGGAAAATTATCTAGCCCAAGACTAGCAGGAGCTTTCTGGGGTGCATGGGTATTTTGGAATGCCTTCTCAAGGAAGTCTCATTTGATTTTGACTTGATTTAGGGAAGGCACCTTGTGAGGAACCAGCTTCTAATTCTTATTCAGGTATGATCTTGGCTATTCCTTTAATTCCTATTCTTAGACCCAAAAGTGTAGCTCTCTTTTGACACCCCAGACTGTGAGCTCCCTTAGGACAGGGTCTGGGTCTGGAGTACTTTGTCACCCTGCCCAGACTGCACATTCCCTAAAGGAGGGGATCTGTTCCTCTTCTGTCCTTCCAGCCCGTGAGCTCTCCAAGGGTAGGGTCTGGGTCTTACTCTTCTGTTTCCTTCACAGAAGTAGCTGCACATAGGACAGGGCAAACTGAATGGCAGAGTGAGAGAGAATTGTTTTTGTGGTTGCTGTGTTGCTGTTGTTGTCGAGTCATTCCAATCGTATCCAGTTCTTTAGGATTCCATTTTGGGGTTTTCTTGACAGAGATACTACAGAGATTTTACTATTTCCTTTTCCAACATATTTTACAGAAAAGAAAACTGAGGCAAACAGGGTTAAGAGATTTGCCCAGAGTCACACAGCAAGTAATCATATGAGGACAAATTTATCCAATAAGACTTTACTAATGGTCTGTTGGAAGTCTGCACCCAAGCGACAATCAGTAAATTCTTATTGGATAAATGATAGCTTGAATGTCCTTAATGCAGAAAAATGAACCATGTCTCTGGCAGTCTGGAGAAACTACATCATGTTAAACCCAGGTTTCCTTAGATTATCACTGTAGTTTCTGCTTGACTAGGAATCAGAAGCCCTGGAGAAAACTGCAAACCCTCACCTATGAATGGTGCTATACATAATTTATGAAGGACTTCCAAAGATATGATCTCATTTAAGTTATCCAACAATTGTGCCAATAGTGGTGGGTCCATTTATTGGATGGAGAAATTGAGGTCTAAAGTACACAAGAAGCAGCATCCTAGCCATTTTCCCTATTGACCAAATCCTAAATTCCTGTCCCCTTCCAGGGGAATGTCCTCCAAGTATCTGGATCTGGTGGCAGTGAGGGCAAGAGCAGTCCAGAGACTGATGATCGGGACTCTCTAACCCAAGGTCAGTTTTCCTCTAAACTCTTCTTCCTGCCCTGGTCACTTTCTATGGTCTCTCCTGACTTTTTATCTCTATCTTAGACCCATCCTTCTCTCTTAGGCTTGCATATTTGGACACCTTCATTAATCCCTCAAAAATCAAGCCTCAAAGAACATGTGAAAATGTGTTTATTTGCCTGCCATAATATGTGCAAGTGTAAATACTGATGTCATAGGCAAGCAAAATGGTGAGAAACCATGTGTTATCTCAAGTGTGAGAGACAGTGACTTTATGGCATGGCTGGGTGAAAGGGATAAGAAGATTAGAAAAGTGGGGGCAAGCTACAGAGGGCTTTTAAGACTAAACAAAGAATTTATGTTTGGTCTGAGGGGTAATAAGGGGTCGTTGGAATTTTTTTTTAATTGGTCTGGGTCAAAATTGAGTTTTAGGATGATCAATTTGACAGCTAAGAGAAGGAGGAGTTGGAAAGGGGAGAACCTTGAGACAGGGAGATTAGTTAGTGGCCTATTTTCAGTGGGTCTGGACTAGAGTGGTGGCTGTATCAGAGGAAAGAAGTGGAACATATACAAGAGAAGATGCTGATTGAAGATGGAGACTGAGAGTGAGGAGCTAAGGATAATACCTAGTTTTTGAGCCTGTGAGACTAAGAAGGTGGCGATACCATGAACAGTTAGAGAAAAATGAAGAAGAGGGGCAATCAGAGATTAAGAAATGGGAGTCCACTCTCATTCCATCAGTGCAACAATCAGGGACAATTTGGGGTTCTCTGAAATGGAGAATATCATATGTATCCAGAGAAAGAACTGGAGTTTGAAAAAAAGACTAAGGACCATTACCTTTAATTTGGGGGGGGGGGGACTGATATCTTATTGTCTGATCTTGCTATCTCTTTTACTTTATGTTTCTTCCTTAAGGATATGATTTCTCTCTCATCACATTCAATTTGGATCAATGTATACCATGGAAACAATGTAAAGACTGGCAAATTGCCTTCTGTGAGGGGGTGGGGTGGGGAAGTAACATTAGGGGGAAAATTGTAAAATTCAAAATAAATAAAATCTTTTATTTAAAAAAAAGAATGAAAATGATGCATGACAAAACATAGTGCACCACTTTGCAGAAGTGTATAAATATTTAGGGGATCAGGAGAAAAGGGAGAAGGTTCACCAGGCATAGTAGACAACACATAATGTCACTGGTTATGATCAATTATTTGATTTTGTCAAATTTGTCTTTCCTTCTTCCCTTTTGAAGGATTTTAAAAAAATTATAAGGGGATTATATAGGGATGATATAGAATAAAAATATAGGTGATATAAAAACAAAATATATTAATAAAATTTATTTTAAAAACAAAACAAAAAAATGGGAGCCCAGGGGTAGACTGTTGTGACCACCACAGACCAGGTAAATGAGGCCCTACAATGACCTAAAGGATTCAGTCCACCTTGGCAGGCTAGTATCCATCCATCTATATCTTTTTCAGAGGTAAACTTGGGAGGACAAGAAAAATGTCATTTGCACAGTTGATGACTTTTGTATGAATGCTCAATAGCCACTTTAAAGGCTTTTTCTTTCCTTTCTACCAAGTGATGAAGTTATAGAATAATCATAATGTCTCTGAGAGCTCCATATCATAGGTCCTGACTTTGCCATTCCACCTTGCCAGGGATCTCCAGAAGGAGGCTCACCATAGGTCCTTTGAGTATTCTCCCAAACCTGGGTCCTCATCAACCACTCTCCTTTTGTATGTGTGAATGTGCTGGTGAGTGACCCCATGAATGGACGTGTGAATGAATGGGTAATATTCTCTCTGAATTCTGATTTGCTCACTGTCTCTGCCATGAGCTGGCATCTTCATCTTTTAAAAAAAAAACATAGATCTTCCATCTTATGTTTAGTAGTTTAGTTATTTGTGTATGCAGTCTATAGACCAGTTAGTCTGTGAGGACCCTGAGGGTAAAGTTCCATAACATATTTATAGTACTATATAAAATTGCCAGAAACTACAAATAGAACCACAAACCTGAGCTGTCATAGGCTCCATCATCCTCAGATCAAAAGACAATGGAGACAACTCCAATGGGCAATAAATATTAGAGGACATGGGCTCAGGAGATGTCCATGCTTCTCATCACAGAATGAAATATTCTGTGTTCAAGAATAGAAATCAATCTTTTTGTTTTATTAATAAAATAGTATTTCAAGAATTGCCTCAGTTATCTCCATCTAGATTTAATTGAGAACTCCTTGTTCTTCAGTTATTTTTTCACTCATTTCTCATCATGACACCATTTGGGGTTAACTCGGTAAAAATACTGGAGTGGTTTGTCATGTCCTTCTCCAGTGCATGTTGCAAATGAGTAAACTGAGGCAAACAGGGTTAATTGACTTGCTGAGGGTCACACAGCTGTGTCTAAGGCCAAATTTAAATCTAGAAAGGTAAGGAGCAGCTAGGTGGGACAGTGGATAGAACATGGACCCTGAAGTCAGGAGGATGTGAGTTCAAATGTGACCTTGGATATGTAATACTTAGTTGTGTGATCTTGGGCAAGTCACTTAACCACATTGCCTTGCAAAATCCCCCCCCCAAAAAATAAATCCAAAATAAAAATTAAAAAAAATAAATCCAGAAAAGTGATTCTTCTTACTAGTAGGCATAATACTCCATCTACTAAACTAACTAGCTGCCAAATTGATTATCTTTAAAAAGTAAGACTGACCCATAAGTACTTTTCCACTTGTGTTTATTTCTTATTTTTAATCACAAAATTTTGTTGTTTGATGACTACAGTGATTTGGACTGAGGCAGTATGGTGAATACCCCACCTGAAGATGGAAGAATCGGGTTATAAAATCCAAGCTTGTAGATTTCTCACCTGTGAGATAGGAATTATTATCATTCTCACTTTATAGTTGAGGCAGCAAATTAAGTGACTTGCCATAGGTGATACAGCTAGGTTTTTGAGGCTAAATTAGTACTGTGTTCTTGACTCTGCCCACCATGGTGACCCAGTAGGTGATCCCACAGCAGTGCAGTGACAGCAGTTCAGGGTAAAACTGGTTGTGGAATTTCTGCTACCAGCATTTAATCACTATGTTAAAGGCCTGAGATTTCATCAGGATGGGGAGACTCTCTATTGTAGACGGATAGTTTAAGAGGACTGCCGCAAGCTCCAAAGGATTGTTCACCTCCCAAGACCACCTAGCTAGTGAGCACTGGAGAACCTGGCCTTCCACCCTTCCAAGGCCTCCTCATTTCATTGGTGAATGTCTGCTAAATGAAATTGAGATTATTAAATACACACACACACACACACACACACACACACACACACACACACACAAGTACACACATGCACACACTCACTTCACCTCAGACACCCAACCTCTCTGGTGCACACACAATCACATGAGCCGACGGTTGATCTCTCAGAACCAAGATCCCTGTCCCTTTTAAATTCATGCCATGGCTGCTGGCCTTCCAAGGTAGGAAGAAGGAGCGGACGATTAATAGCCATTCTTCACAACCATAAAGTGCCTGCTGTGTTTTCTCCGAATTTGAGCTCTGAGTTACTGCTGTAATTAAATCCAGAAGGAGAGCCCGTAATAACATCCGGGCTCGATTTTTCCCTGGCAGAGCATTGATTAAGAGAGCCATAGAATAAACGGGAGGCATTTCAGAGTCACTCTGTTGATGCTCTCGGTAATTTTTTCATAATTAGAAATGCCTACAGAAAACTGTATATTATAATTACATGCATTATTAATCTGGCTGCTGGAGACTTCAACTACAATTACAGGTTTCGGAGACTTTTTGTCACAGAGGTGGGGGGGGGGGGAGCTCTAAGTCTGGTTGAAAACCAGAGCGAGTTTACAGACAAATTGGCCCATCTTTATTCTGCTCCCTTCATCTCCTCCTCCCCACCCCCACCTCCACAAACAAAAGAAAAAGGATTCTCCAGCAAAGGGCTAGAAAAACCAAAGAAGCATGAATGATTGAGTGGCTTTGGGTTTGAGTCTCCAGATGGAAAGAATGAAGTTTTCCTGTCTTATTTATAAATGTGCCAGGCCAAATGAGGAGGAGGGTGCTGAGAGACCGAGCTTTGGGAAACCTGAGGCCCCTTTGCTTCATTTCTTGGGGAACAACAAATGATTATTGGCTAATGAAATCATAGTCCACAGTTCCCCAAAATGGGAGAAAATGACCTCTGGCCGTGTCTAGGGCTTTCTAAGACAACTGTTCTCTAAGTTCAGGATCTGCAGCAGTCCAGATCCTTCCTCAAATCTAGAGAGATTTGTAATCTGTAAATGTTTGTGAAATATCTCTATCAAACTGTGTGGACTTGGGCAAGTCACTCAACCTCTGTCTGCCTCAGTGTCTTCGTCTGTAAAAAGGGGATAGTATCAACATCTACCTCCCCAGGTGTATGTGAGGATCAAATAAGATAAAAGATATTGTATAAACATTAGCTATTATAATTATTATTATTACTAAAAGCTATATATAAGTCTTATGGTGTACATTGTGGAGACCTTGGATATCAGGTCAAAGAGCCTGATTGACTGTTACTTGTGGCTCACAACTTGAATTCATGTCATATTAGAATAGGTTGAAGAAATTGGGCATATGTAGACTGGAAGAGAGAAAACTCAGGGTAGACATGATAAATTTGTTCAAGTATCTGAAGGGCTGTCAAGTGAAGGAAGGATTAGATTTATTTTGTTTGGTCTAAAAGAACAGAACCAGGACCAATGAGTAGAAGATACACAGAGATTTATTTTGGCTCAAGATCAGGAAAAACTTCTAAAATAGAAGGGCTGCCTCAAAAGATGGTGGGTTTCCTCTTTAGATGTCTTCACCTCTAAAAGGATGACTTTTATGGGAAAGGGTATCAGCGGAGACGCTATGAGTGTTCAGGTTGATCTGGATGGCTGTGGAATTCCTTTTCGACTCTCCAATTCTGTGTTTCTGTACAGAGAGGGGCAGCTAGGTGGCACAGTGGATAGAGCACCGGCCCTGGAGTCAGGAGTAATTGAGTTCAAATCCAGCCTCAGACACTTAATAATTACTAATAATCCCACAGTGAATGGTGAATCATTCATCTATTCAATTCTGTAATATTCCAGGGCTTGATGCAACCTACATGATGCTCTCTGCAAATGGGAGCAACCTCAACAAGATGGCTCACAGGTTCTCCTTAGAGAGAGAAATAAAATCATTAGAGGAATTGGTTTTATCATGTATCCAAAAGCAACAAAAAATATTTTCTGTAACTTTTCTTCACCTCACATCACAATTCTCCCACATATTTGCAAAAGAAGCACTATGAAAATAATTGCCACTTGGGCAGAGAAGGAGGAAACAGAAAGTTGTAGAACTCTTTAAGAACTTAGGGAATGTTCATCAATTGAAGAATAACTGAAAATAATTATTATATATGAATATGATAGGATAATAGTATACCATAAGAATCACAAAGGAGAGGGGTTCAATGAAACCTGGGAAGACTTGTATGAATTGACACAGAGTAAAGTGAGTAGAACCAGGAAAACAATTTACACAATAAAAAAGTGTAAAGATAAATTTGGAATGACTTAAGAACTCAATGTAATGAATATCTATGATCCTAGAGGACCAATCGATGGTGCATGCTGCTCTCCTCTTAATGGACTAAATTCTTTATATGAAATATTTTGGAACATGAGCAATAAGGACCCAGAATGCTTTAGGCAGCAAACGTTTGAACTAGGATCAAGCAGAGAGATGACCACTAGCAGAAATACCAATTCTGAATATAAATTTACTTGTAAAATCTTCCAGAACAGGACGATGGAGGACTATGGACAGTATCACTTCATAAAATGACAAGAAGCAATAAAGGAAAAAGTTGTTTTAACAAGTTAGGGGGTAGATTCAATCGAGACAAGTCAAGCTTGACTATGCACATTTTGTTAAAAAGGGTTTTCTCTTTCTTTTGGTTTTTAGAAGAGGAAGAAATAGGAGGGAGGAAAAAATGCTTGTTAATTGAAAAAATTTGAAGAATTCTTATATTTCAAATTAAATCAAGATATTCTTTGATATTATGTAACTTCAGTATGAATGTGAGTATAAGTGTAGACAGTGAAAAATAAGTTGGAAATATTGTTTAAAATTAAGGCATGAGGGAGATCAAAGACTGATGGAAATACACAAAAGCTTCACATCTATAAAGCATGAAAACTTCTTTAGAGAAAAGAATCATGATACATGGAATGTGGAGAATACCAAAGTCACTAACAATGGAATTGATTATATTTTAATAGACAAGAAATGGCTCAGTTGTGACATGAGTTTTACCGAGATTAGCTATCTGTTAGAGAAGATGTTAAAATTAAGAGATGTGAAGAGGAAGAAGAAAATGAGAAAACCATAGCATATGCAAGGAAAATAACTACAACCTTACTTATTTAACAAAGTTACTGGTGACTGGCCACTACTAATGGTGATAAATAGCATTTATGGAACACTTTGAGATTTGTAAAGTCTTCAGAAATAGATGAAAGAAAATTCACTGACATCAATGATAAGAATTTAATTATTGCAAATTAGTTGCCATAATGAGGAGACTAGAAAAATACCTTAGGTAGCAACCACCTGACCTAGTACCAAGCAGAGAGATGGCCACTAGAGGCAACACCAATACCAAATATAAACTTGTTTATAAAATCTTCCAGAACAGGATGTTGGAGGACTACGAGCAGTATCACTTCATAAAATAACAAGCGATAGAGGAAAAAGTAATTTTAAGAAGAGAGAGATCCAAGTCAAGTCAAGTCAAGGGACGTGAAGGCATTCCAAGGGAATTTTGAGGCTGAAACTAGAAAGAGGATGTAGCAAAGTGTAGAAAAGATCTATAGAGAATACCTTTACAAACTCATGGTAATATTAATAAAAATAATGGAGGCAGCTAGGTGGCACAGTGGATAGAGCACCAGACCTGGAGTTAGGAGGACCTGAGTTCAAATCCAGCCTCAGACACTTAATAATTACCCAGCTGTGTGACCTTGGGCAAGTCACTTAATCCCACTGCCTTGGAGGGGAAAAAACAAAATGACATTTAAATAGCATTTCAAGAACTGCAAAGCACTTTACAAATATTATCTCATTTGATTCTTACAACCCTGGGAGACAAATAGAGGTCGAGTGACTTGCCTAGGACTACACATCAACAAAGGATTTAAGGCAAGATTCAAGCTCAGGTCTTCCTGCCTACAGGTCCAGTGCTCTCTACAGTCTGCATCCTTCAGCCTAACTTCCTTCAGGATAGACTTTTTGTAGACCAAGGGAAAAAAAAACACAAAGTATAAAGGACTCATACTCAAACTCATAAATAATAAGAAAAGATTACTCCTTCTCCAGCAGGGCTCTACCTCCCTAGAAACCTGCTTCACTTAAATTCAATTCACCTGCAAGACAAGACATTACCATCCTGATGCCGTTGGTTCTCCCTGAGAAAGAAGGATGAACAGCAACAATAACAGGCTTCTAGCTGTCTAATTCTACTATGAGTGTGCCCCCTGTAATGAAATAGCTCTTGAAATTATTAAGAGAAGCAGTAGGGGTGTCTAGGCGGCGCAGTGGATAAAGCACTGGCCCTGGAGTCAGGAGTACCTGGGTTCAAATCCGGCCTCAGACACTTAATAATTACCTAGCTGTGTGGCCTTGGGCAAGCCACTTAACCCCGTTTGCCTTGCAAAAACCTAAAAACAAAAAAAACAAAAAAAAAGAGAAGCAGTACACTTGGGTGAGAATGATGTGATCATATAGTTATAGTGTATGGGGTTCAAACCCCACCCCTCAACTCAAGGAATAAGTATTTGGGGTCATTAGAGTCAATCACTTTCTTGAATCCTGGCTCTGGCAAGTCATGGAGTTCTTATAAGAGGGTTCAAGGACTGAGGAAACAAAGCAGAGGAACATAGGAAACTAATGGAGAACCTTAATGAATCTACCTTAAAGATGCAATATTCTGGTATCCCATTATTCAACTGTCTGCACATACTGGACATTCAATTAATGGTGCTGAGGTGGCACAAGCCAGCTTCATTAAATTCCTTCGTCCTTTGACTTTGTGTTACAATTCAAGCAGGAATTAAAAAGGCAGGGTCTGTGGTAAATAAGTAACCAGGGACTGATTAGGAGTAAGGAGATGATTCTTAATGCGTGTACTCAAAGGCACACCCTCAAATATTGAAAGTTGATAAGGTTGGGAAAATATACTTCCCTATTCCATTGGTAAAGGTAGGGGACTATGGCTGTAAAATATTACATATATTATCAGACACAATTGATGGGTCTATTGGTTTTGCTGCTATCTTTTTCTTCCTCTTAAATTTTTGTTACAAAGGATAATTCAATGGGAAAAGGAAGGGAGAGGAATGTGTCCGGGAAGGAAGGTGGCATAAAAATAAATGATAGCAATAGAGTTTGTTGTTTTTATTTATTTTTTAAATCACAGGGAACACTTGGGGCTCTTGCTAATTTGAAACTACTCTCATGAGCATGAGTCATTTGTAGGAGGGTGATGGTGATGACTCCATCTGTGCCTCCCGCCTGTATCAGCACCAGTATCACAAGCATATTAACAAAAAAACATGGTCTCTAACCTCTGTCATATACAAGTATGCAGGCCCCTCACAGCAGCAGGAGCTCCTCTCCTCTCATGAAAAGTATGAGCTACAAACAACCAATTAGATAACTCCGCTGATTTAGAGGCCTGGACTGGAAAAGAGAACCACACCTGTAATCAGAAGGCCTGTTGTTACCTGTGAAACCTAATCTCTGGGCCTCCATTTCTCTTTGTGTCAAATGAGGGTTTTGGATGAGAAGGCCCAGAAGAGTGTCTTGGTTTTTACCTGCAGTTATGGGTCATGGAATATGATGGTTCAGCAAAAGAGACTAAGAAAGAATGGATAGATAGGTAGGAGGAAAACCAAGAGATAAGCATCACAGAAATCCTGAGAATGGGAAATATCTAGAAGAGGATGGTCAGCATTGTCCAAGGGTGTTCAGATAAGAAAACAAGGAGGATCAAGAATTCATCATTGGATTTGGATTCATTGATGACTTTGGAGAAGGGTCATGGCTTGCCTTAGTAGATAGGAGGTTCTCCATCTCTAATGGGCTTAAAAAAATCTCCATAGCTACTTGTAGGGTATTATAGAAAGGATTCTTTGGGGGGAATAGAGTTTGGACAAGATGGCCACCTGGGTCTCTTTTAAATTCTGTGATTCTTTGATTCCTAAGGTCCCTTTCAACTTTCATGTTCCTTTATTTTATGATGCTCTGAATGGCATCTCTTTATGCCTCCCATTAGCTTCCTTCCATTTGTCCCAGAATCACAGCATTAAGAGTTAGAAGATTGCTTCTGCAAACTTAGACGTGTCCCAGCCCCATCCAAACCTGAAGAAGAGTACCTTGCCCACTATCCTAAGGGATCACCCAGTCACATTTACATTGTTAAGTTCCCCATAATTATTTTTTCCTCTCCCCCTAGAATAGAGGGATGAACTTTAAGTGGTGCTATGTTTGTGCAAGAAGGCAATCTGGGAGCTCATCTTAGCTCAGTCACTAATATATTCTTTTATCTTGAGCAAATCACTCTGACCCTCAGTCTGTCTTCCATTGTAAAATGAAGGGGTTGGACTGAAGAATATTGAAGGTTCTGTACATTTCAGACAGACTGTAATTATGATTTACTGTACTTTTCTGCCTTTTTGTTTCAACCTCTGTCAAATGGAGGTAATAGTAGTGATGTTGATGATGATAAAAGCAGCTCCTGCTTCTTTAAGGTTTACCATGCATCTTTCCCACATCCTTTTTGAGTTAGGGAGTATAAGGATTATTGTTTCCATTTTACAGATGAGAAAATTGAAGCTCAGAGGGATTGTGGTTTGTTCAGGATCACCCAGCTAAGAGACAGAGGGATGGGGAATATAGCTGCTCATTCACTTCTACAGGTCTGAAACCTTTCTTGATTGGTCTTTTCTGGAAATGAATCCACCCTCAATGGTTGCATTTCCTAGTCAGGCAACAATTCTCCCTGTTTTTTGTGAAGATGACTTGTGATTCTGAAGTCTGGTCCCTTTCTCCTTTTTCATCATCAGCCATACCTTTCAAGTCTCATCGTAGAAAGATGATAAGGACTCCCTGGGGCTTCTGAAAGTCTCCATGGCAACCTGCTTTGGTCACCATGGTGATGCTGGTGCATCTTCCAAGGGGAATAAAATCCTCCGGTCACTCTCCTTAAGGACAGGAATCAAATCATCTAATCTAACAAGTGCCTTTTGCCTCCAGGAATCTGGGTTTACAAGAGGGCATTCAGGTTTCTATGGAATATTTCTAGATCTGAGATTCAAGTAAAGATTGAGCTTTCTGCAAAATCCCATGGTCCAATGCAACAAGAATTCACTTGAGCTTGTTTGAGGTGATAGACATGATTTCTGAGCTTCTGGGATCTTGTTCCTGAGATCAGATATTAGATGAAGAGTTTGGCTCAATAAAAACATGTCTGCCTGTAGAATCAGAGGGACTGGCATCTCTAGCATGAGGGCTAACTGATCCTTTTTCAAGGCTGCTTATCAACCTTTGGTGTCCACCTGATTCACCCACTCTCACCTGAGACCCCAAGAATCTGTGCACAGCAGCCACATCCCTGGTAAACCATCTCTCCAGACAGGCCAAACCAAGTTGAGGGTAATAAAGAGATCTCAAACTCTTCAGTGAGTTAGGGGAATGTCTGTCCCAAGCATGTGCAGATTTCCCAAGAGGAATGGGCAGATGAAAACAATTAGTTCCAATAGCCATGAAGATGGTTGAAACAGGTGCTGTGGAGTGCTCAGATCTTGATCAGGTATTAAAGATGCCAAGGTCATCCACTTCATCCTGAGCCATTGCCAGTCATCCTCACTTTTGTCCTGACATTGGACATCTATGACTCTGAAAGAGCATGAGGCTAATGTTACTCTGCCTCAATTAAATCCAATTCATGTGCAAGTTAATGTCGGTGATGTCATTGGTAATCTTTTAATGAAGGATGAACAGCACCACCTTCTACCTGTGTGTTTTCACTTAATCTCTGTGGATCTTAATTTCCTCATCTATAAAATAAAGAAATTAAATCAGATGGCCCTTGAGGTCCCTGATCTCTGATCTTGCTTCTTGGATTAAATCCTTACATCTCCATTCAGGAGACTAGGATACACCTAATTAGATAAAACAAAGGGACAAAACAAATATTAAATATCTTCATAAAAAGGAAGATGTTCACGAGTGTGTGAATTTCTTATAATTAGAAACCTCTAGAAGGGGCTGGATAAAATATCTATCACTAGATAGCTTCTGTGGTGTCTTAAACTCAGACTCTAGACAAAAGAACCACAAGTGGTCCAGAAAGGCATTTCTCCTCCAACTCTTCCCCTGTCTGTTTTCTTCATACCTGGATAGTTTTCTTTCTCCCAATGTCACATCACCCATGAGCTGCACTGTGTGTTGAGCTCTGCTGAGGGAGGAATAGGAAGAAAGGACCCAGATACTGCCCTCTAGCAGCAACATAGAAGGGTCCAGGATGATTCTACATTTGAACCATCCATTTTCGAGGATGAATTAATAATGATAAGCTATCTCATAACTTTGGGGTCATCTCAAATTTGAAAAGACATGCTATCTATGTAAAATTATATTAGCCAAGAATCATTTTATTAAGCCCCTATTCTTTGTCGGGGGACCATCTCCAGTTGTCCTGGTCTATGTCTGGCCACTGGATCCAAATGGCTCCAGAGGAGAAAGTGACTTTGCACAGTTCTCCCTCACTTCAATCCAATTCACTTGCATGGCATGGCATCACCTTTTTGATGCCATATTCTAGAACAGGTCAGGCAGTCTGCTAGAGGCTAGGGATGCAATATAATGAATGAAGGTCTTACCTTTTAATGAGGTACATATATCAGTATAAAGAAAATCAATATAAATAAACACAAACTTAATTAATCAAGGAAGACTTCCTGTATAAGGTGGCACATCAGCTGTTTCTGGAATGAAGAAAAAAGATTTTGAGTCAGAGGTGAAGAGGAAGTACATTCATGGCACCAGACCTGGAGGAATGAGAACATGGAGCATCACATGCAGAGGAATAAAAGGGGCTTCAATGGATTACTGGCAGGGGTGTGATGAGACTCAAATAAATGATGGATGTCTAGCATTTTGCAAACTTTGATGCATCCTAGAAATGACCACTATTGTTATTATTATCTTCTAGTCATGTTGCTTCTAGTCTAGTGATCTTTCTTCCTGAACTTTCTACACTTCTACATTGCTCAAGCAATGTTTATAAAGCAACATAGGCTAGACTGGCAAATGTTTAACAAGCAGATTGAGGAGACTAGAGTTAGGTGTAGGGGAAGAACATTAATTTTAATCTACATTAGTAATGTTTTTAAAATGCTAGATAATGATGTAAACAATAAATCAAGGCATGATTTATTGTGATGGATTTCTGAAGTATAAATTCAGTTGAAAATTTAACCATTGACTCTTCTGAGACAGTTAGAGCTGGCTCCAGCACCCCTCTGAATGAAGAGTACAAGAGAGGGGCTAATGTCCAATGAGTCTGGAAAGATAGAGACCAAGTTACAAAGGGGCTACAGAAGCTAAACAAAGGAATTATTTGACCATAAAGACAATAAGATACCACTGGAGTTTATTGGGTATGAGAGTGACCTAGTCAGCTCCACACTTAAGAAAAATTACTTTGGTAGCAGTGTAAAGTAGAGGGTGGATTGGAGTGGACTTTTATAGACAAGGTTGTTGTTCAATCATCTTCATAATGTTCAAGTCTTCATGAGCCCATTTGAGGTTTCCTTGGCAGAGATATTGAAGTGTTTGGCTAATTCCTTTTCCAAATCACTTTATGGACGAGGAAACCAAAGCAAATAAGGTTAAGTGACTTGTCCAGGGTCATATAGCTAATAAGCATCTGAGCCCAGACTTTAATTCAGATCTTTCTGACTCTGGGTCCAGTCTTCTATCCACTGTTCTTTCTAACTTCCATAGAATATTGTAAGTAGAAGCTATGAGGGACCTTAGAAATCATCTAGTTCCAGCACCTCATTTTAGGTGAGGAAACTAAGGTCCAATGGGTGAGAATTTGTTACAATGAAAGAGAAGAACCCAGAAGTCCACTTAAGGTCATGACAGTATGGACAATGAGGAATAAGGGGAGGAAAGGGTCAGTAAGGTCTGGAAGCAAGGCAGCAGGGTATGTTCCCTGGAGAAAATGGGAGCTGAGCTAGGTTTTCAAGGCTGAGAAAAGAAGGAGAAGGTCATTTTCTGGGTCAAAGGAGAACAGAAGAAAGGACTGGAGGCCATGGAAATGAGCAGGACACATGGAAGAAGTCTTTGTCTAGTAGTATCAGTACAAATTCTGGCTTAATGGCAAACTTAATAACAGTCAAAAATTTCTCTTTAGGAAATTATTTTAGGAAAACTTTGTGCATGGGGCTGTGTGTGCATTAGTGAGAGGGTGTGTGTGTGTGTGTGTGTGTGTGTGTGTGTGAGCATGTGAAAATGGAAGTATGGGTGGTAAGAGAGTATAAGGAGGGTGGGTGGTTGTGTGAGCATGATTGTGAGCATAAACCTCCTGGTCTACTGTTTACAGGGTCCTCTCTCAAACTACCTTATAATTAACTGCTTGGCATTTCTTCTGTTTCTCAAACAGGATGCCCATAAGCATAGGGTAAGCCATAAGTGTGTTAGGCTCTGATCACATCATGGAAAGAATTCAAGTCCCATACAGGGAGTCTTCTGACCACCCTGGAAGGACCAAAAGCAGGGATGAGGATCTTTTGTTAATACAACTGGCCTACTTTTAATTCTGACAGGAGATCTGTATTGTCTTCTGGTCCTTGAGTCCTTCCTTTCTGACAAATGTTACTGAGACAAAGGTTTATGGGGAAATGAGCGTATGACTGTCTGACAGTGAAGGTTTACAAGGGTTTATTTTCTTTTTCAGTGGTGCCCCCCCAGGAGAAGAAGACCCAGAAGTTAAGGGCAAAGCTTCATTTCACTGACCTATTGGTCTGGAAAGGACACTGCCTGAGAGAGACTTTTGAGGATGTGTTTGGGAATGCTCCCTAAGCCCAGGACAGATGCTAAAGAGCTGGCAGCTTGGGGAGTGATGTTTGTCCTTTGTTCTCAGAGAAGTCCATGACATCAGGGAAATGACATCATGAGAAGCATGTGAATTGGATTTGAGTGAGGTGGGGCTGTGCTAAGTCACCAGCCCCACTTTCTCCTCCAGAGCCATCTGGGTCCAGTGGCCAGATATGAATCAGGATGACTGCAGATGGTCCTGGATATGAGGCAATCTGGTTAAGTGATTTATCCAAAGTCACACAACTAGTACGTGTCAGAGGCCGGATTCTAACTCCCAGTCTTCTGATTTCAAGGCCAGTGCTCTATCTAACTACCCTTGGGGAGTAGTGAAGGGAACAAGGGATGGGATCATTTCTTTGGATTAGATCTGCCTAGGTATGCAAGGACTCATTTGACCAGAGAAAATCATAGAGTTTGTGATTTATCGACCTGGGAACACACCACAAAATGAGGAGAAGCCCAGAATGTTCCCTCTGGCCCAGGTAGCAAAGACTGAATGACCTGACCCTATTGAGATGTCAACTCTAATCATCTCTTTACTTGGAAGAGAAAATGAAGGTACAGAAAGGGCAGATCCAGAACCTGAACCCAGGTTCCCAGGGCTTCCATGTAGTCTTCATCTTTTAACATTCATGGTATGTGCTCAGCACTAGGCCCAAATATAGTATATAACGTGAGGAGAATGAAGAACGGCATCCAGACTCTCTTAGCTGTTCATCTCATCCTTGAAATTTCTCCCACATCCTTTGGGGGAAAGACCTCATTCTCTGGTTTGTTTCTTTGTTGATTTTTTATTTTTGTTTTTTATGGAAGTAAAGGTACTTACTCAAGGTCTCACAGCTAGTCAGTATCTGAGGTTAGATTTGAAATCACGCCCTCCTAACTCACTGATGTTCTATCCGCTGTGCCACCTAACATGCATGTCTCTGTTAAAATGTATCTTTCCGGCCCAGCATCGCCCTCCTTCTCTTGTGCCTCCATGTTAATGGTGGTAGCGATTGCCGAAGTGGGACTCTAATCCGGCCTCGGAGGGAGCGGCTCTTGATCTTGGCTTCCTCCCGGCCTTGGCACTCGCGCCCGCCCTCGCCCGCCAGCATGTCCGTGGTGCCGCCCAACCGCTCGCAGATGGGCTGGCCGCGCGGGGTGAACCAGTTTGGGAACAAATACATCCAGCAGACCAAGCCTCTCACCCTGGAGCGGACCATCAACCTGTACCCACTTAGAAATTATACCTTTGGGACAAAAGAACCCCTTTATGAAAAGGACAGCTCCGTTGCAACTCGATTTCAGTGGATGAGGGAGGAATTTGACAAGATTGGAATGAGGCGAATTGTAGAGGGTGTTCTGATTGTGCATGAGCACCGGTTACCCCATGTGTTACTCCTGCAACTGGGCACAACTTTTTTCAAACTATCTGGTGGTGAACTTAATCCAGGAGAAGATGAAGTAGAAGGACTCAAACGTTTAATGACAGAGATATTGGGACGTCAAGATGGAGCTCTGCAAGATTGGGTCATTGATGACCATTGGAGACCAAATTTTGAACCCCCACAGTACCCATATATTCCAGCACATATTTACAAAGCCTAAAGAACACAAAAAACTCTTTTTGGTTCAGCTTCAAGGAAAAGCTTTGTTTGCAGTCCCTAAAATTTACAAACTGGTAGCTGCACCATTATTTGAATTATATGACAATGCACCAGGATATGGACCTGTCATTTCCAGACTTCCTCAGCTTTTGAGCAGGTTCAATTTTATTTACAACTGAATTCCTGAGCCGTGGAAGAATAAAAGAAGCCATCTCTGTGAGCACAGCTATACAGTGTAGAAGAATAAACAGAATAGGAAGTTTCTTTTTGTTTCCCCCACCTCCTTTTTTGCCTCATACTTTATATTGTTTGCAGAGTAAAGTGAATCTAAAGAACTGTCCTAGATAGTGGTGTAAACAAATGTGATAATGTATATTTCACTTTTGGTTCTACCCATACTTTTTGTACAACATTAAACAAAGTGGACCTAAAATGTATCTTTCCATAATAAAGTCATGGAAAGTTTTGGAAGCATGTAGTACTGAAAACCTCACTCATGTGAAGACATATTAAGGAATAATATTTTTGATAATAGTGTGGCTTCATTTGAATCAAAAACAAAATCAGGCTTCCTTGAATAAAAGATTTAATTTCAAAGAGGGATTTTGATTCCCTGAAATTAAGGGACTAAGTTTTGTTTACTGTAATCAGACTAAGAGTGAGAATGACTTTTTGATGAATGTGGTTTAAAGGAGGCATCTCTTTGTTCACTTCACACTAGAAAGAAAAGGGAATCTTTGGAGGGAGTGGTTAGAGAGAGGAATTGTTTTGGAGAAGCTGCATTCACAATTACTATTCTGTTTAAGTAAATCCAGAGCTAAACTATGTACTTTTGTTTTTCTTTGCTGTGGCCCAAGAAGAATTCCTGAGGGTGGGAGATGGAAGGGAGAAAAAAGACAATTGGACTTCTCTTCAAGCAAAAATGCTCCTATAGTTTTTGCTGTTCTGTTGTGTCTGACCCTTCATGACCCCATTAGGAACTTTCTTGATAAAGATACTAGACTGGTTTGTCATTTTCTTCTCCAGTGTGTCCCCATTTTGCTGCTCTTCAATCTTTTTTTTTGGTCATATCCAGCGCTTCATGATCCCATTTGGGATTTTATTGGCAAAGATACTAGAGTGGTTTGTCATTTTCTTCTCCAACTCATTTTACAGATGAGGAAACTAAGGCAAACAGAGTTAAATGTCTTGTCAAAGGTCACACAGGTAATAAGCATCTGAGTTCCGATTTGAACTTGGGTCTTTATGACTCTATTTGCTGTGCCAGCTATTTACCCAATATACAACTGTTCCTATATTGCAGTGCAAATTATCTCATCCAGACTTTGGCTAAAAAGCAAAGCTTGTGTTTCATTAGTTCTTCTGTATGAACTGATTTCCATAATAGTTCAAAGAAAGGGGAGTGGCAGTCAAGAGAAATCATTTCTCTAGTCCTTCAAATTTCCAAGTTTTCTTAACATCATTATTAGAAAATAGGTTAAACAAATATTATTAATCCACTTTACAGATGAGAAAACTGAGACTCAGAAAGGTTTGCACAAAGTGATCACATAACATCACATCACATCAGATGTAAGATTCAAATCCACATCTTCCATTTCCAGTTCCATTGATTTTTCCACTAAACTATGTTGTCTCTCAATGGACTAAAAAGAGAAATGGCCAGAAGAGTTAGGTTCTAATCTTGTCTCTGTCAATAATTTCCTTTGTGACCTTAGTCAAGTCCCCTTTCCCCTCTGAGTCTCTTCAGATTTGTAACTTCTCAGATCCTGTGACAAGATAATTTCCAAGATTCTTTTCAATCTGGACATTGTGTGATTTTTGCGGTTCATTGAAGCTTCACTAAGATGGACATAGTTGTTTTCTTTTTTTTAATTGTTGAAACATTTTTATTTAGAGTTCCAAATTCTATTCCTGCGTCTCTTCCTCCTTCTTCTCATGGCTGCCTGAAATGGTAAACAATCAGGTATAGATTATATATGGGTAATTATGTGAAACAGTTCCTTATCAGTCACTTTGAACAAGAAGACTTGAATAAAAGAAAAAAGAAAGTGAAAACTAGCATACTTCATTTGTATTCAAACAATAGCAGCTCCTTGTCTGGAGGTGGATAGTAATCTTCATCAGTCCTTTGAAATTGTCTTAGATCATTGTATTTCTGAGAATAGCTAAATGATTCATAATTTTTCACCAAACAATATTCTCCTAATTCTGTTCATTTCGCTATGGATCAGTTCATGTATGACTTTGCAGGTTTTTCTGAAAGCATTATGCTTATCATTTCTTATAGCACAATCTTCCATTACAATTATAGGCCTCAGCTTGTTTAGTCATTTCCCAATGTTGGGCAGACCTTTGATTTCCAATTCTCAGCTAACACAAAAAGAGCTGCTTTAAATATTTTTGTACAAATAGGTTCTTCTCCCTTTTTCTTTTTTTGAATGTCTTTCATAGTTGGTTTCATCCAATGGCCTGTCTTCAGTTGTTGTCAGCTAGAAGGGGAAGGGTGGACCCACCCAACCCTTCTAAATTTCCTGGTCCAGTCAACTGAGTGTTCCGAAGAGAACATCAAAGGGGATCTAGTCTCAGAGAATGAGGTGGGGAATATTGCCCAGGGAGTTGCCCAAAGCTGGACTTATCAAGGAAGAAAACAGATATCCTGGATGTTGTTGAGGAGGGAACTATGGGTATCAGCCCCTCCCACAGAAACAGGACTTGACATCCTTTCTAGGAGGGTCATCCCACCTAGAGGCAGCCAGGAGAATAGTGCCCTAAAACCTGAATTTCATTGTTTTCCACTCCACCCTCCCCATACCCTTCAAAGGCTTCCCAGTGCTATGGAAACAAATCTAAGTCATTCAAGGTGGGTTACACTTTTACCACAAAGGACCTCTCTGATCTTATAAATCTCAGACTCAGAGCTTAGGGGGTTTGAGGGACTATCCAGTTCAGCCCTCTCATTTTATAGATGAGAAAACTGAAACACTGGAGGGGATGACATAGAAGGGTCATGCTGACTGTACTTTCTTCTCTGACCTCCTCAAACAGGTAAGTCTCTTGATTGTCTCTGAACACACTAGACTCATTTCTAACTCCTTAGCCATTGTTTACGACAGTATACTTTGAAATCTTCCCTACCCCTCAGGTCCAAGCTCTCATCCCCAAAGTGACTTGAAACAACCATCCAATCAGGAGGCATTTATGAGTGTGCCAGATACTGTGGTTGGATGCTAAAGAAATAAAGACAAAAATGATGTGGCCCCTATTCTCAAGGCAATTATACTATTTCAAGGTAAACAATCTGTTCACAAATATGTAAACATAATTTGGGGGAAGATATGGGAAAGAGAACAGCAGCTGCTGAGGGAATTAGGAAAGTTGGCAGAAGGTAGAGCTTTGGGGGAACAAGGAATTCTAAGAGACAGAAGTGGGGAAGGAGGGAATTCTAGGCATAGAAGACAAAGGTGTGGAGGCAGGAGATGAGGAAGAGTAGGAAGGTCAGGTGATTGAATGAGATAGTACAAAGGAGAGCAGCATTCAATTCAGATAGAAACATGGGCTGAGATCAGGGTGAAAAGGGAAGGTTATTAAATGTCAGAGAATTCTAGACAAAGTCAGGAAGACCTGGGTTCAAATTCTACCTCAGATTAAGAGGTAGACATTGAACCTCAGTTTCTTCATCAGTCAAATGAAGGGGAAAAATAATAACGGTCTCAGAGCTATGAGGATCAAATGAGAGCATGAATGTGAAGCACTTTGCAAACATTACAGTGATATATAATTATCAGTCATAATAATAATAAATAATATTTAGCATTTATATAGTACTATAAGGTTTGCTTGATGACAGGTTCAGTTCTCTAATCAGCTGCCTGATGATGTTGATGGTGAAGATAATGATGAAGTTGAAGATGATGAAGCCTATTCTGAGGACTCTGGTCATTACCAACCTCTCTTTTCCAAATAGAATCTTCTCTTAGTTTAACTCACTTAATGAGAAACAGCCTGGGGAAATGGAAAGAACACCACAGGAACCTTCCATCTAAAAAATGGGGCTAACTGCCCCACTCTCTCCAGGTCCTTCCCCTTCTCTTCCCTCTTCTTCTCTCTTCATTTACATCATCACACTCTTATCAGAGTGGGTGCTCTGCCCAAAGGAATGCCAATTTTGATCTTGGGATTTACAGATCTCAAATCACTTCTTGCTCTCATTGGTTTGCTGGTACCAGGCCAAGTCCCACTTGGTAATTATTTGGGTTCCAATTGGCTCAGAGTGACTGTAAATAACAATTTGTTTCTATTTTGGTTAGAAATCCTGAGGGTCTTTCCCCTCCCAGATTGATTTTGGTTTTGACTAGGTTACCTCTTTGCCTCATTTCTTTCTTACCTAGCCTTAATCATAGAATGGGTGTTGCTTAAGTCAAATTGAGACCTGTTAGCCAGGGTAAAAGTGTAACCCACCTTGAATGACTTAGATTTGTTTCTATAGCTTAAAGGTCTCCCAATGCAACCAGTCTTCCCAGATCAGTATCTGGTCACTGGACATTGATGGCTCCAGAGAAGAAAGTGAGACTGATGATTGTACAGCCCTCCCTCATTTAAATCTAATTCACATGCATGTCATGGCATCACCTCCTCTTCTAAAAGGAAGGACAAACAACGAGTGTGAGGGGGAAAGATCTTGTCAAATATGACAATGGAACAGAAATATGGGCAGTCTGAGGACCATACCTTAATAAACTGTTGGTTGCATTACACTGGACAATGTAATTTATGATCACAATGTAGTCTGTGATAATTCTGGCCCTGGATTGTCCTTTCTCCCCCGGTCCCCCTGCATTGGGAGTTCAGTAGAAGAGATCCTCTTGTGTCCCCCAGTGAGCAGAGCCTAAGTTTGCTCTTCCTAAGGCTTCTTTCAGACTGTAAACTGCAGGAAAGATAGAGTTCAAAGCTCCTCCCTAGCCCAGGACTAAGCACTTTAGGGGGTGACAAAAAGAGGGGAAAGTTCAACAAAATCTCAGTGAATTGCAATTAATTCCTTTTTTTTTCCCCTTAAAGGAACTTTAGATTTTTTTTCTCCCTGGAGCTTAAAAACACCAACATTTCTCTTTGCTTACATTTTCTTCTCAAAGCAGATTTCGGCCAGGGAAGGCTCTGAAAAACATCTTGGAGTCAGAAAGGAGGGGCACATTCTCCAGAGTTGCATAGATTTTTGGGTGGAGGCAGCCTCAGGATTTAATCCAGTCTGACCCCCTCCCAGACAGAGAGGGAAAAAGATGCTTTCCTTTGATGTCCTACTGAGAGGACAGGTTTGAAAGTTCTAGAAGTCTAGAATTTCTCTTCATTTCAGGGCCTTCCCTCTGTAGATCATCTCCTATTCACTTCACCTATAAACTTGATTGTATACAGTTGTTTGCATGTTAAATTGGGAGCTCCTTGAGGGTAGAATTGTCTTTTACCCTTTCTTTATATCTGGCATCTAGTGTCTAGTGTCTGGCATCTAGAAGGTGATTAATAAATGCTTATTGACTAACTGACCTTACACACTCTAGATTTAAATAAACAGAAGGAAGAAATGAAGATGAAATTAAAATGCCCCATGATGAGATGGGGCAGAACTTGAGAGACTAAGGGTGTCAGCTCAGGCCCTTCCCATTCCTATAAATGAGAAGGTTTGATGTTTAGATAATGTAATAGAAGAAAAAAAATTTAGTCCAGGGAAGAGTCTTCCATTGCAAATCCCACATCAACATATCAAGAACTGAGTCCTTCCATTCTGGCCCTTCTATCCTTCCTCAGTGACCAGGTAGGAGCCTAGCCAGCAGAACAAGATTAGATGGGCTATGCCTGAGCCTAGAAGGAACTTGTGATGTGATTTTGGATCTCAGCTCTGCTTCTTACTAGCTATGTGACCTTGGCTAAGTCACAATCTCTCTGGCTCTCAGTTTTTTTACTATAAAAAATTAGGGGGTTGAATAAATCAGCAACTCTCGAAGTTTGGTCTGCAGATCCCAGAGACCCTTTCGGGTGCTTTGTGAGGCCAAAACCATTTTCATTATTATTCAAGACGTTATTTTCCTACTGAATACATAGTGTACTCCTCTCTTTTCCAACACCATGTCTATGTGAAGCCAGATTTTCTTCATATTCTTCAACCAAAGCAACAATCGCCTAAGCGGCTTGAATGTCTAAGCAGGGAGGACAATCCAACTATTTTCTAGTAATATAGATATTTATGTGATTTGAAAAAAAAAGTAAAACAATGACATTTCTCTCACTAATTTTTTTTAATCCTGGAAAATGTGATTTTCATAAAAACATGCTATTTAAACTAATGCATGAGTTTATTGTTGTTGTTTTTAAATGAATTCATAAACATTTGAAAATTTTTATAAGTTTAATTTTTTTTACATAGAAAACTTCAATAGATATTACCACCTAAGCTCTTTGGAGTCCTCAGTAACTTTGTATGCCTTTGGGCAAGTCTCTTAAACATCTTTGGGCTGAAGTTTTCTCATCTGTAAAATGAGAGCATTGGACTCAGTAACTACTAACTCTTTTCATGCCCACAATCATTCTTTACCATTGTTCCCCAGTGTGACAAGCTTACCCAATCCATTCCTTTGTAAATGGAACTCATGAGCTCAACTGCCCTAAGGAGCAAGGAGTTGAAATCTCAAAGGGAGAGTCCAGCCCATTCTTTCTACCAGGCAGAGCCCTAAACTTTCCAGCTTAGAAATAACCAAGTAGTGTGTTTGCACATACTTTTGAAATCACTGCCCAAACATAAAAATAACACATAATAGAAGCATAATAAATACCTCTTGATCACTTGATTTGTTGAGATGTCAATTCTATTCCACGGAGAGTAAGATGGATGATTGAGAGGCTACACCTTAGCCTAGTTCCTGATATGCTTCCTGGCTAGGAGTAACTCTTTCCTACTTCCACCTCAGAGCAGCAAAAGTCATGCCAAACAAAGTTATAAAAATTGAAAGGAGAAGAAAAGAAAGACCACATTTCTCTGCAAAGTAATTCCTATAGAAAAAAAATACCAATGCTCCCCTTCACGGGTCCAAACTTGAAGTCCTACTTGATGGAATGGGGCAGAAGGATCTTTTAATTTCTTGTGGACATTCCTTAAGCTGTGGGCTAGCCAGGAGCAACCGCCCAGTAAGGGGAGAGAGAGCGTGAGGAAGGATCGTGCCCAGCTCTAGTCATCTGGATGGGAGAAAACCAGGGTCTGAAGTTCAGAGCCAGTTACAATCAGAAGTGGCTGGAGTCAACTCAACAGGAGAGCTGATTGTTAAATATTCATTATGAGCATTTACACTTCAGGAATAAGTAAATGCTATGAATTAAGCCTTGGTTTATTATTTTGTTGTTGTCTAAATTTAAAAGAGTAATGGGAAAAAGTTAATAATGTACTTAAACATGTGGTTTTTTTTCTTTTCAGAGAACTGGTTATTAAATATTGCAAGCAACTTCCTGGATTTAGCTCTTTTAGGTATAGAAGGGAAGGCACTTCTGAGAAAAAAAAAAGACTGATGAGATGATGGGGCAGCTTTCCTTCTCTCACTACTACTCTGTGTCTTGGACTGGATGATCTCTAGGGTCCCTTCCAGCTCTGAATCTGTGATCTCATGACTTCCCCTCAGTAGTAAACCAAATATCACCAAACTACCATGGTCTGCTTGGGAGAAACCAGACAAGTGGGCATGGAGGAAGGAGTCAGGACTGTGGGAAGTAGATTTCAAATACAAGGAAAGGGATCCCCAATGTAAATTCCTAGACTGATAAATTTTTAAAAAAGGAGTTAGAAGACCTGGGTTCAGATTCTGACATTGCCAACTTTCTAACTTTGTGATTTTGGGCAAATCATTTCAGCTGAGACTGGTTTCCTCATCTATAAAAGGAAAAATTGAGCTACATAAACTTTTTCATTCTAAATTTATGATTCTACAATATTTAAAGGAGTACTGGAGATAAAGAAGGAAAACAATAGCCCTTGTCTTCCATTGTGATAAATCGTCTGAGGAGGAGGACATGAACAGAATTGGAACATGGTGATACAATGGAGAGTGGGTTAGAGGCAAAAAGAAAGACCCAGATGAAACACTCTAGGGAAACAAACTGAACTGGAGAAGATCAGAGAAGCTGGGGCTTGAAGGAAGCAAAGAAAGGAGTTGTAATAATTGGCGATGAGAAAGTATAAAAGTGATAATATTACTAGTGGTAATGGTTGTTGTTCATCCTTTGTTTTTAGAAGAGTGATGTCTTGGCTCTCAAGTGAATTGGATTTAAGTGAGGCAGAGTTGCACAAAGTCATCAGCTTCCTTCTCCGTTCCTGAGTTATCAAAGTTCAGTGACAAGACTCAGGAATACTGGGGATGGATAACCTTTGAACAAGCTCTGAATGCTCCACAGCACCTGTTTCAGTTGCCTTTGTGACTGTTGGAGAAAATTGTTTACATCTGCCCAGTCTTGTCAGGGGAAGACTTGATAGACTTGGTGTAGACACCTCCCTAAGTCACCAGTGGGTATGAGGTCTGTAGTTACCCTCAACCAATTTAGCCCATCCGAGATGGTTTATCAGAGTGTGACCACTGCATATGTTACATCTTCTTGGAGTCACAGGTGAGATTTGGGCACCAGGTAGACACCAAAGCATCCCTATCACCAGAGGAGCTAGTCCTCCTGGACACCCCATACATCCTAATAGTAGAAGTAGTTTTTGTGGTGGCAGTGGTAATGGTAGTAGTGGTAATGGCTAGTCTCAAGTGCCTGTTATGTATGAGAATTACACTAAGCATTTTACAAATATCTCATTTGATGCTCATAACAACCCTGAAAGGTAAGTGTAATTATTATTCCTATTTCATAGATGAGGAACTGAGGCGAACAAGTTAAGTGATTTGGCCAGGGTCAAACAGCTGAATTGATTGAGGCTGAATTTGAACTCAGGTGTCAATAACTTCAGGTCCAGCATTCTATCTCCTGCATCACCTAGATGTCTAATAGTGAATGACTGATCACAGACATAGGAAAAGACCTGCACCCAAGCCCAGGCACCAGTGGGTGTTCTGTTCTAGATGAGATGTCCTTTGCATTTTATATCACTCCTCACCATCTAGTGAATAAAGTACATTGCCAGCTCCCTAATCTGACATTCAAGGTCTTCTTCAATCTGACTCCATCCTACCTGTCCAGTCCTATTCCTTCCTATTCCCCCATTTTTAAATAGTGCACATATTTCTCAAGCATTCCTATCCCTATTATTTGAGATGCATCTTCTGATCCCCGATTGGTTCTCTAACAGGGCTTTGCCTATAGGATAAGAGAAGCAGCTACAACTCTCCTTAGGCTAGGGGAGTCATGTAAAGCTCCAGGAGTGAGGTCTGGCATGGGCTGGTCTTCCTAAGAAGGGTAGGGCATAAGAGGGGCAAGAAAAGAAGACGATCCTCAAGGCAGGTCTGGCAATGTGAGCAGAATGTGGAAAGAATGTGTCAGAGGGGCAGCTAGGTGGCAGGGTGAATAGAGTCCCAGACCTGGAGGTCAAATCTGACCTCAGACACTTAATAATTACCTAGCTGTGTGACTTTGGGCAAGTCATTTAACCCCATTGCCTTGCAAAAAAACCAAAAAGGATGTGGCAGAAAGAGAAAGCAGGACAAGAGGATCAATGGGGAAAAGCTGGGATAATAAGTCAGGTAAGTGGATAGAGCCCTGGGCCTAGAGTTAGGAAAACCTGAGTTCAAATTTGGCCCTTCTTAACTAGTTGTGAAACCCTGTATACTTTGGCTTCCTCGTCTGTACAGTAGTTTGGGGAAGAAACACTATCTCTGCCAAGAAAATCCCAAACAGGGTCATGAAGAGTCAGACATGACTGAAATGACTGAACAAGAAGTAAAAAAGGCAATTAGCAGGTGGAGAGCTTTAAATATAAGGATGAGAGGGGTGGCTAGGTGGTGTAGTGGATAAAGCACCAGCCCTGGAGTCAGGAGTACCTGGGTTCAAATCTGGCCTCAGACACTTAATAATTATCTAGATGTGTGGCCTTAGGCAAGCCATTTAACCTCCTTTGCCTTACAAAAACCTAAAAAAAATATATAAGGATGAGAGGGGGGACCCTGTTTGGGATTTTCTTGGCTTTTTATCTCTTAAATCATTGGGAGCCAGTGCTAATTCCTAGACAGAGGAAATGAAAGAGCTCATGAGAGGGCAGACCAGTTCTGTTCTTGATTTAGAATTATAGGTCTAGAGTTTAAAAGGACCTTACAGGTCTTCCAAGTTCAACTCCTTCCTTTTACATATAAGAAAACTGAATGTAAGTAAGTGACTTGCCCAAGGTCACCATGCAGTTATCACTTTGCCTCCTATTCACTGAGTTATAGGCAGCCCAATATGGGCTCTTAAAGACAAATTAAATGAATTGAACCCTAACATTACCTTGTTTTGTCTCCATTGTTGTTTGCCCTTTTAAATACCTCCCAATCCTCCAGCATTCCTTCTAGCTTTTAATTACTATTTATTTGTTTTAGAAAATGCTTGTTTGGGTTTTAAGGAATTTGGTTCCAGTGATTGTTCTGACTCATGACTCATCCTTTTCAACCCAGAGACATCCCAGCTGGAGGTCCCAGAGCCACACACACACACACACACACACACACACACACACACACACACACGTAGTGGGAGTGGAAATTCCTTCCCTGGGTGGAGGGTGAAGCTACATAATTTCTCTAGTCCTTGAGATGGGGGGGGGGGGAAACTCATGCTTTGAGATGGAAAAGGTTGGAATTTCATGACTTCCTACCAGACTTCCTAGTTCTGTAATCTCTTTGGCAATAACTTTTCCTCTTTAAAATGAGGAGTTTGTACTGGAGCATCTCTAAAGTCCCTTCCAGCTCTCAATCCATGGTTTATAGAAATTCATCATCCAAGATGTATAATTTCATCTGTGAGAGATCTTTCTCCAGGGAGAAGTTAAGAGACAGGTCCAGTAATAAGGCTTACTAATAACCTAGTAATAAGAAGGATAAATGATTTGCCCAGGGTCAAACAACTGGTAACTGACTGAGGCAGAATTTGACCCCTGTTCTTTCTAATAATAGCTGGCATTTATATTGTGATTCAGGGGTTTGCAAAGCACTTTCCATATGTTGTCTTGTTTGATCCTCTCAACAACTCTGTTGACTAAGAGTTATTCTTATTCCCATTTACAGATTGAAGAATTGGGACTAAACAAGATCAGGTGACTTGCCTAGGGTCATACAGTTAACAAGTGTTTGAGAAGGATTGAAATTCCAGTCCTGCTGATCCACACTATGCCCCTCTGCCTCCCACCTGCTTTATGGTGTTGCAGAAATGGAAGCTACGGCTGTTCTTTTTTCTTCCTCTTCCTTCTTTCATAGTAGTCATTGTTATGGTCTTTGTGGTTATCATCAGAGACATCATCAATCACAGTTTGGAGTCAGGAAGACTTGAGTTAAACTTCTCCCATAAGGCCATCTAGGAGGTACAGATAGAGTAGAGTACTAGCCCTGGAGTCAGGAAGACCTGAGTTGAATTTGACCTCACACACTTACTAGCTGTGTGACCCTGGATAAGTCATTTAACTCCAATTGCCTCAAAAAAAAAATCTTCCCTCCAACACTTAACCATGTAATTCTGGACAAGCAATCTAGGTTTTTTCCCCAACATCAGTCTTTTTAATTTGTAAAATGGGTCTAATAATAAGCATCTATATAGCCCAGAGTGGTTGGAAGAATTAAATACAATACAAAGAAAACAAGCATTTTGAAAACATAAAGCTCCATATAAATGTTGGTAATTATTATTCTGAATTTTCTTCTCAATTCTTAGTACCATGCTTTAGAAAGGGCATAGATTAATTGGAAAATGTCCAGGGTGGGGTAACTAGGAGGGAGAAAAGTCTCAAAATTCTACTGTAGAAAGAATGGATGAAAGGTGTTTAATCTGGAAATGAGAAAACTTTCAGGGTGTGAATGTGAGTATGTGAGTGTGTGAGTGTGTGTGTGTGTGTGTGTGTGTGTGTGTGTGTGTGTGTGT
This sequence comes from Macrotis lagotis, assembly GCF_037893015.1. Taxonomy (NCBI): domain Eukaryota; kingdom Metazoa; phylum Chordata; class Mammalia; order Peramelemorphia; family Peramelidae; genus Macrotis; species Macrotis lagotis. The sequence continues at coordinate 225,818,957 of NC_133660.1, read as the reverse complement.
GTGTGTGTGTGTGTGTGTATGAGTATATGCTTTTGTGTGCACAGGGAGAGTGATCTGTCATCCATACTAGTTCTGCTTGGCTTCAACAAATGTTGCTACATTAGGAACAATAGGTGGAAGTTGCCATGAGACAAATTTAGGTTTGGATAATAAGAATAAACTTCTTACTCAGGAGAATTATCCCAGAGTGGTGTGTGTTGTCTTGGGGATTCCCTTCGTCTATTTAAACAAAGAGCAGGGGACTATTGTTTAGTACTTTGTCAAAGGGATTTCTAGAAGGGCAGATATTGATTTCTTTGGTGTCTGAGTCCCCTTCCTTAGAATCTTGAGGTTCTTTGACTCTCTTTAGACATGGTCAGTGTGTAAATGCTAAATGATGTCCACTGTACTGCTAGAGATGTTGCCACTGACAAGTTTCTTGACAAAGATACACCACACTTGAGTATGAAACAGATTTGTTCCAATCAACCACTCAGGTAAAAAAAGATGACAAGATTCAAGTCACAAATGAAGCCCAAGGTCTCATGTGAGAACTGATTCTCTGGGTAACAGATCCAAAATAGTATGGGGATTATTACCTAATTACCTAATCTTCAAGAAAAACCATTGAGGCAGAATTCTGAGCCATTGGTATTTTATTAAATGGTCTGTAGTCCCCACTAATGAATGGATCTCAGAGCTTCCTCATGATCTAAGATGCCCCCTTCTTCCAGAGACTTAATTTTATAAGTCTTGATACCATATTTAATAATGGAACATTCCAGAGAGACTACCTAATATGCATAATCCCATTGATTGATAGACCTTGCTAAAAGTTGATGCAACAGCAGGGAAGCTCCAAATGGTAAGCATGGGGTATCTCTACTGACTAATTGGTCATAAGATGGTTACTTGCTCATATTGAATGAGAGTGATCCAGAGGTTCAAAAATAAGTTGGGAAATTTTCCGAAGAATCAAGGCATCCCACTTCCCACCCATGCTGAGTTCAGACAAGAAATTTAAGCAAAACAAGATAGAGATATCGCTGTCAGCATTCTTGTGATTGTGCAAGTGAGACTCATGACTTGATAAACAAATAGTGAACATTATGCTAAAGTTTTAAGTCCACTATAAGAATCAAACTGATTAATATTGATTGGAATACAGTAGATCAAATACTCGTTTCTTATAAGAGGAAGCGGTATTATTGTCTGAATGTCACCTAGTGAGCCTTGCCAAGTGGGTTATTTTATGTGTTCTCTCTTCAATTTGTCTTTATCCTCTGTAGGGCTAGGTGGTAGCTCCAGAGGTGCTTCTTTTTCTTTAACCTCAAAGAAGCATATTATTATCTTTCTCTGCTAACGTGGGTGGCCAATGAAGAGGGGTGAAAAAGAGACACCTGTCTTCAGTCAGTATGGACTACATACCTTAAATCTTTTGAAATTCAATCTGTTCAGAAAATGTGTGCATATGTATATATAAACATAAATATGCATGTATATATGTATTTTAAACCATGAAAGGTCTTCTTCATTTTTCATGACTTATGTAAGAAAATTTAGGATTTTATATTTGTTGGATATATATATATTCTACTATAAAAACATATAATAAACTATAATAATATATATAACATATATTTATCATAATAATTTATCATGACTATTCATCCTGGGAGTACCTCTCTCCTTTATCTTGCTGAATTTCTACCACTTTTTTAACCCTAATTCCAAGGAAATCTTCAGGAAAATTTCCCCTGATTTCTTTAATTAGAAATCACATTCTCTCTCAGTCTTCTTCTAAAACTTTGTAGACACTTCTGTAAGATATTTGTCATATTTGTCATGTGTAATTTCATATTGGAACTGCTTGGTGTTTTAGCCTTAGTTTAGGAGTTTGAACACCTCACAGGAACCCCATTATCTCAATTCTTCATTCTCCCAGTATTTTGGTACTTATAAAAATGTTTGCTTTTTGTTCTAGTAAATGCCACTTTACTTCAATTCTTTCCTCTGTTAGATGACCTCTAAATCATTTGCCACTTCTGGTTCTTCCTTTGCTAGGAAAACATTTTAAATGTTTCATTGATGCTTTTTAAGAGAAACAACCACCTACCTTGCAGTACCTGTTAGAATGGTAAAATGCTATTTATGGAAAGCATAAAATATTGTAGAAATGTAAAGTTTGTCTGGTTCTGTGATTTCAGGGGTTTAAAATACCAAGTTTTGTTTCATGGTTTGCCATGGCCCAAGAATTCATAGCCAATTGGCCATCTTATTGGTGAAGGGTCTCTCTATACTTAGGATGGTCCTTAAAAGTTTAGGTTAACCACCTACTTAGGAAAACTCAAGTGGATAAAGGATGACTATTGTCCATGGTATGATGTAGCTAAATGAACAACCTCTAGATGAACAATTTTGTCCATCACAATATAGACTTTGAACACAGCACTAAAAATGGAAAATAAGTTGGTTTGAAAAAGTGGATTGGATAACCTTCACTAAATTGCAAAGTTCATTTAACGAATCCCCAGACTTCTGCCAGAAGCAAAGGCCCACTTTTTAAAATACAATGTTATACTGTCATTGTATTACAATAAGTCATGAGGGGTGGCTAGGTGGCGCAGTGAATAGAACACTGGCCCTGAGTTCAAATCCAGCCTCAGAAACTTAATAATTACCTAGCTGTGTGACCTTGGGCCAGCCACTTAATCCCATTGCCTTGCAAAAAAAAAAATGAAGGACAAACACACAATAAGTCATGAACCACTAAAATTTCAGAGGAATTAAGAATAACTATCACAGAGGGCAATGGAGAATTAAATGGTGGGTATGAGGTAGTTTCAGCATATAACAAATAAGGAACAATGAAGAAAAATAAGCCTGAAGGTTGTTAGGGAAATGCATGGGAGAAAAAGATGATCTACTCACTGGTACCCTTATTTCACAATTCCCAGAAAAATGAGTAAGAGTTTTAGCATATTGAAAATGGATCCCCTAAGGTAAATTTATTAGCAAGAGAGGCATAGCATAGACTGGCATGAATGAGTTATGCTCAGTATCATCGGAGACAATATCCAAATAGAAGTGTTCCGAGATCCACTGGAGTAAAACATCTAGCAAATATAATATATAATTTTGTGAAAACATAAGAATAAATTGGATTAAATGTTCTTTAGTTTAAGCAGCTTTCCTTTTGATCCAATACAGCTTTAAAGCTTTTCAGGACTTTTGATTTCAACATTTGAAATTAATCAAACGCTTAATGGCTGTTTGATGTGGAGTATGAATGATGAAAACCTCAGCCACCCTGGTGAATCATTCCTTTTCATGGTTTGGGAAGAGATAGCATTTTCTTATACCTTGCAGAGAGTCTATGACAGGCCTTCAAATATAAGAAAATGGTTTTAGTTTTCCCAACTATCATATCACAATGGTACTCACTGATCTTGTCTATTAACATCTCCCAGATCTTTTCCAAACTGCTTGTTTAGCTATGCCCCTAGGTGATATAATAAGCAAGAGAACAATTTGTGATATCAGGAGGGCCTGAAATCAAACCAGTCCTCAGATATTTACCAGCTTGTGATGCTGGGAAAAAGTTTAATTTCTATCTGCCTCAGTTTTCTCATTTGTAAAATGGAGAATTGGGTATCCTGTCTAACACCCTTCCCCACCCATCTCACGAGGTTGTTGGTAAAATGAGATTATTTATAAAACTTCAAATTTGATGCTTGCCTTTATGCCCTTATCCAAGTTACTGACCTAAAAAAAAAACCCGTTAAATAGAAGTCACGTAAAGATCCCTGGGGCCCTTTACTAGTGACTGCTTCCAAGCTATTATGATTTGAGTTGAGCCTCTCACATGGAAGAATTGTTTTTAAACAGAGCTGTTTTAAGAATGAAGCAGGTTTTGTAAGTGAATTCCTTGTCAATGTAGATAAGGTCTAAGATAAGGATGGATTCTAATCTGTTAGAATTTAGAAGGGATTCCTAGAGACCTTAAAGGACATTCAGTTCAACCTCTAAGTAGAAGATTCTGCCACTTACTACCTGTGAAGTTTGGGCATAATTGAACACTTTAAAATAAGGTTAGAATTGATGAGCTGTAAGCTATAAGCTCCCTTTCAGCTTTAATTCTGTAACTACTCTCTGGATCACAGTGCTCAACTACTTTGAATATACCTAGCTGTATTATTTTTTAACCTCAAATCTCAATTTTTCTGCAAAAGTAGCATGCAAAATCTTTTGAGCTAGCAATGCCACTACTAGGTCTGTATCCCAACAGAAATGAAAAACAAAAAGGGAAAAGACTGATGTGGTCAAGGCTATTTGTGGCAGGGGATTGGAAATTGAGGAAATGCCCATCATTTGAGGAATGGTTGAACAAATTGTGATGGGTGATTATGATGGAGTATTACTGAATATTATAGAAAATGATAAACAGGATGTTCTCAGAAAAACCTGGATTTACAAGAGCTGATGCAAAATGAAATGTACTGAATACACAGTGACAGCTAATATTATAGAATGATCAGCTGTGAATATCTTTTTCTTAGCAAGTGACTCAAAACTCAAGTATTTATGAAGAATGCCATCCATTCCCAGAGAGTTGATAGTTTTCAAGAATACAGATTGAAATATACTTAAAAAAAAACTTTTTCTTGAGGTTTCTTTTGGGGGGGAGGGACATGGGTCTATGTTTTCTTTTACAGCATGACTATTTTGTTAATGTTTTGCATGACTACACATTTATAATCTAAATCAAATTGCTTGCTTTCTTATTGAGGCAGAGTGGGGTGAGAGTGAATTAGAAACTCAAAGTTTTTACAATTGCTAAAAATGGTTTTTAAATATAACTGGGGAAAAATAAAATGCTAAATAAAAATTTTTTAAAAAGATTTAAAAATAGCATGTTAAACTTAAGATACTCTACTAAAAAGTAGGGTAAACTATATGTAATCTATAGTATTTCACTAATCTACCAGTTTGGGAAACCTGTTTAAAAATAAAAATTCATCTGTCATAATTTGTTCAACTTAAGCTCAACAAGCATTTATTAAGAGTCTTATCATATGCCCGTATGTTATTATGGGCCAGGTACTGTAACTGTGCTAGACTGAAGCACCAGGACCACCATCTGCACCTTCGCCACAATTAACACCATCACCACTGTTGCCACCACCACCACCATCAAAAGCATCTTGGTATTCCTGATAAAACTATAGCTTTGTGATCAGTTTCCATTTCTACATGTTCACAAACCATCTCCTTGATGACATATTCCTGATTTTTACAAGGAATTGAAGCCAAGCTTGTTTTATTAAGACTCTTCTCCCTTCCACTGACAAAACTCCTAGGAAAAATTGTGTACATCTGTTGCCTCCTTATTTTCAGCTCTCCCTCAATTCTCAGTTCTTCATTTTCCACCTGGCTGTTCTCCTGAACTTTCCTTGTATTCAGAAACTTGTCTTCCTTGCAAGATCACATCAACTCCAAAACTCTTAGCTCTTCAGTTCTCTTTGTCCATGGGTCCCTCCCTCCCTTCAAAGCACTCCTTCCTTCCAGATCCTCTATTTGAGGAGGGCACCCAGGATGGCTATATCATTTTTTCCCCCTTGATGCAGGATTTCATCATGCCCCCGTGTTGGGTATCCTGTCTTAACACCCTTCCCCACCCGTGGAAGCTCAATTCAAACTCTTCCCTTTCAGGGGTTTTTCCTGATAGCTCTTGTTTGCAGTGGGTTTCACTACCTAGTCATTATTTTTGTTTTATATAGGTGTGGGTATTCCCTTTACGCATCTGTGACAAATGGAAGCTCATTAGGGCAAGGATTGTCTAACTTTAATGACCTAGCACCTAATAGGGGCTTGTGAAATATAAATGTTTACTTGTCAACAGTTTGTAGATGATTTTATCCTTTTTGAAAACCAGGACATTTGCCCATGTCTATCTCGTTCCATGGTTAACTCTGGTTTTCCACAATCGGGTTACAGGGTGATTCAGCAATGAAACGTTAGGATGTAGCTCCTTTGGGTTGGGGTAGGGGTGTTTGAGTTTATCTAGAGCAATTAAGGGTTCTCTTACTATCTCTTTATTACAAAAGTTTTAGGAATTTTTTTCCTTTTTTTTTGGTTTCTGCAAGGCAATGGGGTTAAAGTGACTTGCCCAAGGTCACACAGTAAATATCAAGTATCTGAGGTCACATTTGAACTCAGTCCTCCAGACTCCAGGGCATGCTCTTTCCACTGGACCACCGAGATGCCCTAGTCCCAGGAGTTTTAACCCTTAAACCACCAGCAATCAAATAGAAGAAGAGAGTTGTTGACTCCAAGTTTTAAGCAAAGCTCAGGAATAAATAAATTACCTCTCCCTGACACATATTTTCATTCTAATGCCAACCCCATGGTACCCTAGAATAAGTTTCTTGTTACTAGGAATCTCTTTTTACATCATTACCCTTTCATTCTTGGACAGCTAGGTGGCTCAGTGGATAGAGCAACAAACCTGCATTCAGGAAGACCTGAGTTTAAATCTGACCTCATTCACTTGGATATCTACTAGCTGGGCAAGTCACTTAACCACAATTGCCTCTATTTTCTCATTTATAAAATGAATAAGAAAAAGACAAACCCTCCAGTATCTCTGTCAAGAAAACTACAAATGAGGTCAAAAAGAGTCAGTCAAGACTGAACAATTTTTCTTTTTCCTGAAAATGACCATGGTAGAGAATTTTTTTAAATGGCTGAAAAATCTGATGAAATTGCTGGAAATAAAGCACTAGCCCTAAGATAGTTCTGTATAGTAAGACTTTTCTCCTGGTAGATAAGCAGTCTTTCTCTGATAGGCATTTATGCTAAATTACTCATGCACGTACTCCTTCTGTTGAATTTCTACTTATCTTTTAAAGTCCAACTGAAATATCACTTTAGTCATGAAAATGTCCAAGTCCTGGGGCCAGCTTCTACTTCTTCTCATCAGTCTTTGTATGACAGAAGACATCAGGGGTGTCAGACTCAAACAGAACAGGGGTGTCAGACTCAAACAGAAATGGATCACTGCAGCATTTATGTTAATTTAGAAAGCAACAAATGAACATTATAACATAGTACTGTATTTTTATTTTTGTGAAACATTTCCCAGTTACATTTTTATCAGGTTCAGCTGCATCATCTCGGGCTCAGTTTTGTGTTGGACAACCAGCCATTTCATTGATGTGCACTATCTAAGCAGTACGAGGCTTTCCTGTTGCCAGACCAGTCAGAGAAGTAAATGGATTGGAATTCATTGGTAGGAAAAGGAAAATGAATGAGAAACTTCAAATTATCTTCCCTCAAAAGACACTGCCAACACCATGGACTTAATATGTATAAGAATTAAGTGTGTCTGAAGACCTTAGTATTCCTTCTAACTTACTGATTGCCATACACACTTTGTGATACTCCATTTGAAGAAAAGGTTCACTCAGAAGACTTTGGACTTTTACTTTATATATCCCTATATTAGGACCTAGGGCTTTGATTTCTCTTTCCTGAGGGATCTGCTCATCTGCTGGAATAGCAATGAACAGGATCATACACTTGAGATCCTTGGCTTTAACACAGTACCTTAGGTCAATACTTAACAAAGGGAAAAAACTGAACTATTTAATATGAACTATATGTCACTCTGTCCTACAACTATCTTTTCTATTTCTATATAACTGTGAAGGGGAATCTGTAAAAGTAAAGCCTGTTTATTTATTTCCCAGTTTCCAAGAGGACATTATCAATATCTTGTTAGCAATCATGAAAAAACAAACTTTCTCAAAATGGTATGACTCAGAATGATAGGGATAGAACTAAAAGTTGACTTAATTTCTAGAAATAAAAATGTTACACATAATATATTTGTCTGGGATTTTTATTTCTTTAAAATAATTCATACAAATGGTTACAGTCACAAACATGATTTTAACCAAAAATATTGCTAGCCTACCACATTACCAGGAAGGAATCAATGTAGGCGATGAAATGCTGCTACCCTTCAGCAGTCTAGTGCCTTTTTGCAAACCACCAATAATATATACTTTAACTGGTGACCAAAAGCACAATGCTCATTTATACAAAACCTCTGTCTTCCTCAAAATCTCTTTGCAATGTTGTCTTCATTTGGAAAGAAGGGAAATTCATGCCCAAATCAGAAGAAATGGTTTTTCTTTTGTTTACTAAATTAGTCTAAAAAATAAGACAAGCAGGTAGAAAAAACAATGCACTGTGTGGCGTAGAAAGAAAAATGGGAAAAATTCATTGTCCTGAGAAGTTTGCCAACTGCCTCATTTTGGGGCATGTTTTAACATATAAAAAAAAATCATCTCAAAATTGGTTTTTTGAATGCCTCCTTTTTGCTTTCTCTTTTGTTGACAGCTAAGCAAACAAATCCTTTTTAATGTTCTAAAAACTGTACACAGACAAGTACATTCATGATATAATTAACTACTAACTTCTCTTGCTTAACAAAGAACCCATAGGACACAGAAACAGTGAATCAGTCCACTGGACGGGGGACAAACTACAATTTATACGGAGGAAAAAAAGTTTTCCAAATCTTCTTTTCACCTCCCACACCTTTTGCCTTTTTATATCTGTATATTGGACCAGTTTCTAAAACAATTATGGTCTCCTGTAAGTTCATGGTTTTGCCTCTATTCAAAAATCCAGATTTTTATCCACGTCATCTTCAAAGTTGAAAGCTCCAATGTTGGGAATGCTATTTTCTTAGGCTACAATTGGTCACTTGGGTGGTCTCTATCAGCTTCTGGTTTGACGGTTTGGCCAGGGGAAGGAGCATGGGGAGGATGGGCCACAGTGGGGAGCCCGTGGGATAAGGACATGGCGCTGGGGACTATTCCTTCTACTGCTGCAGGGATGCCAGCTGGAGCCACACTCACCACACCTGGAGGGTACCTGCTGGAAGAGGTAAAGAACAATACATGGTAAGGATTCCTAAGTGCCCTGTTGACGGATAAGAATCTTGGAGCTATTCCATGAGGCTTGTCAAGCTAAAACTCCTTTGGAATTCTGAGGCAAAGGAAGATTGTTCCCCTGTACAATTTGTTCTCCATCATCTGTATTTCGATCATCAACTGTCAAAGTTTGATCCCAGGCTGCTTTCCTCTAACCCCTGAGACTGCTTCTAGGGCACTTCTCATCCTGAGCACATGTACTAAGGAAATACAGACTCTTTTTAGCCCCAATATCCATGAAGTGTGAGAACAAGAAGAGGTCATTTGTTGGATACCAGGCCTGGAGTTCCTTTTCACAAGCTGGGTACAGGGGAGTGTGCAGGGGGCTGATTTTTCACTCTGATATAGGAACAGTCCTGACAATGAAGAACTCTAAGAAACTTTACAAACTCAGTTCCTTTGGGAACTCACTCTAGGATGGAATAGTCATTCCTGCAGGTAAGTTTTTCTAAGGTAAAATGTTCTTAATATAAAACCATGGGAATAAGGGGTATATCTTAAATACCCACCTCTTCTACCTGGGAAAGCAGAAGTTCTTAGATCACATTAGCCAAACTCAGAAGAAATTCTCTATCACCTCTAAACTTGGAAAAACCAATTATGAACAATTTAAAAAACTATAAATATATAGTATGTACTCAGCTATGATTCCATCATTCCATCTGTCTTTCCAATCTCTTCTTCATCATCTTCCTTCATAAAAAAAAGTGGCTAGGATGTCATCGAGTCACCAGAGACCACTTCATTTAACTTTGGCAAATGCTTAAATGTAGTTACTCGGTCTTAACCTTTTTTCTGAGACAGCCCATAGCTCTGGCTCAGGCTCATCCCCAGCAACCATATTTCATGCAGTTGTGTGTTTTCTGACCCCACCCAGCAGAGAGTGTTATTTTCCAGGAAGTGCCATGAGTACATTCAAAGAACAATAAACTGCAGCTGTCTTTATTCTTGGGTTTCAGAGTTTGAAACATGATGTCTTAAAGAATTAATAATCAATCATTTTTTCCCCTAATACTAACATTTCCTGAATGAAGACTAATATGGTCCTCCTTTCTATTTTCTCAACAAATTATTCAATGAGCTCAGGCTTAAGTGGATAGTTACTTATATATTTCTTGCTGACCTCGTTTTAGTTAGAATATCTAAGAAGTTAGGTTGATTAAAAAAGAACATTTAGTGAAAAAAGTGCTATTAAGGGAAAATAGAAGGGGTCTTGCTATGGCTTCTGTTGTTCAGATTATGGAGCTACTTTGAATCAAATCACTACTTTATTCTCCTTTAGAAGATACAGAGAAGATTTCTAAATATAATGAAGTTTCCATGGGAAAAAGTTGTCAAAAATGTAACAATCCTGCTTTTCCTTTCCATTGTAACATTCCCTTCCTAAAAAGAAGTCCAGTAACACTGAGGAACAGAGAAGAAAATGATCTCCTTGGTCCCTGAGCACCTGAGCTTGTGAATCTAAGAACAAGTAGAAACCTGTCCTGCTCCCCATCAAGACAAGGCTAAGAAACTTTCTGCCTGTGCTTCCTGTGCTGGACAGTTTTTCAGCTGAATCTTACAATACCTGCAGGCTCTCAGATAGGCCCTGGTCAAACTGCTGAGTTAGACCCAGATTCGATCCCATCAAATGTTTTAAGTGGTTGTTGTTGCCAAGGTTTGGCAATCTTTTCATATTAATGATATTTTGGATGTGAGTATTTTACCTTATAATATATTCTTAGAATTCAATTTTTTCTGGCCTTACTTCATATAACTTTCCCCACTTATATTACTGGAAGTCTTACATGAGGGTCAAATTTCTAAGTTTTTAATTAATGTTGGATGATCACAAAAATTCTTCTCACCAAAACGCTGGCTAGTGGATAATGAATTTTTTTTGGTCATAACAATTAATAAATTTGCCTTCTCAAAGTATACAAGGGCTATGATGGACAACAGTGGGAGTAGTATCCACAGAGATAAAATCATAGATCCCAGGGAAAGAGGCAGCCAGATGCCATCATGGAGAGAAAACCACTGGACCCAAAGTTATGAAGATCTGGTCAAGTGAAAATTCAGCCTCAGACACTTAAGCTGGGTGACTCTGGGCAATTTACAGTCTGTTAGCCTCTGTTTCCTTATCTGAAAAGGGAGTGAGAAACACTGTATCTTTCTCCTACAGTTCTTATGAAGATAAAATGAGAACATTTGTAAAGTGCTTTGCAAACCCTAAAGCACCATGTAAATGCCAGCAATTATTACTGTGAAAAGAGGACAGTTTCTATTTCTCACATCACTAAGAAAAAGACTTGAATATTTTACTCTTCACATGAACAACTGTTATCCCTCAAAATTGTGGTAACTCACTACTCACTAAACACCTTGGGAGATGACTATACAGTCTATAACTCTTTAGTCCTGTTCCATGGGCTCACCTGAATTCACTTATTACTATTTCACTTTTGATAGGACTTGAAGGGAATCATAATGCCTTCTAGAGAACATCCCTTGATGCCCCCTCAGCACACTTACCTATATGCGGCACCATTCAGCTCTGGATGGACTACTGCTGGATCCATACTGGCCCAATGTGTAGCTGCAGTCAAATGATCTTTATTAACACAGTTTTTCAGACTGTCTGGAATACGACCTTGGGAGATCGGAGAAAAGGCAGGAAACAAACAAGACATGTGTTTAAACTACTGATAATAAATACACACTGTCATTCCAGTCCTAGATTCAGTCAAAGCTTTATAAGGTTATTTGGTTTCAAAGTCTGGCATTCAGAACTTTCTTCAGTTATTGTACTATATCCCTTTTCAATGTGTCATAACTATAGTTAAGACAGCTTTCAAAAGTGTCAACACCCATGATTTGTTTTCAAAATCCTTCTTTCAGTGGTTAAGTACAACTGATCTCTGTTTTACAATGCTGCCACACCAGGGCACCTTTTAAATTCTGGTGGCACGCCTCTAACCTGTATCAAACTGCTGCCTTCTCAGTGCAGATGGAATGAGGGAGGGAGACTTTTCAAAACTCAAAATTTTTTTTTAAGTGTTAAGAATTTTTACCTGTAATTGGAAAAAAAATATTTTTAAAAATCTGTGTTAAACTTAACATTTTTCAATTTTTGAGGTAGTGTTCCTTGCAGGCAGGGGACCAAGGCTTGAGACCTCTCTCTGGTCGCACTACAATGTGACCTGTCCCAACCCCAGCCCTCCAGTCTGGTGCTGGAGGTGATCCAAGACCCTGCAATATCTCTGAAAAGAGTGAGCAATAGAATGTATCTGCTGCTCATTATTAACACCAAAGGCTAGGAAACATCCCCCCCTCCATTATTCTTCTTCCAGTCTCCATGCTACTTAATCACCAACTACATAGATGCTGACTCTTCCTGGCCTCCAGTCATTGTTCTCTCACACCTCCCCAATCACTGCGCCCCAGCTCTGTCCTTTCCCCACTGCAGCCTCTGGGATTCCTGTTCCACAATGAACAACCTTTTCCTCTTCGTTCATCTCCTTGTGCTCCCGTATCCTGTGGCTTCCAGGCCTCCCTTTGAACCTCTTCTGCTCTGAAATCCACTTCCAATTTGTCATCTTCCACTTATCAGGCATTACTATTCTATTTGCATTTCCAGGGCTTTGCACCCAGCAAGAGCTTACAAAATGTTCAGACATTCTTTCAACCTCCTTTCTCAAGGAATTGAGCATTGGCTCCCTGTTTTCTTTTCTTCCCTAATTCCTAGCCTTATGCTAGGGGACTCCAAAATTCATGGTGATGCTTTCTCAAACACTCTAACTTCCCAGTTCTTTAATTTCCTTAAATCTCCTGACATATCCCTCCATTCCACTTAAGTCACACATAAGGAGAATCATTACCCATAGAATAAATATCTTTTTCTAAGACTTTGGCTGTGAATGAGAGATTTAGAGTGAAAGCTAAAGGGATGAGAGGGTCAGGTGAAAGATGGAGGGAAAAATGAGCATCTTTATAGGAAGTAGGGAAGGATGCAACAGATAGGAAGAGATTGAATATTAAAGAGAGAAAGAAGGAACAATCATACTAGGAAAGGGGGGAAAGTCAGGGAGCATAGTACATGTGGAAGGGTGCCTTTGGGCAAAGAGAACTCACTCATTTCCCTGTCAAACACTTGGACATTGCTCTATTTGACCACAGCCTCCTGATATGTCATCTTTTCCCAGGATTGTTAAAAGTTTTAAATACCTGTAAACTGCCTTACAAACCTCAAAGCACTATAAAAATGTTTGCAATCATAATTCTTATCATGACTATTTCCTGAAAATAAGCACTATCACAAAGAAAAAGGCACAGCTATTTTGTTTCCCATGTATATCTCCTATTCCTTCCACCCTCCTCCCTGGCACCGCCCCCCATACTGGGCACTTCCTGTTTTATCCCTTTCTAAACTTACTGTTCTTCCTCCCACTCACAATATCCAATCCTTCTGCTACTCAGTACTTTCATAAGCCATCATTACCCTGCCCTTACTTGACCCTACAGTTAACTGTGCAATTCTACACTGTCATCTTCTTCTCTCTAGTCCTTGAACCCCTAGTTAACCTTCAGACATGGATCACTTCCACTATCTAGCTGTGGTCAACACTTCCATTCCAGGGCCTTGCTATTCTGATGAGTCCTTTGTAAACAATAATTTCCTCATAGACACCATGACTTCTCTCAATTCTGCAGCATGAAGTTTCATGGCCTTAGCATTCTAATTTTCCTGGCCTTCAATCACATTTCTTGGGCACGACCCCGATTTCTTCAGCACAGTACAGCTTCTTAGCAGAGAAATATGGATCTTTTTTTGGCATTGGTCCTCCTGATAGTTTCTTTGTAAAAACTAGAAGAAGCTCAATTTTCTTGATTACAAATGATCTTTGCTAGTGCCAAAATTTTCTAGCAACTACTCACCAATGCTTCTTACACAACTAAAAACTTTTATCTCACATTGATTTCCTTTTTATCTTTTCCTTCTTTTCTCTTTTACTGCTTTCTCAGCGTCAGTCTTTTAACAAACCAGGGACACAGAAATGGTGTTTTTAGTAGGTTTGGGTCTTTGAAATGGTTCAAAATGAGTCATTAACACTCCAGTTGGGTGGGAGGTAGGGTCAGAACACCTTACTTACTAGGTGGAACAACTGAGTCATCCAATACTTGGCTAGCTTTAGGGCCCTCTCATGGACTTAGAGAGCTAATAGTGTCTTGAGATGGAAATTCAGCTCTACAGCTGCTACCAACTCAAACACCATACACTAGAAAGAATGCTATATTATGTTTCAGCCAGGAGACTGTGAGGTTCACAATTTTTCTGAGCCTCAGTTCCTTCATCTGTAAAAAAGGGAATATTCCTATTACCCCAGGGATTATGGCAAGGAATGTCCCCTATAAACTTTAAAGTGCCAAAAAAGCATCATTCAAGTTTTCCTAGCTCAAGACTGATGCTTCTTTACCTGTTGGACTTCCTTAAAATCCTGATCTCCATTTTAACATGTTTTCTACTCCCAAGTATGTGATTATTAACAATTCAATGAGTATGATCTTAACCTCTACATATGCGGCTATAGCTTGGGCCCATGAAGGGGAGACCAAGGACTTTATGGTATAACATCTGCCTGCTCACAGTCTGTTTCCTGTGTTCCCCCCCACAACCATCTTAATTTACTTTTGTGTTTAATTGAAACTGATCCTATTCTCCTCTACCTCTATTTTCTAATTTGGTTGAAACCTAAGAAAATTAATAATACTTTTCAACAGGCTTTCCTGTCACCCTGTCCACCCTCTGGCTCATCCCTCATATCACTGTCAGAAGAAGCTCATAGATAAACTTGGTCAGGTCACACCTCAGTTCAAAACTCTTTAGTGGCTCCAGAGTGTGGTTTCCATCTTTGATCTTCTGGCATTTGAGGTTCTCCAAAATCTGGCTTAGGTACCCTTCCAATCTTCTCTGTACTACTCCTTTTCATGGTCTCTATATTTGAGCGTAATTGAACCCTGCTCCTGCCCTACTCCAAAAGCCTGTGCCATGTCCAATGTGAATTCCTTTGTGCCATCTCCTACATGATGATACTCCTGAGTTCATAATGCTCTTTATCCTCTGGTCAGACAAGCAGCTGGTGCCTGTTTACTGTACTTATATATACAACAGTTATTTGCATTGGTGTCTGTATTCCTCAATAGACTGAGATTCTTGAAGAACGAGTCTGTCAAAAACTTCCATCTCCCTAAGCACACAACTTGCTAGGAACTTAATCAATGTTTGTTGCTGAGGAGAGGATGCTCCCCATATGATGGTGCAGCAACCTCTTCTCCCCCCTCCCCCACACCTTGGACCCTGTGACCAAAGAGAAACTGTAAGTAGTGCTTTCCCCCTTCCCATCTAATTGAAGTACAGTGACTGAGTTTCTTCCCAACCAATCCCAGGGAGGAGAAGCAGAGCTATCAGAGGACAAGGGTTGTCCAGAAGGCTACCTGTGATGGCTCTCCGGATCTCCCGTGCAGCCTCCTCTCGCATCTCAATGGAGGCCTGCTCGCTGTACCACGCTGCGTGGGGAGTGCAGATCAAATTTGGTGCATCCTTGAGGGGACCCTGGCTAAAGCTAAACACAACCATAAAACATAATTAGAATAACCAGATGCAAACAAGGACGTGAGGAGACAGATATAATGTGATAAGGTTGACCTTCTATTATCAAAACATTTACAAAGTATCTTTCAGAATGCTTTAGAAGTCTTATACCAGCTAGTTCATCATCACCATCCCATTTCATGCCATTAGCTTTTAAATAGGCTCCCCATAACATGAAGAGCCACATAGACAACACTTTCCTTTTAATACATATGACAGGCAAGAAAGATTAAAATAAAGGACCAATAATTTTATAAATATATGTAAGCATGCATAGTGTTTATATACATATATATACAAATATGAATATATACATATACATATTCATATTTATATATAATATATATTTTCAGCAACAGGTCTTCAAAGAGGCTCAAACATCAAATCTGCTGAGACAGCTTTTTGCATGGAGAGAAATTATTATGCTCAGGGCCAAACAAGAAATTGATGGAAAAGTCAAAAAATGACTATCACCCACTTCTCACATGCAGCTACTCCCACTCTTATTGGTCAAGTGGAGAGCATGGGAGCAGCCCTAATGCCATTTTAGCTCTAGCACAGCTGTTGATTCAACAGGTAAGGACTTGACTAGGTAACTGGGACATGAAGTCCAGAAATAGCTCTATTCTGTACAGCAGGAGGCTGTTGTCTTAGGCAGGCAATCCCTAGCTATGCTAAGAGGTAATATCGCCTGCTCCCTGGTTTAAATGATTTTCTTAAAAAATTATCTTGGAAATTTCATTCCATCCCACTTCTATAAGATACTCTGCATGCCATTAAGGCTGTGGCCTTCTTTGAACACATTATTAATCACCTTGTTGTAATGGCTACAACTTAGAAGTAAGCAAGAGGATTAGGCAGCTTGCTGGGCAATAAAGCATCAAGATTTCTATTTGCTAAGTTACCGTTCATGACTGACTGTAAAGGACTTTACTGCCAATTACCACCAATCAATGGCAGGTCTGGTAATCCCTAGTCAGTAGCTCTCCTCATGGGCTATGTGAGCTCCTGCAGTTAAAACAATTCATCTGATTTTCTCCTAATGGGTTTCCTTTTGAATTTGCATCTTTCTATTCAGTCCAAGAGCAGAGTGATTTGGGGAGACATCACTATTACTCATTGAGTTATAAGGAGATATCTTTTGGGAGCAAGGTCAATAACATTTTGGGCCTTAATTTCAGCAGAAGCATGGGCAGACTTAAATCCAACTCTTAACAAAAATAGAGGGGGAGGGAAGAGGGTAGGGGAAGAAATGGAAGTGATTAGACTGAATTCTTATAGTCAACATTTCCATTTATACTAGCAGGAACCTATGGGAAAAAGTATGAGAGTGGAGGACCTTTGTGAGGCCATGAAACTGCCACTCTTCTCTAGTCATTGTAACTCCCTGCTCCAATCATTCCTGGAGGAGGGCACACACATCTGAGATATTCAATACTGCCACTCAAATAGCACATTTGCATTTATGGATTTTCATACTAATATCTTGGTTCTCCTCCTGCTCTGGTTCTCCTCCTGTATGTGTTTGTGTAAATGAATGAATGAATGTGTGTGTGTGTGTGTGTGTGTGTGTCTGTGTCTGTGTATTCTGGAGAAAGAACACCCTTTGGCTGAGGGGCTTGTTCTAAGTGACCACACCACTTTACAATGCTTGAGTGTGCTACAATGGTCACATCTCCTTTCTACCCCTACATTTTTCTTCAATGGGACAAAAAATGGGGCTCTGGTTTTGGATTTTCCCCCACACAATAGGAGGTCCCACTCCAACTGGACAGATCCCTGAGATGGCTATAGATGAGGGAGTTGTAGGGGGAAGGAGTTGGCTGACTGGGTCATTGGGGGACATCATGCACTACAAGGGAAAAATAAGGAAAGGGAACAAAAGAACAAACAGAAAAGCACCTGAATGGTTCTGACTCATGTACATCTAAGGCTGCCCCTCGTATCCTTCCTTCCTTCAGGGCCTGTGCCAGTGCTTTTTCGTCTACCAACCCACCTCGTGCTGTGTTCACCAGGAAAGCCCCTTGTCTCATCTGGGAAAAATTAAAAAATAATAATCAAATTAAAAATAAGAAAATAAAAGTTGAGGCATTCTCATTTACTCAAAAGAAGCATCCATTACAACAAAGTCTAAGCATCTAGATTGTTCACCTTCTATCTATCTTCTCTGAAAAACAAGACATTAATGCCAATATTTTCCCAGGGAGGAAGTTTTGCTTGAGTTTCAAATATAACACAGTCATTTATACCAATGCACTCTCATAGTTGAGCTGTTTAAAACTGTGTTTTATATCCATCACTAAGTTTATCAGTACAATTTCTAAGACAGAACCAAGTGTTGGGAAGTGCTGCTTTAGTATTATGGAAGAAACAGAATTATAAATTGCAAGAGATGGGAGAACAACTAGACTGGAATAACTCAGTGACAAGGAGTTTGGGGGCAGCGAAGGCTCTTTCAAATAATGATAAACTAAAAGTATAGACAAATCAATTTTGTTAAAACTTAATTTCTTTTCATTATTATTATCTCTAACTGTAGGAAGACTCCATCCTTATTTTGGAGTTGTGGGAAAAATTGTCCTATTCCCAGATGAAAGGGGTGGAGGGGAGAGGAGAGGAATAACAGTAAAGAGAAAGAAGAGAGGAAAAGAAAGGAGAGAGAACATAGTGTTCTGAGTATTCAGAGATGGCAGTATGCAATTCTCAAGGCTAATGTAGCTAACTCTCACATCTTCATGTGTCAGTCTAATATGAATTACAAAGCTTAAGCTCTGGTTGTAGGAGAGGACTTAAAATCAAAAACTATATAAAAGCTCTCACAAGAAGGGAGTCTTCAGAAAAACTAGGTAGAATGAGGATATACAATCAATGATTCTAGCTAACACTTCAGGCTAAACCTAGCTCCTTGGCAATGAAGGGGGCCTGGGGTGGTCCAAGCTCCATAAAGGTCTTTCCCCCAAAGTGACCTGATGCTTTACTCTTCTTCTGGTGGCATTTCAATTACTTTTCATCTTTATGACCAAGATGCAATTTAAAATAATCTGATTTTATTTAGTCTCTTATAAACTTAGATGAAAATTAAAATTAAAAAAATTCTATTTTTGGAATGGGTAGACCTCAAAGATCAGACTCACTTCAGACATGTCAGTGAGCCAGAAGTTAGCCTGTTGTCCAGCCCTTCAGTTCTCCACACCCTTACTTGGATTTCATGTAGAAGCCATTCCAGGAAGACTCTGATTTCACATGAGATTACAGTAACAGTCAGTCTACAATTTTAACTCTACAAAGGGAAATTCAGTCTTGAGGTTCCCTTGGCAACCTTGAGTCCCCGTTCACAGAGTATGCATGTGTAGAGCAAACTATTTGGAGGGGGCGGGCTTCTTGTACACAGGTGCTGCTATGCATCCTGACTTGTGGAGGTGGGACATCTCGAGTACATTCATTTAGGTAATAAATGTTCCTAAAAACAAATAACCAAATTTTATTGTATACTAAAAATTATGTGTTTTAACGTGATGTAATAATTTTAGATAGTATACCATGATCACACGCATATAATGCATCCTTTTCTAATTTAAAATATGAACCTTCTAATATCTCTTGAGGTGGGTATTGCAGGTGAGAAAATATTTTTATCTCATCTATTAATTATTCCACTCTAAATTTCAATTGAACCCTTGAAAAAGTCATTTTCTAAATCCCTACTTGATTCTTATGAGAGAGGAGAACCCTTTTATGCATGAAGCCTGGGGAAGTGGGATGAGAAAGATGATAAGGGTGCCCTCCTGCTTGAAGATCACCTCACTACCCTGAGCACACTTCCATCATCTACCAAAGGACAATATTTTCAATACTATGGTTGTTACCCAAACCTCAGCTCCTTCCTGTAAAAATATGAGGCAACAACACCAACTTCACAAAGTCATCAGGAGGGAAGTTTTTGTGGATTATAAAGAATTACAGAAAGTCCCACTTCACCTCTCTGGGCCTTAGTTTCTTTCTCTGAAAAATAAGAGTTGGATTAAATAGTCTCTAAAAGTCCCTTTCCAGTTCTAAATCCAATGATGCAATAACTTTGGGGAGCTATCCTTAATGACTTATGTACTTTTCTTAACATATTTTTGCTTTAAATATTTATGTGAAGGGGCAGCAAAATTTTTTATATTAAAACTGTAAAAATATTTATCTACATTAATCACTTGTTAAGAACTTCATTACCATGAAACTTTAGAACTATTTTTAAAGTGCTGAATGACAAAAAAAAACACATTCAAAAATTACATCACCTATAGAAAACTCCACTGTTTTAATTCAATTTCAATACAACAAAGCAAATGCTCTGACTGCAAATCTATATTTGAAATCAAAATTAACAATTAATTCCAGGGACAGAAGGTATAATTAATTACCAGGCATCATTTAAAATCTCAGTTAACAAGTACTGTAAGCACTCATTATGTGCTAGTAAGTGCTGGAGACAAAAAGAAAGTCAACAGTTGCCCCCTTTCCTCAAGAGAGCTCCATGAGAACATGATCATTTCAAATAGAGAATTTTGAATCTTTACTTCCCACATCAAGAACAAGCATTTCAGAGGTCCCCAAAATGGGGGCCAGAACACAGAACAAAGACTAGCTGGGTTCATACCCAAGTTGTTTTACTTTAAAGAGAAGAATTTATGAAGATACCCAAGCTGATCTATTTTATGCCTTAAACCTTGAAAAGGACTTGAGAAGCTAGTAATCACTTTGGAAACCCAAGCCCAGATCACTATTTGAATAGAATCAGCCTCTGCAAACATCCACTTTGAACACAAGGGGGCGCCCAGCAGACACATTATTTGCTCATTTTAAATTCGCCAATAGCAGCAAGGTCTTTTCCAGCCCAGGATGATGAACAAGATGGGCATTTTCAAATGGTGAATTTTTCTTCATTCGATTTCCATGTCCAACCTTATCCCCAGGACCACAGAAAGCTGCCTTTTAGACAGAAGCAGCTTGATCCCTCAGGCCCAGCCCCCCCCTCCCCCAACTCAAGCTCTTCTTTGGCCATGTCCCCACTTCCTGTACACCTAGGAGAGATGCCTGCTCAGGGGAGTGAAGATCTAAACAAGAAAGGCATCCAAAGCAGGAGCCAATGTATTTTTTTTCTTGTGATTAGCTGTCATAAGCTCTGCCTTTTGAATTCTATGGATCCAAGGCAACTTTCATTGTATAGTACTAGAAACTGGATTATTTTCCAGAAATCTAAGATTCCCAGACTTCTCATAAGTACAAGATAAATTACAGAACAACAGTAAGCTCACACCAAAGACATTATTTCTACCAGTGTAGGCTTTGCACATTTCACAGTGCAGGGTGAGGCTTCATAAATAATAACTGAACTACTCTTTATAAAACAAATTTGATGGCAATATAAAGAAAATAGTCATGGTTTCTTCTTTTTGCTGAAATTGACACAATTATTTAAATCTCCCTTTGCTATTTTGCAATATTATTTCACTTGATCCTCACAATGACTTTGAGAGGTAGATGTCATTATTGTTCCCATTTTATAGATTTGGCTTAAGTCAAATTCAATGAAAAGCACTACTAAACAGATAAATGTGCCAGCAACTCTTTCCTACTTATTAGCATCGACAAAGAAAGGGAAGGAAAGACTAGGCTAGCTAAGAGTTGCAAAAAGAAAAAGGTGTCTGTCTGATATACTATGTATCACCTCAACCCAAATGAGCAGCAGACCCACCTGCTTGATGGTGAAGTCATTAATCAGATGATGATTGTGTTCATTCAAGCTGCAGTGTAGGGTTACACAGTCACTGTGGAATAGCAGGTCCTGTAAAGTGCTCACCCTCTGGAGCCCCAGAGCACGCTCGATGCCATCAGACAGGTATGGGTCATAGAAAATGACATTGAAGCCGAAGGCTTTGGCACGCAGTGCAACTGCCTGTCCAACACGACCTAAACAGAGGCAAAAACATGTGAACAACCACCCCAGCAAAGGACTTGTTTGTGAAGGCAACAGGTGACATGCACATGGTACCTTCAGGTTTGTAAGATGTTCTGTGCACTGTCTCACTGAATCCTCAACAAACCTGGGATGGCTCCAGATATTTCCTTTTTTCCCCTTCCAGAAGAGCAACTTGTGTCTCAGAGAGGTGATATGCCCTACCGAGGGTCACTTAGTCAACAAGTATTTGTGACTCACCCCCTCTACAGGTACAGGCCTATTCTGAAGTGCCAGAGACAAAGAAAAGTAAGGAGTAAAACAGTCCCTAACATGTCAGAGGTGATATCGGAACCTAATAAGTGTGTTTGATTCCAGGTCCAAAATGTCCCCACCATAATCCATGACCTTGGTTCATCCTTGTGCCATTTAGGATGATTTTTACCAGATAAGTTGGGATTTCTACATGTATTTGTAATACAACTTCTAGGATAAAATACAATTCAATAATACCATTTAATAATGTCCACAGTTACCACCAAAGAAGAGGCACAAAATCCTTCTAGGAAGTATGGGGGCAAGTAGGAAAGACAGACTAGGATAGCAGAAAGCAAATTCTAAAGAATTCAAGAAAGGAAATTTCCTTAAAAATTGCTAATGTTTTTTCATCAGATTTTGCCTTCCCAAAGGGTAGGTGCTAGGCTCATAAAGCTAGCTCATTACAGTTTTGGGTTGATGTTAATCACTGACTGTTCTTAATGTACTTCTGTATTTCTTTTGAGGCTACCATCATCTTCTCAGGTCACCTTCAACTCATCATTCATCTCTTCCTCTATCAGTTGAAAAACTTTATATCTTTCATGCAATACCCTTTTCTCCACTCATATTTAGTCTCCATCCTAGTTCAGATTCTGACCACTTGCTCTGACCTCTGCAATAATCTTTTGTTTTTTCTGCCTCCAGGATCTCCCCTCTCCAATCCATCTTCCTAATGCATAAGAATATTGATTCCCAGCTCAAGAAGCTTCAGTGGTTCCCTATGGTTCCTAGGATAAAATGCAATTTCCTCTGTTGGCATTTCAAGTCTACTACAATCTGCCTCCAATCCATCTTTCTAGACAGATTTCACATTATTTCTCCTCACATTCTAGTTAAACTGGCTTACTTATTTTTCCCTTCTCTCTCTCCTAACTACGTCTGTATTGGTTATGTCTCACAGAGGGGATGCTTGTTGTTCTCACATCTGCCTCTAGGAATCTCTAGTTTCATTAGAGGTTCAGCTCAATCTGAGCTGATTCTCCAACTGATGATAGAGCCTCTCTACCTGGAATGATTTTCTACTTTCTTGTATTTTCTTCTCTGTGTACTCTACAGGAGAATGAGAGCTTGAGGACAGAGGTTATTTAAATTTTGGTCTTTTGTCTGCCTGGTGCCAATCATGTAAGTGGTATTTAACAAATATTGATAGCATGAATTGAATCATAGTTAGAAGAGCTTGGTGATGACCCAGGTGATCCTTCTGCAGTGTCTCTTGAGGGTGAGGTGGATCCTGAGCAACAAATGACAACCTGGGTTTGTACATCTTCAAGTGCTAGTTCAATGCTAGCTATTATGACTGTTATTATTATTTCTGCAAGTCTATTTTTCCAAGGAGCACATTGTATTCCTGGTGGGCTTATTAAGAAGTTTGAACTAACAGTTGCCTCCCAGTTACTTCTGCAACTGCTTATTTCACTCTCTTTAAGTCAATAAGGGCAAGTTCCTCTTGCACAGACCAACATTCATTGGTCTTCATAATCAAAGAAGACCATGACATCAAATGAATGATGGCATGACTTGCACAATATGTTTATTATAGTAAAGGGAATGTTGTGTAAAGACATCCTTCTCACTGCCATTTCCAAAACAGTTTTCACTCCGTGGCCTGATTTGATAGGAAATAGACTTCTGTTAGTAGTCTGAACAGGTTAGCTATATCACATTGTCATGGGAAGGCAGGGGAAGGGGTAGGGGGCAAGGTAAGAGCCAGCAGGCTGCATCACACAATGTGGCCAGAAACACCATCGGGACAGAGTCTGCCTTGGAAGCACTCGACTAGGGTGGTATCCACCATTCTCCCATAGCCAGGGGAAGACTGGAATGAAAGGAAACGACAATTGAGGTAGTCATCATCTGCCTGATGACCCTCCTTCACTGTATATGAAGGGTGCCCATGAGTTTCTCTTCATCCTTTTCTGCCCAGACTAGATACATTAGTCCCTTCTAGAATAATTAAGTTACCAAGAAAAGCTTTCATTATGCTCAGTGTACTTTGAGAGGAAAGCTTGCAGAGTGAATAGAATTGACTCCAGAGTCCAATAAAACTGGATTTAGTCCTTCCTCTGGTACACCCTGGGCCATGTGACCTTGGGTCAATCACTTAACCTCAGGATCTTCACTTCTCTCTTAAGACCATTAACTGAAGAAGGGTTGCTCATCTTCATTGGGAGTTGAAACTTCTTCTAGGAGGCTCCCTATATTGATACCACCACCCATCATCTATTGTAAATGTAGAAAAGTGTAAAAAAAACTTTTTAGAATAATTTTCATCTGAAAGAGTTCATGTTTTTTAAAAAAATTGATGTTTAAACTGCTTTTCTCAATGTTCTTGAAAACTGGCATAGGCACAGCTCAATCCCTAATGATGCTAGATCAATGCACTGTACTGAAGATTGGTTACTATCACATAATAATTAATCAAGGAGTTGAAGAACACAATGTCCAGGGTCCATTCCCACTCTAAATTCTATGTTCTTATGCCCCTTTTTTCCAATTTTTTTTCCCCAAAGGTAGTTTTCTACATTCATCTTTTTAAGCTTTTGATCTACTGCAGAGTTCAACAGTAGGTAAATGACAAATGACAAGTAGTTCTTAAAGCTTCACTTGGCTAATCTCCCAAGTTGGCTACTATGTAGTCTAAGGGGATCCTAATGAGTAGGAAAAACCATCCATGTCTCAAATTCTTATTTGCAGTTAACCACTCTCATCCTTCTCATAAGATTTATGAAAATTAAACAACACCTTTAAAAAAAAATGAAGACCCCTGGCAGGCTGGATCAGTTTTAATTTCTAGGCATTCACCTGGTCTCTCCTATCACTTAGTCAGCAATATTCTTCTCGAATCTAATCTTCCAAAATTATACTGTAGAAATTTTACTCATCTCTGTATTGCTCCTACATAGCTTGCTGATTCTGGCTTCAGGGATATCAATTATTACATTTCTTTTACTATAAATGTTTCCATTTAATTTAACAAATATTCATTAAATCTTTTTAAGTGCTGACCTCAGGCCACAAGTCACTGGTCAAACCCAAACTTCAGCCTCCACCACGTCCTCTCCACCATAACCCACCCTTGTCTTTGGGCCAGGGGGACCAAGGTCACCTTTTCTTTGTCTGGTTCAGACTCCAGTCATGTGCTTCCAGAAGCCTTCCTGGACAAACCCATCTTCATAATACTCTCTCCCAGATTCCTTTACCACTTATGGATATACTCTAAACCAGTGTTGTCAAATTCAACTAGAAATGGGAACCACTAAATCATGATAAAGATACCCATGAGTCACATATTGACTTGGTATTAAAATAAATTATTTACTTTATTTGTTAAATATTTCTTAGTTATACTGTAATTTGGTTCAGATCCTGTCAAGAGGGAAATTGGCCATGTTTGACATGGCTCTAAGCTACTCTTTGATGACCTTGTTAATCTCATTTGTTGCTGATGTGGAAACAGTAAGGTAGCCTCATACAATGCACAGAATTCTGGTCAGAAAGATACATATTCAAATCTTGACTCATCAGTGGTACAACCTCAGATAAAGTCACTGAACAGTCTCAGTTTTCTCATCCTTAAAATGAGGGTAATAATATCTTCTACTTCAGTGTTATAAGAATGAAACAAGATTTTATATAGAGAGACAAATATAATTATATATATATATGTTTGCATATAATATACATAATATATATGTAAAGGCTTTGCAAATCTTTGAGAATTCCATATAATTGGAATTATATTATGATATTTTCTTGTTTCTTATATACAGGTTGTGCTTCCACAACAGAAGTGTGGGTATAATTTCCTCATTAGAAAATGCCAGGGCTGACCTAGGATGACCTCTACAGGACATCTGAGATATTCTTAAGCCTCAAAGGCAGAGAGATATAGTCTGTTGCTGTGGCTGCTGCTGCTCTGTCACTCTGTTTTGTCATAGGACTCATGGCTCACAGCAGGTGCCTAATAAATAACTGCTGAATGAACAGAAAAGGAATATTTCCGGGGCTGAGGCTGGGGCAGGTCACAAAGAAGAGAAGAAGAAATATTGCAGATGTAAAACACTGTGAAGGGCATGACCTTTTTTTTCTTTGAAAAATGGGTCTTAATTCAACATTATAGGCATAGAAAACAGGAGAAAAATACAAATTTGTAGATAAAAATTACAACTTTGCATTCATTTAATTGGAACTTGCATTTCCCCAGTTTTGTAACAGAAAAAAAAAATAACCTACTCCTGTTTACTTCATTCCCTCATATCATTTGATAGATTTCTGAGAAGGCCAGTGAGCAAGCCAAGCAAGCTTTGGTGGAAAAGAAAGGCCTTCCTGCTTCCTCTGCTCAGCTACTTCTCTCCAAGTCACCATTGCATATTATAACTTGGTACAACCAAAGAGTTAAGAATGTGACTTTGCCCACTCGTCCCTCTGGCTCCAATTAAAGGAAACTTATAATTGGAAATGTTAATTGCTTACCCAAGTCTGAATTGTACCCATGGTAATGCCATTTAAATGCCAGCAATGGCTTGGGAGTTGATGGATGACCTTGGTACCTTCAAGTACCTGCTTTTAGCTGCCTTTATGGTCAATGGAAACAGATTCTTCTCTTATACCCATTCTGCTGGGGGAGGTCTTCATATACATGGGGCAGATATCCCCTTAACTCACTAACAGATTTGAGACCTATTGGTTTCTCTCAACATGGTTTAGCTAAGATGATTTATGGGGTGTAGTCGCTGCACATGTTATAGCTTCTTGGAGTCACAGGTTAAGCATTGGATGAATTACATGGACACCAAAGGTTCATAAGCAGCCCTGAAGAGTGTTTGGTAGACCCTCATACCAGAAGTGCTAGTCCTCCCTGAATACCCTGAACACTACTAATGTACTGGAATAATTCAAGTACAAAATCAGATCTGTTTTTCTTCTTTGGCTTAAAATATGAGGTGAAAAAAATTTGCATAATTGAAAGGTAAATATGTAACTTTTCTTTTTAAAACTGGAAGATGTTTGTTACCTTCAACTACATAATACATAAAAAGGCAAATAAAAATCAGCATGATTCAGTAAGCAAGCACAATGAAAAAGAAAAAGGAGAATTTAAATAATTATGAAGATAATTTCCACATGCATACAGATTATGTTTACCCAACTGGAAAAGAGCTTAAATAAGGCAGTTTTAGTAATGGGTAAAGATTTTTTTTAATAGTGAGGTTTTTACAGGAAAGGATGCTGTCCAAACTGTAAATAGTAACTCACTGAGGCTCATGTAAATGAAGCATACGCCTATGGAAAGCAAACTCAAATGGAATTTAGAGTAGAGAAACAAGTTTTTTATAAAGTTATTGAGGATTCAGGGAGAAAGCAGGAGGCACCGAGTTTCAAGTTAGTTATCTTACTTCTTATTTCTTCTAGAGCAATGATTTCAAGTGATAGCCATGTCCTGAACCCACAGGAAAGTCTGATTAACTAAACATTTGATTTATCCATTCCCACTATTGTTTTATATGTCTCCTGTTTTTTGTGACTAAACCCCCTAAGACAGACTATGATAAATGCTTCCACTTTCTCTGAACTCCTTACATTCTGGTTTCTAACTTTTAACATTCAATTGAAACTACTCTCTTCAAAGTTACCAATTATCCTTTAATTGCCAAATCTTAATCGCCTTTTCTCAAACCTCATCCTTCTTCACCTCTCTGCAGTCTTTGGCATTTTCTCTTCTCCTTGACATCCTCTTCTCCCTAAGTTTTTGGGATACTACTCTCTCCTGATTCTTTCACTATCTGACCTCTCCTTCCTAGTCTCCTTATGGGATCTCATCAGCTCCCATGGATTTAATTATTATGCTGATGATCTTCAAAACTATTTAATTAGCCCTATCATCTTTGTTGATCAAGTTTCACATCTCCCAATTACTAAATAGATATCTAAACTGGAGATTCAATCAATATCTTAAATTTAACATGTCAAAAACTGATGAACCCTTCTCCCACCTCTCCAAATTATCCTGGTTCAGGTCATTCTCTCCTCATTGAACTACTGCAATAGTTTGCTGGTTGGTATGTCTGCCACAAGTCCCTACATACTACAGTTAACTCTCCATTTAGCTGCCAAAATGATTGGAAAATCATGTCTTTTCCCCTACTCAATGAACTCAAGTAGTTTCCTATCAGCTCCAGAGTCAAATACAAAATTGTTTGGTGGTCAAATCTTTTCATAATCTACCTTCCTCCCATCTTTCTAGTCTTCTTAAGAGCTCTTTGCACATTATTTCCCTCAATCGACTGTGAACTTGAAAGCAAGAGATTTCTTTTAACTTTCTTTTTATGCCAGAGCTTACTCAGACCCAGAAGGTGTTTAATATTTATTTGCTGACCTACAAGAGGGTGGAAAATCTCTTTCCTGGTATCCCACTGTGGAGTTTTTCTGCCAGACAACCCCACCCATCCTTATCCTCTAATTCTCCTCCACTCTCTCCACAATGTAAACCCTAAATCTTCCAATTTTTTGAGCCTATTTGGGCCTCTTGGGGAAGTGATAACATGATCATCTAACTGCTACCTCCTCGATATCCTCATCCCCATTCCCTTCAGATCATCTCATGGCTCTGTCAGGTGCACTTGGAAACTCTCTTTTACAAGACCTCTCTTTTCTTTTTGCTGGAGATAGTGATGAGCTAGCAGATACGGGTTGTAATCTTCACTGATGATCACCATACTGACTTTTTCTCCCAAATCTATCCCTCTTTCACACTTCCCCATTACAGCTGAGGACACCACAATCCTTTTTTTTTTAAATTAATTTATTTACTTTAGATTTTTCAAGGCAATGGGGTTAAGTGGCTTGCCCAGGGTCACATAGCTAGGTAATTATTAAGTGTCTGAGGTTGGATTTGAACCCAGGTACTCCTGACTACAAAGCTGGTGCTCTATACACTACACCACCTAGCCGCCCTGACACCACAATTCTAGTCAGATTGGTTATAGACTTTTCTACTTCTAAAAAATTTCTGCAATCTGTCCATGGCCCTCATTAAGCCCTTGCCTGGATTGTTGCATTAGCCTCCTAACTGTTCTCCTAGCTAGAATTATTTTCAATAATTCATTTTCATCAGGCTGTCAATCAACAAGTCTATGTTACTCCCCTATTCAACAAATCCTGCCCCGTCCACTAACTTTAGCACTTCATATTATTTCATCTTTAGCTCATCATTTTAAATTTTCTATTTTCTGAGCAAGTTTTATTATGTACCAGATTATTATGACAGCAATAAAAGCATATAGTCTGTAAGTACTCAAATAAATATACATATATTGATAAGTATATACTTAAAAAATTTTTACGAGTGAAAAGGATAGGATCAAAAAAGTTTGGAGTCCACTGTTTTGAAGAACCAGGAATGGGGCTGGGAATGGACTGGGAAAGTCTATGGTGTCACTTGGGGATTTGTAACCAACATGATGATTCTGAACTATCTCTACTGAAAGTTGCAGGTCAAACTTAATTAGGGTTCCACTGCTAGGAAGAAGTGACAAATCACAGAAAAAAGGAACTTAAATCAAGTGCTATTTGAGGATTGGAGAATGTCAGAGCTAGGAGGGTCCTTAGAGAAATCTAGACCAACTCTTAATTTTGTAAATGAGAAAACTTGTCTAAAGAGGTTCAATGACTTTTCCATTGTTAGAGAGTAAATTAGTAGAAGAGCTGGTATTAGAAGTCAGGTCTTCCTTACAATTCAATGTTTTTTTGATGTACACATTTGAGCCTATTTGGGCCTCTTGGGGAAGTGATAGCATGATCACCTTCTATTCCTTCTATGTTTGTACTATGAGAAATGATGCTGAATATGATGTTAAGGGAGAATGAGTGCCTCACTTTGGAAATGACATGTAAAGTCTCTCTAGTTTATTCTCTTTACTCAGGCAGAATATATACTTTAAAATGGTTTTCAACAATAGCAACTGCAGGAAAACCGGATTTCCTATATGAAACTAAAATAGTCTGAAAATTAAATTGACCTACTTATACTCAATCCTAATACTAACTTACAAATTTTACTGTTGAGACACAAAAATATGTTCTATACATTTCCAAGACTGTTATCTAAAACTATGACTGAAGTCTTAGAAATAAACATTTCTCAGAGGCTAATAAAAGTGGATTCTAGATTTCAACACTTTATTGACAAAATGAAGATGAGTTAGAACTTAGGCTTTCTTCTGTTTAAGGATACAAACATGAATGCTTATTAATCATCTTTTTGCCCTATAGTTGGTTAAAATAATTCACTTCTTTTGGACAAATATGAGACTATTGCATATATGAATTTTTAAATAAGTTAGTATTAAGAACAAATGTGCTCATCCCTACTTGGGAGTTATAAAGGATATGAAAATCAATATCTGCCTCTTGGGAATCTAGTGGGGGAACTTCAACAAGCCACTACAGATCTATTTGTATGTGGTTTAATCTATTGGTTTGACTTCCTTACTTTCCCTCACTGACTGTGGGGTCTGGATTAAAGTAGTCAGTAAAAATGAAGAAAAAGGAATCAATTCAAGAAATTTTTCAGAATCAAAATGACTTGTTAACAGATTAGACAGATGGGGCAAAACTGAAGGATGATGATTCTAAGGTTCTAGCTTTAGGGTTGGAAGAAATTGGATATTACAACTTACCAGGTGCAGAAAGGGAGTCAGTTTTATAAGGAAGATCACAAGTTTTGAATAGTGATTCTGAAGTCATAGAGAAATCAAGAATCACTGGAGAATGATTTGGAAGGCAAACAAACCCAAAGTAGTATTACTTTGTTTGTATCAAAGAGTGATTTATTCCTTTTTTTGTCCTGAAGAAACCATGAAGCAGCCTTGCCTGCCCTGATTTCTAACCACAGATAGTTTCATTAACTCTGGATGCTGCTCCAATTTTTCTGGGATGTTAAAAGCAGTTAGCACCATCATAGTCACTTAATGGAACCAACCTGTTATTCTCTTGAAGTCAAGGGTCAGGAATCAAAACCCCAACACTTCCAGCAATTCCTGAAAGTACCAGTAGAAAGGGGCAGCTAGGTGGTGCAGTGGATAGAGCACCGGCCCTGGAGTCAGGAGTACCTGGGTTCAAATCTGGTCTCAGACACTTAATAATGACCTAGTTGTGTGGCCTTGGGCAAGCCACTTAACCCCATTTGCCTTGCAAAAACCTAAAAAAAATTTTAAGGCCTGGTACTTTTAAATATATAGCTGTTACTCAATGTTACCAGAGTTACCATTTTGTCTGGATCATCCAGAAACCATCTTTGAACATGGAAGAAGAGAAGTGAAGGTGGTGGGAAGTCATACTATGAACTGGTAGGAGGTAGAGAGGTGGAAGGCAGATGTGACTTTTCCATCACTCACAAAGCACTGGGTTAGGACTGATGTTTGAGTCTCCGCTTTGCTACTGCTATCTATGCATACCCTTGCACAGGTCACTTCCCCTTTCTTGGTCTCAATTTCCTCATCTCTCAAATGAATTTAAATTGGAGATTACTAAGGTTTCTTGTGGCCTTAAATCTACGATTTATTTTTTTTATTTAGTTTTTTTTTAGTTTTTACAAGGCAATGGGGTTAAGTGGCTTAGCCAAGACCACACAGGTAATTATTAAGTGTCTGAGGCCGGATTTGAACTCAGGTCCTCCTGACTCCAGGGCCGGTGTTCTATCCACTGTGGCACCTAGCTGCCCCTAAATCTATGATTTATGATGTCCACTATCCATAATCACAGAATCTTAAGAGTTAGTAGCGATCTCAGTGATCATCTAGTCCAACTTTTGTCAAAAAAGGGATCCCCTATGGGTGGCTAGGTGGCATAGTGGATAAAGCACCAGCCTTGGAGTCAGGAGGACCTGGGTTCAAATCCGGTCTCAGACACTTAAGAACTACCTAGCTGTGTGGCCTTGGGCAAGCCACCTAACCCCACTACCTTGAAAAACCTTAAAAAAAAAGACTAAAAAAAAAGGGATCCCTTTTTGGTACACAGCACACCAAAGAAGTCATCATTTAACCTTTACTTGAAGGAGAACCCTTCCTCTTTCCATATACCATTCCAACTTTTGTATAGTTCTAATTGATAAGTAATTTTCTTTATATTGAGAATACATTTTAAACCAATTTTTTTTCCAACTTCCAACTTTTCCAACTGCTCCTTCTTTCCTTGGCCCTGGAAAGGACCAAGAAGAACAGCTTTAATAATCCCCATCTCCTACTTTAGAGATAGCACATGGAAAGTATTTCAGTTGTTAGCACTATCACTGCCACCAACTATCACCTTTTTGGCCAACTGTCACCATCTATATCTCTCCTCTCCTCCCTATTACTAAAAGAATGAACAGATAAATGGTCATAGATTCTGTGTGTACAATGCTAAGAAGCCTTGTTACCACCTCTGAAGTAGCCCCAAGGCTGCCAGATTGTACAGAGGACCCAGGGTCAGAAAAAACTCAATAAATGATTATTTCCTTGCTCACTGGTCTATGAGCATCAGAACTGACCCAGGCTGTGAATCAATTCAATTAACCACTGATCTATCCCTACTTGACCAAACTCTCTAGGGAGAAGCACACCAGACAGATAGATAAGTGTAGATATCATCCACAAGTGTCTTTGTTCATAATGAAACTAAGGTAAAGTCAAAACTGAGAAAGTTGTTCAAAGCAAGACCAGCTAGCTCAAATAATTTTTGTATGATGGACCATCACTCTAGTGATAAATATAAGATGTTCTCAAATCCTGAGCCATCCATTTCAAGAAAATCAAGTAAGTGATTAACAGGTCTATTATTGCTATATATTTGATCTTGATCACATGCACAACATTAGGGTCAGTCTCAAAGTTTCTGTATTCTCTTGTTTGTGCTAAGATTAGATTAAATAATAAATTCTCAAAGAGATCTGAAACTCGAGACTCACATCTTCACCAATAAGATGAATTTTTAAGGTAGTCATTGTCTCCAGTCAATTTCTCAACACTGTGCCCTGGACCACATCTTATTTTACATATTTATTAATGCCTTGAAAATAGTGATTGATGGTATGCATATCAAATTTGTATATCTGAGAAAGATACAAAAAATAGTTGTTTAGTCAAATTAGCAAAACAAGAAGGGAGCAGTGTCTTGAAATTCTAGGGAAGAGAGAACATTCAGAAGAAGAGGATGATCAAGTGCCAAAGACTATAGAGATTGAAAAGGATGAGGAATGAGAAAAGGATATTAGATTTGGCAATTAAAAGTACAGTAGTAATTTTGTAGAGAACAGTTTCATTAGAATGAAGTTGGAAGCCAAACTCCATAGGATTTGCAAACAAGTAAGTTAATGGAAAGAAAGTGAAGATAATGATTATAGATGGATTTTTCAATGTGTTTAGCCACAAAAAGGAGGGAAAATAAAAGACAAGAGAGTTGGGTCAAGTGAAGGTTTTTTTATTTTAAGAATGGGAAGACATGAGTGTGTTTGAAGGAGGTCGAAAATTAGTGAAAGATAAAATGGACAAGTATAATTACATAAAATTAAAAAGGTTTCACACAAATAATATAGCAGCTAAAATCAGAAGAGAAGCAGAAAATTGGGAAAATCTCTGAAGCAACTTTGTCTGATAAACATATCATTTCTAAGACATATAAGGAACTGAGTTGAATTCATAAGAATAAAAGGCATCCCACAATTTGATAAATGATCAAAGAATACGGAGGCAGTTTTCAGGGGAAGAAATCAAAGTATAGTCACATAGAAATTTGATCTAATTTGCAAATATTTAGAGAAATACAAATTAAAATAACCCTGACATACCACTTTACACCCATCAGACTGACAAAGTTGACAAAAAAAAATGGCAATTGACGAAAGGACTATGGGAAAACAGGTACCACTGGTCCTCTATTGTGGACTCATCGAGTTATTCTGGAAAAATCAGAACCATGTCCCCAAAGGATCAAACTTTGACCCAGGGATATAGTTCAGTGAGGATAAGAACTCATATATATATATATATATATATATACACACACACACACATATACATATATAGAAATATATATATATATGTATGTATATATTTATAGCAACTCTGATTTTAGTAACAAAGAATTAGAAATTTAGTGGGGGGGACAATTAACTGGAAAATGGTTGAACAAATTATGTCTAATTAATGTGATGGAAAATTATTGTGTTATATAAGAA
Source organism: Macrotis lagotis (assembly GCF_037893015.1). Lineage (NCBI taxonomy): Eukaryota > Metazoa > Chordata > Mammalia > Peramelemorphia > Peramelidae > Macrotis > Macrotis lagotis. The sequence continues at coordinate 225,784,866 of NC_133660.1, read as the reverse complement.
AGGATGAAAAGGAGGGTTTTAAAAAACCTGAGAAGCCTTGTGTAAACTGATAAAAAGCAAAGTGATCAGAACCAGGAGAAGAATTTCTACAATAACAACAAAACAGTAAACAAATAATTCTGAGAGAATTACAAGATTCATTTTTTCACTCTGACTGAAGATAAAGCACTTTTTAAAACATGGTTAACTGAGGGAGCTTGTTTTGCTTGATTATATATATATATGTAATATGTTTTTCTTTTTCATGTTTTCTTAATATGGGGGAGGTGAGGAAAGAATTTGGAAGTGAAAATAAAGCTTACTTTAAAAAACTTAGTGAAATGGGGCAGCTAGGTGGTGCAGTAAATAGAGCACCGGCCCTGGAGTCAGGAGTACCTGAGTTCAAATCTGGCCTCAAACATTTAATAATGACCTAGCTGTGTGGCCTTGGGCAAGCCACTTAACCTCATTGCCTTGCAAAAAAAAAAGTAGTGAAAAAACAGGGATGAAAAATGGGGCATTCTGTTGGAGGAAACAGGATGGGATGGGATCATGAAGAGAAAATGAAGAAATTTTACTTGGTAGGGAGATGGGTCACTTTTTTGAGAAAAAAAGGTGAAACAGAATATAGTAGAAGACACAAATGATATGAGATGAAGAAAGAAAAAGAGGGAGTTCTTGATGAATAGCTTTGCTTTTGTTCAGTGAAGTCTGAAGCTAGGAGGTTTCAACCTCAGTTGAAGGTAGGGGAAAGGGGTGCTATGAGAATTGAAGAATTATGGAATGGTTCGGAAGAGCTGATGTCAGTGGGATAATAAATCAATTAAGGAGGTACAAAAGGAGAGCTATGCAGCAGCTGATATTATGCAGGTTCACAAGTGGTTCAATGTCAATTCTGAATTTAATTTAGTGCCACAGATACAGATTGTCATCTGGGTATCACCATGGTCTAGGAGAAAAGGGTCAAATTTTGCATGCAGAAATACAGCTATGTAGTGACTTTGTTACATAACAAATTGCAGCAGATCCTATTAATTTTGTTATGAGATTTTCCTCTAACTCTGGTTAACTGCCCATGAACAGGAATTAACCCATGAACAGGAATTAAAGGTAGTAGATGATGGGAATAATTCAAGGGTGAGTCTTATCAAGGCATGATCAGTGACAGGATAAAGGGGAAAGTTAGGTCCCTTCAAGTTCAACATTTTCTATCTTAAAAGATCTCAACTTTGAAGAAATGCTTAAAGTCAAAGTAAAATATTTGGCAATGCCAAGTTAACACACCTAATCCAATAATGCCCAAGGTCTCCCCTCGAATCCTGGCAGCTCCAGAAGCAACTTCCCGAATCTGTTCCACACTTTGGACTCTTGTGCCTTCTCTCAAAGCCTGGTGGAGCCAGGTAGTTCGTCTATATAGGTTCAGAATGTGGCACATGGTAGAATCCGCAGTTTCTTCTACTGATGCAGCTGGAACATTGCATACTGCAATTCCTAATATAGGAAAAAAGAAAGGGACACACACACACACACACACACACACACACACACACACAAAATTAGAATTTTCTTCTGTTCCTTCTAACTGTTCATTAGAAATTGGATTCACAAATAAATGGTTCAATGTCAATTCTGAATTTGATACTGTGGTTTTTATCTGGACACCACAATAATCTAAGAGAAATGGTTAATTTGCATTGCACACAAAAATACAGACTTTATTCATCTTTTATATACCTTTAAGATTCTGGTTTAGTATACTAATTTCTAGGAGATAATATCACAATTTATGTGATTTTCAACCAAGTAGAATCTGATTGACTTATATGAGTCTCAACATATGCTAGTGGCATAGGGGGAAAACAGAACTCACTAATTCTGGATGTTTCATTTAACTTTAGCCCTCCCTCTCTTGAAATTTCATCCTTAGATGTTACAGACATACCCAGATATTTTAGATATGGACAAAAAAAAATTTCAATTTTTTACTCTTCTTTTATTTTCTCAGGTTTAATGATCTGACTCCTAAATGCCTCAGGACCATCAATATTCTATCAAATTAGCAGTGAAACAAATCCAACATCAAATTTTTATTATTAGAACTATAGTTCTAATTCTGAGTTGCCTATAGATTTTTTCCAGTGATAAAATTTCAAATAATTGGTATTTCAATGGTTAAAAATGTCTTCTCACTTTTGTCAACAAAATCATCTTAAAAAATATTTAAAAATACAGTTTGTATGCTCTTCCTGAAGTAGTTCCTCTTTTTTTCTTGTTTCCACATATGCTTCTGCTCTATCATTGTTGGTCCCAGGCCAAATATATGACCAGGTTGCTGGCTGAGTCTATCACATGGAGAACATATAATTATGTTGATGAGACAAAACAATGATGTTTTATTTCAAACAATCAAGAAAAGTCTCACTGCATAAAGGCATAAAAGAAACAACAAAAAGCTGGACTTGTCTTATCTTCTTTTCTCCACTGATTAATGATGAAATTGTTTCAAAGGCCCTCCTTTTCAAAAGTTCTCAAAATAGTTTTCAAATATTCAGGGAGAAAAACATCACCTCCAAGCCTAATATGGTATCATTACAATGAATTTCTAACTGTGGCTTCAGTAACTGATGTTAAGTTCAATTAAAAAAAAGAAGGAAATATATCACATAAATAATGAACTTAAAAATCTATCTTCAGATGGTGAATTCTCTTAGTAGGATCTTCCCTTAGGTGCCAAGAAAAAACAATTAATGCTAATCGTATAGACCTAGGTTTTCCCTTCTTTGTTGAGTATTTGTTTCTTGAGTCTCAATTTTGCATCAATAAAGGACAAAGTTTTCATAGCTATCTGATCCTTGGTTCCTTTCTAAAATCAATTCAAATATGACACATTTTAAAACGAGATTTACTTTTTTACATTTACCAAATGTGAAAATTTTTATTAATGACTTGAGAAAGGCTCAATATACAAACTGTTATTACTGGCAAAAACTTAAGAGAAATTAACAAAGCCTCATTCTTTTTAGATACAGGGGATCTCTGACAGTTTCAAATTATAATTAAAAAGCTAAAGTCTAAAGGATGCCCATTTACATCTAAGGAATAAAAAAGTGCCAAAGGCCTTTATTCTTCAGAATATAGAGAAATGTCTTTCTGGATGATTACAAATAAGACCTTAGTCATCCTGGAGGTTATGTTTTTTTTTTTCCAGCCTTCTCTGAAGTAAGATCCACCAACTCTCCAGGTAGATAACAAGAAAATCCAAAAGATTGCTTCACAATAAGCAGATATTCCTCACACATAAAGAAAATGAAGTAAGCTCTAAGATGATTCCTCTAACCTAAGATGTAAACACATATATAACAGCTAATATAAGCAGATCTTCTCAAGAAAGAAGAAATCAGTGAAAATTATATTTTTATAGTTTGCTTTTTGAATTATTCCAAAGAAATGAATAACTATTTAAGTTTTTTTCTTAAATTTTTGTTAATCTAGAGAGTTTGAGAAATAGAAAACTAACACTATGGATCTAACATTCATTGTTTGGTTTTCCAATTGGACTTTATATTCCATGGTGCCCTAATTGGTATTCAATAACACAGATATATTAATTTTATTTTCAGAAGGGAGCACTGAATTGAAGTGTACACTGGAGGCAAAATGAACTCTATAATAGAAATGGGCAAATCATGTTTTCAAAATGAACAATTTTTGTGATGCTGATGGCCCCAGGTTTACTGTGCTAGGTTTGTGATCTGCTGAAGTATTAAAAACTCCCATGCACATATTTTAAAACTATAAAGATTCAAATAACAGCTTACTGGATTACTCCTACCTAAATCCCCAGCAGATTTGATGTCGATGTTATCAAAGCCACTGCCAATTCGGACAATTATTCGAAGAGCTTTGAATTTCTCCAGATCTTCTCGTGTTAAAGTGATAGTGTGATACATCAAGGCACCCACTGCTTCATTTAGTACCTGGAATCAAGGGCAGAAAAAAGTCCTGTAAATGCTGATTTTTGAAGACTGTCAAAGAGGTTACAAAATCATCACTGGGATGGGAAAAAGGTCTGTTAGATTAGGTTTGCTTGAGTCCCACCCATATATATCTATATATCTATATATATATGAATAGTTGTCTCTGCAACTTTATTTTCTTTTATACCACTTATAAGAGCACAGTCATGTGTCCATGGCTAACATGCTCATGGTTCACTGAGGGCAGGTTGCCATGAAACCCAAATGGTTTGAGTTCTACCAGACTCCTTCCCCTTGACCATATAATCCTACCCAGTTCCTTTACATTAGATCTATGCTTTTGATAATTAACAACATGACAAAATTTGGCTTTAAATCTTTTTTTTTCGCTGAAATCCAGAAACATAATTTTGGAAGTTACTACTTTTTTTGATGTTAACTTTTTAATTAAAACAGAGGCATTTGAACTGGAAGCCAATGCCTTCATTTTATAGAAGAGAAACTGAGGTCCACAGAATGGAAGACTTACCCAAAGCCACATAGGCATGAAATACAAGGCTAGAATTTGAATATATATCCTATAATATCAGAAGTTGTAATAAATATGCTTAACTCAGTAACTCAGAACAAAGAGACAAAGGATAACAAGCTTCTGTTTACTGGCTGTTTTTGTCCTGTTAGCACAGGATCCTTATCAAGGTTCCACAAGCATCTTCTTGAATTAGTCAATTATCATATTTGCAAGCTTCAGAATATGTGCCCTCACTGAACATATATTGGGTAAAGGTTCCTCAGTATCTACTATAGACAATGAAAAATTTTTGGACAATCTAGAAAATTTCCAAACTAAATACCACTGCCTCCAACAATAAAACTACTCCTCATTAGTGAGAAGTTTTCCAGACTACAGAGTTTGCATTCTTGCATAAGTTACAAGGAAGCTCTAGTCTAGTTGATTTTCTGCTCTAGGACAAAGTTAGGGTGTGAGTCTTGGCTGTGGGATCAACTGAAAGTTATTTCTTTAAAGTGAGGGACATATGGAAGAGTCACAAAAGGGTAGAGGGATGCTGGGTTCATGGGCTCTAATTTCAGAGTTCTGGTTCTACAAGGAACTATTCATACTTCTTCCACACTGAGCTGGCAGAGACCAAGACACTGCTGAGCTCATAGGAATCAATCCAGAGGATTTGGAGGGAGGGCCTGGTTTGTGGCAAGGAAATCTTTTGGCCCAGGGTGTGATCTGACAGTTGAAACTAGTTTTTCCTCCTTGGGTCACAGAAGAGAATGTAGCCAAGCTGGGTTTAGTTACAGTAAATATAAACCAAACAGACCAATGATATTGTAAGGTTGGGATGGAAGAATTCTGAAAGGAAGATCACATTTTTATAAATATATTCTGAATTTTCTGGGGTTTTTTTTTTTAGTTTACAAAAGTGGTGCCTACGGTCTGACTGAATAATTTTGAAATTGTAGAAATGGCTCCTACCAATTCACAGACAAACACAGACACATACAGATACCCTTTTACATTACTCCTATTTGCTGAACTTAGAAGGCAATCTGCACAATGGCTTACCAAGGAGAAGGGGTTCATGGATACATTCCTTTGAATTAAGAATTAAGCAGCCTTTTTGGGCCCTAAGTGTCTAGTTTATCTCTATGTTCAATGGTATTTGGTTTGTATCCTCTGAGTAGTGAATTTCTCCTGGAATTCCTATTTTGAGAAAAGAGTCCAGACTAGGCAAGCACCTTCATTCTTCTTGTAGCTCTGCTTCTGAGTCTCTAAACACCTCTATCATTCCCCTGCCTAGGTACCCTGTCCTACCTAGTCTCTTCCCCCTTGTTCAGTTTCCTTTATATTTGGTCTCCAAGGTCAAGTCAAAAAGTATCTGCTAAACATATACTATGTGTTAGGTACTCTGCCAAGCATTAGAAAGTAAACTCCTTGAGGGCAGGGGCTATTTTTCTTTTTGATTCTATTTGTACTGTATTTGAAGCAATTAGAGGGTGAAGGATTTGAATCAGGAAGCTCAGTTTGAATCCTGCCTCAGATATTTACTACTTAGTTATGTGACCCCAGGCAAATCATTTAACCTCTAAGGTGTCTGAATTTCCTCATGTACAAGTGAGAATAATAATAGCACCTCCCTCACAATATTGTAAGGATTAAATGAGTTACAAAGCCCTTTGCAAATTTTAAAGCATTATATCAATGCTTGTGGGCACCTAATGGCACCATAGTGCACAGAGCCCGGGGCCTGCATCAGGAAGAGTCATCTTCCTGAGTTCAAATCTATCCTCATACACTTGATAGTTAACAGATGAGGGCAGTAAACCATCTCTGACTGACCCAAGTATATCAATCACAAAATTATCACAGCAGTCTGGCCCTAAAGTCAGAGTGCTGAAGTGCATTCCAATGAACCAAAGTTTTAAAAAGTGTAAGAAATCTTCAAGCAAGACAAAATGCTCCATTTATCTACACAGTGCTGTCAGATTAATTTTCTTAATGAACAACTGTGATCACATCATTCTCCTGATGTAAAAACAAATAAAAACCCTACAGTAATGGCCTCATACTCTTCAGTCTTAAGTTCAAAGCCGGTTCCCCACTAACTTTCTAGCATGATCTCCCATTACTCCTCTTCAATCTGCTGCCCACACAGTTCAATAACTAACAGACTGCCACTGTTATTGGAAAGATTAGGTCATCCATGCTACCTGAGGACCTGCAGATTAAATTATTGCTCTGGACATCTCCAACTGCTATGTCTGGGCCGCCATTCTCATGTAGATGTGTTAGAATTAGGTGTATTACAAAGGAAGCTCTCTGAAGGCAGGAGCAGACAATTTGCATCTTGAGTGTCTAATATGGTACTGGCACATGGCAAACACAGATAGATTCTTTTTCTTTCAGTTGTGCATCGATTCATTCATTTTACCTAATTTTAGTGAGTCCCAGTGTTTACTATTTGTTCACTTAATATTTCCCTCACCCTTCCACAACACCCACACTAAAATTCTATTCATTCTTGAGTCTATATGTGTACAAAAGAGATACAAAGTGGTGTCATTGAGGTGGTACCACCAACAGCTGGGGGGTGGGGCTGGAACCCTGAGGAGCCTTGTGTAGGAAGGGCAAATGAGGTAAGAAGAGAAGGCAGCACCGGCCTTGGAGTCAGGAATACCTGGGTTCAAATCCGACCTCAGGCACTTAATATTTACCTAGCTGTGTGGCCTTGGGCAAGCCACTTAACCCATTACATTGCCTTGCAAAAAAAAAAAAAATCAAAAAAAAAAAAAAGAAGAAGAGAAGGCAGGTCAGGTAGGTCCAGAGAAAGGCAGTGGAATGTTATGGGAGTACTGAGCAGGATGGCAGAGCTCAGATCAAGCAAGGAAAGGCAAGTTTGGAAGGGCATGAAATGACTGGCCTCCAGAAGAGCTTGGAGAACCTCTGGGGTTTGAGAAGGACAGTGACCCAGTCAGAGTTGTGCTTTAGAAACAATACTTAGGAACTACATAGAGATCAACCTTGAGAGGGGAGAGACTGGAGGCAGGGAGATCAAGTAGGAACTGATTGCAAGGGGTAAGGAGAGCCTAAACAGGGTAGTGGTGTGTCAGGAAAAAGGGATGAATATGGGAGATGTTGTGGAAGGGTAATGAGCAAGATTGGCCATCTGACTAGACATGGGGATAAAGAAATGTGGATGATGACTGAATGTATGGTGCAATAAATGTTTGCCATACTGTTATTAAAACAGTTCAGGATTAGAATATGCAGCCAAGAATTTATTGAGGAGGGATAAAGATGGGTATCAAATAGAAAGAAGAAAAGAAGGACAAATAGGAGGGGAAAATAAGTGCAAATGGAGGGGTTAAAGAATAAAAAAATTGACTCAAGGGAGAAAGATAAATTAGGAGAGGGAAGCATAATTAAACATGGATGAATAAGGTTCAGAGTTAGAATGGACTTTAGAGATCATGAAGTATAGAAGTTCTTCAACTTTTTTCATGTCTTAGCATGCCTTGTGGCAGGCTGGGGGATGACTAAAAGAACCCCTTCTCTGAATAATATAATTAAATGTAAGTAAAATAAAAATGAAATCAATTCAACTGAACTGTCATTAAATTTTTTTTTAATTTTCAGATCCTAGGTTCAGAACTCCTAATCTAATATAACCTTTTCATTTTACAAATGAGGAAATTAAGGTCCAGCAAGAAAATGAATTGCCCAAGATAACACAATGACAGACTTGGAATCTAACATTCTGACTTCAAATCTAGAGTTCTTTCTCTTCTCCATTTGACAAGAGAAATAAAATTTGAGCTAAAGATGACAAAGTAATGATTACAGATAGAAACTATGATGAAGTGATATTATATTAAAGATAAAGATGTAAAGACTAGCTATCCTGAAAAAAAAAACTATAACTTCAAATTGGACATCCTTGTATCAGTTGTTGTTGCTCAGTTATTCCCAACTTATGATCCTATTTGGGGTTTTCTTTGAAAAAAATGCTGGTATATTTTTCCATTTTCCTTCTTCAGATCATTTTACAGATGAGGAACTTGAGGCAAACAGGAATAAGTGACTTGCCAGAGTCACACACCCAGCAAGTACATGAGGTCAAATTTGAATTTAAGTCTTCTTAATTCCAATCCCCAGTCTTCTAAACATTGAGCAACCTAGCTCTTTCTTCCCTTCCCCCAACTTTGCCCTCTTGTATCAATTACCTAGGCATATAATCAGTATAAGGAAAATATTAGTGGTTTGAGTCAGATGAAAAGTTTAATGTTTACAAATAAGCCTCCAACCCCCAACTCAATGCAATTTTGAAAGGTGCCATGAGGTGGCAGTAGGTTGTATATATTTCAATTGGAGGCACTAAAAGACCTAAGAACAGAACTTACTCTATGTGAGGTGTAAATTTTGCTTATTTGACACATATTTTTTTCTAAAGTGCTCCCAAATTTTCAAAAAATCTAGAGGAAGCCACAATCTCTGGAGATCTGACATTATGTCAAGATTTTTTCCCCCAAGGAAATATTTTGTACGGAAAGGTTTACCATATCCATGTTCTTTGGAAAATATCAAGGCAATAGGGATATTTTCTTAACAGGTACAAAAGATGAATTTTTTTATTTAAAGAAAAGAATTTTTTGACCAGTGAGGTTCAGAGTTACAACAGTAATTCCTAGATCCTTTTAATAAAAGGAAGCCTCTAATGTATTAAATATCAAATTTCAAACAAAGCAGAGATTTAACTGAGGAGACATCTTAGACTTTCTCTCTCAGTATGGAAAATGCTAATTATATATCTGCTTGATAAAAGTCTACTATATGTCATCAATTTTCAAAGAATTAGAATACAATACCCATAATACTTGAATTATCTTGAACAATTATTCTTTCTTTAAAATATGTCTTATAGAAATATTATGAGGTTCTTCCATCATAAATATCCATTATCCATCCTTGCCTGCCTCTGGTTAATGAAATCCAATTACTCTGTAAAGGAACAGATATCACTTTTTTTTTTGTATTTTTAAAAGGACAAAAAAAGGCACAATTGCAACTCAAACTAAATATCAATAGTCAGAACTTAGTAACAATGAATGAAATGATTAGTTAATACAGGCTAACATTAAACCATTATCCTGTTGATAACATACATTATTTTGTCCTCTAATTCTTCTTCCTCCACTTACTTTTGGGTCATGTCACTATTCTTTAGCACTCCCATCAACTTAATTCCATTGAATTAAAGGTCTACTAAGTATATAGAACTGAACTAAGTGCTGGGAAATATAAAGACAGATCCTATATTGGCAAACCCAAAAAGGAAAAAAAAAAAGGAAACTTTTATTAAATAGTATTGTTCCTTTGAGGTTTTTTTCATTTTTAGGTTTTTGCAAGACAAATGGAGTTAAGAGGCTTGCCCAAAGCCACACAAGCTAGGTAATTCTTAAGCATCTGAGGCTGGATTTGAACTCGGGTACTTCTGACTCCAGGGCCGGTGCTCTATCGACTGTGCCCCCTAGCCCCCCCCTCCCCCTTTGAAGTATTTTTTTAAGGCAAAGGCAAAAAATGTTACTTTAAAGGAAATTTTTAGATTATCTGTAAACTTTACCAATTCATGTTCCCATTAGTATCAAACACCAAAACCACGTCAAACACCAAAACCACATAATAAGATATAGCATGTTTGTTCACAGGCCTATTCCTGAAAAGGAACCTTACTGTGAATAATAAGCTTACAGAGCCTAAGATAGACAAATGTAATTTTATTCCATAAATATAAATTGGTATCAACCTACAAAAGATATAAATGACATGTTGAATTTTTATATCCTTTCAAAACATGATCAATCAAGTATTTTCCCTGTTCAGAAGGAGGAGGTAGTTAAAAATTTTTCTTTCTGGAACTCTAGTTTTTTGGCTCTGAAGAATTAGGGAAATATTTTTTTAGAACAGAAATAGTAGTCATGATTAATTTTTGGTCTATGGATAATCATTCTACTTTCTATTTCTCAACCACACCGAGAAAAGGGAAATTAGGAAAGCAAAGTCCCACTCGCAGGTCCTTCTTAGTTCTCCCATCAGATCTGGGTGAAGGCTTATACTTTGACTTCAGTGAGCCTATGACATCAGTCAATTATCAGTCTTGATGTGGCGGCCATAGAAAAAAATTAGCACCTTATTTAATTCTGCACTTTTAATTGCAGAGGATGATAACAGTACAGGAAGGGATGATAGATTCTTCAATGTTAAGAAACCCAAACCTCCCTTCTATGTTGACTGCCAGAACAAGTCATAGTGGAGAATTCTAAGCTGTTTTTGAGAGCATAATAATCCAGACTCTTTAGAGCCATGTTGGGCATTGTCTATCAGTCTCCAAGCTGCTGCTGGAAAGAAACCATTTTGGGGTTGAGTATTGGGACAGGGATTAACATTCCTTGCTAATATATTATCAAACTACCTTAGCAGAGGCACTGAATGCTTCAATTTGAAGGGCCAGACTCCTGGGGGAACACATTTAGCACATGAGATAAAACTCTAAGGACAATAGGACCCCTCTAATTAAAGCCCCCAAAAGCAATAGGTTGAAGGATCAACCACATTGTTAAAGGAGCTCCAGGGAGTTAGCCTACTAATGTTATTAAGTGCCAATTGTCTGTTTTTGTCATATTGTGAGGTTTTGTTTATATAAACTTATTATCTTGCAAAACCACACTTAGAGAGGGAAAAATGGCACTTAACTTATCCCTGGTAGGCCTACTCCATGCTCCAGCAGTAGTGTCTTTCACTTCAGCATATTATATTCTGGGGGGTCAATCAGAGCTGAAAAAGGACAAGTTAAAGGGAACCTGGAAAGAAAAAAAAGAAAACAGATATTTCCTTTATCTACTAGATGTGTCCCATCTTCTCTGCTGCAGTTCTGGGAGGTATATAGCTTCATAATTTCCTAGTGACTAAAATCCAAACACAGGAAAGGAAACTGGAAGTAGCTACTATTCTCAGAAGCAATCTTGACAAATATAGATCAACAATTGCAAGGGAGCAGCAAGTGCTACCTCATATGAAGGTGATGCCCACTTAAGTGAAGAACTCTGTCCATCAATCAAAGGCCTGGCAATAGAAAGCTTCAAGGTCCTCAGTACCCAGGTTCCTCCTTTGAGATCTTTTGAAAGGAGAACCAGGAAGTTCTTAAATCGGGGCAGCTGCAGTGTTGCTATGGGAACCAAACTTCCCTAGTATTCCCAGGAGTTAAGCATTATCACTGTGGCAATTATAACAGGGGAAAAGCACCCAGAGAGTCTTAGGCAATTCTGGCGAAGGGATGTAGAAACATATAGCTAAGGGTCTCCAGCTAGCGGGGGCTGGCAGGCTCCACAGCCCTAAAGAGGAGTTAGCTCCAGGACTACCACAGGACACATGGAGGGCCTGATTCCCCTGCTCTCAACCCCTGATTGACTCAGCCAGAGGACCCTCAGGACAGGTGCTCCATTTCCCCTTCTACAGCTGAGGATGCTGAGGCCCAGAAAAATGAAATAACTTGCTCAAGGTCCCAAAGGTAAAACCAGATGACAACCTAGGGCTCCTGACTTCACATCCAGGGCTGCCTCCTGATATTTCTGGTGCCGCAAATAATGTTCCAGTCAGTTAAAAGAAAATCAAGCCATGGTATAAATACTTATTGAATTTTGGATTCCAAATCATCTGTAATTTGAAAAAGGGTAAAAAAAAACTTGGATTAGATTTCAATGGTCTTTTCTTTTGCAAGTTTAAAAATATTTTTACATTCACTTCATTTCCAACTATAGTCCTACCTTTACCCAACAAACAAGGTTTTTTCAATGTTTTTGGTATTCATTGAACTATTCTTTAACAAAGGAGTCCCAATATGCAAGTTCTATATACTGAAGAGATATCTTATTTAAAACCCAAGATTTTGAGCTCTTATATATTAAATTAATAATCAATGGGATTTATCACAAATCTCAAATTGAACCAACAATTATTACAGCCCTTAATATTCTAAAATCAGAGGATCTCCCAGTTGGAAGGAACTTCAGAGTACATCAATTTCAACCAATAGCTGGCACAAGAATCCACTCTAAAAAGACCTTACAAGAAATCATTCAGTTTAGTTTGAAGATGACAAGTGTGAGAGAATCCACTGTCTCTAAAGGCAGTTCATTCTATTTCTGAATAGCTTGGTCATTTTTTCCTTTCATTAAGCCTTTATTGATCTCTGCAACTTCCACTGATTGTTCCTACTTCTTCCTTCACTTCTGGGTCAAGAAGGACAAATTAATTATTTTCTCACACAATACCTCTTCAAATATTTGAAGGCAGCTATTACTAGCTACTACCTTTAGTTTTCATTTTACAATTAACTTGTCAAAATTCAAGTAACTGATCCTTGAATACCATGACTTCAAAGCTCATTACATCTTAGACATTATGACTTATCAAAGTTCTTCCAAAAATGAAAATGAATACAATACCACAGACCTGATCTTGACTAGGGTAGAGTATACTAAGGACTGCTACCTCCCTAGTCTCAGCCTATGTTTCTTCTCATTACAGCCCAAGACAGAATTAGCTTTTTGGAATGCCATATCATCACCTGGACCCAGCTTTTCAAGCAATTCCAAATCCCTCATGTTCCTTTCTAAACCCTCATTTCCCTACTTTGGTGAGTGATTAGTCACCATTTTGACATGATCTAAATGACCTATTTCTAATGGCTCTGATGATTAGAAGTCAAATAATCCTGCTAAAAAAGAAAATAAGGATCATCTGGTATGAGTTAGTCTTGATGCAGCCACAGGTTTTTTTTAAAGCAGTTTCTTTTTCTAAATATTCATTAACCATGCCCCCTTTAATAATCCATCCTAGAAATTATTTGGGGATCCAAGTAAAGCTTACTGAAGTGAAATCAAGTCATCTTTTTGCAAAGGGTTATAGCAATTACTCCATGTCTTAGCCATACTATTCTAACAACCCATTCCCACTAAAAATTGGGAGCAGGTTAAACATCCAATTAAAAAAAAATCCCTTAACTTAGAATCAGTATGGTATTCGAAGACAGAAGTGTGGGGGGTAATCTTATTTCCATGTAAATATATTATGTAACTGTTCCCTTTACCTTCTGGACCCAAATTTAATGCCCCGTAAGATCATGGGCTTAGATGAGGTGATCCCAAGGTTTCCTTTCAGGATAATGGCCCTATGGAATCATTCACAATATCAAACAAGAAACAGAAAACCCCCATTATTTTTACACTGCTTTAGGGTTTATATAGTTTATAGAGTTTCTATAACTAGAAAGTTAAAGTATTACTCTCCAACTTTATAAATGAGGAAATAGGACCAGATACTTGCTCAGGATCCTGTAATCAATAGCCTCTGTACCCAAGACTCAAATTCAGGCCTTCTAATACTCAACTGTTTTTCTATTTGCTATTTAAAAAGAATACAACAAATCATGACTTTTTTTTTTGAAAAAAAAGAGGCTATTTCATTTAATACACAAAGAACAACTAGCTGCCCCTTTGAACCTGTATTCTTGGTATATCTTGCAGTAGCAACCAGATCTATGTTTTCATAAGTGAGTTGGTTCTAGTTAAGAAATCCTCTCCCAATGTAGTATGGCACCTTGGAGATTTTTCTTAAGGTCATACATTGATTAAAAGATAGTATTCTTTGTTCTATAACCTTTGAAGGCTGAAACAGAGTTAACCCAAATCTGCAAATGTCCTGTGTCACAAAGAAATTGACATCTGGACCTGTCTTTGCTGAAACTTCAGCTGATTAAAGTGTGGGACTATGTTGCCAAAAATGAAATTCTTAAATGAAAATGTTTCTTCAGTTTAATATTCTTACTATACTTGCTATCTGGAGTAACCTCAAAAATATTATACTTCCCTCCATTATCATCTCCAGAGAGGCTGCTAGGTGGTGCAGTGAATAGGGCATTGGTCTTGGAGTCAGGAAGATAGGAGTTCAAATGTGACCTGGGACACTTGACTCTTAACTAGCTATGTGACCTTGAGCTAATCACTTAACCCTGATTGCTCACCTCTGGAGGTCAACTCTAGTTGTCCTGATTTATATCTGTCCACTAGACCCAGATGGCTCTGGAGGAGAAAGTGAGGCTGGTGACTTAGCACAGCATCCCCTCAAGTTAAATCCAATTCATGTGCTTGTCATGGCATCACCTCCCCTGATATCATGGTCTTCTTTGAGGATGAAGAACAAACATTATTATCCTCTCTAGAGTTTGACTACAGAATAAGGTCAGGTTACTATACATAGAAGATTGACAATATTCATGAAGTGGTTATTTTTTCAAGAACTTCAGAAAGAGACTAGGTCTTGTAATTTAAACGAACATCTAAAAAGTAAATGTCAAAACAAAAGATTTTTTAAAAATCTTTTCTTTGTGCCTTCTTCAATCCTCATCTTGCCAGGAAATTTATCTTTTTAGAAACAGCTAGGAACTTAAAAAAATTTTTTTCCTCAGGCTTTATTGTGGAAAGGTGGGGGGGGAAAGCTTCTTGGTTTTTCTTTAAAGTTTTCCTAACATTTTTCTGAGCCTTGAAACTAGGCCAAAAAGGGGGGGGACGACTAAATGACTGATCTCCTATAGATATGTAAAATGCTGTAACTTAAAATATGGATGGATTAGGAGACAGATTTAAAAAGGAAGGATTTTTGCACATAATATGGTAAAATAATACAATTTTCCCCCTAGAAAATCAATTGAGTTACTTGGGCAATAAGACAGACCAATTATGTACCACAAGGGGGCTTGATGGAGCTTAAGATACTATTTCTGATAGGAGCAACAAACTTGGTTAGTGGACAAATAAAAATGAAAATAACTTCTCAAATTTAGGGAAGCCTTTTAACATATGTACTGTGACTATCTTCCAAGAATACACCTAATCCATTGCTGAGCTTATCTGCAGCCTGCTCCAGTTCTAATATAATAAATATGGCATTTAATTCCAGGTCAATGTAAAGATCCTAAGACCTAATCATCTTATAGCTTCATATCCAGCCCTATCACAATCAGGTTGCTGAGCAGTCCATGATCTAAACAGCAACCCCAAATAACCCAGTAAAGTTTATTGATGCTCCAGCTGGTAAACTACAGTCTTTTAAGGTTAAAAGACTAGAAAAATTTCAAGAGTCATTAAATAATAGCAATGACTGTTAACCATATAACCAGTAACTGTTAATCTAAAGAAACTTCTTTTAAAAAAGAGCTTATGCTTTTCCACCTGTCTTTAAATCACATTTATACAAGAGGTAGAGAAAAAAAACAAAGTCTCTCTTCTAAGAAATACAATAACAAAGAAAAAGCTAACTTAGATTTCAAAACTGCTCAACAAACTTGATCGTTTTAACCTAGTTGCTGGTTTGATGCAAGTTTTACAGAATAATTTTGACCCTTCTTGTTAAGTATCAAAATTGATTCCCAAGGTGTTTTGAGGACATTAACATTAGTCCCTGGAGCTTTAAGTCATTCAGGTTCTATCTAGAAAGCCATCAGTCATAAGCAAACTTGTTTAGAACTGAAAGGAACCTTATGTGCCCAGAGAAAGTTTTGTTAAAAGGATAAAGATAAGGAGAAAATTCTCTAGAAAGTGTGTTGGGTAGATGGTTTGAAGAAATGAAGAGAAAATCTGGAAAGAACAGGTTTGAGAAGGTGGATACTATAAGAAAGTTATTCACTACTGAGGAGCATGAGATTCCCTCATTTTCATTCATCAAAGTGGGGAAGAGGCAAGGCATGGTAGCACATACTAATAATCCCAGTTACCAGGTAGGTTTAACTGATCTAATCTCTGGCACAGTATGAGTGCTGAAACTATAGCTAAGGAGAACAGAGTTCAAATCCAGTTTCAGATATTTATTAGCTATATATGACCACATGCAAATCACTTAACTCTTGTATTTTCAGTATTTTCAACTGTAAAGTGTCTTCCAGGGTTGTTGTGAGGACCAGGGTTGTTTGTTAAAATGCTTAGCACATTGTCTGGCATACAGTAGGAACTAAAGAAATGCTCTTCCTGTTCCCACCCACCCAGCCCCCTTACAAAGGCTGAACTGCAAGGGCCTTAGCTGATCATGTGTCCAAATCAATATGATCAGTCTTTCAGAGTTGGGGATGCTATCAGACACCTAAGGAAGCAGCCCAGGTCAGTATCAGAGCAAGTCAAAGGTCCAGACCCATGAGGAGCTACTGTACCCTCAACCTGAGAGAGAGAGAGAGAGAGAGAGAGAGAGAGAGAGAGAGAGAGAGAGAGAGAAAGAGAGAGAAGACCTAATCTTCAGAAATAAAAAAAAGTGGGGTGATGAGGCTGTAGAAGGAATGTAAATAATTAAAGCATCATTCAGAGGCTCACACTAGCTAAGGAACCCGCTCAAGGTCTCATAACTAGTTAATAACAACATTATTTAGAGTACGGTAACAACAAGAAATCTCACTTTCTTAAATGTTCTCTAGCTCTGAAAGTTTGTCTAGACTTCCCAATTCCCATTTCCCAATTAAATGAGAAGTGGAATTGTATTGGACAATGAAACTACAGAAACGAACCCCCAAAATACACTACTAGACACTGCTACTAAGGTCCAACTATGATTCCTTACCTTGGCAAAGAAGTGAATCTGATTTGTTGAAGGTTATGCTAGCTGAGTCTAAGTCCTAGCAGCATGTACTAAAGTTGGAGCTAGTATAGATAGCATAGTGCAACTGAAAAGGCACTAGGCTGGGAATCTCCAAGTCCAGAGTTCTAATCCCACCTTACTTAAAAGTACTAGCTACCAAGTCATTGAACCTCTTCTGTGTCTCAAGATTCTCATCTCCAAATTGAGAATAAAAAACCCTGGGCTATCTATCTTACAGGGTAGAGGAAAAAATCAAAGGAGATAAGATTTTATATATATAAAGTTTCATGCAAAACTTAAAATTTCTATGCAAATACTGTGTTCTTATTGTTATTATCATAACCATCACCATCTCAGGATCAGTCTAAGTTCAGAGAGGCCCATTATCAGGCTGGCTGAAGCCACTATTAAAGAATATCTAATAAGTCCCAAAGGAGTTGCAATTCAGTAAATAGAACAAAACAAACATGAAATCACAGATCCTTTAAATATTGCTGAGTAATCTTTAGAGATTAATATTCAATTAAAAATGGTCAACTCTCTGGGGCAGCTAAGTGGATAGAGCACCAGCCCTAGAGTCAAGAGTATCTGAGTTCAAATCCAGCCTCAGACACTTAATTACCTAGCTGTGTGGCCTTGAGCAAGCCACTTAACCCCATTGCCGTGCAAAAATAACAAAAACAAAAAAAGGTCAACTCTCAATACAAAAAAAAGTCTCAATTTCTTCTCTGCAAGAAACAGAGGTAGCAAAGCATGGAACAAAGAGAATTGATTACATGAACATGAATCTAATACTGATTTAGCTGAGAGACTTTAAGGAAATCCTTTTCTAATTCTGGATTTCAGCTGCATCAGTTATATAATAAAGGAGCTGGTTGAGATGAATCTATTTGTTGCAAATTTTATCCTTGCTTTTTATTTGACTATTAGCCTACTCTGGTACCACAAGTCAGAAATGGAAAGAGCATGTTATAAAATAAATCAGGAATATAGAATAAGACTTAGAGATTATTTGCCTAATCTTAACAAGCAGTGAGGAAAATTATTCTTTTTTCTATACTATATAACAAGCTTTAAAAATGTTTCCAAGAATGCAAAAAAAAATTTCTTTTAAAGCTTGCAACAATTATTTAACAAGAACTCACCAGTCTTATATATTGGTAAGATACTTTATAAATATTGACTTTTCATATGTGACAAAAAAGTATTTTTTAAAGACACTGAACTTTATTCCTCCATAGATACTTGATAAAATCAGCTAAAAACTTACTGACAATTTGAATAAATGTTTAGATAATGATTGTTCCTAAAACTGACATATAAATATACTTTAATTTTATAACATTATTCAGGAACATTAAAGTCAGGTTGATTGAGTTATCCCTCTTCCCAAAACAGAGAGAACATGAGGGGCAGAGATCTAAGTTCCATCAATTAGCCTCAGGCACTCCCTTGAAGCCACCATTCTCCCCTCACTCCTTTCCTTCCCCAGTAATGTGTAGAGTGTTTTAATTCTTGCCCCAAGCCAAAGCTGGTTTTCTAATTACATAGTTTAGGGCCTCACCCTTCATCTGAATTATCAAAAGAATCTCTTTTTAAAGTATTTAAAACATTTTTCAAAAAATCAAATATTTATTTATTTATTTTTCCAATTACATACATATGCAATGGTGGCTCAACAATCATTTTTCACCAAGGCTTTGAGTTTTACATTTTTCTCCCTCCCTCCGATCGCTTCCCCATTTCACCAGAAAGTGATCTAAACACAGATCCTTATTAATCATGATGTAAAAGAAGAATCAAATTCAAATGGGAAAAAACTTCCAAACATTAAAGATAATAAACTTTAGTCTGCATTCCACAGTTCCTTTTCTGAATATGTACAGTATTTTCCATCACAAGTCTTTTAGAATTGTCTTTAATTATTATACTGCTGAAATGAACAAGTTGATCATCACCCAATCTTGCTGTTAGTTCTGCTCACTTTACTCTATACCAGTTCATGCAAGCCTTTTTTTTTAAGGTTTTTTCAAGGCAAATGGGGTTAAGTGGCTTGCTCAAGGCCACACAGCTAGGTAATTATTAAGTGTCTGAGGCTGGATTTGAACTCAGGTACTCCTGATTCCAGGGCCAGTGCTCTATCTACTGCGCCATCTAGCTGTCCCTCATGCAAGTCTTTACTGGTTATTCTGAAAACCCATTCCCTTGTGTTTATAGAATAATAGTGTTCGATCATCTTCATATATAGCACAATTTGTTTAGCCATCCCTCAATTGATGAGCTTTCCCTCAATTTCCAATCCTTTGACATTATGAAAAAAGCTGCTATAAATATTTTTGTACAAAATAGGATTTTTTTACCCTTTTTTGTGATCTCTTTGAAATGCAAACACAGTAGTGGTATTACTGGATCAAGGTAATGGGTGTAATCCAAATTGGCTCTCCAGAAAGGATCAGTTCATAACTCCACCAACTATGCATTAGTGTCCATTTTTCCCATATCCCCTCCAACATTGATCATTTTCCTTTTTAATCATATTGGCCAATCTGATAGGTGTGAGATGGTACCTCAGAGAGTTGTTTAATTTGCATATAAAGTTTTAAAATTAAAATTTTTAAACAAAATTTTGCCATTCCCACTTCCTGTGCCTAGAAAACTGGTGGGAAAATTCCTGTTAAATCAAAACAAATTCCCACATAAACAAGTCATGCTCCAAAAAAAGGGAGGAAGAGGGCTCAAATCGTACTCTGAATTCAACACTGTTTTATCAGAAGGTGATTTACCATGAGCCTTTTGAAAATGTAATGATTATGTTGAATAGAATTAATTTCCTATGTCTTACAAAGTTGTTTGTCATTACAATATTGCTTCCATTAAATAAATTGTTCTCTGTTTTTTTCACATCACTTTGCATTCAGTTTCCATTCCTTTCATCATTCTCTTCAGTACAATATTTCATCACATTTTTATAACATTAGCTTTTCATCATTCTACAACTGATGAAGATTCCCTCAAATTCTAATTCTTTACCATTACAAAAAGAGCTGCTATAGACATTTTTATACATCCTTAAGAGTTTATTTTGCTTAGGACTAATTTCTCTGTAAATCTGCCCTTTCTCCCTTCTTTTTGTCTTATTATATATTTTTATGTATGCTATATACTTTATTTAGGCTGTCAGTTTTATTGGCATATAATGGAATAAAATCATTAATAATAATTTATTTCTTCCTCATTAGCTGTGAATTCCTCCTTTTCATTTTTGATAATTTAGTACTCTAGTTTTTAAAAAATTATGTCAATGGTTTTTTAAAGTCAGCTCCTAGTTTTATTTATTAATTCATTAATTATTGTTTTCAATTGTTAGTATTTTTTTATTTTTAGGATTTCTAATGTGGCATTTAATTAGGGGATTTAAATTTGTTAGATCTTATAGTTATTTTTTTAAGTTGCATTTCAAATTTATTCATCTTACTGATAAAAGTGTTTGGAGAAAT
This sequence comes from Macrotis lagotis, assembly GCF_037893015.1. Taxonomy (NCBI): domain Eukaryota; kingdom Metazoa; phylum Chordata; class Mammalia; order Peramelemorphia; family Peramelidae; genus Macrotis; species Macrotis lagotis. The sequence goes on along the minus strand of NC_133660.1, from coordinate 225,764,227 downwards.
AAATTTTCTCTTAAGGACTGCTTTGGTTGCATTCTAAAAAGTTGAGCATGTTGTCATTGTGTCTGTATCTTTAGTTAAATTTCTGATTTGTTTCTCTGATTTGCTTGTTGATCTACTCATTCCTTAGGATTAAGTTATTTAGCATCTAATTTTAATAATTTATTTAGTAACTTTAATGATTATAATTTTTAATTGTATTGCAGTACATAAAAGATTTAAAGATAAAAGATTTAAAAAGTGTTTAATATTTCTGCTTTTTTGCATTTGCTAATGAGGTTTTGTGCCCTAATACTTGGCCAATTTTTGTGAACGTGTCATACATAGATTAGAAATATGTATACACCTTTTTATTCCCATTCAGTACTTTCCAGAGAGCTATTATATCTGGTTTTTCTAAAAACATATTTAGGTTTTTCACTTGGGGAGGGAGAGTATTTTTGGGGGGGTCATTTATCTAGGTCTGCTTAGTGTAAACTAAAAAACTATTATAATGTTACTAATCTATTTCTGATTGGTAATATTTAAATTTGTATATAAGTATTGAGATGCCTTGACATTTAGAATGTATATATTTGGTACTGATGTTAATTCATTTTCTATGATCTTTCAGCAAAATGTAATTTCCCTTTTTATAAAATTAAATCTCTTTATACTGTTGCTTTTATGGGATCATGATATTCTTCAGGTTTTTTTTTAACTTCAGCTGAAACATAAAAGGTTCTAGTCCTTTATTTTAGATGTATAACTTTGTTTCAAGAGTATTTTACAAACTATATCATTGGATTATGCCATTTAATTCATTTTGCTCTCTTTTATTTTATGAGTTCGTTTTTGTAAAGAAGACAGTAGTGAGGAGAGAGCTCAACACCAGTGCTCTTGATGATGATGATGATGATGATGATGATGATGATGATATTTGTCCTTCATTCTCAAAGAAGACCACGAATGATGTCAAGGAGGTGAAACTATAACATACAAGAGAATTGGATTTGAGTGAGGGGCATTCTATATTAAGTCACACACCTCACTTTCTCCTCAGAAGCAATTTGGGTCCAGTAGCAAGATATGGATCAGAACCAATGGAGATGGCCCTGGATTCAAGGCAATCAGTGTTAAATCATTTGCCCAAGGTCACACAGCAGGTAAGTGTCAAATGTCTGAGACCACATTTGAACCCAGATCTTCCTAACTCTAGGGTTGGTGCTTTATCCACTGCCTCATTATTTTTGTCCAGAGCCCAACAATAGGTTCTTATCTCTTTCTTTCTTTTCTTTTAGGCCCCTCCTCCACATATAGCTTCCTTAGAATTTTTTTTAATCAATAATCCTTCCCTTAATCTATTTTCTGTTGTATCTTTCCTTTTCCTTTTATTTTCTGGCTGAGTGGAGAGAGAGAGAGAGAGAGAGAGAGAGAGAGAGAGAGAGAGAGAGAGAGAATTTTCTTCCATCTAACCAATTCAGAGAAACAGAGTCTCTTACATCCCTCCCTCCATTTTATAGTCTTGCACATTCTGATTAGATGAGAAAATTTTTCATATCTTTCCTCTCCCCAGTATATTCCTCTTCCTTTCTGTTATTCTTTTAAGATCATACAAATATATGGACCTCTCCTAGTCCCTTTGTCTACTTTGACTTTCTCTTTGAACCTTGATAATGAGAGATTTCTAAGGGAATATATGTATCATCTCCCCAAAATAGAATGTAAATAGTTTATATTTATTTAGTCCCTTATGAAGGCTTGCTTATATATTCTTGTTGTTGTTTATTAATGTTCCTATTGACCCCTGTCATTATAATTCAAAGTTGTCATTCAGTCTTGGTCTTTTCAGTAGGAATATTTATGAATCTATTCCCACCTCCCCCATATCCCCCAGAAGATTATACTCAAGTATTGCTGGGTAAATATTCTTGGATGTAATCAAGAGTTTTTGTCTTCTGGAACATAGCATTCCAAGCTCTTTGCTTCTTTATAGTGATGGCTCCTAAATCATGTGTAATCCTGATTTTGACACCTCAGTATGGAATTCTTACGTTCTTGGTTACTTGGACTATTTTTCTCTAACCTGGAAGCTCTGGATCGAGTTATAATTTTCCTGAAGGTTTCTTCCAGGAGATAGGAGGTGAGTTCTTCCTATTTCATCTTCTGATTCTAAGAAATCTGGGCAATTTTCATTTAAGCTTAAAAATAAGATGTCTAAGCTCATAATTTGATCAAAGCTTTTACGTAGTTAATTGATTTTCTTTACACTTGTTTTCTAGGTCAGTTGTTTTTGCTATGAGATTCCTTATTATATCTTCCTATGTAGGAACTAAGTAGAGTTTAGCCTTAAGTCTCTTATGATTTCCCTTTCCTGTTTACTTCTTTATGCTTCTTTGAGTCTCATATTTGAATGTCAAATTTTCTAGTCAGCACTGATCTTTTCATCAAGAATACTTGAAAATTTTATATTTCATCAAATATCAATTTCCCTCCCCATCCCACCAAAGGATTCAGTTGGGTTTTTTTTAGGTTTTTGCAAGGCAAACAGGGTTAAGTGGCTTGCCCAAGGCCACACAGATAGGTAATTATTAAGTGTCTGAGACCAGATTTGAACCCAGGTACTCCTGACTCCAGGGCCAGTGCTTTATTCACTATGCCACCTAGCCGCCCCTATATTCAGTTCTGATTGGTAAATTATTCTTGATTGTAATCCTAGCTCCTTTACCTTCTGAAATACCAGATTTCAAAGCCCTCTTGTTTTTATTCTTTACCTGGGAACTCTGGAATTTGACCAAAACATTCCTGAGACTTGTTATTTTGGAATCTCTTTTTGGGAGGTAATCGGTAGATTCTTTTAATTTCTCTTTTACCCTCTGGATCTAAGATAGCAGGAAAGTTTTTCTTCATCATCATTAGGCTCTTTCTATGACTATGGCTTTCAGGTAGTCCAATAATTCTTAAATTACCTCTTCCTGATATATTTTCTAGATCAGTTGTTTTTGCCATGAAATAGTTCACATTTTCTTCTATTTTTTTCCATTCTTTTGATTTGATTTTATTGTTTGTTGAGGACATAAGGTATTATTTGTGTCCATTCACTCAATTCTAATTTTTAAGGAATTGCATTCTTCAGTGAGATTTTTGTACCTCTTTTTCCATGTAGTCAATTTTGTGTACAATTTTTAAGTTCTTTACCACAGGGAATTTTGGTACCTCCTTTTTCATTTGGCCTATTCTGCTTTTTAAGGAGTCCTTTCCTCAGTGAAGTTTTGTTCCTCATTTACTATTAGGCCAGTTCTGTTTTTAAGCTGTTATTTATTTTCTTCAGTATTTCTTTTTTATTAAACTGCTAATTTTCTTTTTTAAAAAATCTTTATTTAAGGCAATGAGGTTAAGTGACTTGCCCAAGGTCACACAGATAGGATTTGAACTTCAGGTCCTCCTGACTCCAAGTTCAATGCTCTATTATTGTGCCACCTAGCTGCCTCTAATTTTCTTTTCCTGATTTTCTTGCAGCACTCTTATTCTTTTCCCAATTTTTTCTCTACTACTCTTATCTGTTTCTTTAACTCTTCCGAGAATTGTTCTTGTGTCAGGTTCATTTTTCTTTGTTTGTAGCTGTTTTCACATTATTTTCTAGTTTATTTCTTAGTCTTTTCCACCACTATATTAGATTTTTATGGTCAATTTTTGTTATTGTCAGCTCATTTTTCCAGCCTATTTCTTAACTTTGAACTTTATATTAAAGTTGGCCCCTGCTCACCTGAGGGTGGGGAGACACTGGTCCAAGCTTAGGACTTTTAGTACCATTGTTTTCAGAGCTATTTCTGGGGCTCTGCAAGTTTTTGGAGCTTCTAACATAGAGTGGGAGAGATGTGGTCACTGCTTTCCTGGTCTGCTCTCCAGTCTTCACCCAGGAAAGGTTCCTGGTTGTCTATAGCCACAAGTACTAATACTCTTCTTTGTCTAAACTGTGACCAGGATCCCTTCTCCCTTGTAACTAACATCCTAGAGATCCCCTCTGCCTTGGAACTGCAACCTTGAACAATGTATGGATAACAGGGTTACCAATCAGAGCCAGCTGAATCCAGTGCCAGCAAAGAGTTCTCTGTAATCTCTTTTTGTCCAACTGTCTTACCCGCTTAGAGAGCCCTGGGGTAAGAGCTTCCAAGACTGCTGCTGTTGCTGTGGCTGCTGCATATAGGGGCTCCTCCAGAGAGGCCTCCACCCTGATGTCACAAACTTCTTTTGCTGACCTCTTAAATTTTTCTAGGCCAAAAAATATCTTACCTTGACCTTTTGTTGGCTCTGCCATTCCTAAATTTGATTTGAAGTGCTATTTTAAAGTTGTTTGGAGGAGAATGCTGAGTCAGTCCAAATGGATTGCCCCTTACAAAGTTCATCTCAAGTTACCTCTTAAAACAGCTGCTAGTGTAGTCCATTCATTCAAATATTTTGTAACCATTTTGTATGTATTTGTAAGCATGTTGCTTCTTTAGATAGAATGTAAACTCCCTTAGGGTAGGAGCTATTTAATTTTGATTTTGGACCTCATCATTAGCACAGTTACTGCTTGGCTGATAGCAGGCATTTAAATCATTACTTATTGATTGATGGATCAATCTTATTTCAGATCTTGAATCAGGAGAGATTTGGTTCTACAATGTGGAAATTGTTGCTGAAAAAGTTCCATCTACTTGATTCTCACTACTCAATTCCACTGTAGCTACTCACAGAGGTGGTCAGACCTGTAAATTTGCTATCATCTACAAATGATTGATTTTCATGCTTAAGAATTTTGAAAATCATTTATTTAATCACTATTTCATATAACTTCATCTCTTTATACACCTTAAACTAATCCTTCATCTTTACCATTACCTCTAAACTACTTCAGGACTTTCCTGGACCATAATCCTGTGTACCTATACTTTCCTCTCTCCCCATTCTAGACCCTTTAGTGAAATAATGCAATGTTAATACTATACTCTCAAATCCCTTCTTCCCTTCCTGGATGACTTGCACTAAGAGCTGTAAGATATGAAACTGTTGATTGGGACAACTACAAATTTATGCTATCTAATCTCTACTGGGTTTTTAAGGCACCTAATGTAGTCTCTTTTCCATTCACAAAGTTATTGTCCCAAACTATCTTTTCTCTACTCCTTATCAACCTTAGCAGCTCCCTTCACCTCCCCCCACCCCCATCCCTACCTTTTTCAATTGAGGATACAAAGTCATTCTTCACCAGAAAAACCCTGAGGTTATTCAAGTTATTCAAGCCTCTTTTGACCATTCCAAGTCCCCAGACATCATTCTCCACCACTTCTTTCACTCTAATCTCTGATGAAGAGTTGTCCCTTCTTTTTTTTCTCTCCTTACTCTCGTTCACCCCTCATATACAATAAATTATCAAATCTTTGTTTCTTTGTCTATAACATCTCTTGAATTTACCTAACTTCTTTCATCTGATACTGCTACCATCCTAATTCAGGCTCTCATCAGCTATAACTTGAAATAACTGCAATAGACCCCTAATTAGGCTTCCTTCCTCAAAGTGTCTTCTTATCCCAAATCATCCTCCACAGAATCAAGTAATTTTTTTCTAAAGTGCAAGTCTGATCCTGCCATTCTTCCTATTGAATAAATTCCAGGGGTTCCCAATTGTCTTTGCTCAAGCATAAACTTCTCTGTGGGATGTTTTCATGATCTGGTCCCTTCTCTTTTTCCAGTATTCTCACATTTCCCTCCATGTATCCTATGATTCAGTCATATTGGCCTATTTTCTGTTCTTCATATGCACTGCTTCCCATTTCTGTGCCTTTTCAGTAGCCATTTCCCTGTCTTAGAAGACTCTCCCTCTTCACTTCTGCCTCTTGGAATTCCTTGATCCCTTCAAAACTCAGTTCAGGATGCTTTTTCCTAGTCTCTCCAGCTGACAGTGTCTTCCCCTCTAAGGTTTCTTGCAACTACTCAGTATTATTGTACACACACACACACACACACACACAGAGTTAGTCTCCTCAGTATGTAAGTTTCCTAGAGGTAAGGATTGTTCTTATTTTTTCTTCGTATCCTCACGCTTTAGTACATAAAGAATAATAATTGTTTTTTGAGTGACTAAACAAGTCACCACTGAGCACTGTAAGTCAGTTTTATGATAACCTGACCTACATTATTAGCACTGATGACCAAGTGTCAAAATCATATTTCAGTAGTAAAAATAAATAATTTGCTGTACTTATAATAATGATAAGACATGTTTCTATTTGGTTTTGAGATTTTAAAAGTGCATTTCTCACAATGACCCTGAGAAGTAGCAATAGTTGTTTTTGTGGTATCATTTCAGTCATGTCTCTTTGTGAACCCTTCTGAAGTTTTTTTGGGGAAAGATAACTGGAATAGTTTGCCATCTTCTCCAGTTCATTTTGCAGATGAGGAAACTGAGGCAAACAGGGTTAAGTGACATGTTCAGGATCATAAAGCTAGTAAATCTCTGGGGCTGGATTTGAATCCAGGAAGGTGAGTCTTTCTGACTCCAGAAATGGTGCTCTATATACTATACCACCTCACTACCCAAATAATCTATAGTGACCTTTGATTTCATGGGTGGATGGAATTCCTGGGTAAGAAAACACTTTATCAATACAGTGCATCATCTTTTCATACAAATAAAGACAAATTTACACAACTGGAAAAATGTCAATTGCTCATGGTTAAATCAAGCTAATATAATAAAAATACAATTCTACCCAAAGTAAATTATTCAGTGCCATACCAATCAAACAACCAAATAACTATTTTATTGAACTAGGAAAAAAAATAGTAAAAAAGTTCATCTGGAGTAATAAAAGGTCAATGATATCAAGTGACCTGATGAAAAAAAGATATAAATGAAGGTGGCCTTGTTCTACCAGATCTAAAACTGTACTATAAAGCAGCAGTCATCAAAACTGCCTGGAGCTGGTTAAGAAATGGGAGTAATGGACCAGTGGATTAAGAGAGGTTCAAAAGAAACAGTAGCAAATGATTACATTAATCTACGGTTTGACAAACTAAAAGACATTAGTTTCTGGGATAAGAAGTCACTATTCAACAAAATTGTTGAGAGAATTGGAAAATAGTATGGCAAACACTAGGTCTAGATCTAAAAGTCACACCCTTTACCGAAATAAGGTCAAAATAGGTATGGAATTAGACATAATTGGCAATACCCCAGACCAATGAACAAATCAAGAAATATTCAATCTGTAAGATCTATGGAAAGGGGAAAAATTTATGACCAAACAAGAAATAGCATACATTATAAATTGCAAAATGGATGATTTTGGCTATATTAAATTAAAAAGGGTTTGCACTAATAAAACCAATGCTGCCAAGATTAGAAGGAATTCAGAAAGCTGGGAAACAATTTTCATAGCTAGGGTTTCTGATAAAGGTTTCATTTCTAAAATATATAGAGAACTGAATCAAATTTATTACAAGTCATTCCCCAATTGATAAATGGTCAAAGGACATGAACAAGCAGTTTTCAAACAAGGAAATTAAAGCTATATATAATCATATGAAAAAATGTTCCAAATCATAATTGATTAGAGAAATGCAAATTAAAACAACTATGAGTTAATTCCTCACATTTATCAAATTGGTTAAGATGACAAAAAGGGAAAATGATCAATGTTGGAGACTGTGGGAAAACTGGGATATTGATACACTGTTGATGGAATTGTAAACTAATCCAATACTTCTGGAGAACAATAAGGAACTATGCTCAAAGAGCAATAAACCATATCATTCCCTTTGACCCAATCATATCAATACTAAGCCTATATCCAGAAGAAATCATAAAAAAATGAGAAATGTCCCATGTGTTCCAAAATTGTCATAGCAGCTCTTTTTGTGGTGACAAAGAACAGGAAATTGAGGGGATTCCTATCAATTGAGGGATAACTGAACGAGTTATAGTATATGAATGCTAATGAAGTACTATTGTTCTATAAGAAATCATAACTAGTCAGACTCTTTAGAGAAACACTGATTTCAGGACCTAATGCTGAACAAAGGCAGCAGAACCAAGTATTATACACATTAACAACAACATTGTGACTTGATCAACTTTGATGGATGTAGCTCCTCTCTGCAGTTCAGAGAACTAGAACAATCCTGAGAGACTTGTTATGTGCAATGCTATACACATCCAGATGAAGAAAACAAAAAAAAAAAAAACTACAGAATTTCAATGAACACTATGTTCACTTTTTAAAAATTTCTCTTATGTTTTTTCTTCTTATTTCATGGTTTTCTTTCTTTTCCCTTAGTCCTAATTCCTCATACAGAAAATGATTAATTTGTAAACCTGTTAAACACAAATTATGTTACAATGTTCACCACACTGTTTGCCACTGAGAAGAGGGGGGTGGGGGTGGGAAGGGAAGGTGGAAGGAAATTATGTAATTTATAAATATGCATATGCATGTGGATGAATATTGAAAAACTTTCTTACTATATAATTGGAAAAATAAAATATCAATTGGGAAAAAATCAAGAAAAAAGCAAAACCAACAAATACAACTAATTATCTTCTATATAAAACATTTCACACCTATAGTCTCCTCACCCCCTTTAATAAAAGGAGGGAGATGAGTTTACTGGTCTCATCTCTGGGACCTAGAGATCATCACACCTCTTTCAATTTATTTTTCTTTTAATTCTTTTAGAAACTGCGATTTTAACAAGAATTACTTAGTTTTACATACTTGATGAGAATGCTGATAAGTTATACAAGTTAGGGGAAACAACTCCATTCATCAGAGCCAAGCTAGGGAAGTGCCAATTTTCAAGCAGAAGTAAATCAAATTTTTGTCAAACTTCCTGATTAGAACTGCTAGAATATAAGTCAAATCTATAATGAAATGTAAACATTTAAGGTTTAAGTACTACTTCTGATTAATGGAAAATCTAAATGAAATAATTTTAAGTTACCTTTTCATGAATTTCTTGTGTGGACTGTGCATCACAAAATGCCACTGTAGCTACATCTTTCAGAATAGGCATTTCTACTGTACAATCTCGGCCATCCAGTAAAGCTACCAATGGACGTGGGTGCATGGGCCCATTCATGATTGGAGGTCGAATGCCTAGAAAGGAATAAAGAAGAACATTAACCTTATATTCAGCAAAATTATTTTAAAAATCCCAACCCTGACTATTGTTTACTGTGTTGGCAAATTAAAAAAAAAAAAGAATAAATTTAAAATATTGCAAGTCCTAAGTTTGCCTTGGAAACAAAATCATTTCAGGTGAGAGGGTAGGAAGGAAGAAAGATAAGTGTAAAACTGATCAAGAAGACTGTCTGCTGGCTAAAGCACTTTGTTCTGTTGCCAAATGGGACATGGCATCACTGTAAACAAAAGCAGCCCCTGATCCCCAAACTGCACAGGGACTAAGTTGGCACCACAAGGCTTCTCCCACACAGACAGGTCCAGGCAAATAAAAGCAGGCCCTGGGGAATTTGGAAGGGATATAGGCCAACTCAAAAGGAAGGCACTCAGAGTATTATTTGCTTTGCAATATCTCAGGTAGGGATTTATCCTGCAAGGAACAATGTTCCAATGTTGGAATTCAGGAAAAATAAGATGAAAACAAATGCTAAAAATTTTAAGATAACCTCAGGTTAAAATAAAATTCTATATTTCAACCATAGTTGAGGCTTCCTCACTCTGTCAAATCAACCATTTGTATGTAGTATACAAACAAGAATTTTATGAGCTTTAAAAGACCATCCAAGGGGCGGCTAGGTGGCATAGTGGATAAAGCACTGGCCCTGGAGTCAGGAGTACCTGAGTTCAAATCCGGTCTCAGATACTTAATAATTACCTAGCCGTGTGGCCTTGGGCAAACCACTTAACCCCATTTGCCTTGCAAAAAAAAAAACAAAACAAAAAAAACCCCTAAAAGATCATCCAAATGTTTCTTTTCTACCATGTATTAAAAGAATATAAGGAGTTCTGTAACTACATAATGTATCATAAGGAGAAAATGAATAAAGAAATGTAATAACAAAAAACAAAATATCCAAATATATATTTAAGCTTCTACCATAATATCCAAATTGCTCTAAAGAAATCTCAGGGACGGATAAGGAGAAAAAAAAAACTAAAACATAACACTTTCTTATTCATTTAAAAAAATGAACAAAACCCAAATCCTTTTGGCTTAATATACCATACACCTCATTTATTTGACATCATTAGGGAGTAATTATTCTTCATAATATTCTAAATATTCCAACTAATTGAAACTTATATCATATTTAAAGCACCAAAAGTTTTTATTTTTAACTACTTCATATGGAACTCTTTGCTTGACATACTTTTGTGCTTCTTAAATGGTCTACATTTTTGATGATTTGGCATCTTGTAGTATGGTATAGGCTAGAGAGTTCACCTTAAAACAAAGAAGATATGACTTCAAGTCTGTGTGAACCTGAGCAAGGCCCTTAAACACTACATGTTACAAGCAAGACTTTTGCAGAGAAGAAACTGACTGGCACTGGCAGAAGGTCCAGTCCTTATCCCCATGTTTTAATGGTAACCTCAGGGCATCTGCTCTATTTCATGTATGGAAATTTACCTGACCCCAAATGAACCACATCAAAGTGGGTTTTTGAGTTCTTATACCTGCTTAATAAATGAGCTAGATAAATGACTATCACCTTCTGATAAATGACACATTCCTGTAATTTTGAACATAACTTCCATTTCTGTAGTTGGACAATGGCTTTAAAAGTTTACAAGACAAAACACAAAAATGTTGAGGAAAATATACTAAGTCATAGATTTGGTGAAACTAAATTAGGAAAGGAATCAAAAGAGATGATGAAATGACTAATACCCATTTCTCAAGTAACTAAATATTGCCAGAATAGCAACAAATTCTGATAAAAAAAATTACTTTCTACCTGCTATACATCTTGGGGCAAAAGAACATATTTTGACTATTTAAAGATCCTACACATTCCTTTTTCCATTGGCTGACAAATTTAGTCTTGCAAACAGGTAAATGAGCCTTTTCACTGGCAAGATTTTAATTAGCTCTCAAAAATGGCCATGCTGCAGAGGGGATGCAGCAAATAAGGAGAACACAGTGAAAGGACCTAAATCTAGCTGACACTAGATGGGGAATGGAAATTTCAACAATCATCCCAGGGCATGATTAGTTCCAAGGCTAGGACAGTATAAATCTCATTAAGACAACAGAGAGCAATATTACCAGTAGTAATTATGACATGATTTTTTAGAAACAAAAAATAGATTCCTAGCTGTTTTATTATTAATATTCTTCTTCTTTCCAGAACTAGAGTCTCAAGTAGTTTTCAAATGTTTTATTACTATTTCAACTAATAATGATCAAATTATGATAACATTTTTAAAGTAGCTAAAAAAAAAGGATTGAAGTATTACTTTCTCCTCTGTAGCTCAGCAAGATGACTCAGAATGTTCCATTTCTAGTCACTAAGCCATGCTTGGACTCAAGAATACCTTCTATCCTTAGATATGACAATCTGGTTTTTGGGTGCCCCACCTAAAGTCTCAGACATCTTCAATTCAAGCATTCGCAGGCACAACTATTAAATATGTAAAAATTTAATATGAATAAAATGGTTTGTAGACAAAGTCAACAACAGGAACATTAAGGTAGAAAGTAAACATTAAAATGTTAATTTTGTTACTATCCTATTATGTAAAAGGATTCTTTGGAGAAAGTATTTGGTACATAATAGGCATTCTCCCCCTAAAAATCATGAAGAATTGACAAAATTGTATCCCAAGCTCACTAGATTAATTCTTTTAGTAAGAATAAAGTCATCTGTGAATAGCAAAGAAAATAATATAATGAAGAAACAAGTAAAAGAGTATCTTAAGCCTCAAGAACTATGATATAACATTACAATAGGATTGCTCCTATTGTTCTTTTCTACAATCTGTAGTATAATTTTAAATGAAAAAGTTTAAAGCTCCCATACCCAAATGCTACCTTTGTCTTCTGAAAAGAGATATAATTTAGCCTGTTTACAAACTTCAGGAACCCCTACCAACCTGACATTTCTTAATATGAGCTCGAGTTCCAGGATCATGAATTCGACTTTTCAACGCTTTATAGTCTTCAGAATTCCCAGGGAGAATAGCGTCCTGTCACTGGATCCTTATTTCCATGTCTTTAAATTTTCTTGAACCAAAGCTTTTAAACTTCTTATCCACTGCAACCACTGAAGCCTGGATCGTGTTCAAATTTTTACTAAAAATTAAACACAAAAAATACATTAAAATAACATTAAGGGTCTGACTTAAACTCACAAAATCCAGGAAATTCAAGAAAGATAAAGCTTCTCACTGCATCCTTGACCTTGTCCCCATCCCTGTTGGTTCTCCACCAGACTTGAGATGCCATCACCATCCAGTCACAATCAATTGCTACCAATGGCAGGTTAAGCCATACCTGGTTCATTCCAGAGCTTGGCAGGGACGGTCATTGGTTGACCTACTTGAAACACTGGCGGCAGTCATCAGATGAACCTTTTTGTCTGAGTATAGGATGGGTTTGAGGGCAGTGCATGAACTTCCTTTTCTGTGACCCAGTGCTGGAATGGCCAGGCACTGCCATGGGAGCTCTAGACGGAGTGAGAAGCCTTAACTCTGAATTTACTGGTTCTGGTAGCTTCAAGTCAGGCCCTTAACATTATCTAAATGTATTTGGGAAAATAAAAACCTCTCTCACACTAACATTATTATTCTAGCACACTTTTTCTGCCATGAGGTTATATCACAGGGTTAAATGTCCTTGAGGAAGGGAAAATTCAACTCTCCTTACCTATCCAAAGAGGTTTCAGTTTCCTAACAGCCCCAGTGTGCATGGATTTGGGGAGGGAAATCAATGCCCTCTAGAGCTATATCCAATACTAGCTATAGTCTATGATTATAAGCCTTCTGTTACATTTAAGAAAAAACATTGTCTTTTTATGTGAGTGAATAGTCTTTATTGAAAAAAATGAAGATAATCACAGTATACATAGGTGCTAATTACAGATAAGTAAGTTTCCTAATAATGCCACAATGAAATTAGGAGATTTAAAAATTCAATACTTGGGATGCTTGTTCCTGTTCTGTTAAAGCAAACAACATGCATGAAGTGATCAATCATCAAAGCTTCAACAGATTTGGTTTCTCTATGTATCTCAGGTCCAGCTGAGCAATTCTGAAGGGTGTCCTTTGCTACAAATGCCACTCTAGGTTTGTGTTCATATAATCCTTACAAATCATGAATCTCAATTCCCCCCATGCACCCAAATTATGATGGAACTATTACCTCACTCGACTGATCCATCTGTGTATACTTAGCACTTCCAAACCAAAAGCATTCTGTAATTATCCATACTAATTGGTAGATTATGCTGTAAAAATACTTTGGTCATTTTACATATATATGTGTACACACACACACACACACACACACAGTATCTACAACTAGTTCATTACCTATCTTGAGTTCAAATATTTAATAAGTATTTGCAGAGCACTGTGCTCAATCCTGAATGAGACATAAAAATAAAAAAGACATGGTCTCTGCCTTCCTGGAGTTTATAATCTGTTAGAGGTTATACACCTTCATATACTACAAATATGAAATCCTAAATGATAAGCAAAAAACAAGAAGGATAAAGTGTTTTATGACATCCAAACTGGGGAAGAAAGAAAAGTAGTGTAATCAAACAATGCAAAAAAGTGGTATTTCAGCTGAGTCTTGTAGATAAACAATGTGAAATGGTAAAAAATAAACATTGGATCTGGAGCCAGAACACTTTGTTGAAAATCTTATTACTCACATGATCCTTCTGGAATGCAGGTACCTCAACTGAAACAATTAAAAAGTCAGACTACATCATCTTTAAGATTCCTTCTAGCTTAATATCTCACATTCATTTGTTAGTATTTTCAATAGGTAGACTTGAGAGAGAAGGGACATTCCAGGCCCAGGAAACATCATGAGTAAAGAAGTAGCTGGATGACTCAAGGTGTAAAGAACACAGAAGGAAGTAGAAAGAGATAAAACTGGAAAATTCCAGGCATAACTAGTTTGTGAAAAGCTATCATCACTAGACTAAGGAGATTGAGCTCTATGAGGTGGCAAACCAGGTAGAATTCAATAAAGGATTTATTGTTTGTAGAAGAGTGACATGACTAGATTCACCAAGGAAAATGCAATGGGAAGAAACAGAAAGTTGGGAAGAACAGATGTTAAGAGGAAGAACTCAAGAGGTATCAGAGAGAAAGAAGCAACTGGGATCCACAAACTTGGTTGACTGCTCCTTTTATAATGCATACTTTCTATCTTTGCATCTCCACAGTAATACTTTGTATGCAACATGCCTAAACTTCTGTATATACACACATACACTCACAGACCAACAATTTGGTTGAATGTGTAAGAATATGTAACTCTTTTCTATTTAAAAATTAACACTGAATTTTAGATTGCTGGTGAAAGGTGAAAAGCGGCACGTCTTGAATGAAGCATTCTATTCTGCACTATAACTATACAACATCCTATTAAGCAATATTGCAAATAAAATGCATTTCTATTTTTTTCAAAAAAGATATAAAAATAGCCTGCCATTCTAAGTAGTTATCTGTCACTTAAATTCAACTATAGAAAATAAAAGACTAGTTATTAGAACAGACTTATAAGGAAGTACCAGTAGCTGAATTCCTCTCAATACAAATAGTCTCTGGAAAATGAGTCACATCTCCCCTATCCAACACAGTTAGAAGAAAGATAAAAAGATGAAATAAAATCTAGAAAAGTTAACACTCAATTTCCTTGGGTACATATTAAAGGCCTATTTGCTCTAACTTTATAAATAAATCTAATAATATTTTCTCAATATATAGCCATTAGAATGAGTACCTAAGTAGAGGAGAGGGATCTACAAGGCTGCCTAGTTGACAGCTAATAGCTAATCTATTCAATAAATTCAACAGTTTCCTTATATATAGTTTTGATCTCCATGATCTGCCCTTGAGGAGTTCAGTTTACAAAGACACTTGGAGAAGTCTTTTAGAAGGCCCTTTTCCTTCAAAAGTCAGGTCCAGGGCTACCTTGTCAAAGAACCCTTTCCTTGTTAGTGCAGCAACTTCCAAAAAATTACCTCGAATTTATTTTTATATAAAATTTCAATACATTTTATATGTGTGTGTGTGTGTATATATATATATATATGTATATATATATATATATATATATATGTATATGTATATATAAAATGTATGTACATATGATCTACCCCAATAGAATGTAAAACTCCTTAGGGGCCAGGACTGTTTTGTTTCTCTCTCAGTGTCTATGTTTATCCCAAGTGCCTGTTTTTGTCCTTCATTTTCTTTTTCTTTTTTTTTTGCAAGGAAATGGGGTTAAGTGGCTTGCCCAAGGCCATACAGCTAGGTAATTGTTAAGTGTCTGAGGCTGGATTTGAACTCATGTACTCCTGACTCTAGGGCTGGTGCTCCATCCATTGTGCCACCTAGCCGCCCCGTCTTCATTTTCAAAGAAGACTATGACATCAGGAAGGTGATGCCATGATTTGAGTGAAGGGGTACTGTGCTAGATCACCAGCCTCATTTTCTTCTCCCATCCTCCTGATTGCAAGGCCAGGACGCTATCTACTGTGCCACCTAGCATGTAGAAAACACTCAAAAAATACTTCCTGATTCATTTTTGGTTTAAAAAGCATTTTCCTAACACCACCACCGCCATAGTATAAATACCACTATTACTATTTCACAAAAGGAAACTGAAGTTTGAATGACTTGTCCAGTTGTAAAAGTTACTAAGTGTCAGAAACAGGACTTAAATAGAGGCCTTCTGATGATAATTCCAATTCTATTAAACCAGACTGATTTTTTGTTTTAGCAGACATAGAATAATACAGTTAGAATTGGAAGTATCCTTAGAAAGAATCAAGTACCTTAACCCACCTATTTTATAAGTATTGAAACAGAAGGCATGGAATTTAGGTGATTGTTTCTAAATCAGGAGGCTAGTCATTGACCTAATCTTTTTGTTAAATATAAAAAGACTGGGCTTTGGCCTTTGCTCTTCAAAGTCCTGGAAATATTTGTGTACTTGAACTTCACTGGTACTGTCATCCAAAATCTAGTCACAGCTCAATCTTTATCTTTTTTCTAGGCCTGGCTTTTAGAAAGTCTTACCTTAATCCTACTCCCACCCACAGTGGTTTTCTCTCTCCCTTGTCAAATGACCTCATATCATTTTATCTTTTTACAAGTTAAAATCCCTACTCCTGAACAAGGAATAGTTCATCTGTCAGATCTATGGAGAAGGAAAGAGTTTATGACCAAACAAGAGATAGAGAACATTATAAAATGCAAAATAGTTAATTTTGATTACATTAAATTAAAAAAGGTTTTGTACAAATAAAACCAATCCAACCAAGATTAGAAGGAATGCAGAAAAACAATTTTTATAGCTAGCATTTCTGATAAAGGACTCCTTTCTAAAATATAATTGAGTCAAATATATTAGAACACAAGTCATTCCCCAAATGATAAATGGTCAAAAATATGAACAGGCAGTTTTCATATGCTATTAAATTAATTAATTAAATAAAAATAAATTACATTAATTAAAGCTATCAGAAGTCATATGAAAAAATGCTGATTAAAGAAATGCAAATTGGCCAATAAAGACAGAAAAGGAAACTGATAATTTGTTGGAGGGGATATGGGAAAACTGGGGCACTTAAAGCACTGATGATAGAGTTGTGAACCATTTAAACCATTCTGGAGAGCAATTTGAAAATCTGCCCAAAGGACTATAAAACTGTGCATACCATTTGATCCAGCAATATAGCACTACTATGTCTATATCCCAAAGAGATCATAAAAAAGGGGAAAAGATCCACATATACATAAATATTTATAACAGTTCTTTTTATAGAAGCAAAAAATTATAAATTGGGAGCCCATTAATTGAGGAATGGCTAAACAAATTGTGGTATACAAATATGATGTAAAATTATTGTTCTGTAAGAGATTTCAAAAACATGGAAAAACTTATATGGACTGATACTGAGTGAAGTGGGCAGAACCAGGAGAACATGGTACTTTAACAGTAACATTGTATGATGATCAGATATGATTGATGCAGCTCTTTTCAGCAATACAATGATAAAAGACAATTCTAAAAGACTTGTGATGGAAAATACCATCCATATCCAGAGAAAAAACTATGGAGCCTGAATGCAGACCAAAGCATATAACATTCAGTTTTTAAAATCTGTTTTGTTTTTCTTTCTCGTGGTTTTCCTTCCCTTTTGTCCCCCCCCGCTTTTCACAACATGACTAATAAGGAAATATGTTCAATATAGTTGTACACATATAACCTATATCAGATTGCTTTCTGTCAAGGGGAGAGAGGAGGGAAAGAGGAAGTGAGAAAAATGTGGAACTCAAAATCTTACCAAAAGTCAGCTTTAAAAACTATCCTTACATGTCATTGGAAAAAATAAATTTTTTTTAAAAGCTAAAAAGAAAAAAAAACATCCCTCCATGTCCCTCAATTTCCACCACCCCCCAACCACAGGATATACATTTCCTGAGCTACAATGCCACCTTTCCTATGTGTTTAATGTTTCTAATTTGAACTGAATTATCTAAACAGAAAAATAGGTAGTTAGTCCTTTGTTCTTATCTTATTTACAACTCTGGCATGATCTGCAGGTGAAATAAAAATGATGACCCCTTCAGTTAAGGCATACCTGGAGCATGGCCATTTAATGCTTGTCCAATAACAGGTGCTATTTAAATAAATGCTTATTGATGTTTGAAAGACTAATGACCCCTTCTTCTAAAGTGTGTACCATCTTTAAAGCACAGGTTCTCAATAGTTCTAAGGAGTCTCCTTAATAAGATTTCAATTGAAATTCATTTCTTAACAATCTTTAGTCTCAGAAGAATCAAAATTTTATCTACTCAAAGAGCAAGTAAAAAGACACTTGGTAGGTCTAAATTGGCTACAAGAAATTAAAAGGTATGATCTATGTGCAATAAGTGACATGAATACAGAACATTAATGAAATGTCAATTAGAAAAGGATGAGGGGCGGCTAGGTGATGTAGTGGATAAAGCACCAGCCTTGGAGTCAGGAGTACCTGGGTTCAAATCCAGTCTCAGACACTTAATAATTGCCTAGCTGTGTGGCCTTGGGCAAGCCACTTAACCCCATTTGCCTTGCAAAAAAAAAAAACCCTAAAAGAAAAAGAAAAGGATGAGGTTGGATAACAGAGAATGCTAGTAGAGATACTGTACTAGTAGCATGCATGCATGTATCCATATATGCATATATATATATGTACACACACACACACACACACACACACAAATCATACACAAACACAAACACCCATATAGGAATGTCTTAGAAGGTTGATTTGAGTATAGTTATTCTCTCTAAGGAAAATTTACTATAAGACATAATTACACAGAATGAAAAAGTAGCAATACCTTGCTGTCTTCACTAATGGAGATCATACTTTGAAAGAAAGCCTTAAGAAGGCAGAGAAATATAATATATTTGAGATAATACTTCTATTAAAAATTGGTAAAAATTATTTTGCTGCTTAAATCAGTAAACCTCAGAAGCTTTGGCTCTCCAGAATTACTCATTCCACAAAGTTTGGCCCAATGAGTTGGCTCAAACATGAACCTATGTTCATGTTGCAAATTGTTCTGAACAATATCAACTATGATATAAAGATGTTAATATTCTACAAAAGAATAAAAACAAATTAGCACTCTATTAATCTAACATACAGGCAGCACTTATCTATCTATCCTATTATTACAATAGCTAGTTATTAACTGGAAGTCCATGAAGCCACTGCAAGGTTGGTCTAATGGTTTGTAAAGTCTGTCTATAATGGCAGATTGTATTAAAATTGTATTTTGTTATGTCCATCTGACCACCTCCTTTTAGACAGTATTATAAGTTTGGAAAACAGCTGATAAAAAAATATCAATACAAGAAATAAGATTGCAAATCACATATAGATCATCCCAAGGACCAAAGGAACATAATTTGTAAAGTGCATCATCTATTAACTAAAAATCATATCCTGAGATTACTAAATCAGGAGAAGTCATTTAGGTCTAACCATCAGGGCCTTCTGGTCCCATGATATACAAACCTGAGATATTCCAGACATGTATAGGAAGACCAGCAGAGTACCAAATGTTGCTAATAATTCTGAGATGATGTAGATGGTAGCAAGCATTTAACATTAACCCTGATCCAAGGTGAAGTAGTAAGTTAAGTTTGTCTTTCACCGAAACTATAAAATGACTCCTAACTCCTGTTTTCCTCTCCCTCAGCATTCTACCTTCTCCAGCTGAGTACATGCTGCCAAGTGATCACAACTCTAATCCATGGTTACCTGAGTGATTCTCTGTGTTTTCCCTTATCCTATTCTATTTCCTACTTGCCTTCTTCCACTCTTCAACCCCTATTCTCATGCAGTCTGCCTTTGTATCCCCTTTTGGATTATTTATCGTATATTTTCTGTGCCATTTGCTCCTGTACCCTTTGTGCCTCAATAAAGTATGCCTGAGAAATTACTACTCTCTGCCACCAGTCTTCCCAGGAGAAGAATAGGGTATGCCTACCCCTGTTTCATAATTCCATAAATTAATTAACAAGTCACAGATGGGCATCTCTGGTCAAGAAAACCTTTTTATAATACCAAGAAACACTTGTAGAGAAACTATTAACCTGCTCTGAAATTTAAGAAAGTTTTACTATGTCTTGTGGAATCACAATAGCAAAACCTTTACTGGGTAAATTCTATATGGTAAAGATTTGAAAGTAAGGAAGGGAGATAGCCATCTTATCTCCCCATAAATTAAAATGCTTAAGAATCCAAGGCAAAGATCAAGAAGATGCATGTCAAGATTCATTCCACTAACTACCTTCTATTTAACTATGTTTTATTTATTATCTTCATAGATATTCTCTCTGCATTTATATATTTAAGCTCCCTGGGAATAGGGATGGTTTTATTCTTTTTATTTGTATCCCCAGCACCTGGTATGGTGTCTGAGACATAGCAGGTGCTTAATAAATGCTTGTTAACCTATAGATTTAAGAAAGACCCAAGACAATATGCTGTAAAGGTGTTTAAAGAAATAGAGGGAGGCACTTAGGTTTAGACTACTTCTCTTTGTATGGACATAAGGCACTTAACACATGCTCTGAGGGAACTGAATTGGCCCATATGACTGAGCCAAATGCATTAAGATATCAATTACCCTTAACAGGACTGGCCAGTTGTGTGGAATATGCATTTTTTTTTACTATCACTGTGAAATTCTGGGCACAAAGCTGACTTTCTCCTTGGATAGTATCATGTAAAAAAGAAGCAATTCTGGCAATAATGCCATTCTAACTGACCTAGAAATAACCTAACAAGTGTCTACTTTGTGCAGAATTGCTGCAGTGTTCCACATGTAAACATGTGACATTAGAATGTAAAGTTCTTCAGGAGAGGGGACTGCTTTTGCCTTGACTTCTTCCCCCTCCCCTACACATCCCCTCCTTCCAGCATAAAGTCTGGCATATCATGTATGCAGGTGCTTAACAAATGGTTGTTGATT
Organism: Macrotis lagotis; assembly: GCF_037893015.1. Taxonomy (NCBI): domain Eukaryota; kingdom Metazoa; phylum Chordata; class Mammalia; order Peramelemorphia; family Peramelidae; genus Macrotis; species Macrotis lagotis. The sequence goes on along the minus strand of NC_133660.1, from coordinate 225,743,525 downwards.
GACCTATACTGAAAAAGGGATGATCAATAGTGTCATAGTCAGAAAAAAAGACTAAGTAGGATGATAAATGAGAAAAACCATGAAACTGAGCAGTGAAGAGTTTATCATTAACCCTGGAGAAAATTTCATTTAAGTGGTTAGATCGGAAGGTAGCCCAGAAAGGTCTAAAAAATGAATGGCAAGAGAGAAAGTACATTAAATAACTTACCCAAGTATCCCTCCTATTCCCAGGGTCCCACTAAGAGCCTAGAACAAAGCTGGATATAGAAGGATCTCTTAATCCAGGTCTGGAGTGTTAATACAAATCTGCACTGGATGAAACATTCAAGTTGTTAAACATTTACTTCCAAGAGTCACATTAGCCCCAATGTAGCTAACAGCTTAGAAGTTTGTCGCAAAGTCCCATAAAGGTCCCCCCTTATGCTCTGCAGGTAGGAATGACAATACTTAATATTAACTAGATGCTTTCAAGGAAACCTTGAAACAGCATGAACCACATTTTTGTAGTGTCAAATAAATTAATGGCAACAGCACAGTGAATGACTGTGCAAAGTATTTTTGTCGTATAAAACTGGTTTAAAAAAAAGGCAAGACTCTGGGGCAATGAAAGCTCTCCCAGACTGGTTGCAGTCCAAGAAATTTCCATGTTTGAAGCATATGCTATATGCCAAGTGCTATCATTTAAAAATCATCATTTACTGATGACAGGCTATTTTAAAAAATCTTTGAAAGAAATACTTCAAGATCTGGGCTCCACGTGAAATATCAGACGACCAGGTCAATCTACATTTGAAACTCTTATTCTCATTAAGACTGATGAAAGGACCCTCTTGAAAGCCTAGGTAACATTTAGTTCAGAGTAGCTGATCTTTAGATCCCAGGATCTTATGTCACTATGCAAAAAGGACAATACAGCATGAAGTGACTACTTAAGCACTATGCTTAAGACTAGGGAGGATAAAAAATTTAGTACTGACAGGGTCCCATCATCCTAAATTCAAATCTTGGCTTCAGACACTTATTGGCTGTGTGACCCCAGATAAGTAACTTCATCCTGTTTGTCTCAGTTTCCTCATCTATAAAAATGAGTCAGAGAAGGTAATGGCAAACCACCCCAGTATCTTTGCCAAGAAAATCTCAAATGGGGTCATGAAGAATCATGACTGAACAACAAAACATTATTCTATACACAATTATAGGCAGGATCTAGGAGCTTATATGAGATACAAATCCAGAATAACCAACAGTTTTTTTTTAATGTAGAGACAATTGTGAATGAAATGTGTGACCTTTAGTCAGAGATCTATTGTATAAAGATAGCCCATGATTGCTTAGAGAAGTAGTTTGTGCATATTTCAGATTTAATTGCTTTTGACTCAAATAACACCTTTTACCCAAATATGACAAATTCCTCAGAGTTCAGTAACAGTGACATAGGTCCCTGAAATGAAAGGCTACCTTTTTATATTTTGTACCCACCACAGATATTTTAAGAATGTGAGGTCCTGATGATTCATTCTGTCATTTTTCATAAATTATGTTTTTGCTTAATTTTATTTTAAAAGAGCAATTAAGAGAGATTTGTGCTTATTTATTTTTAGGTTTTAAATCCTGCTTCCAAAGTAGAGTCATCAATTAAAATCTTTTTCCCTTGCATGAAGCATGAAACAAAAATCCATTTCTCTAGGAGTCTATCTGTACTTTGTCCAAGAACAATAATCTCTTAATGAGTGCTTCTACTTATCAAAAATTAAACAAACCTTAGGGAAGTCTCAGAAACATCTTTTAATTTTTTCACATGTATATTTGCTGAATACAGGCAAAAATACAGTTTTGATATATAGAAAGTATGGATTAAAATTATTGCACTAACACTTCATGCCTGCTAAAAGCAGATCACAAAATGACTAACTTAAGAGATTTAAGGAGGTGCCTAACTCCAGGTGATTAGTTTCTATTCAAATAATTAATGCTATCTTCAATTTTCCTAAAATTGCACTCTAACAATCTTCTTTGCAATATCTTTGCAAGATTAAGGAAAATCTGGACATTACTGAAGGAACTAAATGTCATCAAACTTATATTTTAACCAATGTGTAATACTCAATATGAAATTATTTTCTTAAAGATATTTAAAGAACTAGTAAAATAGCAGGTGTTATTCATCATCCACCCCATAAAAACAAGTGCTACAGTCCTATCTCAGGTAGAAAGAGATCAAACAACCCTTGGTTTTTCATTTGTTTTGGGGGAAGGGAAGATAGTAAAGTGTTTTAAGATTCTCAGGGAAACTGTTAAGGTGTCATGGCATTAAATAACATTATTTTCTGCATTTATGCAACTTGTCTGGAGTTGATCATTAAAATGGGAGATAGTTACTACCTCTCTTTGGCCCTCAGTTTTCTCTTTGGAAAAATGGGTAAAGTACTCTAAACTACTTACTTTATAGTGTTAGGGGGTGAAATATATAAAGAACTTTGTACCCAAAGTGCAACATAAATGTTTACTATTATTACAATGTGTCCCTCAATAAATGAGAATTACAAATCAAACTTTGCTCTCAACTCCTGGAACTTCCAAGGATGAACCCAAATAAAAACATTTCTGTGCTTAATGTAAAGAACTAGTTTAGTTCTTTATTGTCACATTTCAAAGATAAATCTCACCGATCATCATTAGCAATCTGTCAGAATCAATCATTATATAATGACAACAACAATAGCAAAATCCTAGGATCACAAAAGGCATAAATTTCCTTCAAATCTCTCTCATAGTGCTTCTAGAAGCTAACCTCTTAAAGCTCAGTGGCAAAATCTGGAATGAAGTAGATTTTTCAAAGCTATTCATTGTGAAAGCAGAAAACAGGATGTTTAAAAATGACTAGCTCATGTTGACTGGGCCAGAAACAACAAACTGGAAGCCAAGGAAAACAGGCAGTTTAAGGGGAAAGCTGAGTTTGGGTGACCATGCTATATTTAATTACAACTTAATAAAATTGTTGGTTGTAAGAAAAAATTCTAGAGAAGTTTTCCCTCAAAAAAAACGCCATTAAATGTATGACCTTTGGTAAGTCACTTAATTTCTCTTGGTTTCATTCAACAAGATGGTTGAACTAGATGACCTCTAAGAATGTCTTCCAAATCTAAACCTAAGGAAATATCAGAAGTGGCTAGAATACAGCTGAACCTTGGAGCATTGCAGTCAATAGAAGGGAAAATACTGCTTTGAGCAACTTCTTAGGTCTTGGCCACAATATACCCAAGAGGACAGACAGACTTCAAAATCACTACCTAATCTCAGTCTCTATCTCTTTGATTCTGTCTCTATCTCCCCCCATATACAAATAATACTCTCTGTCCCAAGTGTACTTACAAAATACAGTACTAAATATATATGCTGCATACTATAAAGTGTACAGGCTGATTTTCTGCAACTCTGAGGCCAATTTCTGACAGTGAGCCTTGGCAGTCTTGCTGATATTAGCATGCAATGGTGTTTTAAGGGGAGTGCTTTGAAGACACTCTTTCAGACATATGGATGACAGGCTATTAAAAATAACTTTTAGAAAATTAGTCTTGTAATTCAAAGTTACACCAAAAAATCATTATTCAATAGCTTTAATAGAAGGAACTCAAAAATCTCTGACCTTTTTTGGGTATTTAGAAACCATCAATCCTCAACAGCCTATCTAGAGATCACAGAAGCATAAATGCAGCTTTTATTTCAAAGAAGCTCTTCCTCCCTGCAAAGCCAACCTCTCCTAGTATTAGAAAGTCTTGGGGGAAAAGGTATAGTTTACAAGAAATTATTGCACTAACCCTTCATGCCTGCTAAAAGCAAATCACAAAATGACTAACTTAAGAGATCTAAGGAGGTGCCTAACTCCAGGTGTGCTGCGTTTCTATTCAAATAATTAATGCTATCTTCAATTTTCCTAAAATTGCACTCTAACAATATTCTCCCACCAATATCTTTGCAAGAATAAGGAAAATCTGGACACTACTGAAGGAACTAGATGTCATCAAACTTAAAACTAAGTTCAACTCAAGTTCAGAACATCAAGCTCTACACATAGTTAAGTGCTTAATAAATGTGGGAAATTGAGTAATCATTTAGAAATTCAATACAGGATATATCAACTCATTAGTTATCATCATCATCATTATTATTATTGTTTTTCCTAAGGAAAGGGTCAAGGATCATAGCATCACAAAATGTGAGAGCTAGAAGGGATCTTATTAGAGTCTATCTAGTTCAACCAATATAATGTTCCCCAGAAGTTAAACAACTTTCCCAAGGTCATACAGCTGGGTAATGACAAAGGGGAATAGGGATAATGAAATGATTTTTTTTATAACTTGAAAAGACTGAAAAAACAAAACACTAAAATGTATTGCTTTTAGAACTTAAAACATTAAAGCATGCATCTTTAAAGTTAATAAAGTGCTTACATATAACTATCTCATATAATCTTCAGAAGGACCCTACAAAGGAAGATAAGGGAAGAATTCTAAATCTCAGTTTTAAAGATCACCAGAGTGAAACCCAGAGAGAAAGCTACTGCCCAAATTTCCAGGGGGAGGGCAATGCAGCAAAGCTAGGTCTCTCTTCTGTCCTCTTCACTGTTGCTCTAAAGTCATTTCAGATTTCTCTCCTAGCACAAATACACAACAAATGAATGTAATTGTATTCAAAAGTTTTTTTTTTTAGTGAAACTTCACTTTCAACAGTCAATCATTACTCTTTCTCTAGACATTTCCAGGCAGTTATTCAGAATTGAAGCTAACTGGAACAATACGCATTCCACAAGAGGAAAAATGCAGCTTCCTATTATATGTGTGTGTGTGTGTGTGTGTGTGTTTGTGTATGTGTGTGCACAATATCCTGAAGAGTTCTAATTAATAAAAATTTGGCTATCTTACTTTACATTAGTAATACTTAGGTTCAAAGATTCTGAGTGGAAGAGACATCTAATCTAGTCTATCTAATAATCCTAATTCCCTCATTTCACAAATGAGGAATCTGAGGCTCATCAAGGGCAAATGACCTTTCCAAAATGATGATTAGGAAGTAGCAGAGGTAGGATACAACCCAGGTAAATCTCAATCCAAATCCAGTCTTCTTCATTGCACCACAGTGAACTCCTGGCCTGTAGGTCTGATAATTCAGAGAGATTCTATTCCCCCGAATGTAGATAATTTAGGCAGTCAACACACCCTCATTAAACCCCTGCTTTATGCCAAACACTGGTGATATAGTGAGTTCTCAAGGACTTCACAGTTCAACAGGGGAGAGAACCCTCAAACAAATATGTACACACAAGCTGTAATTCAGAACAAATAGGAAGTAATCAGCAGAGGAAAAGCTCTAGAATTAATAGGGATTAGAAAAGAATTTCTGGATGGGGGAGATGGGATTTGAAGGAAGGCAGGGGGCAGAGATGAGGAGGAATCGAATTCCAGGCATGAGGGAAAACCAAAAAGACTCAGGAACAGCAAGGAGGACAATGTCACTGAAATGAAGAGAAAATGTGCTAGGGATAAGGTGTAAGAAGACTGGAAATACGTTTGGGAGGATGGTTGTTAGGAATAAGTTCAGAAGGACTTAAATACCAACTCTAAAAGGAATTAAGTTTTCTCAGTTCATAACTTCCACATCATTTTGTCATGAAGCTATTCTACTTACTCCCAAGGAATGACATTCTTTAATAAAGGAGTTCCTATTTAAATCAAGTGTAGCAAAAGAAGAAAGCAGAATTCCTTCCCTAGATTACAGAAGCTGAAGAAGCCCTGAACTTTTTTCTAGAGAAAACATTTACAGATACAAAGAAATCCCATTTAGCAGAGACAATTGCACAAAAATCTGGTCCAGACACGTCACATTTACCTTGGGCAAACTAAACTGACTAAGCCAGTTTTCATCTCTCAAAAACTCTTGGTGTGTAGGAAGAATCTGTTCCAATATGATGCAATAAACCACAAACCGGAAGAATTAATGAGAATAAACACATCTGTTGTTTCTCAGGAAGTACCCACTAGGTAGATCAATGGCCTTTATCACTTCAACTCATAACTCAGACTGGCCTGTAGGTAGATAGAAAGAGAAATATTATACTTCATCCTAACTTCTGATGGACATGTCAATAAGGGGAAGAAAAAAGGGAAAGTCTAGAAGCTAAAAGAGAAAATTCAGTAAAGATCTTAAATAACTCTTATTTAGTTATGTGCATCTCGAAAGTTCAGAGATTTGGCATGTTCCAAATGAAATTCATGGATCTCAGCAATGCCTTCCACCAGCATGTAAGTTCACAACCTTTTTTCTCCTCAAGTCTATGTTGACTTTACCTCCTCAAAGTCTTGCCATTTGCCCCTGGATGACTAAACAAGCTGCTTGATTGGATTCCCTGTGGTTGACTTCTCTTCTATCCAATACTTTCAAACAAGTGCCAAAATAATTTTTCTAAAGTACAGGTCTGGCCATGCCATTCCTTTGCTCAAAAACTTTGAATGGTGTCAAGATGTCCATAAGATATTACAAAATTCCTTGGAATGGAAAGAAAGCCCTCCCCTGTCTGACATCTACTTAAGACTCATTTCATACTACTGTTAAAATGCAAGCAAACTGAACTAGCAGACATTCTCACAACTTGATACACTTATCTTCTGCCTTCTTGCACTTATATACACCATTTCCCATGAATGGTACTCCACATTCTTTATTTCCACTGTTGACAACTCCTGAGAAGAAAGAACACTACTACAGGATTAGCACTGGGAATCCAAATTGTGGAGGAAAAAAGGGGAGGTGGCTCAACTACTGCTGTTATATATTGTCAACTCACAAAGAGGAAACAAGGATTGAAGAAAGAATACTGGCCTAGAAATAAGAAAACCAAATCCCAATCCCTTATGATTCTTACAAGTTAAAGGGTCTGGAGACAGACTACTCTATGAAATTTCAATTTTGGAAGATGGGAATAATAATTCTCCTATCATCTTCCCCATAGTAAGCAAATCATTTTGTAAACACTTTTCCCTTCAAAGCTGCCAAAGGTGTTCATTCTTATTAACTTGATTTCATTTATAGAATATTCAGGGTGTGGCAAAAAGCTTGATTTGGGAGGGCTCTACAAAGACCATTTATACTTTTGACTGAAAGATCTCTTATGGGATAAAACCCTTCTTAGAGGACCAGGTAATTTTTAGCATTTTATCTTCCATTCAGAAAAGTCATGAAATTCAAGTTCTAAAAATCTTTGTGCCCTTTTAAGCTGAAATTTCCCTAGTAAGTTTCTACTATACATGTATTGTATTGATGCTTAACTTGGCCTTGGATTGGCCCTGTATCTAGTCTCAAAATAATGCTTTACTAAAATTAATATTTAAAGATATGTAGAATTTTAATTAGAGGTTAGTGAAGCTAAAGGTGTAATTTTTTTCCTTGACCCTCTGATATCTCTCCATGGATCCCAGATTAATCATCTCTGGTATATATCCTTTAATTCATCTATCAAGCTTTTACTAGGCACCTAGTGTGTCTGTATTGGGCACTCTTTTGTATAGACAAGATTTAAAAAAATTAACAGTCCAGTGATCTCAAGAAACGTACATTCTGGAGGGAAACAGGATGCACAGAAAATTAAGTTATATGTAAAAATAAATCAAAGTAATTTGAGACAGGAAGTACTAACAACTAGGAGATCATAAGAAAAATGAGAAGTAGAGGCGAGGAAAAATAATGAATTCTAGGAATAGGGGAATAAACCGGTCAAAAGTTCAGAGATTTGAGATACAATGTTGTATATGAGGAATAGGGAACAGATTGTATTCCCAGGGCCCAGGACAACAAACTGCACAGAGTAGACCCTTAATAAATACTAAACTGAAACAAAAATAAATAAATACTAAATTAGATTCAATAAGGAAGACAACATGGCACAGTGGAAAGAGATCTGGCATCAGAAAACTAGGCTTGACTTCTTCCTTTGCCACTGATTATATGATCTTGGGCAAGTCCCTTAAGCCCTCTGGGCCACAGTTTCCTTATCTGTAAAATTAAGGAGTTTTACTAAGTGATCTCTCTCCTCCCACCCCCAAGTCCCTTTCCAGCTCAAAAATTTATAATACTTTGAATTGAAAGGCGATAAAGTTAAGCTGTTCTGAACATATGGTTACACCAAAAAATTACATCAAAATATTTTAAAATGATTCATTGGCTATTTAAGCTGCCTTCAAAATAAATTTTGATGCAAAATGAAATCTCATTTATCTATATTATATACTAGGTGTTCTGGCTGATTAAAATGGAATTTAATTTTCACTAATCAAACTTAAATAAATAAACCCCAAACTGGAGCACCCACTTATTTAATATTTTATACCATATTCTCTACTACTGCTAACAACCTTAATAAAACTGTTTTGTGTGACTTGGAATAACTCTTACTTTATATACTGAAGCTACAGTGTGTTGGTCCTCCAGAAGAGGAACCCTTGCAAATTGCTTTAAAAATACAAACTCAGGGTCGGGTGGATAGAATACTGGCCCTGGAGTCAAGAGGACCTGAGTTCAAATTCGACTTCAGACACTTAATAATGACTTAGTTGTGTGACCTTGGGGAAGTCACTTAACTCCACTGCCTTGAAAAAAATATTCAAATAACTCAACAGGAAGGATCTAAGGAAATGATTAATTAAAAGTATTTAAATCTCTTCAGATCACAGTAGAAATAAGATATTAAGAAGAAGACCTATGTAGTTTTTGGAACAAAGGGAGTTTACAATTTCTCTAACTTTATAAGATTCTATAAATATAATTTTTAGGGGGCTATAATCATAATCTCAGTGGTGGTATATACTAATTACTCTACTAGACTTTTCTAGCTGCATGATATTAGAAACACAAAGTTTAAAAGAAAGACATGTTTAAAAAAGAGACAAGATCAAGTTCAAGGATATGAGATCCATGCTACTCAAGGAAGCAAATCAATACTCCAGAAAATGATTATCACTTTTCTATTTCTTAGAAAAATAAGCTTCAGGGCGGCTAGGTGGCGCAGTGGATAAAGCACCAGCCCTGGAGTCAGGAATACCTGGGTTCAAATCCGGTCTCAGACACGTAATAATGACCTAGCTGTGTGGCCTTGGGCAAGCCACTTAACCCCATTTATCTTGGAAAAAAACCTAAAAATAAAAAAAAATAAAGAAAAATAAGTTCCTTTGTCCAAAGGGTTACAGCACTGTTCCTACTCTTTGATTCAGCAATACCACTACTAGGTCTATATCTCAGAGAGATCTTAAAAAAGGGAAAGGGATTCACATGGATAAAAATATTTTATTAGCAGCTCTTTTTGTAGTGGCAAAGAATTGGAAAATGAGGGGATGCCTATCAATTGGGAAGTGGTTTAACAAGTAATGGTATATAAATGTGATGGAATACTATTGTTTTATAAGAAATCATGACCAGTCAGACTTCAGAACAGCCTGGAAAGATTTTCATGAACTGATGGTAAGGGAAATGAGCAGAAACAGGAGAACATTGTACTCATTAATAGCAACATTGTGTGATAACCAGTTACAACAGACACAGAACCCTTCAGTAGGACAATTCTAAAAGATTTGTAATGGAAAATACCATCCATATTCAGAGAAGGAACCAAGGAGTTTAAATGCAGACCAAAGCTTACTATCTTCAATTTCAAAAAGTTGTCATATGGGGCAGCTAGGTGTCACAGTGGATAAAGCACCAAGCCCTGGAGTCAGGAGTACCTGGGTTCAAATCTGATCTCAAACACTTAATAATTACTTACCTGTGTGGCCTTGGGCAAGCCACTTAATCCCATTTGCCTTGCAAAAAAAAAAAGTTGTCATATATCTTATGCTTATTTTCTCTCAATTTCCCCCCCAAATTTGATTTGCCTCTTCTTTACATATTAGATTGTTTTATGTCAGGGGTTGGGGGGGGGGGAGGAGATAAGGAAGGAAGAAAAATGTAAAACTCAAAAACCTTGCAAAAAATGATCACTGAAAACTACATTACATGTAGTTGGAGAAATAAACAAAATATTAGACAATAAAAAACTTGTGATAGAAAATGCCACACACATCCAGAGTACAGAATAAAGCATAGAATTTTCACTTTTTAAAATTTGTTTCCCCCCCTCCCTTTTCTCACAGAAATCACTTTGAAGTCCCTTTGTTTTCCTAGGATAAACACTGAAAAATTCTAGAGTCCTCACCTAGAAATATGGTCATCAAAAGAGACCTGCCTGGAAATTGGTAACAAGCAAATTAGATCTTGGAGGGCCAATTAAATTTTGTAAATTGTAAGGAAGACATAATTATGTGATTTATATTTCACCACTTTAAATCTTGTACATCACTACTATAAATTGAAAACCACCTCTCTTTCCATCCCTTCCAGCAATGTACTATATGCCTTTGTATGCACAGGAGAAATCTAAACTGCAGCTTTGCCACATTTTGAAAAATCTATTATGTAACAAAGCAACTTAAACAGAAACAAATGGAAGTTTAGGTATTACACTTAAAAATTTTTAAACTCATATGATACTTTGTTTAAAGACGCTTAATGATATTTCACTTGTCCAAAAGAATAGAGGGAGTCCCTGACTGAAGAAACTTGGAAACAATGGTAAAATTTAGGAACACATGCTACCTGAAAATCAATTAGGCAGTAGGATCCACTTTTAAAAATTCAATTTCCATCCAACTTGAACTTCAAGGTTGTATTATAAAAAGAGAGGTTCATCTCTACTAAAAGGCTTTAAATTCCTCAGTATATTTCACTGCAGTTTTGTTCTCCTTTAAATAAACCAAGTAACTAATTTTGTCCTGAGTACAAATATCCAATTAGAATAAAAAGTTGATAATTTGTAACAAAAGTTTCCTATAGCCACAAGATACATGACTGGAAGTTAGAAAAAAACAAGGAAGAATAATACAATTCAAATCAATAAACACAAGCTTACAGTGCTTGTCACATAGTAGACCCTTAATCTTAGAGTGATACTGACCTTTGGAAGTTAATCAACTTTCCTAGAATCACTTGACAGAGCCTTGAACCCAGCCATAGATTCTTGAGTCATAAGCCAGTTCTTAGTCTACTATGAAAGATACCTGTCCCAGCCTGTACCACTTCTACTTCCCTAAAAAAAATTGTTATCAGGGAGCAATGATGTACTTTCCTCTAAAAAATTTTTTTTGAAAAATCAACAATTTAAATCCCACAATTCAAGTCAATCAGAGAAAATGTAAATTAATTTTCTGCAAATTATTCAAACCTATGTCACAAAGATTACCACTTTATTGAACAATTATTTCAACAAACTTACTTTCTAATAGTAGCACGATATTTAGAAAAGCTATCCTGAAAATCAAAAAACCTACAAAACCTACATATCCTTCATCAGAATCCTCTCCTGATGCCTCATGTTGACCCAGAGAGAGCTTTAAATTTACTTTACTTCTTATCAGGCTAGGAAGCCTCAGAGAACCACACACACACAAACTTATATATAAGACTAGTTATAAACTGAGTCTTCTAATCAAGAGCCACTCCAACTATATATATATGGAGAGAGAGAGAGTCAGTCCCTTACTAGAAAGCTGGTCATGTGACACAACACATGAAGCAACACTATAAACCAGCCATACCTAATCCTCCTTCCATGAGAAGTACTACACTTCCAATTATAGTGCTAGAAGGTCTGGAAAAGGAGGATTAAAAAATCATGGTTTCAAAGCAGTCTATTGATATTAATTAATCTGCAGGCATTCTAATGTCCAGCAGATTGATATACTAACTAGAGGAAATGAAGCATATCTACATTGACCCTGTCATTATAAATGAAACCATAAGATAAGGATGACTGGGAAAAGGAGGTGGATCAGTCATCTAATTAGAATGAAAGGACAGATGGACAATTTAAGTGACAGAATGGTACCCTTGACATCCCCAAAGGAAAGGACAATGGAGAGATGACAGAGCTGGAGAAAGGATTCCAGTTCTACTGACAACATGCTAGTCCTTTGCCTTTTCTGAGCCTCAGTTTCCTCTATAAAATGTGAATACTATAAAATATGAAAACTATAACTATCCATTTTTAAAGTTGTGGAAAGGAACACATTTTGAAAAGGTTTTTATTTAAAGCATAAGCTAGAATAGCAAAGACAGAGAAGATGAATTCTGCATGTGAGAACAGTCACATGCATAAATTTTTAAAAACATTTAAATGTCACATACTATTCTTTTTTTCCCCACATATTGTTTTTGATTCATAAATAATGATAATCACTAGCAAAACAAATCAGTGGCTCCCTGTAGCCAATAGAATAAAAATATAAAATCTTTCCCCTGACATTTAGAATCCTCTATGATCTATCCCTAAACTATTCCTCCGGGGTAAAATCAACTTCTCTCTACTCTCTATAAATCATATGTACCTAGTTATTTACATGTTGTCTCTCCCACTGAAACGTTCACTACTTGAGGGCATGGACTATTTCCCCCCCCTTTTTTGTATCCCCCTAGTAGTACCCAAGGGCACAAAAGAAACACTTTAATAAGTGTTCACTGACTGACAGTTCTGGTTTAATTCAATTGTCTGAGGAAGTCAGTAAAGACCTGAAACATACTAGCCCTACATCTCTGACTCCTAAAATCTTTCTTGATCCACAGCTCAGCTGTCATCTTCATGAAGACTTCCTTGATTCTAACTGAAAAAAAAGCTCTTCCACCTCACATTTTTCCAGAACATTTTATTTTGATTTCTCTATCATACCTATTTTACACTCATTTGTATACAGTGTGTATCTCTTCCCTCTTAAATGATAAACCTGTGGAGGATTAGGACAGTGTCAGTTTTCTGTTTTGTATCAACAGCACTCAGCCTGGCACATACTACTTACTTTATAAGGGTTTGCTGAATTTAATTGAAAACAGGAGTATCATGTGTCAGAATGTTGCTAAACTTAATTGCTATTCTTTGCAAAATACATCAAGAATATCTCTGCTGATTTTAACAATGTAATAGTTTCTTCCAAAGCCTAAAGTTAAGTCAGGCAATTTCTTTGGGACTAACTCGTGCCTCATCATGGTCTAGCAGTGACCTTGTATTCTTAAAACTATTGCCAAAGGTAACGAGGATGGAAAGGATGGGTGACAGTTGGAATACTGGCCCAGTTCCTCCCTTCACAATATCTTACACAACAGTTTCCTTCTCTCTCTTCACAGGGACCATCAGAAGGGTTTCAGTTCTTCCGATCTGGTCTACAGCAGCAGCCTCCTAAATTGGTCTTCCAACCTCAAGGCACACCCCACCCCCAGAGTCACCTCAGACATCAAAGTCATTTTCCTAAAGTCAGATGACTTCACTCCTCTAACTCAAAGTTCAATGATCCCTTATTATCTCCAGATCAAGTGTTCTCAACCTAGTTCTGTGGTCTGATCCCTTAGGCAATTTGATGAAGACTAGCTCAGATTAATCTTTTTAAATGAATAAAATAACTAGGATTACAAAGGAAACAGTGTTATCAAAATAATGAACCTCAGATTAAAAGCCCTAGTTTTAGATCAAAGGATAGGGAGAACATTAGCTAAGTGATTACTTTGGGCCAGGCAAAAGAGGGGTTAGGATACAAACAAGCAAGACAGTGCCTGCCTTCAAGAAACTTCAATTAGAATGTGATAAGACAGTACATAAAAGAGAGCTAGAAAGGGCTTGAGAGGGAAGGGTACCCAAACAATAAGGGGCAGGAATGCCCAGAAAGTACTGGGGTGATCTGGATACTAGCAGTAACACAATGAAGCCCACAGTAGTTCTGGAGGGGAGATTGTAGAGGAACTGACTGCCCAAAGATTCCCTTTTCTGGTTATAGCTGGGAAGTACTCCAGAGGTGCCCAGAAGCCAACATAACCTGCTCCTGTTTGGTTTTAAAGCCCTCCATAGTAACAGAGTTTGCCTTATGTTTCCATCCTCATTATCTACATCACCCATCTTCCAGTATTATGTAATTCAGTCAGCAGGAAGAGATGTGCATAATGGTGCATTAGCCATGGCATTCTATAGCTCTCTCTCCAGGCTATTCCACAAGCCTGGACTACCATCCCCTCCATATCTGTGCCTCTAGGAATCTTATTTCTTTCAAAATTCCTCACCTACTTTGATTATTCTCCTCCTCCTCCCAATTGCTACTGTCCTCTCCTCCGATGTCACCTATTTGTTTTTATGAATTTACAACATATACATGTCTTCTTTGAAAGAATATAAACTCTTTGAGACCAGGGACTGATTTTTGCCTTCCCCTCCCAATGCCTATCACATATGAGATATTTAATAAATACTTGCCAATTGGTTCTGTGACCATGTTTCATATCCAAGGATCAGGTTGGTTGCTAAAGGAAAACAATTTTTTTTGACACAGTAACTAACCTAGGTTTTTTTTGACACAGTAACTCTTAAAATGCATCTCGTTGAGGGGCTATGATCACAATCACAAAACCAAAGATATGTTTCACTGAAGCTTCCCCATGTTCATTCCCAAGAGGCTATTTAGGCAGCTCTAAATTTTCAGACAGCATAAGCACCTGAGAAGTGAACTGCAGACATGAAATTGAATGGTCTCAGGGAAAGATTGAGAAGATAAATAGTTAATATTAGTCCCTACTCATCTGATTGCAAGATTGTTTTTAACTGTGGACCTATATACTCCAGTACTAGGCTAGTAAAGGAGCCTCGCTTATTAGGAGTATATGTATTTGGCCAGTTTGACCAGGAACACATTTAGGTGGCTGCGATGTGAAAAGTTGCAAAAAACAATTTAGCAGAAATTCAGAAAGAGTAAATTTCACTGGAAATCTCAAGATAGGCCTATGGAAGACAAAAGATGGAGCCAAGATACTAATTTCAGCTCAAAAACACTGCCACTCAAAGAATTGGAAATCAAGTAAATGTCCTTCAATTGGGGAAATGGCTTAGCAAACTGTAGTATATGTATGTCATGGTGCACTACTGCTTTATTGGAAACCAGGAGGGACAGAAATTCAGGGAAGCCTGGAGGGATTTGCATGAACTGATGCTGAGTGAGATGAGCAGAACCAGAAAAACACTGTACACCCTAACAGCAACATGGGGGCAATGATCAACCTTGATGGATTTGCTCATTACATCAGTGCAACAATCAGGGACAATTTGGGGCTCTCTGCAATGGAGAATACCATCTGTATCCAGAGAAAGAATTGTGGGGTTTGAACAGAAACCAAGAACTATTACCTTTAATTTAGAAAAAAAAAACCTGATATCTTATTGTCTGATCCTGCTATCTCTTATACTTTATGTTTCTTCCTTAAGGATATGATTTTGGATCAATGTATACCATGGAAACAATGTAAAGACTGGCAAATTGCCTTCTGTGGGGGGTGGGGGGAGGGAAGTAAAATTGGGGGAAAATTGCAAAACTCAAAATAAATAAATAAAATCTTTAAAAAACCCACTGCCAATCATGTATAAAGAATTTTTTCTTATAACTATACTTCAAAATTCTATATTATTTCAAATTGCTTTCACTAATCTTTCATACATGTATTTTGCATATGCATTATTGATCTATAATCAATTATCCTTATATTTCACAAGTTAACTTTAAATTTAAAGTTGTTTCTTAACTAAAATAACATTAATTTCTCTGCATGAAAAGGAATGAAAAGACCAAGAAATAGATTAAACTAATTTTAATCTGATACCCCTGAAATATGCAGATCCATGGATTATCAGTTTACAAATGAGGAAGAAGAGGCTCAGGGTATTTATCATAGTTCGTATCATTAAGAGATGGGGCTGGACTCCTTGTCTCCTGGGACTCCTAATCCAGTACTTTATTAAGCTATATCAAACAACCTTTCTAAATGCTACTGAATAGAAAATTAAAATCGACATAAAATAATCTGCTCAGAAACATCTGTTTCTGAGAAGAATGAACTCTGCTGATTCATAAGAACCTACCTCTATAAAATACTCATTACAAGGCACAAACTTCATGAGTAAAATCAAAGGTAGAAAACATTTTTTCACTTTATTCATCAAACCCCTAGTATAACCATACCGGGAGGGTGGGTGTGGGTCCTGGAAGGAAGCAATGATTCATCACCTAATCCAATCTGATAACTAAAGTCATCATATGCACTCAAAAATCCATTCAACTCCACAAAAACTGACTCTAACATGGAAGGCCTGGGCTCTGGCAGGGCTAGAATTACAAAGTCCAAACAGTCCAAGCCCTCAAGGAGTTCACAGTTCCCTAAAAGAAACTAATATTATCCAAGTAAACATAAAGCAATACAAAGTAATTTCAAGAAGGAGAAAGTGGTACCATTACTGGGGGAAGAAAAGGTCAGGAAAGGTCTCATGGAAGAAGTAGCTGCCAAGTTTTCAACCAGAAGGAATATTCCAGACATGGGGAGCCCCTCAGAAGGTGCAGAGAGGTGGAGAATGTGCAGCAGGTATCAGCTCAGTCTGACTGGAACAGAGAGTGTCCTTCAACAAGAATTTAATGAAGACTTACTATCTGCCAGGCAATGGCAGAAAACAGTCCTTGTCCTCAGGGGGCTGGCTATACTGTTGGAGTGGAGAAAACCTATAAATAACTAGGGATATATATGTAGAGTAGAGGAGGGAGCTGCTGCCATTTGAACACCAGCTGATGCTAATTAAATTTTTTACTCTTCAAAAAAAATAGTTGGAAGGTAACAGAGAGGGAGGGCACAAAGCTAGTACTGGGGAAAGGGTTCCTGCAGTTGGAGTATTAAAGGAAACTGAGAGGTGGAGGTGAGTATTACAGGCAGGGAGGAGTACTACAATGAAACTGGAATTGGTAGGTCACAGCCAGATAGAGGAGGGCCTGAAATTCCTGGAAGACATCAGAGGACAACCAGCATTCAGTAAAGATTTTTTCATTGGGGTGTGAAATGGTCAGGTTTGCATTTATTTTATAAAAAGGCAGCTAGGCTGAACAAGGTATGTGTGGGAGAGAGGAAGGGAGTGTTAGACTGAAGCTATAGAATGAAGGAAGATAGTTTGCTAAGCCTTTCAGTTTCTATTTTTCAGAACAGAACAGTGAGGAGCTCAATTACATTTACTGCAACAGTTCAGGCAAGAGGTGATGAGGGTCTGATCAGGATGTTGGCTTTGGGAGTAGAAAAGGTTATTTAGGCAAGATATGTTGTGAAGAAAGGATTGACATGACTTTAGAACTGACTGGAAATAAAAGTTGAGGAAGAGGTAGAAAGGGGAAAACTAAGAATGAAATCAAGGTTTCAAATCTAGGTAACTGGACATACTGTATTGAGAAGCTTGAAGAGAAACAGAACGTCTAAAGGTGGATTGTATTTGGAAGAAAAATATGGAGTTCTATTTTTAGGTTGAAAGGTTGGAAATATCCCGTAGACAGGTAATGATGTGGGGCCATAGTTGAGGAGTGAGCTTAGAGATGGATATCCCCAACAAGTGAAAATTAGTTCCTTATTTAAAGTAAAGGTTTACAGGAGGGATGGGAAGTCAGAGAAGCTTAGAGGGATTTGCATGAACTGATGCTGAGTGAGATGAGCAGAACCAGAAAAACACTGTACACCCTAATAGCAACATGGGGGTGATGTTCAAACTTGATGGACTGGCTCATTCCATTAGTGCAACAACCAGGGACAATTTGGGGCTGTCTGCAATGGAGAATACCATCTGTATCCAGAGAAACAACTGTGGAGTTTGAACAAAGACCAAGGACTATTACCTTTAATTTAGAAAAAAAAAAAACTGCTCTTATTGTCTGATCTTGCTATCTTCTTATACTTCACGTTTCTTCCTTAAGAATATGATTTCGGGGTGGCTAGGTGGCATAGTGGATAAAGCACCGGCCTTGGAGTCAGGAGTACCTGGGTTCAAATCCGGTCTCACACACTTAATAATTACCTAGCTGTGTGGCCTTGGGCAAGCCACTTAACCCCATTTGCCTTGCAAAAACCTAAAAAAAAAAAAAGAATATGATTTCTCTCTCATCACATTCAATTTGGATCAATGTATACCGTGGAAACAATGTAAAGACTGGCAACTTGCCTTCTGTGGCGGGGGGGGGGGTAGAGGGAGGGAAGTAATATTGGGGGGAAAATCATAAAACTCAAAATAAGTAAAATCTTTTAAAAAAAGAGAGAAAGTCAACCAATTATTTTAATATCAGGAAAAAACAAATTTCCAGTCTGACAAGAATAAAAGAATTGGAAATGAAGTTAAAACAAAAAAAAAATAAAGGTTTACTTAAATTCATATGGGACAGATCCATCATGGGAATGAAAAAAAAATAACACCTTAGAAATGTTAAGGGGTTTATGCCTAATCTTTTGGGGTGGATAACATGGAGTTCACCCATGCTTTTAAAGAACATGCACTCTGATGGTACTGTACACTGGTACAGCATAGTTGTCCAAAATAAGAAATACTTGAAGGGATTGTCAAAAGCTACAAATTGTTCATCTATTGAAATTTCTCATTTCAAAATTGCTCTTACATGAATTTCTTACTTTGCAACATTCTAGAATTTCTTCATGAGATCTGAAGTAGTTAAAAGCAAAGTCAAAGGTTAGGGTAGCAGCTAGATGACACAATGGATAAAAGCACCAGCGTTGGGGGCGGCTAGGTGGCACAGTGGATAGAGCACCAGCCCTGGAGGCAGGAGTACCTAAGTTCAAGTCTGACCTCAGACACTTACCTAGCTGTGTGGCCTTGGGCAAGCCACTTAACCCCATTGCCTTGCAAAAAAAAAAAAGCACCAGCTGTGGAGTCAGGAAGACCTGGGTTCAAATCAGACCTCAGATACTTGACACTTAGTAGCTGTGTGACCTTGGGCAAGTCACTTAACCTCAACTGCCCAGCAAAAAAAAAAAAAGGCTAGGCTAGGCACAGAAATGGGAAGAAGTTGGAAATTGCATTTCTAGGTTGTATAGGAGTGACCCATCTAGGCTTCTGTTGCATATGCAGTAGACAAAATTTAATCTTTAAGTGGAATTTGTGTTCTCAAAAATGGTAAATGTTTATTGTTCTCTATCTCCTTCCTTTCTGAGCAAAACTTTTAAAAAGTTGCCTACACTCTTAACCAGTATTTATTCTCTACATATTCCTTGAGGGTAGGGGCTGTTTTTTGCTTTAATTGAATGTCCAGCACTTACCAGTATCTGACTCAAAGGAAAACTTAATAAATACTTGTTGAATGACTTATTTAAGCCTATGAAATTTGGCTTCACATATCATCTCTCAACTTGAGGTTGCTCTGCCCCAAGTTAGTAGTGATTTCTTAATTTTTATCCTTCTGGACCTCTCTGATATATGACCAATGCCTATTAATTCTCAGACATTCTCTCCACTATGCTCTCATAACACTTTTCTCTCCTTGTTCTCTTCTTACCTTTCTGATTATTCTTTCTCAGTCTCTTTTTGCAGGTTCATCATCTGTATCATTCCCTTAATGGTAGGTATATCTGAAAACCTTCTCTCTATACTCCGGCACCTTGTACTATCAACCCATAGTGATGCAAGTATTTAATTATCAGATCTATGTATATCAAATTTGATCTCTCTCCTGAGATCCAGTCCCATAACGTAACTGCCCACTGGAAATGTAAAACTGAATATCCACCAATACCTCAAACAATACATCAGAAACAAAACTACCTTTCTGCCATGACTCGCACCTCTTCCAAATTTTCATATTTCTGTGTAGAGTCCTATCCATTCTAGTTTCCCAGGTTCACAACCTTTTGTCCTCTTTCCTCCTTCACCCTACATATCCAATCTCTTGTTAAATCTTTTCTCTACCTCTACAACATAACTGATCCCTTTCTCACAACTCAGATGTAAGTTCTCATCAGCTCCCACTAAGTCTCTCTTTTCCAATGCATTCTCCACTTTGCAGCCAAAGTGATCTTTCTAAAAGCACATCTCAACCTTCAATAAGTCTCATGGTTCCCTATTATTGCCTCAGGATCAAATTAAAATCCTTTATTTGGCCTTTAAAGTTCTTAATAACTTGGTCCCTTCCTCCCTTTCTAGTTTTACATCTTATTCAGTTCAAAATGTTGTGATTCAGTGACACTGGCTGACTTGACATTTCTCAGGCTAAGACACTACACCTCCAAAACGGGCATTTTCACTGGCTGTCTCCAGTGTTCAAATGTTCTCTCATCTCAGTGTGTGTGTGTGTGTGTGTGTGTGTGTGTGTGTACTATTATTTTTATGTTGTCTCCTCTATTAGTGACTTCTATTAGAGTAGGGATGATTAGCACAAAGTAGGTCACTAATGAATGTTGTTGACTGACTATTCTCACCACCACTATCTGTTGGTTCAGCACTTCATCACCTCTCACCAGGAATATTCCAATATTCCAATAATTATTTAGTTACTCTCCTATTCAATAAACTCTAAATAGTTCCTTGTTGCTTCTAGGATCAAATGTAAACTTCTCTTTTTGAATTTTAAACTTCTTCAATTGCCTAGTTCCAAACTTACTTTTCCATGTTATTCTCCTCATTACAATTCAGTCAAAATGTCTTTTCTGCTCTTCATACATGATGTTCTATCTCCCATCTTCATTTCTACTGCCTATCCCCCCCATACTGAAATATATTTTCTCCTCACCCTCACCTCTTAAGAGTCCCTTACTTCCTTCAATACTCAATTCAAGGGGCAGCTAGGTGGATCACCGGCCCTGGAGTCAGGAGGACCTGAGTTCAAATCCAGCCTCAGAGTCACTTAACCCCAATGCCTTGTAAAAACTTAACAAACTCAGTTCAACCACTATTTTCTTCATGAAGTCTTTTCTGATCTTCCCCTGCTTCTCAAGCTGCCAGCTGTCTCCCTTTCAAAATTACCTCAAGTTAATTTTGTATTTTTTTGTACACATTTGTCTCCTAAGCTGCTTAAAGGCAGGAATTGTTCATTTTGGGTTTTATATCCTTAGCACAGCATCTGATACCTAGTTGGGCACTTGACAAGTGGTCATCCAGCCTCTGCTTTCTGTGACAGGAAATAATACTTCTGGAAAGGAAAAAAGGAGATAGAAAAGAAGCAAACAAGCATTTATTAAGCAACTTCTATGTTCCAGCCTTTGTGTTAAGTGTCTTTTACAAAAATTCTCTCATGTGATCCACACAATAATCCTTGGAGACAGGTATAAAACGATCCTCACTTTACAGTCGAGGAAACTATGGCATAAAAATTTAGTAACTTGCCCAGAGACACAGCTAGTACACGTTTGAGGCTTGATTTGAATTCAATTCTTCCCGATTCCAAGATTGGGGCTCTATCTACTGTGGCATCTTTTTCTCATGTTGGACCAAAATTTGTCTTTGCCCCACTGCTTCTGGTTTTTCCTTCTGAGGCCAAAGAGAAGTCTAACCCTTTTAATGATATTTTAAGTAGACCTCTCTCTTCCAATGGCTAAACACACCCTGTCTTTTAGAGACATAAGGTCTGAGAACTCCCTAGACTGGAAGGGCAAATAGAGGTTACCCTCCCTGGACCAACAATCACACCTGGGAACAAAGGTCTAGTACTTCCAAAGAACTAAATCTGTTGGGGAATAGAAAACTCTTGCTTTGACTGAAATAATGACAAGTACTACAACATTACATATCAATCCACTGCACAGTAATAATCAGAAATTGTACCCGGTCCCAAGGAAATTAAGTAAACAAAATTCAACTCCCACAGAAAAATCTCTAGCTATAATTAATTTGTCATTTCCTGTATTCACAACACCAAAATCTTAATAGAGAAGTGTAGAGTAAAAGAGAATTTTTTAAAGCACTACTTTCTTTTAAAAAATGTATATGGTTCAATTTTTAAAAAATCAACACTATATGCAAGTAAAAAGTTATTTTTGGTTCATAAAACAATCTTTTATCCAACTTGTCTTTCCCTGCAGTATGACAAATAAATCTGAACCAAGAAGCCTAAAGGGTGGAGAAAGTAGCAAAGGAAGAAACCATCAGAGCAACACTTGCTGAAGTCCAAGGTCCTTGGGGAAGCAAAGAGTCTGCTCCTTCAGCAAGGTCTATGATCAGAGACCTGAGATCCAGACTACAAGTATCAAAGTCAAGAAGGAAAGTGGATACAGTACACCATCATTAATTCAACCCTGCCTGTGGGATTTTAGTTTCTGGACATATTAAGAGCAACTTACTTAGAATGGTCAATTTTAATGCCTGTGGTTTTAGATCAAATGCTGTATAGATATATTTTTAAAGCACCCCCAAACAAATAGAGATTTATAAGTATTTCTGGAGCAATTACAGGGCAAATTAGGCTAAGTTTGAAAAAGCACAAGAGTCAATTTCTTTTTCAAGTCTAACAATTTTATAAAGAGGAAGACTCTTGGCCCTTGAGGTACACTAAAGAAAGTTGGTGAGTCACCAAGGAAGGCAACTGCTGAAGCAATCCACAAATTTGAAAACAGATGTTCAGTCTGGTATTTACTTTCCTAAGGTGAAAAAAGGAAAGACTTTGAGAATTTGTCAGTCAACTTTGAGTTACCTTGACCACCACCTGGCAGTACAGTCTGACCCTGCTAAGATTAAGATTGAATATCCTGGAAGAGGCAAAGCCCTTCTGGAGTTCTTTCCTCTGGTTCACATAAGGCTATCCCCGCTAGTCCCCGAGTCATATAAAGATACATCTATGTGTTAATCTATTTCATAAGTGGCTAAAAGCAATGAGATACTTTTCTTTTCAAACAATACAACAAGCAATTATAGTAACAATGTAAAAACTCTGTGCATAAACAGAAGTAACAAACCTGAAAAAAAGATACATTTTGGGGAACTTCATTAAAAATTTGGATAACCAAACAGGTTAGCTTTGATTGAAAAAAGTTGCCATTATTCATTTCTAATAGAGTTTTGGTAATGACTTTTTTAATATTATAATTACATATATAGACATTCTATCTCCAAGACTTGTCACAACAGCTTAGGGTGTTGTGCTAGGCATAGCCTAGCCAAAAAAAAAAAAAAAATCACAAAAGATGGGTACTACTCTGTCAATGATGATATAAAATATGAAAATTACTAGATACTAATGATTTAACCACTGAATTTGAATTTTGAGATTTTTGTCAAAATTTAATCTGCCCATTACATTTCAAATATGCCAATAAATTTGATAATAACTTTTAAATAGTCTTAACAATGATTTTAAAATACATAGAATAAAGCAGAATCTTAAGATTTCAGGCATAAAATACATGGCATGAAAGAGTGAGAGTGGTATAATCCAATTTAGCTGGTCTGAAAAACCTGAGGGAAAGCAATAGCACTGGGGTCAGGAGAGGGATGGGAGATGGCACCATGGCTCAGCTTAAAAGTTTTTTCTTTCCCTCCAGCTAGCAAAGCCTTGATTTTGTAAACAGACTGAAAAAAAAAGTAAGCTTAACTTCATCCTGTATGGGAAGGTATGATTACCAGATACTTTGAAAGTAAAAGAAAAGGGATTGGTAAAACAGCACACATTTTAGACACTATAGACAAAATTATTAAAAATGTAGCATCTCAGGATAGGGAAAACAATTACTTTGGTAAAAATGTACTCCCTTGTAAAAGAGTTGACAGACATCTTTAGGAATATTCACACCAAAGTGGATGATGCAGAAAAGCTCCCTATTCCTTTTAGATAAAAGATATATTATCCTAGTCTTCAAGGTCCTTCCCAAATTGACTCCAAAACATTCCTCTAGCCTATTTCAGATTATATCCATTTGTATACTCTTCATTAGAATAAACTGATTTATTAGATACAAATTTCATTCCTTCTCTATGCTTTGGGCATGTCTAAAAGACATTGCCAAGTAATCTGACTTGAAATTCATCCCTTTCTTCAAGACTCCACTCTGTTGCCATATTCATTAAGCACTCCAAGTAGTAGGTAGGCCTGTGTAGTTTTCTATCATATTTTGGGTAGTGTCTTGCAAATAGACAGGGCTTTAAAAATGCCTTTTAAATGGCAGGCTCATTTTCTCCATATATGCTTTCTTGTTCCTTCATTCACTCATTCATTATTTCCTAATTTCTCCTTTTCCAATGAGCTGTTCCTAAAATACTCTCCTACTTTATTTTAGAAGCATTTTTCTTTGGGGGGGTGGAGTGGCCAGAACCTAAGAGTTACAAGGGAAGTAAGGAAGGAGGTATGAAGAGGTGGGAGGGAGAGGGAGATGGAGATGAAGAAAGGGAAAGACCCCTAGACCTCTCTCTGATGTCCAAGGCATTGGAAAGAGAAAGATTATCATATCACCTTAAATATCTAAAGAGTGTAGTTCTAGGACATACATACTTAGCAGTTTTATGCTCAACCTTAGTGTTCTCAAACAAATGGAAATTTTTTTTTCTTTTCTGTTTTACAAGGGCCTGGTCCCAAAATTACAGTATACCTTTAAGAATTAAACAACAGTAGATAGGTGCTAAGAAATAAGGGGCTTATGAAAAGTATTATTAATGATGAACAAATACGTTTTATTTAATAGCGGTTATTTTTTCATTTTGTAAGCTTAAAACTATAAAAACTGAATGATAAATCTTGATTTAAAATTATTATAGAAAAATATATCATAAAAACTAAGCTTTTCATATAAAGCATGTCATGGTCAGACAGATATTTCTGTTTCTTCTTACTTTCCAAAATTTCAGAGCCAGGTCAATTCCCTTTCTTTTTGGCACCCCTTCCCTGAAGTCAAGTGCTGGTCAAGTGTTGAACCTCTGGCCCCTAGCCAAGGAAAGTTCTAGCATTTAACTGAGGCAGCACTTCTCAGGTAGCTTCTCTGATACTCTCAAAGGAACAACTTTCTGCCTAGCCAGAAACAAATGTATACTATGAGAGTAACAGCTTAGACTAAGACAAGGCTAAAGTTTGAGGTTATGCATACCATGAAAGCTGTAGTAGATGTCACTTTTCTATTTGCTTTTCTGAGTCTCAGACAAAACACATTCCTGTGTAAGTTTTCTCTATCTTTTGTGTGGGTCAGTTCTGCCAGAAAGCTTCCCTCACAGTAACACTGACACTCACTGAGGGGTGCCTTGATCACCTAAGTAAATGGAAAAAAGAGATGGCCAGAGTTCTTCAGAAGTGAGAACGGGTGGCATGGTCAGCTATGCGATGATTTCAGATTTGTAGCCTTTCATTAAGGGGGCAAGATATCAGGCACAGATGAGTCGCATGCTTCTGGAGAAAATTAAAATTTGGATAGCTGAAGCCCAGAAACTGCAGGAAAGTGGTCGCATGTGAAGGAGGAAGAGTACTGAACTTGGAGTCACAAGACCAGCGTTCAGATCTGAATCTGACACATCACCCAGGTGACCTCAGACCTCAGTTTTCTCATCTATAAAATGAGGGAAGAAATGGAACTAGATGACTTCTGTGGTCTCTTCCACCTTTAGAGCTATGATCTCATGACCTTGAGTAAGTAAAGGCCTCTTTGTGTCAATTTCCTCACCAGTGCATTGAGAGAGTTCACTTAAAGAACTTGAAAGGTTTCTTCAGGATCTAAATTTGTGATCCTAAGATCCCATAGCTCTAGGATCACTGCCCCAAGAGCTCTACTGTGTACTTCCCTTCCTACCCTCTTAAATACTCATGAAATAAAACAAGTCAACTTTATGCCAAGTCAGGAAAAACAAGTTGTAATTCTTGCGGGCTATCGGTGGTTTTAAGTACTGAAAACCACAGCAGCATATAAATAATTGGGTAAAAATAATTGATCCAGCCTTATCTCATTTCACCCTGATGTTCTGAGGATGTCTTAGCATATTGATCAGAATGTAATCCTAATCAAAAATCCTAACTAATCACAGTTCCCATGCTGTCAGCCTCTCCTAAATTTTAAGCTATTTTGGTTGAATGTTTCTGCACGAGCCCAATTCTTTATCTGTATGTTGTTCAGGTTTTCTTCTGTGACACAGTGACAGTGAAACAGCAATGAAGAATGCTAAGACACACTGTGTGAGCTCCAATTCTGATCTTGATAGGAGAGGTTTTTTGAATTCAGAGCTATGACTTCTAGCTCCTCAGTGACATGAATTTTACAATTTACAAAAATATTTAAAAGAGCATGCTTGAGATTACTTGCCCCAACACAAGATTACATTTCTTAAACATAAAACAGAATTAAATAGGGAAATAAAAAACTACCAACAAATGCTAAGGTCGTGAAATTTTGGAGCTGTAAGGACCCTTAGACAAAACCCAGTCCAATTCTTCATTTTAAAGATGGAGAAACTGAGACTCAAACAGAGGTAGAGAAATAAGAATACAATTAGGACATGGTAAATTATTTCTTTCTTAAATTCAAGGACCACAGAAATCACTTGAGATCAGTTACTGTTCAAAGCCTACTGCCATTCCACTTCTACTAATTACACACACAAATAAAGGGAAATGAGAGGAAGTTATTGGCTGTTGCCAGGAGTTAGTTATTATACAGCTTTTAAAAAAAATCACAATGTCTGGGATTAGAGTTCAATTCTGTCCAAGAACTGGAGAGTAACATTAGTAAAATAAGATAATGTTATTTATAATACTCTATAAACCATTGAATGCCACAAAAATAAACTATTAATTTAAAAAAGCAGCCTTTAATGTGTGAACATGTTTTAAAAGGAACACATCCAATGTTGTAAACAATACTAATTTCATGTATATCTATCAATACCTATTTTAAAAAACTAAATTGTGCATTATATTCTGTTTAAATTCTTACATTAAGAGCCAAGATAAGATTTTTACCAAAGAATGACTTTTTTAGAAAATCGACTTCCCTTTCCTCCCAGCTCCCTCCCCTTCCCTTCAAAAAGTTTAGGTAAATACCAGGAAAAAACATGGGGAAAAAAAAAACTTAAATTTTTCTTTATATGACTGCAGGATAATTTTATAAATTGGAAGAATGGAAATTGGTGGACATCATATTAACATAATAACAAAAGCGGAGCCTAGGTATAATGCATTTTAAAATGCTGATTAAAGTCAAATATCTTCATACTAATATGACTCCCAGAAACTTTTTTTTTTACTTAATTAAGTTGTCAGGTAATTTTACTATGTGTGACTCAAAGACTTTATCTGAAAGCCCTAAATAATATTTAGAAGATTAGGGAAATTGATTTTATATTGATATTAAAATTCCTATTTGTGAATTTATTTTGCATTTACTTTCCGAAAGCCAGTCATATTTAACAAAAAATGACCTAGTTGTGCTTCTGTCTTCTGCAGTAAGGATTTAAATCAGAGTTGGATGACTTGGCCCTTTCCCATTGGAACATACTGTAGCAATGATGTTAAAAATCCCTGGATGTTAACCATCTGCAAAATGACTGCAGTTGCTATGTGAAATCTAGTCCTTGGAGTCAAGAGTTACTTAGCAAACACCATTTCTGCGATGCATTATTACAGAATCAGAGATTTTTTCAGGCTGTAGGAGGCCTGGGGATCATACACCCCCAAATTGGGGTGTTTGCCCTGATTGGCAGTTAAAAAACAACGATATAGAGAAGGGGCAGTTGTGCCAGAGGCCTCATTCTTCTCTAAGCGAGGCTAAAGGGCCGAGTCCCTGGGGGGGGGGGGGGGGGGCTGTAGCTCGGCCACCCTCATTTGCCCAGTTAAAGGCGACGTCGCTGACACTAGGGCTGGCTCCGAAGCAGCATGCCATCTAAGGCTACAACAGGTGAAATCTGTGCCCAAGTCTTCACCCCGAGGCCGGGCCCCAACACCGGCCATCTGCTTCCCCAAACTATTTTCAAAACAAAGAAACACAATGGGCTGAATCCAATCTGGGCGGCAAAAGAAAGTTGTGTTTTTTCGGGGCTCGCCCGGGCCTGGTCTTTGTGTCTCGGCCGCGGTGCGGGGTCCCTGCCCGGTGACACCCGGGCCCCGCGGCGCGGTGACAGCCCCCGCCCCCTCCGGCCCCGGGCGGCGGGCGGGGGAGGGGTGTCCAGGCCCCGGCCCAGGCCCCGGGCTCGGCGGGACTTCCTGTTCCACAGGGCGAGCGCCGGCGGCCCCCTCCCGGCGCCCGGGCCTGCAGGATTCCGCAGTCCCCATCCGGCTCGGCCCCGGGCCCGACGTGGAGGAGCCCCCTCCCCCCGGCGGCGGAGCACGCCCCCCTCCCGGTGGCAAGTCCGGGAGCGGGTCCCTGGGCGCCCCCACCCCCGCTGGCACACGCACACTCACACGCGCACACACACGCACACACAAAGCCAGGGGCAGCTACAGCCGCAGCGGAGGGCGCAGGCAAGGAGGGAAGGGAGCAGCCGGGGGGGAGGGGAGGGAGCGGGGGGGGGGGGGCTCGTCCCCCCCCCCCCCCCGGCCCGGCCCGGCCCCGGCCGCCCCCGAGGCCGCCGCAGCCTTCCTCCCCGCGGCCGCGGGGCCCAGGCCGGGCCGGGCCGGGCCGGGCCGGGCGTCTCCCCGCCTCGCCCCCTCCCCCAGGCCGGAGTCCTTACCGAGAGGCAAGCCCTTGTTGAGCAAGTGCGAACTTCCCATTGAAAGGCAGGTCCGGGGGCGCGGAGGGAGAAGTTGGGGGAGTGAGGCTCCCGCTGGTCCGCAGATGGCGGCGGCCGCTCCGCTTCTCCCCGAGGCGCGCGCCCTCGCCCCCCCACATGCACACGCTCCCCACACTCGGCCTCCCTCCCTCCCTCCCCTCGGCCCGAGTGCGGCTGTCTCCTCAGTGGGAGAGGCGGGCGGGCGGGGCTTGGCGCGGGCAAAATTAATCTCTTGTTTCCAGGCAAGAAAACCCGGCGAAACGGGCGCGGAGGGAGCGAGCGGGAGGCAGCGGGGCCGGGGCCGGGGCCGGGGCCGGGGGGGGGGGGGGGGGGGGGGGGGGGGGGGGGCGCCAGGCTGCTTCCGACCAAAACAGGCCGATGACCAGGGAAAGACGTTTAGTCGCGGAAAGTAAAGGGTCCGGGGGGCTGCCCGGGCCAGGCAGCCCCCGGCCTGCGCCGTGTTCGGGCACTTCATCCAGGGCTGCCCATGGAATTAGTCCCGGGGAGGGCAGCTGCGGGGCAGAGGCACTTCTGGCCCCGGGGGAGCGCGCTGGAGGGAGGGCTGGGCCAGTGCCCCAGCTGAAATGAGAACTAGGACTACATCTTCACAGGGGACCCTAAGGAAGTCCGATTGGGGGGGGGGGAGGGAGGAAACCGGCAAATGTGGGGCTCCTGGTGCCCCTTTGTGACAACAGGGGACCGACTGCCTCTAAATAAATCTGCTCTTGTTCAGAAAAATCCATCCCCCCTGTGAGCAAAAAACTTCCCGAAATGACTCCCGCCCGACTTTACTGCCTCTGACAACTCAACTAAAGTGACTTTTCCCAAAATGGGCAAAGCTTAAAGGTGAAAGGCAACAAATAAGCCCTGAAAATCGAAACCCCAAAGTTAACAGGGTCTGAACCCTGATCCAAAGGAGGGCATCAAGCTCACTCCAGAAAAACACAAGCTAGGAAAAAACGAGCTGGGATTAGGAGGATAAGCATGCACCCAATTAGCACCGTGGCTATCAGAAGACACTGGACACAGGCACCGGGATCAGGGCTCATTCCAGAAGTAGGTGCCACAAAAGATAAAGCATTGAGAATTTTTCTTTCTAACCTCTGAACACTCCAATGGTCAGACACGAGAAACAAGAGGGCTGGATGCTGCAGCTCTGGTACGGAGCTGGGTGTGATGCAAAGTCCTGGCCTCAAATACAGCCCTTGATGCTAATGACACGTGGTGTAACCTCTGACAAGTCAGACAAGCTGGCCAGGGCCTCAGTTTCCTCATCTGGGAGTGTGTGTGTGGCAGCTATCTAGAGTGTGCACTAAATATCTTCTGATGTCTAAGATCTAGGTATGATGTGTGACACTGGAAAGAGAAATTAAAATTCTAGTGACTGTCACCCTAGGTGCCAACAGTCTGCAGAACAGGAGGAACTAGGGGAGAGATGCTGAGATCTCTGAGAAAGCTGAGGGGCCACCATGGTCATAGGAATGGTGACCAGCAGACCAGGATTTAAAGCCACTTCTGAATCCAATCGAGGTCTCCCTCTTTGCCCAGGGGGGCAGAGACAGCAGGAAACCCATCCTTAACTTCAGACCGAATCACAAGAGACATCTTTTCCCCAAGTGCAGTCAGTAACGTGGGCAGCCCCTGTCACATTTTGAATCCTCCATTAAAGTGATCGGAACACATTTGCCCCGGAAAAACCAAACTCCTAAGTGCAGGAACCAGGAACCCTCCGTCACAGGAGAACACGCGAGACCCGCGGAAGCTGCAGCAATTTCAGACAGGGAAAACGCAGGTCAACTCCCCCCCCCCCCCCCCCAGCCTGGCACTGTCGTAAAGAAAGGCTCGGGGTGGCCGACCGGGAGGAGGCCGAGGACAGAAACCGAAAGATTGAGTTCGCCAGCTCCCCAGCCAGGCTGGGTCAGCTGACTGGCCTAATGCAGCACACTCTAAACTGTACGTAGAGGAGCCCGAGCCAGAACACAATTCACTCCCATAATGGCCGGGCACTCCGAGGCCTAATCGCCTTCCGGGGCCCGAGAGCTGGGCCCTGGGGTCTTTCCGAATCATCAAGTGACAAATAACGCCTCGTCTCCCCCGAATCGGTTTTCATTTCGCTGAAACGCACGCCTAGGACGAAAGTTGGGGCTGGGGGAGAGTTCCCCCTGAACCTTTGCAAACTTTATGTTCGAAAAATGTCGGGGAATTGAAGGACCTTGGCCTTTAGACAGGCGTGGACTCCAAGCCTGCGAAACGGTCCGCGGGGGCCGGCCCGGCCCGGCCCGCCCCGGGAGGGAAAGCAGCCCTGCCCTTCCCCTCCTCCCTCCTCCCTCCTTGGGCAACGTGCAGCTTTCAGAGAGCAGGCCTGGGCGGCCAGGCCCCGGGGGGAGGGAGGCGGGCGCCCAGCTCCGACATGTGCACCCACGGCCCGCGGAAGGGCCCCTGGAGAAAAAGCCCCTTCTGCTGCAGGAAGGCGGCGGCCTCCGGGAGAGGCTGCAAGAAGGGGAAGGACAGCTGCCTTCCCTCCGCCTGGAATACACATTGTATTGGAGAGTCGGATATTTTTTAAGTTACCTATCTAAGAAAGAACAACTCAAACACACCATTTTAGGGGGGTGTTCTTGTTTCTGTTGAGAAAGGGATTCATAATGTGGTGCAGATTGGGGGGGGGGGCTTTTCGTTCTCAGAGGAAAGGAGTCCACTTCACATTGATTCTGCCTTCAGGGTTAAGTTTATGTCAGCACAATGATTGCTACCGGGGTCTTTGGTATATGTATGTATATGTATGTTTTTACTCCATTGGGCAAGCTAAGAAAATAACGATTAACTATCAGTAATGCTTTGACTTCCCTCTCAGGTTCACCACACATGAGTGTTTTATGATACAT
Source organism: Macrotis lagotis (assembly GCF_037893015.1). Classification (NCBI taxonomy): domain Eukaryota; kingdom Metazoa; phylum Chordata; class Mammalia; order Peramelemorphia; family Peramelidae; genus Macrotis; species Macrotis lagotis. The sequence continues at coordinate 225,712,067 of NC_133660.1, read as the reverse complement.
TTACTTAAGGGTGTCCAATACTACCAAGAAAATTCCATATTTTGCAGTTCTGATTAAATAAATATAAAAACATACAGCTAAATTAGCTAAGAGAATACTTTCAAAATGGGAATCAGAAAGGGATAATGCAAAACTGTAGCATCTGTATGTATATCAGAATTACAAAACAGCATGTTAACATGGTTGGCTACACACTGACAGGGAACAATGCAGTATGTGCTCTACCAGACACAGAAGGAGACAGTGGCTTTCCCCTATATGGCTAAAAACTGAACTACTGAGAACACCTAAACAGCAATAGAAAAATAGCACCATATAGTTAATTCAAATGAAAAATTTTATTAAACTATAATATAATTGAGGAAGAACACAAAATATATTGATTTGATCATGCTGCATGTGGTTATTTTGGGTAAACACTGATCTAAAAGTGCAATTGTTGGTACAATGGGAATGAGGAAAGGGGTATGGTACATAATATTATGACAAGGGGAATGCTTAACTGATAATGGCACTATGAACAGATGGAAGCAATGATTAATAGTTTTTTTGTTCCTTCTCCCATATCTAGGGAAAAATTCCAAATGTGGTCATGTTTGCTCTTTTCATTTTTACTTGCAGGCAAAGGCCTTTGGCCCAAGGCCTTTCTAAATAGAAACTTTCAGACTGCCTCTGCTACTCTGCTAAACCTGAGCTACAGACTGAGAGCACTGACTTATCCTAGCCACTAGGATCTTCTTCTATATTATGTGAGACTGGAGGAGATAGGAGGAAAGGAAAAATATATATATAAATTAAGAACAAATCTATCATAGGCCTTCAAGCCTGTCTCTCAAGAGAATCTAAACACAGACTAAGTGACATGACCATGAGGCATTTCCATACTTTTCAGAGGTCAAACAATCATTTAAGAAAGCAAGCTTGGCAATCTTCTATAGGTTCAGTAATATTTGATAGCTGATTTTGAAATGCTTATTTTTTTTGTGACACAATATTGAATGAGATTTATATAATGGAAATTGCAAGACTTTCAATAATCTTGATCATCATCATATTCACATATAACTTCCCAAATTAATAAAATCTTTGTAGTCATTTTGAATCCTAGACAATAAAAGTTAAGAGCATTTTGCAATGTACTTAAAGATTCATTTATAAGGTGACAATTGTTTTTTTATATTCTAAATGGTCCTACCATAACACTTCCAGAAATATTATTTCCTAAAAATCATTTTTACTAAAAATAGATTTTATTGATATCTTTTGTTTTTACATCACCTATATTTCCTTCAGTATACTTCTCATTCTCTCTCAGAAATCATTCCTTCTCAGGGGCGGCTAGGTGGTAGTGGATAAAGCACCAGCTCTGGAGTCAGGAGTACCTGGGTTCAAATCCAGTCTCTGACACTTAATAATTACCTAGCTGTGTGGCCTTGGGCAAGCCACTTAACCCCATTTGCCTTGCAAAAACCTAACCAAAAAAAAATCATTCCTTCTAACAAAAAGAAAAGGAAAAAGAAAAAAATAAAGCTTAGAAATACAATGGGAAAAAACTATCATCACATGCAATGTTCCATGCCCATGGACCTCAACCTCAGTAAAGGATCTATGAAGGCATCTTCTCAGATCTTTTCTTTGGGGTTAATGTGTATATTTTTTCTTTTTTTCCTTCATCAGTTCACCTTCTCTATATTCATCACAATAGAGTAATATACATTTATTGAATCCTCCATTAAAGTGATCTGAACACATTTTCCCCAGAAAAACAAAACAAAACAACACAGCAATAAGACTCCCAACTATGAACAATTGCTCAATTGATGGAAATCTATTTTATTATTGCCACAAAAAGTGATACTACCAATATATTGGTTTATATGAAGCTTTTTTTTTTTGTCAGTGGAGTCCTTGGGGTATATTACTAGTACTGGAATCTCTGAACATTTTAGTCATTTTATGTGCATATTAATTCCCAATTCCTTTCAGAAGGTTGTTTCAATTCACAACTCTGCCAAAAATGCATTAGTGTGCCTATTTTTACACCACTCCTCCAACACTGACTGTTCTCATCATTTGTATCTAATGACCATGCTTAAAAAATTCACAAGGATGCTTTATATATTGAACTTCAATGTAATGAAGTGGTATTGAGCATTTCTAATACTAATAATATTAACAGGTACCATGCTAATTTAGAATTCCAGCACAGATATGTCTATATGGTCTCTGGCCCTTCTAGGAAATGGCTTGAGAAATAGGCACATAGATATAGTTCTGTTTTAATTGAACACTTTGGGATTTGGTTAACATTAAAAGATGGGACAGACATGTGCTGAATTAGAAAATTACTTAAGAGAGAAATCTACAAAAGATGTCATATGCATGGACAATCTATATTATCTAAAAACAAGTATAAAGGCTTTCTATCTTCTATTTGTCTCATCCATTCCATGATTACAAAGAAGAATACCTATGTTCTGGTCAAATAGGTCAACATCATCTCCTAAATGACAATTGTTTCTGGCATCACAAAACTTACTCCACAGGTACATTTTAGGTTGGATAGAGAAGAATCCTTGGACTACAATCAAAAAGACTACTAACATTAAAAACCAAGATTATGAAAGAAAAAGTTAAATACTAATGATTATTAAGAAAATAGAGCAGACAACTTATAAAATACATAGGTCTTAGAGTTAATAACAAGGGTCTTCTTCCCCCCCACTGGTTTAAGCAACTGGCAATATACTATTTGATTTTCTTTCTTTCTTTCTTTCTTTCTTTCTTTCTTTCTTTCTTTCTTTCTTTCTTTCTTTTAGGTTTTTTTTGCAAGGCAAATGGGGTTAAGTGGCTTGCCCAAGGCCACACAGTTAGGTAATTATTAAGTGTCTGAGACTGGATTTGAACCCAGGTACTCCTGACTCCAGGGCCGGTGCTTTATCCACTGCGCCACCTAGCGGCCCCTATTTGATTTATTAATCACAAATCAATTCTTTGTTGTAAAGCCTACAATATAACCTAACAAAGAATCTTTGGTTCTTCCTTCTCTATATTCATACTAAAATCTAAATTCATTAAGGATAATCATTGTTTCATTTTTGTCTTTGTAACCTTATTGACTCATGCTGTGCCAGATTGTTACTGGTGTTTGTCCTTTTTGAAAAGGACCACTACATCAGGAAAGTGATACTATGACATGCAAGTAAATTGGTGAGGGAGGGCTGTACAAAGTCACCAGTCTCATTCTCTCCTCCAGAGTCATCTGGATCCAATGGCCAGATATAGGTCTGGATGACTGGAGATGGCCCTGGATGCAGTGGGAGACCTTGATCTTTTAAAGCTAAGGTCTTTTACAGGTCTCAGTTTGACTGAGGCAAAACCTTTAAGGTTAAGGTTAAAAAAGAAATTCTAATAAAATAAAAAATTCAAGCTGGGAGAGGAAGACCCTCAGGGTTTCTGGCCCAAACAGAAACAATTACTATCTACATTTACCCAGAGCCAATCAGGGTCCCACAAATGACCAAGTGGTGCTTGGCCTGGGACCAGTTATTGGCCATTCAAAGAAACCCAGCCCTGTAAAACATCAGGCTAGTAGTAACTTAATGAAGGTTTTATGAATGAATGAATTCTGTAATCCAAGTCTGGCAATCATTCTTTCACTGAGTTTCAAAAGCATTTCCTCCCATTTTTTCTGCCACCATTTGCTAATAGTTTTTTTTTTAATTATCTATTAGGAGGGGCGGCTAGGTGGTGCAGTGGATAAGGGGTGGCTAGGTGGCGCAGTGGATAAAGCACCGGCCCTGGAGTCAGGAGTACCTGGGTTCAAATCCGGTCTCAGACACTTAATAATTACCTAGCTATGTGGCCTTGGGCAAGCCACTTAACCCCATTTGCCTTGCAAAAACCTAAAATTAAATAAATAAATAAATAAATAGTCTATTAGGATTAGACTACTGCTTCCTAAATGACCTCCCAATCTGCTAGCTATCACAGAAGTGTAAAACATTACCTTGTGGGCCACATGCAGTTTTGTAACTGGTAAATATTTAACAAATAAAAATCCAATAAACCATAGCTAATATCACATTTTTAAATGAAGTCAATATTTACAGAGGCCTTATGCATGGATGGGTGGCCCCTCATTTCTATTTGCGTTTGACACTACCAATCTACCACCACCCGAATTCTCTTCTGCATAGAATTGTAGCCTTATCTTCCAAAAATATCCATTTCACTATATCCCTGCCCCTTTTGCACAAACTAGTTGATGCTTCCTGTGGACCTACTGACCAAATTTAGTCTAAATCTGAAAGAGAATATGAAGGATCACCTAGGACAGACCCCTTATTTAAAGTTCAGAAATGGAAATAACCTAAGAAAACTAGGATGCTAAGCCGTGGAACTGGACTCAATCCTGTTTTTTTCTGATCCCCAAGGCTAGCATTCTCTCCAATGCAGGATGTTGCTCCAAACCTTTGCTTGGCATTCAAGGCCTTCCATAATAAAAGGCTATCTTATCTTTCACTACATCTCTGCATGAAACCTACCAAGTAAATGAAATGACTTTACTCATTATTTTCCCATTAAACATTGTTCTAACCTGTCTCAGTGCTTTTGCTCTCCTCTGAAGCTGCTTCCTACCCATCTTTTACCTTAAATCTCATTTCTTCCTGGTAATCTTTTCTGACCATACTGAGCTATGGCATTACTCCTCTGTATTTATTAGAAGTCATCCATTTGACAATAAATTCTGTATTGCTTTGTGATTTCCCTTCCATTATTGTCTACAAATATTATTTGATTTAACTCTTACACGCTAATTTTGATGTGTGGTTGCTTTATTCCTCACAGTATGAAGAATAGTTTGGCATATAATTACTCATGTTTATTGTCTAAATATTTTATATTTGCTAATAGTGCTTTTACTAAACCTCATCAATTGGTCTTCAAAACAATGTTTTAAGGTAGGTAGTTCGATCACTTCTATCCTCCAGATGGGGAGACTGAGGATCCAAGAGGTGAAGGGATTCACCCAACCAAAATTATAACAACTACTGGTTAAACCAAGATCATTCCTTCTGAATACAAATCTAATATTCTTCCCATATCTTCCCAAATCATGATATTCATACTTAGTAGGAATTTCATTTCAATTAAACATTAAGTGCCTACTATATGCAAGAAGTTGTACTAAGTCAATAATAGCAACATTGTAGGATAATCAACTGAGAAATGTAGCTTCCCTCAGCAATCAAGGACCATCCTGAGAGACCTGCTAAGGAAAATGCCATCTCTATCTAGAGAAAAAAACTATATAGTCTGAATGCAAAGCAAAGCATACTATGCTCATTTAAAAAAAACTTTTTATATTTTTCTTTCTTTCTCATGGTTATTCCCCCCCCCTTAATTCTGATTCCTCTTACACAATATGATTAATATGGGAATATGTTAAACGTGATTATACATGTACATTCTATATCAGTTGTTCACTGTCATGGGAAGAGGGGAGGGAAAGGAGAATGTAGAAAAATGTGGAACTCAAAAACTTGAAAACTATCTTTGCATGTAACTAGAAAAAATAAAGAAATTGTACTAAATGCTGGGGGGAAACAAAGACAGTACACAATAGTCCCTGGTACTCAAGAGTTTACATTGTGTCCACCCCCCACTCCACTACTCCTTTGGTCTTCATGTTGCCTACCTCCTCATCCCAGAATCTCCTTAAGGAATACTGATCCCAAGACACAACACACAGAAAGGCACAGAGGGTGGCAGGGTACCCAGGTGGATTTAAGAAGGAACTGACTCAGAGCCGAAAGAGGTTCTGGAGGGTATCAGGTCCAGTATCCCAGTTGAATGAGCAGCCCATCTAGGGAGCTTCCACGATCACATCTGATCTGTGGTTCTGAGGTTCTCCAGATCACTTGGATGACTTTTGTTATTAGGCAGCTGTTCCTTCAATGAAACCCACATCTGTCTTTTTTGCCACATTTGCCCACTAGGCCTAGCTCTGTTCTCTAGGGCCAAGCAGAACAAGCTTCCTAAGCCCTCTTCCACATGACAGCCCCTTAAATGCTTGAAGACAGTAGTGTATTTACAGCCTTAATTCCTCCCCTCTATTCATACTCAAGCCTTTACACATTAGAAGTAGATCCCATGTATGGTCCTTGAAATCCCAAACTCTTGACAAAGGAGTTATTGTCAAAAACCAGCTCTGTCCTTTGACTAATAGAGAAGGAAGTATTAACCTTTCCTTTGCTGGAAAAGACTTCACAGCAAAATTATCCTATAAAGCTTCACTGTAAGGCTAAACTGTTAGTTCAAATATTAACAACACCATCTGTAAAATAAGATGGAGAAGGAAATGGCAAGCCACTTCATTACCTTTGTCAAAAAATCTACAAAAAGGTTATAGAGAGTCAGACATGATTGAAAAACATTGAACAACAAAGTGAAGAAGGAACACATTTTAGGTATAGAGACATAGAGGTGACATAAACGATTTCATGTGTAAGAACAAGGATGTCAGTTTGGCTCTCTCTCTCTCTCTCTACATATATATATATATATATATTTATATTTATATAAATAAGTAATAGGGAGTAACTGAAGCTTCTTGAGTAAGAGAATCAATGGTGGTTAGATCTGTTTTAGGGTAGTTGAGCAGAAAATGTATATAAAAGGGAAAAATTAATTGGAAGTTTATTACAATAGTCTAGGAGAGAGGTGATGAAGACCTATGTCAAGGGTGGTCATGTGGATGGAACAGAACCTTCACATAGTTTGAGAAATTCTATTTGTATGAAAAATTCTCATTACTGTTACTGAAGTATATTTTTAGCAATATGTAGGTCTTTGTCTTATTTGTATACATGTGAAATATTCATGTTTATAACTATGGCACACTAAAATGAGCCAATGCAATGTGACATTTTATCTAAAATCTTAGTTATGTACAAATGGTGGGTACCCTTGGTAGAATTTAATTCAAATAGGGACAGAAGAAAAGAAACAAAAACAGAGGAAAAGAGCTCCTGAACAAAGGAGCATTCAAACTGCTCTGTCACTTATCAAGTAACCTTATTGTCAATCACAGGTGGAATTGTTAGAAGTCCTGGTTCCTGAGCTCAGGGGCCCAGGGTTGCAGCCTCTTGGCTGTGCTACTGAGAAATATTAGGAACTCCTGCCACATCCCAACATCTATTATTTTTCAAGCAGCCTAGAAGAAAACCCCTAATTTGAGAAAAAGTGTTTCTTTTTATGCTTGAAAAAATAGATTTTAGATTAACAAACTTTTAGAGTTATCTTAAGAATTAAACTTTAGAGAGGTGGATGTTAAGTCCTAAGCAACTTTCTAAAGGTTGTACAGGAAGCAAGAAATGGATAGAGTACAGAGTCTGGAATCAGAAGTCTTGAGTTCAAATTCAACAACCTCAGGTACTTACTAGCTCCTTAACCCTGAGCCAAATGGATAGTAACAGCACTACTTCCCAGAGTTTTTGTGAAGATCAAATGAGATAAATCTTAGCATAAGCTAATAAAATAATGCTATAATGCTTAGCATTATAAAAATGTTAGCTGTTGAAGTTGTGACTTGCCTAAGGTCACACAGGTAATAAGAAATAGCCAGGGGTTCAGGGGATAGAGTACAGGGGGAGGAATCATGAAGACCTGAATTCAAATCCAGCCTCAGATCTTACTAACTGGGTGACTCTAGTCACTTAACCTGTTTGCCTCAGTTTCTTCCACTGTTAAATGGGGATAATCCTAGCACCTGCCTCCCTGGGGTCTGGGAAGATAATAATTGTAAAATATTTAGCAATGAGCCTGGCAAACAATATAGGCTATAGAAATGTTAGCTAATTGAGCAGTAGATTCAAGATTATGGCGCAGCTAGGTGGTACAATGAATAGAGCACTGGCCCTGTAATCATGAGGACCTGGGTTCAAATCTGACATTAATAATTGCCTGTGTGACCTTGGGCAAGTCACTTAACCCCATTGCCTTAAATAAATAAAAGTAAAAGTAAAATAAAAAGTTAAGATTAAAATTCTGGTCCTCAGATTTCTAATACTTTTCTATAGTTGTTTATCTTGTTTCAAAATATCAAACTGAATTGCAAATTCTACTTAATAGATGTAGATTCTAAACCAATTCTGTGAATCTCTAGTTTAATGTTTGTAGAACCATCAAAATTAAAAAATAATATTTTATTTTTTCCAATTACATATAAAATGATTTTTAACATTTGTTTTTTAAAAATTTTGAATTACAAATTCTCTTTCTCCCTCCCTCTGTCCCTGTTCCATGAAAAGGCAAATAGTTTGATCTAGGTTCTGCATGTGCAATCATGGCATCTCTATAACTTGAAGGAAATTACATCAACCACCAAGTAAAACATGTTCATCTATCTCACACATAAAAGTCACATATAACTACAAGCACTATACACTTCAACTTCTCTGCCCCTGATTTTCCTGTTCAGTTCTAGGTCACATAGCACATAAGTACTAAGCAGCAGAGTTTGAAAGGAAACTCAGAACTCCTGTTTCCAAATTTATCCAAAATTTTATTAATATGTTGGAGATTTGAAATATTTTTATTGAAAAATTCTCTTCACAAATCCCAAGCCAAAACAAAACTACAGATAATGCAAACACATAGTAGAAACTGAATGGCCTAATAGAAAATATTGATCAGCTCTCATTTGCCCAGTAGCATGACCCTGAACAGAAAGTCTGCACTTCACTTCCTATAAAACCCCCTAGGAAACTACTATAAAAAAATATCTCAGTCATCCCCTCTTTCCTTTCAGTTTAATTTTAATCTCCCAAGGGAAATTCTGATTCTAGAAAAGAAGTTAAGGGGACTTCATGATCCAGTGTTATACAATTAAAACTTAAAGTTAATTAGGTTTGGCTAATATTTATTCATAATAGTATATCATAATTTTCTGTTTGATACTCTAAAAATGTCTATAATGTACACTAAAGCAATAAATGTGTAAATCACATTGACTACCCCATGGAAACAGCAAGCCAAAAGGTGAAATTGCAACCAGAGATGGACTTCCTATGAAAGATGGCTTGACAACTCTAATAAATCAACAAACTTTATTAAACAGCATTTATTCCTTTCTAACTACTGCTAGAAATACCTGTAATCAAGCAATTTCTATTAATCAGCAGGGGAGACAAGGATCATATATAAAATAAATTTAGAGGGAATAAATGCAAAATAGTTAAATAGTAGAGTAGTTTGGGGAGAAGAAAGCAATTGTAGGTTTCTGGAAAGACTTCATAAAGATAGTGATACTTGAACTTCCAAGGGTTTAACTATTGATCTGTATTTTGAAGGAAGAGAGGAATTCTATGAATCAAAGATGAAGGAGTGTATTCTAGGCAACTGGGTTGACAAGAGCAAGGGTCCAGAAATGGAGATGGTGTTCCTTGGGTAAATAATAGAGAGAAGGCCACTTTGGCTAGTTAATGGGGTTGGAAAGGTGAAAGGAGAAAGTAATTTCCAATAAGACTGGAAAGATGGATTGGATATGGATTGTAAAGGACTTTAAAACCAAAGAAAGGATTTTATGTTTTATTTTAGAGTCATTGGGAAGGCACTAGAGGTCACTGAGTAGGGAACCGAGAGATCTACATTTGGAAAACTCCTTTTTCAGCAACGTGGAGAGGATGATGAACTATAGCAGGAAGAGACTTGGAATAATGAGACTAATTAGGAGGCTATGGCAATAGTTCAGGTGAAAGGTGTGTGAGGTAAAAGAGGGGGTTGTTTGTAAGACATAACATGGGGATAGATATGTCAAGATTTGCTTACTGACCAGATATAGGACATAAGAGAGGAAAATGGCAACAGCTTGGAAACTAGAAGAATGGCAAGTCACTTAACCTTGATTGTCTGGCATCCAGGGTCATCTCTAGGCATCCTGATTCATATCTGGTCACTGGACCCTGATGGCTCTGGAGGAGAAGCTGGTGACTTAACACAGCATCTCCTCATTCCAAACCAATTCACATGCCTGTCATGGCATCACCTCCCTGATGGTCTTTTGAAAATGAAGGACAAACATTATTGTCTTGTACAGAAAATGGAATTTTGGAGAGAAGATGGCTTAGGGAGGAAGTGGCAAAAGCACAGATTAAAGACTGGAATCAGGTTAAAATTTATGAGGAAATGTTTAGCAAAATACAATACAATCTTGATAATGTTATTTGGAGGTTTTCTAAGTCAATATACATTTTGATTTGAGTTTGACACCATTAAATTTAGTGGAAAGATGAGTTTGACTTTGAGCCTGCTGGGTACATCTGATTTGAAACATTCAGTAGGTAACCAGTGATATGGAACTCATGTTCAACAGATAGGCCAAGATTAGATATATAGATCAGAGAGTCATCTGAATAGAGAATAAGAATAGTTAAATCCTTGAAGATGATGAGGTCTCTAAAAGGGAAAATGTGGAGACACAATGACCTAAAGATACAGAGGATAATAGGAAAGAAGGTAAAAAAGAACTGGATAGATAGTTTGAAGGAGAACCAGGAGAAAGCAGTGTCATAAATATCCAAAGAGGATTAAGAGTATCCAGGAGGAGAGAGTGGTTGGTAGTGTTGAATGCATCAGATAGGTCAAGAAAGCTGGAGACTGAGAAAAGACCATTAGATGTGGCAATTAAGATTGCCAGTAAATTTGGTGAGAACAGTTTTAGTTGAATATTGTGAATAGAAGACAGATTGCCAAAGGTTGAGAAGTGATGGGAGGGGCAGCTAGGTGACATAGTGGATAGAGTACTGGTTCTGGAATCAAGAGGATCCAGCCTCAGATACTTGATGCTTATTAGTTGTATGACCTTGTCTTCATTTAATCTCAGTGCCTTACAAAACAACAACAACAAAAAAAGAGTAAGTGAGGGGGAAAGGAAGTAGAGACAATAAGTGTAAATATCTTTTTCTCAGAGTTTGTCTGAGAGAGGGAGGAGAAATACAGGATGCTAACTTACAGAGATCAATCAATCAATTAATCTATGAGAATGTCTAGTATACCGTTAAGTTCCAGGCACTGTTCTAGGTTCTGGGATACAAGCATGAAGAGCAAAACAATGCTTACTTTTTTCTTGTTTGTTTGGGTTGGGTTTTTTGGCAAGCAATGGGGTTAAGTGACTTGCCCAAGGTCATATAGCTAGCTATTAAGTGTCTTAGGCTGGACTTGAACTCAGGTTCTCCTGATTCCAGGGCCAGTGCTCTATCTACTGTGCAACCCACTGTCCTAAAATGCCTACTTTCAAAAGAGCTAATATTTTCAAACGCTATGTGCCCAATAGAGAATCCACAAGTTCATTTCTCCTCTTAAATGACCTATTTCTGCTCATAGTTTCACTATTCTTCAAAATATTCTCCTTCCCCACCTAAGAGTCAATTTCACTCTTCATTTTCTCTCACTGCTTATGTTCAACCAAGTACCAAGTCTTTTTGTTCTGCCTCCTCAATATCTTTTTCATTTATTTCTTCCTCAGACCGTCCAGATCACACAACTTAGTCCATCATCCCTACCAAACTATTTTGTATTTAACTACTTATTTTCTCTGTCCTGCATTGCTCTAATAGTCTCCAATTTCATCTCTTTGTATCTGGTATCTCCTCTTGACAATCCAGACTTCATGAAATTACCAAATTGACATTCCTAAAGAATAGTTCTAACCATTCACTCCTTGCTCAAAATGTTTCAGTGGTTTCCTGTTGTCTCTAGGATCAAATACAAACTCTTTGGTAGTGAAAGCCCTTCCCCTTCTGGAGCTAGTTAAACTTTTCAGGCTGATGGGACATTTAACCCCTGGCACATTATTCTTCATGCAAAGCTTCCAGTTCATGACATTTCAACTCCCTTCTATGAGCCTTTACATATAGGCTATTTTCCTGCTTGCTATGTTCTTCCTCCTCACCTCTATCTTGAGGAATCACTAGCTCTTTTCCCCTCTCAATTCTGGTCTTACCTCCTTTATGTCTCACTTCACCCCCCCCCATACCCCTATACTGTTTAACATTCATATTAAAAAAAAATTTAAATCCAAATTCTCTTGTTCCTTCCAAATTCTTTTCTACCTATTAGGAAAGCAAGCAATTGGGGCAGGAGGACCTGAGTTCAAATTTGACCTCATACACTTAATAGTTGCCTGGGTGTGTGACCTTGGGCAAGTCATTTAATCCCATTGCCTTGCAAAAAAAAAAGGCAAGTAATGTGAAGTCTTACAAAAGGGTATGTTGTAAAGGGGAAAAAAGCTAGAAAAATAAAGTAAAAAAAGTTTTAATCTGCATTCAGATTTTATCTGTGCTTTCTGGAAGTGGATAGAAAACATTTTTTATCATGATTCCAATGGAATTGTCATGGATCATTGTATTGATTAGGGTGGCTAAGTCTTTCACTATTATCTACTTTCAGAGGCCTCTTCTGATTCCCCTAGTTTAATGTTTCCTTCCTCACCCCCACCTGGCTTGTTTATTTTTTTTGCATACTAAATTTACTTTTCTTTGAATCTGTTATAACCTCCTTAATAACAGAGATTGTTTATTTTTTTTCCATTTTTTTGCAAGGCAAATGGGGTTAAGTGGCTTGCCCAAGGCCACAAAACTAGGTAATTATTAAATGTCTGAGACCGAATTTGAACCCAGGTACTCCTGACTCCAAGGCTGGTGCTTTATCCACTGCACCACCTAGCCGCCCCTGATTGTTTATTTTTGTTACTGTAGATTCAACATCCAGCATACTGTCTGAGCTAGATGTATAGTAGATAGAGCACTGGTCTTGGAGTCAGGAAGATAGGAGTTCAAATTCAGCCTCAGACACTTGCCAGTTACTAATGGTATGACCTTGGGCAAGTTACTTAACTGATTTCCTTGCATCCAGGACCATCTTCAGTCATTCTGATTTATATCTGGCCACTAGACCCAGATAGCTCTTATAGCTGTTGACTTAGCTCAGCCTCCCTCACTCAAATTCAATTCATATGCTTGTCATGGCATCACCTTCCTAATGTCCTGGTCTTCTTCAAGAATGAAGGATAGGGGGCGGAGCCAAGATGGCAACAAGAGCAGATCCTGTCTTAGGTGCTCTCTCAAAAATCTTTGAAACTAAGGACTTTAAATTTTCAAGAGACGGAACACACAGAGGGACCCAGTGAGGCAGAAGGTTCTGCTCCCCAGGGTTGGAGGGGTGGCCCGCCAGAGGGGGTGGCCCACCAGAGCAAAAGAACTTCAGCCTCCTGGAGGCAGCCCCAGGGTGCTGGGAGCCACGGCTCTCAGCAGAGGAGGAGTTTCCTGAGCTACGCCCCAGGAAGCACCGGGCACAAATTGGGGGAACAGAGGGGGACCTCTTCCAGAGAGAGCACTGAAGCCCAGCCCTCAGGGCACACAGTGAGCAGCCCAGATCCAGGAACAGAAGCAGGCAGAGCCAGTAAGCAGGAGCCCGCAGGGCATGAGCCCATTGAACCTAGGGAGGGGAGTGAATAAGACTGCAGAGCTCTGCCTCTGGAGCAGGACTCTGGGGCTCTGAACACATTCAGATCCTGATCACAGTCTAGGCCCCCCAATAGAACAGCAGGGCCCCCTCCACCTCAGCCCCATAGCATATGGTCATTCATAGACCAGGGGGGAGGACAGAGCCTCACACACTGAGACCCTTGTGGGAGTGTCCCAAAAGCTCAGGAAGCAGCCCCAAAACAGGCTTAGGCTGGGAAAATGAGCAAGCAAAGAAAAAAAGAGGAACACCATTGAGAAATACATTATCTATGATCCCAAGAAGGATAAATATACTCAGTCTGAAGATGAGGAAACACAAGCTCCTGCATCTAAAGACTCCAAGAAAAACAGAAACTCGGATCAGGCTATGACAGAGCTCAAAAAAGACTTTGAAAATCAAATGAGGGAGTTAGAAGAAAAACTGGGAAAAGAAATGAGAGAGACGCAGGAAAAACACAAAAATGAAGTCAGCAGCTTAGTCAAGGAAATCCAAAAAAATGCTGAGAAAATAGCATGCTAAAAACCAGTTTAGGTCAAATGGATAAAACAGTTCAAAAAGTTATTGAGGAGAAGAATGCTTATAAAGCAGAATTGGGCAAATGGAAAAAGAGATAAGAAAGCTCTCTGAAGAAAACAAATCCTTCAGACAAAGAATAGAACTCAGGAAGATTGATGAATTTACCAGAAATCAGGAATCAATACTTCAAAACCAAAAGAATGAAAAATTAGAAGAAAATGTGAAACATCTCATTGAAAAAACAACTGATATGGAAAACAGATTTAGGAAAGATAATTTAAAAATTATTGGAATACCTGAAAGTCATGATTAGGAAAAGAGCCTTGACATCATTTTCAAAGAATTACTACAGGAAAATTGCCCTGATATTCTAGAAGCAGAGGGCAAAATAGAAATGGAGAGAATCCACAGATCCCCCTGAGAAAGAGATCCCCAAAAACCCAACCCCTAAGAATATTATAGCCAAGTTCCAGAACTCCCAAGTCAAAGAGAAAATATTACAAGTAGCCAGAAGGACACAATTCAAATACCGTGGAGCTGCAGTCAGGATCACACAGGACTTAGCAGCAACTACATTAAAAGCTCATAGGGCTTGGAATATAATATACTGGAAGGCAAAAGACCTTAGAATGCAACTGAAAATCAACTACCCAGCAAAACTGAATGTTCTCTTCCAGGGAAAAAGATGGACTTTCAATGAACCAGGGGAATTTCAAATGTTCCTGTTGGAATGGCCAGAGCTGAACAGAAGGTTTGATCCTCAAATACAGGACTCAGGTGAAGCATAGAGATTGGAGGAGAAGGGGAAAATATGAGGGACTTGATGATGAACTGCATGTATTCCTGCATAGAAAAATGACACTGATAATACTCATATGAACCTTCTCAATTATCATAGCAGGTAGAAGGAGCTTTTATAGATGAAGCACAGGAGAAAGCTGAATTTGAAGATAAAATATGGTGTAAAAATAGAGTCAATAGTAAAAAGGGAAATGTAACGGGAGAAAGAAAAAGGAGAGGGGGAATAGGTCAAGATATTTCATATAATAAGATTTTTATTACAATGAGCTATTGCAATGATATGGAAGGGGGGAAGACAAGGGGGAATGAGGGAATCTTCGCTCTCATCAGAGGTGGCTAGGAGAGGAAACAGCATGTATACTCAATGGGCTATAGGCATCTGGAGTAAGAAGGAGGGGGGGGACAGGGGGAAAGGGAGGATGCAAGTGATGGAGGAGAGGATGGCCCATGGGGGGGAGAGTGGTCAGATATAACCCATTTTCTTTTTTACTTCTTGCAAGGGGCTGGGATTGGATGGCCTATACAGGACCATAGGGCCAAGTGGATGCTGGGCCTAAGGGGTGGTAGGGGGGCTCGGGGACTCTTGGCCCCAGGACCAGGGATCTGTCTGCTCTACCACTCAGCTATTCTACAGCAGAGTCAGAGTGAGAGGAGAGAGAAAATATAGTACATGGTAGTGGAGATATACGAAAGGAGGGAGTTGCGATCAGCAATGGCAACTATGGAAAAATATGGAAGTAACTTTTGTGATGGACTTATCATAAAGAATGTAACCCACCCACGACAGAGTTGTTGGTGTTGGAACAAAGACTGAAGCACATTTTTTATTATTATTATGTTTTGGGGGGGTGCAGGGCAAATGGGGCTGGGTGGCCTGCCTGGGGCCACATAGCAGGGTGATCATTGGGTGTCTGAGGCTGGATTTGGACCCAGGTGCTCCTGGCTCAAGGGCCAGTGCTCTGTCTGCCACCCAGCCACCCCTATTATTATTACTATTTCATTTTATTTTAGGTCTTTTTTTTTTTTTTTTTGGTTTATGCAGGGCAGTGGGGTTGGGGTGGTTTGCATGTCACACAGCTGGGTGATTGTTGGGTGTATGGGGCCAGATGTGGGCTCAGGTGCTCCTGGCTCCAGGGCTGGTGCTCCGTCCATTTTGCTACCTGACCATACCTACAATTATTTAATTTTTTTTCTCTCCCCTTTACTTTATCACTCAAAAGAGTATATTTTTTGAGGGGAGGGGGTATTTTGTTTACTCTTAAACAAGAATATTTTATTAATGTATAAAAAACATTATTTGTACAAAATGAGAATAAATAAATATTAAATATTTTAAAAAAGGATGAACTTTTTTTTTAGGTTTTTGCAAGACAGATTGGGTTAAGTGTCTTGCCCAAGGCCACACAGCTAGGTAATTATTAAGTATCTGAGACCGGATTTGAACCCAGGTACTCCTGACTCCAGGGCCGGTGCTTTATCCATTGCGCCAACTAGCTGCCCCCAAGAATGAATTTCTAATAAAAAAATTAAAAAAAAAAGAAGGGACAAACATCATCACTGATCAATAAATACACAAATGATATTTCTAAAATGCTTTTTTATTCTCTTAATACTTAAATCTTTAAAAAGTTATAGAAAAAAGACTATTTTTTTTTCATTTTTATGTTTCAATAGGAATGAAAGGACAAAAACTTAGGATATCTAGTTTGCTTTCTGACATTTTATCAGTGACTGATAGAAATAGAACCCAGACATCCAAATTTTAGAGATTCTATCACTTCTTTTCTGAAACTAACAGATCAAGTCTGAGGCAAATCAAAGAAAAATCTGCCAATCCACATTAGTAAGAAGGGATTGAGAAGACAATGATAAAATAAAAGGGCATTTCAGATAATTCCAGTGGCTGACATATTTAAACAAGAAACTGGGGGCTGTCTTCTATTTGATAAAAAATAAGAAAAATCTTTGCTTTAGACAAAGGCTCACAATGGATTTCCTCCAGATACTAAATCCCACTTTATACCTATATTCTTTAAATGTTAAAAAAAATGATGTTGATGTAATTTTTCAGGCCCATTCCTGTCTTCATTCCTTTACTGATGATATTCTTACTTGTAATTCTTTTTCTCTTTTTTTTCTTTATTATCTCTACCTCTCTTTTAAGACACAGATAATATCCTACTTTCACCAATAGACCAAGACTAACCATAGTATTCTCTCTAACCAGACCACAAGTTAGCACTTGGTAGTTTAACTGTGAAGTGTGGTATTACTATTCTTAACTTCAGATTTTCTCAAACTATGTTCCATGTAATCCTAGTGTTCCACAAAGAAAAAAAGCTCTATTTAGATGATTATACCCTACAAAACTGCCTGTTTAGCTATCAGGTGTATAGAATTTGCACATTCTGCTGGAGAAAACCATGGGAAATTGGTCCAAATGAATCTCATGACTGAAAAACTGGTATCTTATTGTTCTACAATTAATCATTCAATTTGCCCAGAGATTTAAGATGCAGTATCAAGTGACAGGCACTATGCTTCAGTGGAGTATGTATAAAATAACTGCTGTGAATTTGCATTCTTAATTTTAAGAGTCAGCTTTTTTTGTACCAACAGACACTATGTTTAAAATAAAGAAGTTCTACAAAAATAAGGAAATAAGAGTTCATTAAGTCTTATGAAAAAGATATATGGGGGGCAGGTAGGTGGCACAGTGAATAGAGCACAGGCCCTGGAGTCAGGAGTACCTGAGTTCAAATCTGGCCTCAGACACTTAATAATTACCAAGCTATGTGGCCTTGGGCAAGCCATTTAACCCCATTGCCTTGCAAAAAGAAAAAAAGAAAAAGATATATGAATCTACTTTTTTTTTGCAAGGCAAATAGAGTTAAGTGACTTGACCAAGGCCACACAGGCAATTATTAAGTGTCTGAGGCCGGATTTGAACTCAGGTACTCCTGACTCCAGGGCTGATGCTCTATCCACTGCGCCACCTAGCCACCCCACATGAATCTACTTTGAAAAGCAAATCTCAAATAAGGAAGATGCACAAAAATAATGACAAATATTTTTTAAAAAATGGGTTTATTGGGGCAGCTAGGTGGCGCAGTGGATAAAGCACCGGCCCTCAAATCAGGAGTACCTGGGTTCCAATCCAGTCTCAGACACTTAATAATTCCCTAGCTGTGTGGCCTTGGGCAAGCCACTTAACCCCATTTGTCTTGCAAAAACCTAAAAAAAAGATAAAATGGGTTTATTTCTTATAGTTTTCATTATGCTGCCATTTTGAAAAAAAAGTTTCATGTGTCCAATAACATTACAATGGCATTTAACAAAATATAAGCAAATTTTAAAATGAGTTATGAAGTAAAAGAAAAAATGAAATTCATTATAAAGTGAAAGGTGGTTAATTATATATCCAATAGTTTTCCCAAGTGTAAAATTCTTATCAATAACAAAGTCATTCTCTCATTTAAGATGCCTAGTATATTAAGTCATGTTAAAAAATGGATTATATTAATACTCTAGAAGCCAGAAATGCAATTCAAAGTGATTTTAATAAGCTGGGAAAAAAGCTGTTCCAGAACAAAATACTGCTCAAGAAGAACAAACATAAAATCTCTTTTGCTAATTAAGGATCAGCATTAGCTAGGACAAACTTATTTGGGACCCTTATGGCTGAAAAAACCCTGACTGGGATAGGGACACTGTGCATTCTGAAGGAAATACATTAGTTGTCCTCAGTATGTAGAAGAGAAGGCCTGGATGTGGGGAGTGGCATCAGTCGCCCTTCTTATACTTCAGGTTTTCCAAGGAAAGCACCGGTCTCTGGAGTTCTGACTACAAAGAAAGTTTGTTTGTCCGGAGAATCTAGCAATGGGAATTAGGGCTCCCTGTATCCAAAGGATTATGTGGGCCCAGAGAATTTAGCAATGGGAATTAGGGCTCCTCTGAATCTAAAAGATTATGTTAAGATACAATTAAAGTATTGGTCAATGGTAAGGTGAGGCAAGAGAATTCTAAGGGAGGTTAGGCCATCTCCAGTTTTACGAGTTTGCAAATTCACAGCAGTTATTTTATACATAATCCAATATACCTTTAGGAGTAATTCTAAATGTGGGCCATCAAGATGGCTTTCATTTTTTTGTTGTTTTATTTCTCAAGTCAATTGATTAGTTATTCCATGTTATCTTGCCCTTGCAGTAACATTTTTAGTTGGTCTCAGGTTCTGATTAGGTATCAGAAAAAGAAAATAAATTTCATAGCTTCATCTAAATTTTTACTGAATGAATACAGAAATAAAACTTTATTTACAAATGATATTCTTCAGATTTCTGGTGTTCTGTACAATGTGAAATGAGGGTCTGATATGGGAATTTAGAAGTCTTGAATTATTTCCCTCCTTTCAAAAATTAAATGAAAGACAGAACACTGTAGGGAAAGAGGGTCTATTTCAGAGTAAGAACAAGAAGTGATTAAGCTGCCACTTTAAATACAACTGGTGGTGAGGCACTGGGGAAATTATTTAACCTCTCAGTGATCCAGACAATTCTTGAGGATTAAAAGAAGATAAAGAATTTCAAATCATATCCATTTACTTTGGGGTATATGGGGTGTTCAAAGAGAAATAGCATCTGTGAAGGCTTGCTGAGCTCTTTTCATCCTCTTTTGTTGTCTATCAGGGATTCAAATCTCACCTATGACTCCAAGAAACTGTAGCATATGCAGCAGCAGTCAAAACCTGGGAAAACCATCT
Organism: Macrotis lagotis; assembly: GCF_037893015.1. NCBI lineage: Eukaryota > Metazoa > Chordata > Mammalia > Peramelemorphia > Peramelidae > Macrotis > Macrotis lagotis. Next base: position 225,692,461 of record NC_133660.1, on the reverse strand, counting down.
TGGCAGATGGACTAAATGAGGTTGAGGTTGACAGATAGGCTGTAAACCTGTCAGTGCTTAGGGGGATGTCTACACCAAACATGTGAAGACTTTCCTTGGCTGAATAGGTGGATGAGAACAATTTGTTTCAATGGTCATGAAGGCAGTTGAAGAGTGCACTGTGGAGTGTTGAAAGCTTGGCTAGACATCGAAGATTCCAGAGTCAAACTTTGCATCACAGGCTTTCTATCGTCAGTCTTCCTGACTCTTGTCTTGCCAAAGGATTGCTTTTTTTTTTTTTTAACATTTTATTTGTTTTCCAATTATATACAATAGTAAATTGTACCCATCATTTTTTTCAAGGGTCTGAATTCTACAATTTTTCCCCCCTCCTCCCTTCCCTTCCCTGCCTAGGCTGTCTGACAGTCTCTACATTATTTCCATGCCATACCTTGATGTAAATTGAATGTTATAAGTGTAAACATAAGAATAAATATAAACCCCCTTCCCCCCAAGAATATGGGAAACCTCAAGAATAGAGAGGAAAAAAAATTGTACTTCAGTCTGTGTTCAGATTCCAATGGCTCTGTCTCTGGGGTGAGTTCCTTTCTTTATCATAAATCCACCAGAGAAGTTGCTTCAATATTTTCCCCACAGTTGCTATCACTAGCTGTACCTCCACTCTATTCCTCCCCACTCATTTATTCTATTCTTTCTCTCCTTTCATCCTGGCCCTGTTTGCCAAACGATTTCAATGACTTGGGAAGAGGGTAAAAGTGGAAGACTTTTATTCAACTCTATTCCTTAATTCCAATTCATGTATGAGTCAGGAAATCACCCTGTGATGTCATTGGTTCTCTTCAAACGAACACCACCATATTGGGAGAGGGATCTTCCTCACCAGAAGCTCCCTAAATAAGTCACTGGTATAGACTTACCTCCTCTCAAATTAAATATTCAATAATGTGTTTATTAGGTACTGCAATTATTGTTATTTTATTTTTCATTTTTGGTTTAGAAGTAGATTTGATTTTCTCTGCTTTATTCCAAAGTTTCCTTAATACCCCTCTTCTCTAGTCATGTTTATTTCATGGTGTTACAGGTTTTCAGATCCATCTTCACTCTCCTATCCTCTAATGATCCTCTATCAATATACTGTAATCCCTAAGTATTATATGATAAAATTAATTTAGGGAGAATTGACAAGGCATATGATTGACAAAGTCTTCTTGTTATGATAGCAGTAATATTTGGCTAATATAACTTCAATTTGTGCTCTGCAGAATGAGCAGTTGTCAACTGTGACCCACTGCAAGATTTTGCAAGTGAGAAAACTACTAATGCTGGACTTGGCCTATATGATATGTGGATTAACTCCAAGGTAACTAGGCTAATCTTCTAGGTAACTGCCTTAATGATACAATAGTGGAATAAAAGTATAATGTAGTCAATACTTTCTTCTTTAAAAATAGTATTTTCTTACCTCAGAGGAAAAACAAGAAGAAAGGGCTGGGATAAGGGGGAATGGGGGGAGGAAAGGGGGGAAATAGGTGATAAAGAGAAGGAAGATCGAGGGAGAGGGTACTCAGATACAACATACTTTTGGACAGGGCCAGGATGCAAGGAGGGAGAGAGAAAATAGAATAAATGAGAGTGGGGAGAAATAGAGTGGAGGTACAGCTAGTAATAGAAACTGTGGGAAAAATATTGAAGCAACTTCTCTGGTAGACTTATGATAAAGAAAGCAACTCATCCCAGAGACAGAGCCATTAGAATCTGAACACAGACTGAAGTATATTTTTTTTCCTCTGTCTCTCTGTTCTTGAGGTTTCTCATCTTCTGGGGAGGGGGTTTATGTTTACTCTTATAACACATTCAATTTACATCAATGTATAGCATGAAAACCAATGTAAAGACTGTCAGGCAGCCTTCTGGGGGGAAGGGGGGGAAATTGTAAAATTCAAAGCCTTACAAAAAATGATAGGTACATATTACTATTGTATATAATTGGAAAACAAATAAAACGTTAACAAATAAAAAAGAGTACTGTACCACCATGGCTTGTTTGTAAAATTTTCAGAGATTATCATATATAATTTGTTTTTCTTCTGCTTCAGAGTATGCCTAAATAGAAGTCTCACATATGTGATCTTCATACCCTTAATAGCTCAATATAGATAATGCAGTTTTAGTTCTAGACCTCTACAACAAAAGTGAATACCACAATACAAAAAATAAAATAAAAAGAATAAAAATAGTATTTTATTTTTCCCAATTGCATGTTAAATTTTTTTTAACTCTTTTTAAAATTTTGAATTCCAAACAGTAGAGTACTAAGTCATTTGCTACTGTGTAGGATGTATCTAATTTATACTACTAATCCATGACTCCATTTCTTAGTCAATATCAGACTGTTTTGATGATAAGTCCTTTAAATAAAATTTGAGATCTAGTACAAATAATCCACTTTCCTTCATACTATTTTTTTTAATAATTCCTTTGAAATTCTTAACCTTTTGTTTTTTCACACTGATTTTTTCTAGTTCTATAAAATGATTTTTGGTAGTTGATTGGTAAGACACTGAATAAGTAAATTAATTTTGGTAAAACTGTCCTTTTTATTATATTGGCTCAGCCAATGAGCAATTCACATTTTTCTAATATAGTTTCTGGGTTTGTCTTGGCAAGTAGATGTCAAGTATTTTATATTTTCTACAGTTATTTTAAATGGAGTTTCTCTATTTCTTCCTGCTGGACTTTATTGATAATACACAATAATCTTGATGATTTATATAGGTTTACTATATTACACCTTGCAACTTTGCTTAAGTTGTTAATTACTTCAACTTACTTTTAGTCGAGTCTTTAGGATCTCTAAATAAACCATCATATCATTTTCAAAGAGTAAAAGTTTTGTTTCCTCATTGCCTATCCTAATTCCTTCCATTTCCTTTTCTTCTCTTATTGCTCTGGTTAACATGTCCAGGACAATATTGAATAATAGTGGTGATAATGGACATCCTTCTTTCATCCCACTGTAGATAAATTTAGATACATACTACTCAGTTCTACTTATTCCTATACTCTTTAGTTTTTTAAATAAGAATGTGTGTTATATTTTATCAAAAGGTATGCATCTATTAAGATAATCATATAATTTCTATAAGGTTTTTTAATTGATATGGTTGATTGTATTGATAGTTTTCCTAGTATTGGACCAGCTCTGCATTCCTGGTATAAATCCCACAGGGTTATAGTACATGATCCTTGTGATATACTGCTGTAATTTCCTTATTAGTATTTTATTTAAAATTTTTGGATCAATATTCATTAGGGAATTGGTTTATGGTTTATTTTTTCCTTTTGTTTTAGCTCTACCTGGTTTAGATATCAGTACCATATTTGTGCTTTAAGAGGAATTTAGTAGAACTATCTTGCCTATTTTTTTCAAATACTTTATACAGTTTTGGAATTGTTTTTTAAATGTTTGGTAGAGATCATGCCTTGGGCACTCTCTCATAAAACTTCTAAACTAAGGACTCTAACTAAATTTTCGAGAGACAGAACCCACAGAGGAACCCAGTGAGGCAGTCCTCCTACTCAAGGTAACCTGGAAAAGAGCAGAAAGGCTCTGCTCCCCAGGGTTGGAGGGGTGGCCTGCCAGAGCGAAAGAACTTTAGCCTCCTGGAGGCAGCCCCAGGGTGCTGGGAGCCGCGGGTCACAGGGGAGTTTCCTAAGCTATGCCTCAAGGAGCACTGAGCACAAATTGGGGGAACAGTGGGGGGACCTCTGCCAGAACCTAGGGAGGGGACTGAAGAGAGAGACTGCCGAGCCCTGCCCCTGGAACAGGAATCTGGGATTTTGACCACATACAGATCCTGATCACAGTCTAGGCCCACAGAACAGCAGGGCCCCCCCCCCCCACCTCGGCCCCATGGCAGAGGGGGGCACTTATGGTCATTCACAGACCAGGAGGGAGGACAGAGCCTCTCACACTAAGACCCTTGTGGGAGTGTCCCAAAAGCTCAGGAAGCACCCCCCAAACAGGCTAAGGCTGGGAAAATGAGCAAGCAGAGAAACAAGAGGAACACCACTGAGAAATATTTTACCTGTGAGCCCAAGAAGGATCAAAACACTCAGTCTGAAGATGAGAAAGTACAAGCTCCTGCATCTAAAGACTCCAAGAAAAACAGAAATTGGGATCAGGCTATGACAGAGCTCAAAAAAGACTTTGAAAATCAAATGAGGGAGTTAGAAGAAAAACTGGGAAAAGAAATGAGAGAGATGCAGGAAAAACATGAAAATGAAGTCAGCAGCTTAGTCAAGGAAATCCAAAAAAAATGCTGAAGAAAATAGCATGCTAAAAACCAGCTTAGGTCAAATGGATAAAACAGTTCAAAAAGTTATTGAGGAGAATTCTTATAAAGCAGAATTGGGCAGATGGAAAAAAGTCTTAAGAAAGCTCTTTGACGAAAACAAATCCTTCAGACAAAGAATAGAACTCAGGGAGATTGATGAATTTACCAGAAATCAGGAATCAATACTTCAAAACCAAAAGAATGAAACATTAGAAGAAAATGTGAAACATCTCATTGAAAAAACAACTGATATGGAAAACAGATTTAGGAAAGATAATTTAAAAATTATTGGAATACCTGAAAGTCATGATTAGGAAAAGAGCCTTGACATCATTTTCAAAGAATTACTACAGGAAAATTGCCCTGATATCCTAGAAGCAGAGGGCAAAATAGAAATGGAGAGAATCCACCAATCCCCCTGAGAAAGAGATCCCAAAAACCCAACCCCCAGGAATATTATAGCCAAGTTCCAGAAGTCCCAAGTCAAAGAGAAAATATTACAAGCAGTCCGAAGGACACAATTCAAATACCGTGGAGCTGCAGTCAGGAATATACAGGACTTAGCAGCAACTACATTGGAAGCTTGTAGGGCTTGGAATATAATATACCAGAAGGCAAAAGAGCTTAGAATGCAACCGAGAATCAACTACCCAGCAAAACTGAATGTTCTCTTCCAGGAAAAAAAGATGGACTTTCAATGACCCAGGGGAATTTCAAATGTTCCTGTTGGAATGGCCAGAGCTGAACAGAAGGTTTGATCTTCAAATACAGGACTCAGGTGAAGCATAGAGATTGGAGGAGAAGGGGAAAATATGAGGGACTTGATGATAAACTGCATGTATTCCTGCATAGAAAAATGACACTGATAATACTCATATGAACCTTCTCAATTATCAGAGCAGGTAGAAGGAGCTTTTATAGATGAAGCACAGGAGAAAGCTGAATTTGAAGATAAAATATGGTGTAAAAATGGAGTCAATAGAAAAAAGGGAAATGTAATGGGAGAAAGAAAAAGGAGAGGGGGAATAGGCCAAGATATTTCATATAATAAGATTTTTCTTTATTACAATGAGCTATTGCAATGATATGGAAGGGGGGAAGACAAGGGGCAATGAGGGAATCTTCACTCTCATCAGAGGTGGCTAGGAGAGGAAACAGCATGTATACTCAATGGGGTATAGCTATCTGGAGTAAGAAGGAGCGGGGAGGAGGGGGAAGGGGTGGGGATATGAATGATGGAGGAGAGGATGGACCATGGGGGGAGAGTGGTCGGATAGAACGCATTTTCTTTTTTACTTCTTGTAAGGGGCTGGGATTGGATGGCCTATACGGGACCATAGGGCCAAGTGGATGCTGGGGCTAAGGGGTGGTAGGGGGGCTCAGGGCCTCTTGGCCCCAGGACTAGGGATCTGTCTGCTTTACCACTCAGCTACCCTACAGCAGAGTCAGAGTGAAAGGAGAGAGAAAATATAGTACATGGTAGTGTAGATATACGAGAGGAGGGAGTTGCGATCAGCAATGGCAACAATGGAAAAATATGGAAGTAACTTTTGTGATGGACTTATAAAGAATGTGATCCACTTGCGACAGAGTTGGTGGTGCTGGAACAAAGACTGAAGCACATTTTTTTATTATTATTATTTTGGGGAGGGGTGCAGGGCAAATGGGGCTGGGTGGCCTACCTGGGGCCGCATAGCAGGGTGATCATTGGGTGTCTGAGGCCGGATTTGGACCCAGGTGCTCCTGACCCAAGGGCCAGTGCTCTGTCCGCCACGCAGGCACCCCTACTATTATTACTATTTCATTTTATTTTATGTCTTTTTTTTTTTTTTTGGTTTATGCAGGGCAGTGGGGTTGGGGTGGTTTGCATGTCACACAGCTGGGTGATTGTTGGGTGTACAGGGCTGGATATGGGCTTGGGTGCTCCTGGCTCCAGGGCTGGTGCTCCGTCCAGTGTGCTACCTGGCCATATCTGCAATTATTACTACTATTTTTTTAAATTTTAATTTTAATTTTTTTCTCCCCCCTTTATCGCTCAAGTGATTCTATATTTTTTGGGGGGAGGGGGTACTTTGTTTACTCTTAAACAAGAATATTTTATTAATGTATTAAAAAATTGCACAAAATGAGAATAAATAATTATTAAATTATAAAAAAAAGTTTGGTAGAATTCACTTGTGAATACAACTGGCTTTGGTGATGTTTTCTTAGGGAGTTGACTGATGGCTTGTTCAATTCCTTTTTGCAAGATGGGGTTATCTACATATTCTATTTTCCTCTTCTTTTAATCAGGTCAATATATATATATATTTTAAAAAATATTAATTCATTTCATGTAGATTGTCATATGCTTTGGCATATAACTACACAAAATAACTCCTAATAATTACTTTAATTTTCATTTCATTGGTAGTGAATTCATCCTTTTCATTTTTGATATTGGTAATTTGATATTGTTCTTTTTTTAAAATCAAATTAGTCAATTATTTGTCTTTTTATTGTGGGTTTTTTTTATAAAGCTAGCTCCTAATTTTTATTTATTAGTTCAGTCAGTGGTCTTCTTATGCTCAATTTTATTAATCTCCTTTATTAATCCTGATTTTTCAAGATTTCTAATTTGGCTTAATTGGGGATTTTTAATTTGTTCTTTTCTATAGCTTTTTTTCCCCCAGTTATATGCCTAATTCATTGGTCTGCTCTTCATTTTACTGATATGAGTTTAGAGATGAAGATTTTTCCTTAAGTACTGCTTTGGCTGCATCCCATAAATTTTGGCATGTTGTCTTAATGTCATCCTTTTTAAAGAAATTGATTGTTTCTATGATTTGTACTTTTTTAAAGTCAGGAGTACCTGGGTTCCAATCCAGTCTCAGACACTTAATAATTCCCTAGCCGTGTGGCCTTGGGCAAGCCACTTAACCCCATTGCCTTGCAAAAAACCTAAAAAAAAATTATTGTTTTCCAATTATATACAATAGCAGTTTCTAAATATCATTTTTGTAAATTTTTGAATTTTACAATTCTCCCCTACCTTCTGTTCCCTCCCTCCAGCCCCCCACAGAAGGTGATGTAATCTTTTATTTCCATGCTATACATTGATCAAAATTGAATGTGTTGAGAGAAAAAACATATTATTGAGGAAAAAATAAAATACTGGAGATAGCAAAATTATGTAGTACATAAGACAATTAAAAAAAATTGAAGGTAGTAGTCTTTGGTCTTTGTTTTAACTCCACAGTTCTTTCTCTGGATACATATGGTATTCTCCATTGCAGATACCCTAAAATTATCTCTAATTATTGCACTGATAAAATGAGCAGGTCCATTAAGGTTGATTATCATCCCTATGCTGCTGTTAGGATATACAATATTCTTCTGGTTCTGCTCATCTCACTCAGCATCAGTTCATGCAAGTCTTTCCACACTTCTCTGAAATCCCATCCCACCTGGTTTCTAATAGAACAACATTGTTATGATTTGTTCTTTGACTCACCCATTCTTTAGGATTAGATTATTTAGTTTTCAATTAATTTTTTTAGTTGTTTTTTTTTTTTTTGCAAGGCAAATGGGGTTAAGTGGCTTGCCCAAGGCCACACGGCTAGGTAATTATTAAGTGTCTGAGACAGGATTTGAACCCAGGTACTCCTGACTCCAAGGTCGGTGCTTTATCCACTACGCCACCTAGCTGCCCCTCAATTAATTTTTAAACTAGATTTTTCTTTGAGGCTTTGTATGTCGTTGTTTTGACTGATATCTTTTTCTGGGTTTGTGTTTTGATCTTCCCTATCACCATAATAGTTTTCTTTGTTTTTTTTTCAAGGCAATGGGGTCCAAGGCCACACAGTTAGGTAATTATTAAGTGTTGAGGTCACATTTGAACTCAAGTCCTCCTGACCCCAGGGCTGGTGCTCTATCCACTGAGCCACCTAGCTACCTCAGACCATAATACTTTTCTATAGTCAGGTTCTTTTTGTTTGTTTGTTTGTTTGTCCTTTATTGTTGTTGTTGTTTTTGGTTGCTCATTTCCCAATTATTTCCTGCCCTTAATTTTATATTAAAGTTGGGCTCTGCTCCCAGGGTGGAGGCAGCTCTGTCTCAAGTTTCAGGCATTTTATGCTTCTCTTTTCAAGGCTAATTCTGGGGACCTGTAAGTTTTCAGTTCTTTCTATGATCTAAAGAAATTATGGTCATTGCTCACTTGGCCTGTGCTCTGATCTATGGTTGACCACAAACATACTTTTCTGTCTTGGAATAGTGACCTAGATCTCACTCCCCTCCTGCTGCAAGCTCTGGTGTGCTAGTGTTCTTCCTCAACCTAGGACTGAGACCTGAATCTGTGACTTGGATCCCCATTTGGGCACTCAATGTCAGCAAAGTGTCGCCTTTAATCTCTTTTGACCAGTTGTCTGGCTCTGTGATTGCCTGTGGTCTGAGAGTTCTGGAAGTTGTTACTATTCAGTTACCCTAGGGCCTGTACTACCTTGCTGGTGTGGGGTCTGCTACTGGCCCCCTGGGAACTTGAAGCCGGCTGCTGGCTCTAGAAAGACTATGGGGTGCACTGCTGGCTTTGGTCTTGCTGAGTCATGTCCTGCATAGGCCACCGGCAGAGGACTGCATTCCACTCTTTTCAATGAAACAGATCTTTCCTTTTGACCTTCTAAGTTGCCTTGAACTGCAAAATTGTTTCACTCCATTCTTTTGTTGTTCTATCTCTCCCAGAATTCATTGTGAGGTGTTATTTTAGGTAATTTTGTGGGGAATCTGGGAAAGTTTCATTGAGTTCTTGTCCCACCTCCGTCAATTAATTTGCAAGAAAAATTAAATCATCAGTATATTTTGATACTGCTTTAAATGATTATCCTCCTATAAAATATTTCCAAGTTTGATTACTAAGAATTTCTTATGAATAACCTATTTAGAAAAAGCATTCAATTTTAAGTCCATTAAAGTAGATTAAATAATATTTTTACTTCCTTAAACTTCCCATTGTCCTTCATATACCTCATTTATCCTTATATTTGATCCTGACTAATAGTTACTATATAGTTTGCATATTTTTGAGGATATTGTGTCTGTTTATGTAAATTGTGTGCTCTACACAAAGCAGATGCTAAAAACTGGCTATTAAATGAGTGAAAGAATAAATGCAGCAGTGAAATGAACTAGACATGGTAGAAACTGAATTAATTTATTAAAAAATAAAAAGCTTCAGGATAATATTTCAGAAAGAAAGCCTGTCTTGAAGCTTATATTCATTATGGTCAAAGCTAAAGACCTCAGACTGTTACTTAGTAAGAACAAAATCCAACTTAATAAATATTAATAGTAGAGTCATTGCTCCTGTATCTAATGTGTGCTAGGGACTCCTTTTTCATTCTTGTGATCTCAACCAGATCTCTGATTCTAGAAGGCTTTAGTCCCTATGGACTTCAAATTAGTCTGATGTAGAGCAATATATGAGCCTTTGGTTATTTATGTCCCAGATATATATTCCTTGTACTCCTTGAACTGAACCCTGGGAGGTTCTAGTTCTGTGATATGTTCCCTGTGTGAGTAGAGGAAATGTTGAGCAGGATGAGAAAAGTCAGGTCTGGTCTTTTTCCTCATTCTCCCCATCTACCACTTATTCCCCAGCTCCAACTAAGAAGTAAATTTTCCAAACTCTAAAAGAATTTAGTTTCACTCAATAAAACATAAAAATGCAATAAACTAGTAAATCTTAAATTTAAAATTATTTTTCAAAAGCTGAGGGGATTTATTAGAAAGTATATAAATGGTCCTAAAGTTTCATTAGGTAATTCTCAACATGGCTCCTTTCCTAAGAAAACCCTTAGGCTACCTGGAGAAATGCAAGGGCAGCTGGACAAAAGCCTAAGTCAAGTAGCTCCAGTTCTGCAGCCAAAAGTAGCAAGCACAGCATATGCAACATAGCATCCTTAAAAAGGAAGGAGAAATGAGCAAACTCAGTGAAGCTGAAATCTTGAGATATATATATCCCCCATTCTTTCAGTGAACTTTTCATATTTATCTTAGTACATTATGTAAATCAACAAATCATAAACAAATGTAGTACAGAGTACAGTAAATGAATGGACTAGAGGATATTCTTTTCTGAACAGAATGGATCTTTTACGTATTTTTAAAAGGATCCACTGAAGTGTAAGTTACCATGAAGGGTAAGTTTTTTTCCTTTTCCCGGGGACTGGCTCTTTTAGCCCAGAGAATGTCACAGAAAATAAGTAGCATAACACAGGGGAAAGTTCTGAGAGGTTGCTGAATTATTGAAAAGTAATTCACTGAAATGAGATATCTTATGCAAAAAAAAAAGCATAAAAAAACAAATTATTTTGTATTTTAAATAAAATCCCAATTCCATAACTTATCTCTTTCCTTTTTCTTTTAGGCTAAAAGAATAGAGAGAAGATAGTTCTTGCCAAACTTCAAGATTGGAGAAAGCAGCCTTGGGCTACCAGAGGGTCTCCCACTGGGACCTGCAATTATACAAAATGAAAGCCATTTTGTGATGCCAGCCAAGATTGGGCCTATATACCAACCATGTTATTTATAAAAGTTTCACTCACAACTTAGTCTTTTTCATGAGATGGGGAAATTACCCTCAGCATTATCTTTCTCTTTAATAATACTTTTCTTTTGCTTGTTTAAAACAAGCAGAAACAAAAATAATTCCTTTATTTGTGAATGAAGTTATAGGCCATACTGATATACTACTTCTACTTTCAGTTAAATAGCTGCTCAAAAAGAGTATGGGGAAGAATTCATCAATGTGCTTTGTCTTAAGATAATTATTCTCTCATGACTTTTCATACTATTACATGACTTACTGCTTCCGATCCATCCAAACAACAAAATGATTGTCTGGTTATATGAAAGCTTTATTTCTCAATAAATCCTTTTCCAACTGGTTTACACTATAGCTACCTGTAAATACTACACATGAAACTTTTTGGGACACAACATTTTTCTTATATCACTTATTAGAGTTATTCTAAAGTAGAATTATTAGCACAAACTAGTTGACTGTAGGCTATGGTGGCGATTCCTTAAGTGAATAGATTGCATTAAACTGTTGCCAGAGTTCCTTCCAAAGCTCAAATTGTGTGATCCTGTGATTGATCCAGGCCCAATTTATACAGTTCTAATGAAAAGATACAATTACTTTGATGAAACTGGAGGCATCAATACCACAAGGATGGAAAATGTGGCTAATTTAAACAATCTCCAAGTAGAACAAACGATTCCTAAGGGCCCTCCCCTCCCCACTGCTGCTTTATTGCCACTGAACAGAGGAAAAACTTCAGGTTTGTCAGAATCAATTCATCTTTATCTGAATGTTTCCAGTTATAGTACTATGCAGCCAAAAATGTCTATACCTATATCCGGGATGGGTATAGTATTGTCTCAGTAGAGAAACACTACTGAGTTTCAAAGACATTTATGAACCTGGTCTATTACCCCTGACTGTCTGTTTCTGGATCTCTTGATGAGCTCTGTGGTTCTTAATGTAATCCCAATTCAATGTTATATTAAGCAATTTTTTTTCCTGTTCTAAAAAAAGGTTTGGAGTTGGGCCATTAGTAGCTCCCATTTGCCCTGTGGCAAAGAGAGAAAATATGTCAAAATGAATAATTATACTGGGACATTAGATCAAGGCTTCATTTAGTGCTCTTAAAATTCTACTTCCAGAAACAACTGTTTTCAATGTAGACTATCTTTTCTGATATAATTTAATCAAAGCTATCAGTATAATAAAGTAAGACTACCATTCTGCTACTTTCTAGAAAGAAGAAGCAGGGGAAAATGGGAGTTCCTTCACAGTTTATATAAGCACAGCAAAGAAGAGTGCTCTCAATTGTACCCATCACAAAGGGATGAAATGAATAGTGGCTACACAAAATTTACCCCAAAATGACTTGAATTTTGCCATATACTTTTGGCAATGGTCAAGTGTCAAGAGCAGGTGGGTAAATGAACACTCTATGATGAGGAATGTAAAGAAAATGTGGACACTAACTAAAACATTCAGTTAATCAGAGAATCTAATGTTGAAAATAATGTCATATTCTACCACTTTTTTAAACCAGAAAGTTTAGCTAGAAATTTCTCAGAAAGTCTTCTTAAAATGAAAATGAAAGATAATAAAGCAAATTATTAATGAGTTATCAGAGAGATGGAAGGAGAATCAGGAATGTATAAACAGCCCCAGAGAAACCAAGAGACAGTAGTTCAGCAGTATCAAATACTTCTAAGAGTTCAAGGAAGATGAAACAGAAAAAGCTTTTGAACTTGATTATAAAGGGGTTGGTGGTGTCCTCTGAGAGAAAAAATTTTGGTAGTGGTAGAAGAGAGAAATGGGACAACAAGCAATTAAAGTATTGAAAGGAAGTAGACACAATGGGCACAGACTGTTCATCTCAGAAGTTTAAAACAAAGGGAACTAAAGGAGTAGTAGAACTAGTTAGGCCAAGCTAGATTTCTTAACTTTTTAAAATTAGAGGGAGAAATGCACACACCTGAGCAGGAGAAAGGGTTTTGAAGGGGAATTTGAATGGCAGCAATGCCTTTTAGGGGACAAGATGGGAACAGAATAAAGAGCATAGGATAACCTATGAAGGAGAGGACATCTTTCTCAGGCTGCAAGAGGTATGTGGAAGTCAAGATGAAAGTAGAGCTGTGAGTCACCACCATATATACAGGTGATTGTAAAAAGTAAGTCTAACCCCCCAAGCTAAGACCTAAATCATACTTAATCCAAATGAAATCATGTAAAGGGATGGGAGTATGTCAGTTAACCAACTGCATTAGAACTCCTAAAAACAGAGACAACTGTCACATGGTGAATTACTCATCATCAAACTGTTTGGAAACCTCTAATATATAATAATACAATAATTATAACAGTCCTGAGAATTTTTTAAAGCTTACTTGTCAGATTGTTTCTTGGCCGAGTTAGCCAACCAGAGTTTATTAAGCACCAAGCACTGTGCTAAGTGCTGGGGATCCAAAAACTGGCTAAACTACTTGCTCCTCTCTAGGTACCCCAGTCAAAGAGAGGCTGGCTGCAAGCTCTAGATAAGCTAAATCAGGACCATCTCAGAGGGAAGACATCAAGATCAGGTCTTTAGCTAAGACCTGAAGGAAGCCAGAGGGTTCCAGGAATGAGGGTCAGCCAGGGAAATGGAATGTTATGTTCTGGGAACAGGAAGGTAGCTCTATGTACTCTTCAGATGGGATGAGAAGATGGGAAAGATCGGGGATAAGAAAACTGAAAGGATGGAAAAGGTCAGATTTTGAAAAGCCAAACAGTATTTTATATTTGATCCCCATGGCAAGAAAGAGCCCCTGGAGTTATTGAATGGGGATGGGGGGTTATATGAGTGAGACTTATATTTTAGGAAGATCAATTTAAATGGACAGGACATGATTGAGAATATTCAGGGGCAAGGAATTCAGACTACTGTAATAATCCAGGCATGAGGTCATCAGGGCCTGCATCAGGGAAGTATCAGGGAAGAAGAAGGGGCAAGAGGGGAACAGGAGATGTTATCAAAGTACAAATCATGGAATTTGACAACTGATTAGCTATGGAGGTGAAAGAGAATGAGGAGTTAGGAGAATTGTTCACTTTAAGTTTAATACCAAATTAATATCTATGAATTTAAAAAGAAACCAGATTAGATAAAAATGCCTAATTTGGGGCAGCTAGGTGGCACAGTGGATAGAGCACTGGCCCTAGAGTCAGGAGTACCTGAGTTCAAATCCAGCCTCAGACACTTAATAATTACCTGGCTGTGTGGCCTTAGGCAGGCCACTTAACCCCATTGCCTTGCAAAAAAAAAAAAAACAGACAGAAGACACGGTTCAGCTCTATTACTTTGGAATTATGACTGCAAGCAGCTCATATCTTCATCTATAAAATTGCACAGTTCTTTCATGGTTGTTATGTGGAAAGTTCTTTACATATTCCATAAAGCAACATATAATATGAACTATGATTGTTCCCACATTATATTTTCTTTTATATTTACTTTCTGGGTAAATCAACTATGAAAAATGACCATTTCAACAACTTTGAACAATCAAAAATGGCAAGATGAACAAAATGTTCTGGATACTTAGGAAAGATAATTCTAATTCTACAAATTGAGTGTTTATTTTATTTTATTTTATTTTTCTAACTGCACAATTGCTCTTTGACCAGGACCTTAGTACATTCAAAGTTCTACCTTGGAGCTGAAACATCTTTTCTTTTGGAATCTGTTCTGATTTTCTAAAGTTTATTTAACTCTAAAGTTTCAGGTCTTATCTCTGCTAAAAATTATGGCACCAGATCAGAGGGAAGAATAAGAGTATGCATTAATGGAAACGGTTTCAATCATTTGTTGCTATTGTTCAGTTGTTCAGTTATGTCTAAATCTTTGTGATCCCATGGATCATACATGGGGTTTTCTTTCCTTTTTTTTTTAAAAAGATTTTATTTATTTTGAGTCTTAAAAATTTTCCCCATTCTTGCTTCCCTCCCCCCACCCCCACAGAAGGCATTCTGTTAGTATTTACATTGGTTCCATGTTATACATTGATCTCAGTTGAATGTGATGACATTCTTCTTAAGGAAGAAAAATAAAGTATGAGATAGTAAAATTACATAATAATATAATGTTTTTTTTCTAATTTGATGGTAATAGTCTTTGGTCTTTGTTCAAAGTTCATAATTTTTTCTCTGGATACAGATAGTATTCTCCATTGCAGATAGCCCAAAATTGTCCGGTTGTTGCACTGATGGAATGAGCAGGTCCATCAAGGTTGATCATCAGCCCCAATATACATGGGGTTTTCTTGGCAAAGGTTCTGGAGTGGTTTGTCATTACCCTCTCCAGCTCATTTTACAGATGAAGAACTGAGGCAGGCACAGTGAAGTGACTTGCACAAGATTAAACATCTAGTCAGGGCCTTAAGTCAAATTTAGAAAGAGGAGTCTTCCTGACATCAGGTCCTGTACTCTATGAACTATAGTGCCAGCTCACTACATTAAGGGACATAGTTTAGAAGAAGGTATTTCTAACCATTCCTCAACTTGCCTTTTGGAGTAATAGAATAAAGCTAATTTAGGTTTTTTAATATGACAATGCTTCAATTTTTAGGACAGTTATGTAGTTTCTCATTCTATATCCACAAAGCAGAATAATGCTCCCAGCAAATGTGTTGATGATTAGGCTTTTCATCATTGATGTCCCTCTGAGAATTTTATAATCTATATTAGGGAAGCACATTTAGAATACCAACAGTGAGATCATTGATGTTAGACAATCTACAAACTGGGATTTTTATTGTAATCCAAAGGGAAATGGAAAAATGCAAGGTGGGTATGAGGAAAGCTAAAGTATATTACTAGCAATGACTTTTGTATATTTGGGTCTTTTACCCTTTTGAATGATTTCTTTGGGAAATGAATTTTTTTTTAGGTTTTTGAAAGGCAAATGGGTTTAAGTGGCTTGCCCAAGGCCACACAGCTAGGTAATTACCAAGTGTCTGAGATCAGATTTGAACCCAGGTACTCCTGACTCCAAGGCCGGTGCTTTATCCACTATGCCACCTAGCCACCCCTAGCGATGACTTTTAAATGAGAAAAGGGATAAAAGGATTTATTAAGGACAGGTATGACTCAACAAGAAGGTGGAATTCTTGTGCAATCCAAGGGATTGATCAGATTGAGAAGTTTTCTGACTCATATTTTCCCTAGGCTTCATGAGATGCACTCTATTTATAGTCATTATTGTGGTATCCTAAATCATAGTCCTAAAACCTAACTGGTTTTTGTAAGACTGTGTAGAAAGTCAGTTGTTCGCTTCCCACATCCTCCTTTTTCTTTCAAAGGGAAATATTCTTGGACCAATAAGGAGATTATGGTCAGCACTTATGAGGGTAGGGGCTTTTTCCCCCTTCCTGCTCCAGGACACTACCCAAGGTGCTACCATAGAGCCTGGTGGAACAAGTGCTGTGTCCTTTACCAACTGACTTTTCTGCTAAACTCTTTCCTCTCACTCATTCCTTGTTGAATATTAATGTCTCCATCATCCTTGAAGGTGGGAACTAAAAATTCCCATTCTTGAAGCATCAAGCTTACCCACCATGGACTTCTCAAGAAGTTCTTCCCAAGTCCTCAGGGCTGACAGCACAATGAATAGAGCAAAGGGCTTGTAGTCATCAATTGTAAGAGTAAGATGGAGGTCTTCCCATTTACTTTATCAGTAAGCTCTCACCTGATAGGCCAATGAGCCCTAAGGGGTCTTGTCTGGGTCTTGTCCCTTCTGGACTGCATGGAATCCTTAGAACTTCCAGGATGTTCCAATTGTATTGCAGATGAACTTAACTTATATATGTTGTCTCTCTAACAGATTAACAGCTTCTTGAGAACTGTTTCTCTGTCAATTTTTACTAATATTTATAACATAGTGTAAGAAATTTGTAAAGTTTCTAGCACATAGTAAGTCTTTATAAATGCTTTTTTCCCTCCCTTTCTAAATTGATTTCTTCCTTCCTTTTCAAAATGAATTTAGATTTTTTTTCTGATGGGATCAACTTACTCCAAAGTATGTTCTATTTTAGTTGGAGAGAGAGGAAAGGTCTTAGCAGAATTCCTCCCATTACTAGTATACTTGAAAAGATAATGCTATAAGGCGGGAAAGGAAAAATGCTGAAATGAGAAGTGTAGATACAGATAATAAGTGCTATATGAAAAAAAGATCAGGCTAGGTTGGGGTTGTCAGGAAAAGCTTCATAAACAAGGTAGAATTTTAGTAGAGTCTCATATCTCTTAAGTCTCATAAGACTTAATTGGTGGCACATACAAAGTGCAAGTCATATTCAGGAGATAGTGAAATGACCTGACCTAAAGTAGAAGGTTCACACAGGGTTGTGGTAACAAAAAATTTCTAGTATCATTAATGAAAAGAGTTCTGAAGTCAGAAGATCTGAATTCAAGTCTTAGTTCATTGAAGTCTGAAATTACTCTTTTAATTCAACTAAATATACTAAATCCAAATTTACCAGTGATTTTTCTTGATATTCATTCTTATGGGCTTTATACCACTAATTTAAAAAATTAATCCATTTCTCTTGACTCCCCTTCCCATTGTGCAGGTTTAAAAAATAAAGATTTTATTAAACAGCTACAAGGTCTGGCAAAACATATTCTCATATTTTTTTTCCCTGTAGGCTATTTATTTTTTCTTTTTTAAAAATTTTTTTATTCTCATTTCGTACAAATGTTTTTTTTACATTAATAAAATATACTTGTTTACAAGTAAACAAAATACCCCTCCCCCCCCCACGAATATAGATAGACTTGCTTGGGCAAAAAAGTAAAGGGGAGAGAAAAAAATTAAAATTAAAAAAATAATAGTAATAATTGTAGATATGGCCAGGTGGCGCAATGGACGAAGCACCAGCCCCGGAGCCATGAGCACCCGAGTCCATATCCAGATTCGTAAACCCAATAATCACCCAGCCATGTGACATGCAAGCCACCCGATCCCCACTGCCCTGCAAAAACCAAAAAGAAGAAAGAAAAAAAAAAAGACCCAAAATAAAATAAAACAGTAATAATAGTAGGGGTGGCTGGGTGGCAGACAGCATTGGCCCTTGAGCCAGGAGCACCTGGGTCCGAATCCGGCCTCAGACACCCAAAGATCATTTTGCTATGTGGCTCCAGGCAGGCCACCCAGCCCCACTTGCCCTGCACCCTCCCCCAAATAATAATATCAAAAAATGTGCTTCAGTCTTTGTTCCAACACCATCAACTCTGTCGTGAGTGGATAAAATTCTTTATGATAAGTCCATTACAAAAATTACTTCCATATTTTTCCATAGTTGCCATTGCTGATCACAACTCCCTCCTTTCTTATTTCTCCACTACCATGTACTATATTTCCTCTCTCCTTTCACTCTGACTGCTGTAGGGTCACTGAGTGGCACAGCAGACAGATCCCTGGTCCTGGGGCCAAGAAGCCCTGAGCCCCATACCACCCCTTAGGCCCAGAATCCACCTGGCCCTATAGTCCTGGGCCGGCCATCCAATCCCAGCCCCTTGCAAGAAGTAAAAAAGAAAATGTGTTATATCTGACCACTATCCCCCCATGGTCCATCCTCTCCTCCTTTATTCACATCCCCACCCCTTCCCCCTGCTCCCCCCTCCTTCTTACTCCAGATGTCTATACCCCATTGAGTATATTTGCTGTTTCCTCTCCTAGCCATCTCTGATGAGAGCAAAGGTTCCCTCATTCCCCCTTGCCTCCCCCCTTCCATATCATTGCAATAGCTCATTGTAATAAAAAAAAATCTTATTATGTGAAATATCTTGGACTATTCCCCCTCTCCATTTTCTTTCTCCCTTTCCATTTCCCTTTTTTTCCTATTGACTCCATTTTTACACCATATTTTATCTTCAAATTCAGCTTTCTCCTGTGCTTCAACTATAAAAGCTCCCTCTACCTGCTCTATTAACTGAGATGGTTCATATGAATATTATCAGTATCATTTTTCTATACATGCAGTTCATCCTCATTAAGTCCCTCATATTTCCCCCCTCTCCTCCAATCTCCATGCTTCATCTGAGTCCTGTATCTGAAGATCAAACCTTCTGTTCAGCTCTGGCCATTCCAAAAGGAACCTTTGAAATTCCCCTGGGTCATTGAAAGTCCATCTTTTTCCCTGGAAGAGGACATTCAGCCTTGCTGGGTAGTTCATTCTTGGCTGCATTCTAAGGTCTTTTGCCTTCCGGTATATTGTATTCCAAGCCCTACAAACTTCCAATGTAGTTGCTGCTAAGTCCTGTGTGATCCTGACTGCAGCTCCACGATATTTGAACTGTGTCCTTCTGGCTGCTTGTAATATTTTCTCTTTGACTTGGGAGTTCTGGAACTTGGCTATAATATTCCTAGGGGTTGGTTTTTTGGGATCTCTTTCTCAGGGGGATCGGTGGATTCTCTCCATTTCTATTTTGCCCTCTGCTTCTAGAATATCAGGGCAATTTTCCTGTAGTAATTCTTTGAAAATGATGTCAAGGCTCTTTTCCTGATCATGACTTTCAGGTATTCCAATAATTTTCATATTATCTTTCCTAAGTCTGTTTTCCATATCAGTTGTTTTTTCAATGAGATATTTCACATTTTCTTCTAATTTTTCATTTTTTTGGTTTTGAAGTATTGATTCCTGATTTCTGGTAAATTCATTAATCTCCCTGTATTCTATTCTTTGAAGGATTTATTCTCCTCAGAGAGTTTTCTTATCTCTTTTTCCATCTGGCCAATTTTGCTTTTTAAAGCATTCTTCTCCTCCATAACTTTTTGAACTGTTTTATCCATTTGACCTAAGCTGGTTTTTAGCATGCTATTTTCTTCAGCATATTTTTGGATTTCCTTGACTAAGCTGCTGACTTCATTTTTATGTTTTTCCTGCATCTCTCTCCTTTCTTTTCCCAGTTTTTCTTCCAACTCCCTCATTTGATTTTCAAAGTCTTTTTTGAGCTCTATCATAGCCTGAGCCCAATTTCTGTTTTTCTTGGAGTCTTTAGATGCAGGAGCTTGTGCTTCCTCATCTTCAGACTGAGTATTTTGATCCTTCTTGGGCTCATTTGCAAAATATTTCTCAATGGTCTTCCTCTTATTTCTTTACTTGTTCATTTTCCCAGCCTAAGCCTGTTTTTTTTGGGTGCTTCTTGAGCTTTTGGGACACTCTCACAAGGGTCTCAGTGTGTGAGGCTTTGTCCTCCCTCCTGGTCTGTGAATGACCATAAGCGCCCCCTCTGCCACGGGGCCGAGGTGGGGGGGCCCTGTTGTTCTATGTGGGGGGCCTAGACTGGGATCAGGATCTGAATGTGGTCAGAGCCCCAGAGTCCTGTTCCAGAGGCAGAGGACTGAGCTCTGCAGTCTCTCTCTCTTTTCATCCCCTCCCTCAGCTCAATGGGCTCATGCCCTGGGGGCTCCTGCTTACCGGCTCTGCCTGCTTGTTTCCTGGATTTGGGCTGCCTAAAGACCAAGCTGCTGGCTGTGTGCCCTTGAGGGCTGGGCTCCACGTGCTCGCTCTGGCAGAGGTCCCCAGCTGTTCCCCCACTTTGTGCCGGTGCTCCCCGGGGTGCAGCTCAGGAGACTCCCCCGCTGCTGCGAGCCTCAGCTCCCAGGGCCCTGGGGCTGCCTCCGGGAGGCTGAAGTTCTTTGGCTCTGGTGGGCCGCCCCTCTGGCGGGCCACCCCTCAGACCGGTTACCTTGAGTAGGAGAACTGCCTCACTGGGTCCCTTTGTGGGTTCTGTCTCTCGAAAGTTTAGTTAGAGTCCTTAGTTTATGAGTTTTTACCAGAGAGCTCCTAAGACTGGATCCCTTCATGTCGCCATCTTGGCTCCGCCCCAACACATTCTCATATTAACCATGTCTGACTATGCCTGTATTCCAAGTTTATCAACTTTCTGGCAGGAGGTGAGTAGTGGGTTTCATCTTCATTCTTTTGGACTTGAAAAATTTTCAAGTCTTTAATATTTGTTTTTCTCCATAATGATATAATTGTATAAATTATTCTCATAATTCTTTTCACTTCACTTGGCATCAGTTCAATGTGTTCTTCACATTTTCCTCAGATATCCAATTCATGAATTCTTTTTTTTTTTTTTTGCAAGGCAAATGGGGTTAAGTGGCTTGCCCAAGGCCACACAGCTAGGTAATTATTAAGTGTCTGAGACTGGATTTGAACCCAGGTACTCCTGACTCCAAAGCCGGTGCTTTATCCACTATGCCACCTAGCCGCCCCTCAATTCATGAATTCTTATGGCACAAAAATAATTCCATTATATATTTGTGCCACAATTCTTAATTTCCTAATCTGATAACCAGACAGCTAGGTGATGCAGTGGCCTTGGAGTCAGGAGGACAGTAGTTCAAATCCAGCCTCTGATACTTGTCACTTACTAGCTATGTGACCTTGGGTAAGTAATTTAACCCTGTTGCCTCATATTCAGGGTCATCTCTAGTCATCCTAGTTCATATCTGGTCACTAAACCCCAGATGACTCTGGTGGAGAAAGTGAAATTGTAGGCTTAGCACAGCACTTCCACACTCAAATCCAATTCATGTGCTTGTCACGGCAACACCTTCCCTGACGTTATGGTCTTCTTGAGAAAGAAGGACAAACATCAATCAACCTGATAACTTCATCCTTTCTTGACCTCGCCAGAGCAACTGACATAATTTAAAAAATTATTATGAACTTAAGAAATATCAACAAACATGGACATTTCAATATGTAAAGAAAAACAAAAAGATTATATATCAAATTGTGAATGTGTTATGTATAGCTTTTTCTTCTTTATATTTCTCCTACTATATAACATCTTTCCCTCTGTATACCTCTCTTCTTTATTTTTTCATGAGACTGTTCTCTCATGACTCTCTAAACTTTTGAAACTCTCCTTAATCACCTTACAACATCCCCTAAATGGAGATATTCTCCATCCTGGACACTCTTCTTTTTCTCTACACTCTTAGCTGACATCATTAATTTCTATAGGATTAATTATCATCTTTATGCAGGTAACTCTGAGATCTATATACCCAGCCCAAGTCCCTATCCTGATTTCTAAGTATTAAATCATCAACATTTCAAATTGGATGTACCAGAGACATGCCAAATTCAACAAGTCCAAAACAGAATTCATGAACTAAACTTTTCTCCAATTTCTTCTGGCATGATCATCCTTAAAGTTTTCCAGGTTTGTAACTTCATTCCCCAATCATTTGTGAAACCTTATTTCTATATCACTATATTTCTTAGATTTGATCCCTCCTTTCTACTCATTTGACAACCATTCTACGGCAGACTCTTATTATTCCCCACTTGAATCATTACAACTCTCTCTCTCTGATTCAAATCTATAACCATAGCAATCCCTCCTCCATATTCTGATAAAAGGATTTTCCTAAAGTACATGTCTATTTCACTCCTTTACTCAAGTTCAATGTCTTTGCTATAACCTTTAAGATCAAATACAAATTTCTCTGATGGCTTTAAAAACACTTTAGAAATATATTTTAAAATAGAATGTGCTGGTAGATATGTAATGATTTTACAGATTAAGCCACCATGTCATGGCACTAAATTTTCTCCATAAATAGAAAGGGAGTAGATGGTAGGGAAGTACCATGCAATTTCCATGTAAAACAAAACAATTTTCAACAACATTTCATTCTCAACATGGTCCTGATAGAAATAAAAAATTTTTAAGAAAAAAGTCACCAGGGTGCTTTCCGTGGGGGGGGGGGGGAGGGAAGCAAGATTGGGGGAAAATTGTAAAACTCAAATAATATCGTTAATAAAAATAAATTGAAAAAAGAAAAAAGTCACAAGTTTAAAAAATTAATTTTTTTCTTAAGACAATATGTCAATTTATATATGAAATTGTGGAAATTCTCTCTTTGATTGTATCTTTGTGCTATCTCTTGTATATCCCTTTCTCTCCTCTGACATAGCTGCCAGCCTGATATGGGCCTTCATCATATGTGGCCCATTTTCTTCTGATCAGTCTCTTTGCCTCACATATCTCCCTAGTACAGTAAATCCTTCACATAGCTCTCATTTTGATTTTCCTAAAGCATAAGTCTGGCCAGGGCACCCATCCATCTACATTCAATAAATTCCAATGGCTCCCTATTGCCTCTATGATCAAGTATAAAAGCTGTCTTTTAAACTCTTTCAAAATCTGATTCCTTCCTACCTTTCCAGTCTTCTTACATCTTACAATCCAGGAACAATGGCTTACTTGTGCATACCATTTCACAATTCTTTTTTCATTGGCTGCCTCCATGGCTGGATGCTCTCCCTCACTTTTGCCTCCTGTCTCCCCTGAAGTTTCAGCTCAAATCCTACTCTCTCTAAGATGTTTTTCCCAGTCTTCCTCCATGTTTGTGTAGTTGCTTTGGAATTACTTGTAATTACAACTTATATGTAAGTTGATAATATGTTGTCTTTCTCATTAAAATATCAGTTACTTGTGGGCAAAGCCTATGTCTTTCTTTGTGTCTGCAATGCTTAGTACAGTGGCTAATACATGTTTAAATAAATGTTTACTGCTTGACTATAAAATGGAGATAGTAATACTTCTTATTTTTTCAGATTATTAAGAGAATCATAAAAGCACCAAATATGTAAGATATTAAGAAACATTCTTTTTTAATTGCTAATGAAATGGATTTCCATTGAATAACATATCACAGTAATTTTTTTAAAAAAAATATTGTTTTGATTTAGAAGGAAAATGACTAGTGAATAAAACTGGCTACTTTTATTTCTATCTAATGACTAAACACATCTCTGCAAATGGTTTTATAAGGCACAAACTAATGACAAATTATCAACAGACTAATATATCTTTCTGATTTGAAGAGAAATCTAAATGGCTTACTTTTGGTAGAATACTATTATAATCCAGAAAAAAAAGAAAAAGTTATTTTGTAGTTAGAAAAATAATCTACTCAACCAGGTAATTTCCCATTAGTTTGACTTTCTCTTTCCTCTCTCCTATATGTTCTTCTAAAGAAATTCATTCATCAGGCAACTTAATACTCTTTTTTCCTCTCTTTTTAAAGATTTTATTTATTTTAAGCTTTACAATTTTCCCCCAATCTTACTCCCCCCCCCCCCCGACCCACAGAAGGTAACTTGCCAGTCTTTACATTGTTTCCATGGTATACAATGATCTAAATTGAATGTGATGAGAGAGAAATCATATCCTTAAGGAAGAAACATAAAGTATAAGAGATAGCAAGATCAGACAATAAAATATCAGTTTTTTTCTAAATTAAAGGTAATAGTCCTTGGTCTTTGGACAAACTCCACAGTTCTCTGGGATGGTATTCTACATTGCAGAGAGCCCAAAATTGTCCCTGATTGTTGGAGCAAGTCCATCAGCAACTTAATACTCTTCAAGTGAATGAATTACATAAAACAAATGTAATGCAATGCTGAGTGGGGAAAATTTATAGAGTGCAAAAAAATTATTTTTGTAACTAGAAATGTGCAATGGGCCTCAAAGCTTTTTGTTGTAGTTTCCCCCTAGCATCACAGAGCCTCATACTTTCTATCTGCTTTCATAGAAGGGAAAATCCTAAGTACAGGTTGGAATACATTACCCCTGGGGTCTGAGACTCAGTCACATCTATAATGATTAGCCCTTGGGAACCATTCCTATTAGGTGGGTTTGTCTTCCTTTTCATATATTCCGGGTGTATGGGATTTATAAATTCATTAAATCACATAATTTAATGGTGAGAAGGATTCCTATAACACAAGATATAATAATGGTCAAGCTCAGAGAGCATATAGATCTTACCTTGCCATTCCCAGTTTGACAAAATAACACTTCAGTCCCATTTTCTATAAACTATCAATGACTATTTTCCTCATTTCTATTGGAGAATGCAGTTTTAAATATTTCATGAGATATATTCTGACAGATAATCTATCTAGAGCCAGACCCATAAAAAGAAAACAAAGTTAGTTTCAAAGATACTGAAAGTATTCAGAAGCCATTTTCTCCTGTTCCTTAATACCATGGCACACCTCTTCAAGAAAACGTGATCTGTACCTTTTCAAATGTGTCCTTGCACTTTACCTAGACTTCTTTGCATTATCTCACTTTCTCATATCATAGTCATTTATGCATGTCCATGTCCATGTCCCCATTAAATTTTAAGATGTTTGAGCACAGGGCCCAGATTTCATGGGTGAACAATGAGCTTTCTTTTTAGTTTTTGCAAGGCAATGGGGTTAATTGACTTGCCAAAGGTCACACAACTAAGTAATTATTATGTGTCTGAGGCCAGATTTGAACTCAGGTCCTCCTGACTCCAGGGCTGGTAGTCTATCTACTGTGTCACCTAGCTGCCCCAATAATGAGGTGTATAGTAAATTGTTGAATTAAATTACCTTTCTTTTTACCTCTTGTATCTAGCACAGCACCTAAAATATTTTGTTCTGCCTCCATATGTTGATTTCCTATTTACACTTTAAAACCTAAATCAAATACTGTCTCTTCTAGAAAGTCTCTGTATTTGTTATGTAAAACTGAATAATATTGCCTTCTGTGTATTTTATCCATTCCATTATTAGACTGTTATTTCTTTGAGAGTAGATACATTCTCTCATCTACACACTGAGCTTAGCACACAGTGGGCACTTTGTTGAAATAAGTTGATCCTATTGAACTGAACTTCTAACACTTGGGAACGTTAGTATATTTTGTACCAGGGTGTTCTGTCACATTAAAAACAAACTGAAAAGCGATGTGGTTAATTATCTAAAGAGGTAACAAAACTGCTAAACTACACACAGATGTTGAGCTACACAAAAAGGACAGCTATTTTGCCAAAATCCCTGCCAAATTCACATTCTCTTTGGAAGCGCTCCCATATTGGTGCCTGGTGCAGCTGCAGCTGTGTTACTAACCACACACACCGAGTTTTCCCTATTCTTCTTAGTTCTCAACAAGACAACAAAGGAGAGATCAAATCCAATGACAAGAACTGGGCCACTGAACTTCGAGCAGATAAAGACTCTTTTAATTGAAATTTGAAAAAAAACTTCTGAGGAGAAAAATCAGACTCTATTGTGGAAGGAGGAGTACTTTTCATTTGCACAGGTGAATACAGGTTTATAGTCTCAGTCTAATAAACTTCTGAGCTTGAGGCCAATAGGTATAAATACAGAGCAAGTGACAAGTACTACAGACTAGAAAAACATTAACAATTTATCAACTCCTGAATCTTATGTTTAATAATAGAATTCAATCTGAAAAAACTTAATGTCCTGAAATAGTAACATTATCTCCTCTAATATATAAGTATTTGAGTTTTATGAGACTCAATCTTGGCAAATGAAACCTGCTGCCCATTTATGGTTTTAATTTTGAATGCTATATTTTCTTGGAATATAAAAGATAAGTGCTATCAGGTCAGAGGATGGTGTGGCACTCTCCACACTATTAGACATCACATAGCACCCACAATGGGAAATAATAACTCTGTTATCTATGCCAGGAAGAGATTCTTTTGGTGAGTCATTTGTTTTGAGAAGCAACACTTTGAGCATACTCCACCAAGGCTTGTTTTTCACAAAGGATGTTAACTTTCAGCTATCTCTCCATCAGATCATATTCTTCCCCATTTACTCCTGACAATGGAGCTTGAATTTCTTAACTGACCTAGTAGTAAGGAAAAAGAGAAGACTGCTCTGGATAATAGAGAACTTATTGCCTTTATCCACTCCATACATTTGAAGACTTATCCATATTGCTGCTGACCTGCCTGAATCCTACAGTAATGTCACCTCCCTGCTGTGCCCAGGCCTATCTTTATGTCTTCCTATGGATAGCCACTTGTGCATTGTACAAGATAGGCATTGCGCAAATACTGGATAAACTCCACTTAATCTTTGATAAAAGGGATACTTACTTTAATGATGTCGAGGATGAGTTGTATTTCCCCCTAAACTCTTCCCTCCTCCAGATTTCCCTATATCTTTTAAGAACACCAACATCATTACTTCTGATATCCAAGTTTGAAATCTAAGTCATTTTTGACTTCTTGTCCCCGAGTAACCCTCATAGTTAATTGTTGCCAAGTCTTGTTGGTTTTTATCTCTACAACACCTTTTGCATCTATCCCTTGCTCTTCACTCACTGCCAAAATTCTAGTTCAGGCTCTCATTACCACTTAATTGGCCTATTGAAATAGTCTTCAAATTGAAGGCAGGAAATGAGTCTCTTACTCATCTTCCATGCAGCTGCCAAAATCATTTTCTTAAGTCATGGGTCTGACCATGTCATTTTCTTCTCAAAAACCTTCTCAAAAAACTTCAATGGTTTCCTATTGCCAGTTGATAGAATATAACCTCCTTAGGTTGACATTTAGGGTCCCTTCCAATCTTTCTGGTTTCACTTCACTGTCCTTCATGTCTTCTTTGTTGTAATAAAACTGAACTACCTGTTCCCTAAACTATTACCTTTCCACAAGTGTATAATAAAGAAAAAGATGAATGCCTTCCATGTAAAGTACAAAGGATAAAAAGTCGACAGACTGCTATGGCACTGGTATATTTGAGCTATCTAGAGAAAGCACAGAAGGTCCCCTTTGGCCTTGGTAGATTCCTTTTGGCAGATATATAAGGGGAAATAGATGAAAGTTAAAAAAAAGGTGGGCAAGGATGGATTGGTTGTGATCTGCATCAGTGGAGGAAGCACTGGTGAGATCACAAATCCATTTGGGCATTTCATAAGATAATAGAATTAAACATCTGAATCTGGAAGGAAACTTACAAATCAGCTTTTTATCCATCCTTATTTTATAAAAGAGAAAAATGGGATCTGCAGTGGTGAAATAGATTGTCCAGGTATGCACAGTGGGATTTGAGCATTTGGGCACTAGGATCAAAGTATATGAAAACAAGTTGTCTTCTGCCTTGAAGTGAGGAGAGAGAGAAAGATAAATAGATAATAAGTTCAATACTACAAAGAGTGAGAACAGCAATTCAGACAAGCTGTTCTAAGGTGGGAGAAGAGGACACTTTCAGTTTCATGAAAAAAGGGAAGGTAAAATGGAAAAGGTGGTGCTTAAAGGAGGCATTGAAGGAAATAAGGTTCCTGAAGAACAAATATGAGAAAGAATGTGCATTCTAGTAATGAAAGAAAAGGATGATTCTTGCTGAGATACAAAAGTGGGAAAGCACAATACAATAGTAATTTATACTAAACACAGTAACATGTTATACAAATTGATACCATAAGAGGATTGAGATACCAGGACAGCCCCCTAGACCATACTTTGGAAATCAGAGCCTCTAGGTCTTTGGCAGCTCTGCTATTATACAAAAATGGAACTATCTTTTATTTCTGCTGTCCAAATCTATTTAATAGCTACATAAATTGTAGACTGACACTCTATTATACCCTAACTGCTTTCTAAATTTCTCCTCTCCAATGACTACTTTTACTCCTAATTACATAGCCCCAGGTACATTTTCAAACACAAATATGCAGATGTTGCCATCTTCCTAAATAGTCTTATCATAGTTAAGGAAGATCTATAATTTTATTTTATAAACAAACTGATTACAGATCAAGCTTCCAGGAAATCTTCCAAGTGATGGTGAATGACATGGCACAATTACTTTCAAGGATAAATTAGTCACAAAGCTTTGATTTCAATCTAGTAACTGGGCACAGGACATGTGAAATCCCATGTCAGGAGGAGTTTTTTAAATGAGGTTGAAATGTAGCAAAGTAAATCTAAACCAAAGAGTCTCTGAAGGGAAAGGACACTGAGAAGGCATTTCACTCCACATTTCCCTGGATTGAAATCTTTTCTGCAACATATATCTGACAAGTGGTTGTCAATACTGTGCTTGAAAACTTCTGGTGAGAGAAAGCCTATTGCTTTCCGAAGCACCCAATTCCAATTTGGGGGAGCTGATTTTATTGTAATCCCTAAGGGGCAGCTCTGGTCTACCATCTCTGGACCAGCTAATTTAGAGAAAGAGAATTGTATAAGATGAGACAAATCATGAACTATACTTCAGATAGCCCCCAGACAAGCAAAAATTAGCCTCCTGTCAGAAAGTCTCCCTTCATTATGGTTGTATACAAGCAAATACTTTCATAGGAAAGAACCTTTCACACATTTCATGGTCAATGGTGCATTTCTTTCCCAAGTGCCTATGGGCTGCCTGTGGCTGTTATGACAATCACAAATCAAAAGGTAGAGTTAAAATGTAACAGTCACCCAAACTTGGAGAAACAAGTAATGACAGCCCAAAGATTGGTGAACAAGTTTACCAAAAAATTATTTTAAAATTCATCTTTGATAATTGCTAAGATTCATCATTTGCAGTATATTTCATATAAAATTTGTAATCTTTATATGTTAATGATAATTATACCTTTTAAAATGGATAAATTTTCAAAAATAATGTTGACACAATTTTCAATCTCTATAACTCTGGACAGAATTTATTCTTATAAATAAATTCTTATTTAGTCTGATATTCTAATTTAACACACAGTTTCTTTCCATGAAAACAGGAGTTTGTTGATTGTTTTATTAACAATTATAAAACAAGTGTTGCAATCAGACTTTCCTCTGCATTTATTTGCATTATGAGAAATGAGAAATATTGAATTTTAGTCAAAAGTTGAAGAAAAATAATTTAATTAAACAAAACTTTTAATTCACTTCTTACATAGTGGCATTCTCCCTCTTTTTATTTTACTTTATACAACTACAGATACATACTAGTTTAGAAGAGTATTCTAAGAGCAAAAAGCCAGAGGCAGGAATCAACATACTATATATAATAAAGAGAAGTGGGCAATCAGATTGGAGAGGTAGGGCTAGGTTCAAGTGTAGAGGGCCTTGGTTGTCAGCCAAAGGACTCTGGGCTCGGCACAGGAGGCAGAAGGGAAACTTCTGATGGGATCAATCCTCACTTAGGGACATGATAGTAGGAATGGAGAGGACAGACAAGACCAGTACAACTCATTATTCCACAGGACTTTTAATGTTACAAAGCACTATCTATGAGGTAGGTAGTAGAAATATCATTATTTGATGGAAGAAGAAAGTGGGCCTCAGAGACATGAATGAATTCATATAAAAGACACACAGCTAGTCAATGACAGTGCAGGAGTGCAGACTGACACTCTCACAACTCCAAGACCTGGGCTCTTTTTACTAAACAAGGCAAGGGACTATGAATGAAAGGTCCATTTACCTTCTCTTACTGCAAGGACATCCAACATTTATCTGGCAATTTAAGCTTTACACACTACCTCACTTATGTAATCTCATTTGTTTTTCACAACAGCCTTAAGAGATAATCAGTAGTATTACCCTCATTTTACAGATGAAGAAACTGAGGTTAAGAGAATTAAGTAGCTTGTCCAGAGTCACAAAACTAATAAATGAGGTTGAATTACAACTCAAGTCTTCTTGACTCCAAGTCCTGTGCTCTTACCCACCACATCATTTAACTGCCACAAATTTGAGGCAAAGATACTCTCCTCTGACTCTACATGACAAAATAATGGTTTCAATTAAATGAATATAAATTAATCACTATTGGAACCAGGAATAAAAACCACATCTTTCTTGATTCCAAATTGAATGCTCTTTCCACATCAAGATGGCATAATCAAGACATTACTTTGTGCATCAGGAAAGTAACATTATCTTTTATGAACAGATATGTCTATGAATTGAGTCATAGTAGCAGAAAAGAATGGAAAAATCATCAAACATAATTATAAAGGACAGTTGCTGAAAGAGACATAAAATATTGAATGATTTTAGTTTATATTTTTTAACCACATATACATAAGTGTATATATAAAAGGCTAGGCTTTCATAGAAAGAATATTTCTTTGGGGGAGGGGGAAGTTGAAGCTTTCATTTTCAAATTAAGCTTTCATTTAATCATTAATATTGAAGAAGTTCAAATACAGGTTTGGTTATTTACAGCATGCTGGGAGGGTGAGACCAGAAGTACTCCCACATCTGTATTTAAATAGTTTTTAAGGAACTTTTGTAGGATGAGAGGAAAATCAGATTTTAACAACACATGACTGGCTTAAATTACAAATGAAACATGCTTGCTTTTGTTCTCTTTCTCCAGTGATTATTTAATTTCAGCTTCTATTTTACTTTCTCCTAATCCCTCAGAATTTATTTAAATGGTCGCCTAAAGTTCCAAGCTTCATCTTCACTAAGCTTTTAAAGTGACATGAACATTTCTTTTACTCCAACATGCACAAACAGCCCCTGTCTCTTCCTCTCCTGTTTTTGTTAATAACAACATCTGCACACTGCTAGTTCCTAGCGTCATCTCTTCACCATCGTTTTTTAGCCCAGAAAGATGTCCAGAGGGGGCTCAGCAGCAAATTGGCAACCATTGCTCAGTGAGACATCATGGATGACAGCAAGGGACTAGAGTCAGAGAAATACTCACAAATGCCACAGAAACAAAATAAATGGCTTAGGAAAGTACCTCATCATTCATTTTCCACCAAAGTTCACACAGTGAGTTACTATTTGTGATGTCGTTTTAGTAATCTACATGGGACTACACTTTATTCATTGGGAGGGAAACAACAGCAAGAGCACAACATATGATTTATTTTCTCATTGACTGTTCTGACCTCAGTCAGTGGAACAAATCAATCTCTGAGAGGATGACAGATGCATTCCTCAGAGCCCCATTAGCCTGGAGATGTCTCTAGCCCTTGAAAGGGACTCAGGAAGCTTCTGTTCAAATTGCTCAAGAGTACAAGTTGTCTATGAAGGCTCAGAAATAAGTTGAAGCCTATAGAGATGATACTTGACTTGGTATTAAAAATGTGTATTTGTATATAATTGGAGAAATTCTATTTACTTGCTTTTATGAAGTTTTGGAGAGCATGTTATCCACAACAACGAAAGAATAATTCTCCAATTCTATGACAGATTAAAGAATCTTACCACTAGCAAGGTCTCAGAGGACAAATAGTTCAACTTATTCTCAACAATAGACAACTCACTTCTATCTGCATGTATTCCTTCCCTCCTGACCAAAGCATAGTCTTCTCTTCTCTCTCTCTCTCTCTCTCTCTCTCTCTCTCTCTATATATATATATATATATATATATATATATATATATATTTATTTATATATGTATATATATAGATAATGTATGTGTATATAGGTATATATAGAAGTATATATAATTATATATTCATATATATTACACATACATATATATATATATATACACACAAAAATCCCTTCTTAATGAATTGACACAATTATGCCCTGTGCATGAATATGAGATACAGGCTACATATATATGTACATATATATATATATATACACACACATACACACACACACATACATGATATGATAAATATAAATAACTGTTAAGCCACCTTAACACATACGCACATTAAACAGTCTCATGACTGTGAAAAGTCAGAACAGCTTTAAATTTCTTGATTTAGAGGTGGAAGGTCATCTAAAACAGCTGTCTCATTATCTAGATTAGTAAACAGGCAGAGAGAGATCCAGTGACTTGTTTCCTGTGGTAAGCAGCAAACGGATTGAGGATTTGACTTCAGACTCTTTGACTCCAAGTTCAGCACTCTTCCTAGTGAACCATACGTTCTATTACAACATCATTCCCCACTGGCCCTTCATTGTTTATCTGTTTTCTAATTTCTCATTTTCTGGTTTTCCTAAAGTAGCATGTATGTTTTTCTATACACTGTTTTTTTCCTTTAGGTTTTTTTTTTTTGCAGGCAAACAGGGTTAAGTGGCTTGCTCAAGGCCACATAGCTAGGTAATTAAGTGTCTGAGGCTGGATTTGAACTCAGGTACTCCTGACTCCAGGGCCAGTGCTCTATCCCCTGTACCACCTAGCCACCCCTACACTGCTATTTTAAAGATTTTATTTATTTTGAGTTTTACATTTTTCCCCTATCTTGCTTCCCTCCCCTCACCCCCCACAGAAGGAAGTCTGTTAGTCTTTACATTGTTTCCATAGTATACATTGGCTCAAGTTGAATTACACTGCTATATTAAAATGACAATATTTACCTGATGTTTCTTAATTTGTTGTCATGCCTGGGCCCATATAAGGTGGGGCATATTCTTCCTAGAAGAAATTTATTGTTTCTAGAAGAAATTCTTTTTTTTCAAACAACTAAGGTAAGATTACTTTCTTCGGATTTACTAGCTTCTTGTGACTTTCTCCTCCCTGAAATTATTTAGGAACTAATATGTACACGTGAATGAGTATGTCTACATATACATACATATGCTGTCTCCCTCTCATGTTAAAATGTAAACTCCTTGAAGAGACAGCCTATTTCATTTTTGCCCTTGCATTCATAGTGCCCAAAGCACTCCCTTGCATAGGGAAGGCACTTAATACTTGTTCATCAATACACTGATGAGTGCAACAGAGGAAGTCCTAGTGCCTACAGGCCCAAAAAGCTGGCAATCCTAAGGCAAGAAGAATTGTTGTTGAAAAAGAAGTGACTGGGGGCAGCTAGGTGGCAGAGTGGGGGCAGCTAGGTGGCGGAGTGGATAAAGAACAGGCTCTGGAGTCAGGAGTACCTGGGTTCAAATCCGGTCTCAGACACTTGGTAATTACCTAGCTGTGTGGCCTTGGGCAAGCCACTTAACCCCATCTGCCTTGCAAAAACCTAAAAAAAAAAAAAGTGACTGATATCAAAAGAGGACACAAATGGACTAAGCATACGTCAACTCACCAAACTTGCTCAAAAGATGCCTGAAAGCTATGAGCAGGAGGTCCTTGAATTTCATGATGAATAAAACTTGAGTTCAATAACTTTATTTAATACTTTTTTTTTTCAAATCCCAGGCCAAAAATTAAGGAGAATCTTATACATGGGGAAATATGGTAACTGAAATGGTAGGTCATGGGTAGTAGTAGTCAGGTTGCCTGACTGATCAAGAAATACACACTCATTCATTCAACATGTGTTATGTGTCAGACACCTTTTAGGCAATGAGGACACATGTGTGGAAGTAAAACAGTCCCAGATCTCTTATTATTACGGAGACACAACACGTTAACAGATAGGATGTATTTATTTTGCTTCTGCCCTAATTTGAAGGAAGGCCCTAACAACCAGAAGACTCAGGAAAAGGATCTGCCCTTTCTGTTAAGCCTTGAGGGGAAACTAAGGTTTCCACAAAGTAGAAAGAGTACATTCTAGGCATGGGGACAACCTGGGCAAAAGGGTATGCATGTTGATATTGGTGGCACAGTTCTGCTAGTTTGGATAAAGTACTGAATGTGGAAATTAAAGTCCATAATGTGCAATCAATGGGGAAAGACTGAGGCCAGACTCTGAAGGGCTCTGACAAACTTGGAGTTTATATTTTCTCATTTAGCCAATGGGAGATTGGGGGGGGGTAATGGAAGAGGACTATGGAAATTTCTTAAGAAAGGGAGCGAAGTGATAATTGAACCATGGTATCTGAGGACAATAATGTGAAAGATGTCAAGTTTGGTTAAGTTATTAATCTTTTTGGTTTAAATTTCTGTATCTGTAAAATTAGGGAAATGTCGAATGATTTCTTCTAACTCTACATCCTCTGACTAAATGGGTAAGAAAAGGTGCTAAGGAAGCAATCCAATGTGCTAAAAATGAGCTTTCAGTCAATAAGCATAATTCACCTATAAGTATAAGTACATAAATGGCCTAGCTCAAGCATCTCACTTTTTATTATTTGTTGGCTTGAACACTGAAGCCTGGTGATGATGCTATCTTAGAATTACTACAACCTATGGGATCTCTATTAGAGTTCTATTAAGAAAAAAAAATTGATTTATATCATATGGCCCAATTCAGGTGGGGGACAGAGGAAGTTAATGGTGGTGGTGAAGAAGGAGGATCATTTTTAAATTGCTTCAGGTCACTTCATGGGCAAAACAATGCATTTAAGCCAAAGGGATGACAACGTGCTTAATAAGGCTGTGTAGAAATTGCTTCCCTGATGACAATACATTAAAAGTCTCATTGAATATTCATAGAATTTTTGACAAGACTGAGTGACATATTATTCTAGTCCATGTTCCAAGCAGAATATATAGTCATGCTAGTGCAAATGGTATGTTAACCAGGTTATTGTGCATTTCCTAACATTATGCAAAATATTTAATCCATTTTGTTTGGTGGATTTGAGTTAAATTTGGGGGTAGTATTTTTGTACACATATCTAGAAAAACAAACACTCAAAAAATGCTTTAGTAAGTCTCTCAAAACACATGCCTGGCACATGAG
The DNA here is from genome assembly GCF_037893015.1 of Macrotis lagotis. Lineage (NCBI taxonomy): Eukaryota > Metazoa > Chordata > Mammalia > Peramelemorphia > Peramelidae > Macrotis > Macrotis lagotis. The sequence continues at coordinate 225,657,228 of NC_133660.1, read as the reverse complement.
GTTACTCTAGAAATACTAAATAGCAATAAATAATAATAATAATAATAATAAATAGCAATAAACTATTTTCCATGCTGGCTTCTTCAACATAGGGAGAGATAGGCAGAGGTTTTTTCCTCTTTTCTAAAAAGGTCCTCTTAATGACTGCTCAAATTAGGTAAAGGATGTCCTACAGAAAAGACTTACAAAATATGAGAAAAATATTTTAAAATCTAAGTACTCCATGTAACAAATATTCATGTAACAGCTGGCAATTAAAGACAAGGCCTGCCTTTGATGAGGATGACCTACATAAAATTTTATTCTAATAAGGCATTAAAATCTTGTAGAAAAACAGCACTGATTTCAGTAGGGGGAAAAGTTACATAAACATATAAGCAACTTAGATTCTATCTGGGGAAAGAATATATAGACATATACTAAATACAAATTATACACAATTTAAATTCATGGAAAAGGTGGAGGAGGATTAGGCATTAGCAGTAGAAGGAAATCAAGAAGGGCTTTTGGAGGTGGCACTGAAGGTAAGCTTTATAGGAAGCAAGAGATTCCAATGGGGGCGGGGAATGGGAAATGAAGAGGAAGAGCATTCTGTTTTGTGCAAAGTTATAGAAATAGGAAATGGAATGATGGACTTTAGGAACAGAAAATAAAGTAGTTTGACCTGACTGTTGAGTTCATGAAAGGAAGTGATATATAATCAGCCTTAGCAAAGCAGGGCTGAAACAATACTGTGAAGGGCTTTACATGCCCTTCAGGAACTAGTATTTTGTTTTTGAGGCAGAAGGGAGACACTAGAATCTCTCAAGTAAAGGGGTGAGATTTGGAAACAAAAATTTGTGATGACTTTTTTAAAAGCTGAATTGGGAATCAATTCTGTAATTATGACTCCATTTAAAACAAAATGTTGTTCCCCCGTATCAACTCTCCACCTTAAGAGAGTGAATTTTTACTTTTTTTTGGAGAGAAAATGAGAGATTTTCCAAAAAATGTTCTTTCTAGGTTTTAAACATTTATCAAATGCCTAGTAAGTGCCAGGCATGGTTAGATGTTGAAAAAAGTTCAACAAAAATAAATTATTAGTCTCTCTATCCTGACTGAACATACATTCTACTAGGGGTAACAGCATGCACAATGAAAAGCATATACAAAATATTTTAATTTTGTTGGGAACATGGGGGAAGGAATAATGGGAATATCAGGAAAGGTTTCTTACAGAAACTAGGCCTAGAGGTTAGCCTTCATGTAAGCTAAGGATTCTGAAAGAAGGTGAGAAGAGAGAACATCCCTAGGATGGAGGGATGAGAAAAGGTGTGAAGGTGAAGTGGAATATCATGTATGGGAACACTGAGGAGATCAGTTTGGTTGAGGCAGGGTAAGTGAGGCACAGAATGTGAAACCGTTCTGGAAACCATTCTATGTGGAAGTCAGACTAGGAGACCTTTAAATGCCAAAAAAGAAGTTTGTATTCTAGAGACAGCTGAGAATCATTAAGAGTTGCTTGAGCAAAGAAACTGCCTGGTCATTCCTGTGCTTTAGGAACCTCAATTTGGTATTCATGTGGGCAAAGAATTAGAGAAGAGACTTTCAGGCAGGGAGACCAATAGTCCAGTTGAATGATGATGAGTATTTGACCAAGAGTTGTGGTATTTTCATGGAAGAGAAGTATTCAGTGAAAGAGATGGTGAATCAGAAAAATCGATGATATTTGGAAAATGATTTAGATATGAAGTATGAAGGAAAAGGGAAGAGTTTCAGATAAATAAGCTTGCAATGTTGATGTTCACAGCAGAAATAGGTTAAATTGAAGGGGAAAGATAATGAGATCTTTTTTCAATATGCTGAGTTTGAAATACCTGTGAGACATAATGGAGATATCTAGCAGGACTAAATATTCATGGAGCTAAATGGAAATTCAGGACTAAAACTCAGTTCAGAGATGAGGGCTTGATATTTATATTTGGGAATCATGTGACAACGGAACCCATGAGAATGAACAAGTAAGTATAGAGAGAAAATAAAGGGCTCAGGACAAAGCAATGTATACATGTACAATACAATGTATACAATACATACACAATGTATCCCTACACATATGATGTTGAAGACAGATGATGATTCTACAGAAGAGATTGAGATAGGAGGAGAGAGCAGTATTATGAAATTATGACAAAAGAGAATATCCAAAAGAAAGGGGTAGTCAGCACTACCAATGGCTTCAGAGCTCCCAAGAAAGAAAAGAAAAATCTTTTAAAAAGCTCTTTTGACTTATTTTAAATTAAGAGCTCTTAGAAAATCTTGAAGAGAGCTGTTCCTGTTAGAATGGCAGGGATAGGAATCAGATTGCAAGGGTTTTAAAAGTGAATGGGGAGATAAAGAAGTGGAGGTAGCAAGTGGAGACTTTTTTTAAGACATCTACCTTACAAACAGGAAGGCAATGAGGGGTAGGGATCATCAGATTTTACAGGGCTGATAGGGCCTAGTGAAGTTTTTAAAAGAACTAAAGAAATCTGGGCATGTTTATTAGCAGGAAGAAAGGAGCCAATAGATAGAAGTTGAATATTGAAGAGAGAAAAGGGATAATGGAAGGATAGAACTTCTAGAGGAAATAGGAGGTGGGATCTTAGAATTTTAGAGTTGAAAGAAATTTCAGCAGCCAGTTCATTCACTAGAGTGGAAGAACAGCCTCTACAATACATCCAACAAATGGCCATTAAGCCTTGTGGGAATCCAGTAGTCCTAAACCCAGAACCATCTCCCAAAGCAGTCCATCCCACTTGGGGATAGCATTAATTTGAAAAAAAATGTTTTACTTATACTGTCCTCTAGGCAAGCTGAATAAATCTTCTATCTGATAGCTCTTTAAATATTTGAATAGAATTGTTACCAAGTGTTTATTATCCTAGAATGTTTGCAAAATGTATAAAATAAAATACATAGGAATATAAAGAAAACTAATTACATTAAAATGAAGATCTATTATTTCCAATTCAAGTTCATGTATCCCCTGAAATGTACCCATTGGGTCCAGGTTAAGAACCCCTGGTTTAGTCATCCAAAAAGTAATTTGGCTGCCTGCCCCCAAAGTCATCAAATTATATGGACTGCATAACTGGGCAGTAATTCAACTGGGTCTATAATCACAAAGAGATCAAAAGAAAAGGAAAAGGACCATGTCAAGAAAAATATTTATAGCATTATTTTTTTGCTGCAGAAAAGAACGGGAAACTAAGCAGGTGTCTATTAATTGGAAAACTGCTGAACACATTATGGCATATGCATACAGTGGAATATTATTGTGCTGAAAGAGTTCACCAGAGGAACAATTTTAGAAAAACCTGGAAAGACTTACATGCATAGTAAATTGAACAAAGTCTGGAAAGACAATATATAAATTATGCAAAGAAAAATAAATACTATAAAAAAAACTTAAGAACTCTGATTAATGCAGTGATCAATAAAGAATGTCATAAAACATGACATTTAGATAATGGACACAAGCTTCAGAATGAGACATGAATTTTTGAACATAATGTATAGGCTTGTTTTGCTTAACTATGCATATTTGTTTCTTTTTTGCCCTCCAATTATGGGGCATAAGAGGGGTAAATGACTTGCAAGAGTTTTACATAAAAAAGAAACGTGGGTCATTGAAACATTTTTTTTAAATACATGGAAGAGAAAAGAAGGGAGGGCAAAAAGAAACAGATAAGCAAGATAGCTTTTACAGCTTGTTGCTTTCCTTCTCAACATTCCTTTACTCCTGTAAAGAGGTGGGAGGTCCATGGGTGTGAAATACTGCATACATTTTCAGATTTTTTTCAATGTATTGATTAGTTTTGCTGCTTATCCCCCTTCTTTTTCTTTTGAAAATATTTTTTGTTATTTGAAATGGTTCTCTAAAAGAGGGATAGGAAAATTTGCAAAGGGAAATTTAGGTGATGTAAAAACAAGAGACTAGGCAGCTAGGTGGCGCTATAGGGAATAGAGTGCTATTCTGGAGTCAGGAAAACTCATCTGGGATCAAATCTGACCTTAGACACTAGCTGGGTCATTTAACAACAAAAACAAAAGATGCAAAAAATATTTTTTTGAAAATGTTATATTGAATTATTATATATTTAAAAGTAAGTAAACAATGGAAATTCATTGTTTCACACACAATCTTCTCATAGTCTATTTAAAATACGGAAATGCTCAAATTTTTTTTGATGTTTTGAGTTCAGAATTAAAAAAAAACCAACGACATTTATTTAGCATCTACTACGTTCCAGGCATTGTGCTAGGGGATAGTGATATGATGATATGACTCTTCTAAATCTTCTCTTTTATGGGCTATACACCTCTAATTCCTCTAACCAATCCTAATGTGTCAGTTTCTACTCTAAAGGTTAAGGACATTCTTCCTCTTATCAACGTCCTTTTTACAAGTGATATTCAGAACTGAACATCACACTTCAGATATGGTCTAAAAGGAGCAAATCTCTAACTTCTATAGTCCTTGAGAGTATGCTTTTCTCAATGTCGAACCTTTTGGTTCCCATATCAGACTGTTGACTCAATGAATTCAAAGTTCACTAAAACCCTTTGATCATTTTTAGATGACTTAATGTGGAAAGTTATCGCTCCAGAGTGAAAGTACCTAAGTTGAAACCCTGATTTTTGCTGTTTCCCACTATATAAGTAAAAGGAACCTGGTGATTCAGTGGATAGGGCTCGAGACCTGGAGTCAGAAAGACTTGAATTCAAAATTGACCTTAGATACTTACTAGCTATATCTATCTCAGTTCTCTCCCCTGTAGAATGGGGATAATGACAGCACCTACTTTCCAGGTTTCTGAGGATCAAATGAGATGTTTGTAAAAAGGCTGCTAAGCACAGTGTCTGGCATAGAGTAGGAGCTATATACATTTTCATTTTCTTCCCTTCCCCATGTGACCTTGGAAAGAATTTAACATCTCTGGACCTCAGTTTCCTTGTGTGTAAAATGAAGAGGTTAGACTAAATGGCTTCTAAGATCTCTTCTATCTTTAAATCTTTAATTCTAACATTAATCATGTCTCCCCCTCTTTGAATCTGCAAAGTTAATTTCTTTAAAACCAAGGGTGAGTAGAACTAAATATTTATCCTTACTAATGTCACCCCAATCCAGAGTTCAAGATTGTCAAGAGCTTTAAAAAAGGAATGTTTATATTAATACTATTCACAACAAAAATCCTTTATGTCTTGGACTTCTAAGAAATGGAAAAAGTAATACTTCTGGAGAATAGAGAATCTAGGTCAACCAGACAAAAACAAGGCAAGTAAAGGGTAATGGAGAGAGGCAGCTAGAGAATGAGAATTACTGAGGTTCTTACCCTCCCAGCTTACATTTTTTTAATTAATTTTTTTTGCAAGTAGTCATTCTTGGCCTCTTTTACTTATCTCTTTCCTAAACTTAATCACTAAATAAGCATTGCCTTGGTGAAGCTGTAACTTGGGAGAGACCTAGTATTAAAGGGTCAAGGTCTCCCACTGCATCTAGGACATCTCTGCACTGATTCAATATCTGGCCACTGAATTCAGATGGCTCCATAGGAGAAAGCAAGACTGGTGACTTTGCACTGCCCCTTCATTTAAATCCAACTCACTTGCATGTCATGGCATCATTTCCTTAATGTCAAGATCTTCTTCAAAAATGATGGACAAGGGGGCAGCTAGGTGGCACAGTGGATAGAGCACTGGCCCTAGAGTCAAGAGAACCTGAGTTCAAATCCAGCCTCAGACACTTAATTGCCTAGTTGTGTGACCTTGGGTAATTCATGTAACCCCATTGCCTTAAATAAAAAATTTTTTAAAATGAAGGAAAAATATCAATCAAAGCCAGAGTGGAAGAGATGTGTAGAAGCTGAAATAACTAGGCCTGAACCAAGAATAAAGCACATGTGTACAAAGTGAGTTGCATTATAGGGATCAATGCCACTCTCTGTTTGTAAAAGAGACCTTTTGCAGCAAATCTTATCATAAATTACAGTATTTTTAAGAGAATCCATTAACACCTAAATTAGAAAAACCTGAATATTCACCACTTAAGTTTTCTTAGAAGTAAGGCTTTTTGTACCACTAATATCCCCTTGATGAAAGGAGAAAAAGTTTGATAGGAATAAAGCAAACATTATGAAAAATACCACCATATTAACAGTTTTTCAGAGCCACAGGATGTGTTAATTTATTAAAGTAAAAAAATTAGCATTTTTAAGCCAACAGATATTTTGATTCTGACTTAATTTCAACAGAAGATTACATTGGGTGAGGTATTTTGGCAAACCGGTAAACAAAATCCTTTATATAATAAGAATATTAATTCTAAACAATTTGTTTTTCTCACATAGAAAACAAGTCATTTCATAAATTCCTCTTTATGCAAATTATCAATGGATCCCCATAGCTTATTATGAGAGCTATTCTAGTAAATTACTTAAATGGAGACTAGTATTTTATCACAAATAATCATACTTTCACTTGGGCTTATCATTGGAATAGTTTAATATTTCAAAAATATTTTCTTCCTTTTGAGGGGGCTACTAGATGGTACAGGGGATAGAGCACCAGCCCTGGAGTCAGAAAGACCTGAGTTCAAATTGGACTTCAGACACTTTAGTATTTACCTAGCTGTGTGGCCTAGGGCAAGTCACTTAAGCTCCCATTGCCTTACAAAAACTAAGAAAAAAGGAGTTAATTGATAAAATTTCAGTTTGAACATTTAAATCTCAAATTGACAAATTCTATAAATTAGGGCTTGACTTACTGGATTATTGATTTCTATACTTAGAATATGATGGAGAAATTTTAATAGTACAGATTTAAATTTTAAAAAATATCATGCCTACATTTTTTTCTCAGAGAACTACCTAGAAGAACACCCCTAGAAGAGATAATTTAAGAATTATTGGGCTACCTGAAAGTCACAACCAGGAATAGAGCCTAGACTTCATTTTTCAAGAATACAGCAAAATTATCATGAGATCCTAGAAGCAGAGGGTAAAATAGAAATAGAGGGAATTCATCAATCATCTTCTGAAAGAGATCCCAGGGGCAGCTAGGTGGTACAGTGGATAGAGCACCGGCCCCAGGAGTACTTGAGTTAAAATCTGGCCTCAGACACTTAATAATTACCTAGCTGTGTGGTCTTGGGCAAGTCACTTAACCCCATTTTTCTTGCAAAAGGAAAAAACCCTAAAATAAAGAGAGCCCAAAAGAAAATCTTCCAGGAACATTATAGTCACACTCCAGAACTCCCAAGTCAAAGGGAAAATACTAAAAGCTCAACTACTGTGGCTCTATAGTCAAGATTACACAGGATCGGGCACTCTCTATATTAAGGGATCATAGGACTTGGAATATGATATTCCAGAAGGCAAAAGTTCTTGGTTTACAACTGAGAATCAACTACCCAGCAAAACTGAACATCCTCTTTCAGGGGAAAAGTTGGACTTTTTTTAAATTTTAAGATTTTATTTATTTTGAGTTTTACAATTTTCCCCCTAATCTTACTTCCCTCCTCCCACAGAAGGCAATTTGTCAGTCTTTACATTGGTTCCATGGTATACATTGATCCAAATTGAATGTGATGAGAGAGAAATCGTATCCCCAAGAAAGAAACATAAAGTACAAGAGATAGCAAGATCAGACAACAAGATATCAGTTTCTTTTTTCTGAATTAAAGGTAATAGTCCTTGGTCTCTGTTCAAACTCCACAATTCTTTCTCTGGATACAGCTGGTATTCTCCATTGCAGAGAGTCCCAAATTTTCCCTGATGTTGAACTGTTTGTATTCCTGCATGAGAAGAAGATACTGATAACTCATATGAAATTTCTCGTTCATAAGAACAGTTAGAAGGAGCATATATAGACAAGGCACAGGAAGGAGCTGAATATAATGGTATAATATAGTAAAAGGATGGAGTCAATGGGTAATAAAGGAAAGTACTGGGAGGAAGAGAAAGGTGAGGAAGACGGGGCTAAGATATTTCACATAAGAGTCAAGAAAAAGCTTTTACAGGGCAGCTAGGTGGTGGAGTGGATAGAGCACTGGCCCTGGAGTTAGGAGTACCTGAGTTCAAATCTGGCCTCAGACACTTAATAATTACCTGTGTGGCCTTGGGCAAGTCACTTAACCCCATTTGCCTTGCAAAAACCTAAAAAAAAAAAGGCTTTTACAATGGAGTGGAATGGGGAAAGGCGAGGGGGAATGAGTGAGCCTTCATCCTCATCAGAAATAACTCAGAGAGGAAATAACATACACACTTAATAGGGTATAGAAATCTATCTCATCCTAGAGAAAAATGAGAGGAAAGGTATGGGATAAGGAAGAAGGGGTGGGGGAAGGAAGGGGAGAATAGGTGATAGAAGAGAGGGAAGATTGTGGGAGAGGGTATTCAAATACAACACACTTCTGGACAGGGACAGGCTAAAAGGAGAGAGACAGAATGGAATAGATGAGAGAGGGGAGGAATAGAATGGAGAGAAATACAGCTAGCGATAGCAACTGTGGGGAAAAAAAATAGCCACTCTGGTGGCTATGATAGGGAAGGCAGTTCATTCCAGAGACAGAGCTGTTGGAATCTGAACACAGACTGAAGTACACTTTTTTCTTCTCTCTCACTATTCTTGAGGTTTCTCATCCTTTTGGGGGGAACAGGGTTTATGATTACTCTCACAACAAGCTTATTGTAATAATATAAAATATTTTTTTTTAGGTTTTTACTAGGCAATGGGGTTAAGTGGCTTGCCCAAGGCCGCACGGCTACGTAATTGTTAAGTGTCTGAGACAGGATTTGAACTCAGGTCCTCCTGATTCCAGGGCCGGTGCTCCATCCACTGCGCCACCTAGCCGCCCCAATATAAAATAAATTTTAAAAAATTAAAAATATTTAAAACACAAGAAGTTCTAGTTATTTCAGCCTTACACATAGGTCTAGAATTCTAAAGTAACTTTCAGTACAGATGCAACAACTATGGAGTAGGCAATGCTCAGATATCAAAGTTTGATGTGATTTTTAAAGGATACTTAGGCATCTTTTATTATATCATTTTTCTCTATAAAAACCTTCCTTCTGGGGGCAGCTAGGTGGTGCAGTGGATGGAGCACCGGCCCTGGAGTCAGGAGGACCTGAGTTCAAATCCGGCCTCAGACACTTAACAATTACCTAGCCGTGCGACCTTTGGCAAGTCACTTAACCCCATTACCTTGCAAAAATTTTAAAAAAAGGTTAAAAAATATTAGAAATGTCACTGCTTAACAAGAAAGCACAACTTTGCAATATTTTGAACTGTTTAGCAATGGAGTTAACTACTTTGTGAACCAATAAAAATTGGATAACCCTTTGTTGTAAAGAATTTATACAACCTCTTAAGTCACTGGATAATATATGATGAGAGATTTTTCCAAATGAAAGAAGGAAATTATGTAGTGTTTTCAGTGAACCCAAGCTGCAACCTGACAGAAAAACTCTCATTTATACATGTGAATTCTCAAGGGAATGGTAGGTGATTGCAAATAATTAAACATGATCATCTCCCCCAAAATCAAAATTTCAGGTTATCCTAACAGCAATGGAGAAATGCAAATTTGATTTGGGCAGGCTAAAGTAAATCACCAATGGGATATCTGTATAGGAAGTAGCTTAAAAGATATCAAGAATGCTTTATTAGAAGAGAGGTTGGGGGTGGCTAGGTGGCGTAGTGGATAAAGCACCGGCCTTGGAGTCAGGAGTACCTGGGTCCAAATCTGGTCTCAGACACTTAATAATTACCTAGCTGTGTGGCCTTGGGCAAGCCACTTAACCCCATTTGCCTTGCAAAAACCTAAAAAAAAAAAAAAGAAGAAGAGAGGTTGAGCTGTGCTGGTTATTTTAGATACCACTAACTTGGGAGAATTTCTGTACATAAAGCACAAACAGACCTATCTGCCACCACTACAAATCATTACTTCTCAGCTGAATAAGGCTAATCCATTTTTTCCTAAGGCAGCCCTTCAAATGAAAGTCACATTTCAGGGAGGGCATTATAAGTATCAGCTGTGGAACTGGAAATGTTTAGTATAAGAAAAAAGTTTTATGTGGAACATGAGAACTATCTTCAACACCTTTGAAGGTTGGATACATGGTAAAGAGATTAGATTTCTTGCATTTGTACCCAAAGGGCAAAATTTAGAACAATCATAGGGCACAAAGGGCTTAATAGCTTTAGGGATACAAATTTACAGAGTATCGGGAATCAGAGGCAGACACTTAGGGAGTCAAGGGATAACTTGGGAGATAGTCCAAAAGAGTGCTACACTTCAGAAGGGCTTCCAAGTAATTAGAGCTATTTAGGGTAGGCTGACTGGAAAATGAATGAAATCTCAGGTCTTTTGCAAAGGCTGGATTACAACTTGTAGATTATGGGTTAGAGAGGGTTCTTATTTAGAAAGAGCTTGCCAATGAGGGCTTTTCCAACCAGAGTGCTAAAGTGGGAATCACACACACAACTTGAGTTTGTATGCTGGTTCTGCTACCTACTTTCTGAGTGACCTTGGGCAACTCTTTTCTTCTCTCTGAGCCTCTATTGTCTTAAATATAAAATGAAAACAGTTCCTGATCTCTGATCCTAAATAGGACAAACCAAGTAATATGCTCCTATTCACTAAATGCTAAATTCTTAAAGGGCTTGACAGAGCATTTATGAACAATAATGGACAAAAATTGAGCAGGACAAAAAGTATGGACAAGTTATGACCTGTACTATAGAAGTGAGGTTCCACATTGATGAGATCACAGGAATCATCTAAGCATCTAGGCATAGTGAGATTTTAACACGATTATTTCTAGACAGATAGTTAGTATAATTGTTTGAGTATTGAACCTAGAGTTAGGAAGAACGGAATTCAAATACAGTCCCAGATATCTACTGTGTGATGCTGGGCAAGTCATTTAACTGATGTCTGCCTTAGTATCCTCATCAACAAAATGGAGATAACAATAGCACCTCCTTCATAGTTTAAAATGAGATAATATTCATGAAGTACTTATTGATAAAGTCCCTAGCACACCTCAAAGCACTAAATAAATGTTATTATTTTTATTATTATTAGCAGTAGTAGTTCTAGGAGTTGTAGTAAGGGCCCACAAAATGCAGCATAGATTGTGTTAATGTGCCACAGGTCCATCTGGACCCTGAAGTGCAATACTGAGGCTTGACCTGGGCCAAGAAAGGCTGATCTATAGCAAATAGGTGCCAGTTACTCCATGAATGAATGAACAATTTCCAAATACAATAAGGCCTTTTTCTCCACACCAAATAAAAGGGTTCTCAATAACTGGATTGCTGGCAGGGAGGCAGAGGGAGAGAAAAGAGTAGGATGATGGGGAATTTCATTGTAGTTGGAATGAGGCCATTTGAAACAGCAACTTTATGGTAATCAAATCCTAGGGACTCAATTCAAAAGGGCCTAGTTAGCCTGAAAATGCACTTCAAGATTATTGTTAAAGGATCATCAAAAAAATAAAAGCAATAATTATGCTGTGAAATTGTTAGGAGATGGCAAAAACATCCAATCAAATGACTGAATCACCTTAAATTGTTCTACTCTTCCCTAAAAATTAACAACCAAAAAACCAACAACAAAAATCAGAAGCCCCAATTAAGTAAATGGAAGTCCTAACTTTCATAAAGTAAATCATATTTATATTTCCCATAGTTCTTCAACATGGAATGGAAGGTGACGAAAATTTCAGGAACAAATGCTCCCAGATCTCTTTTTTGAACAATATCTGTAAAGATGAGGAATTATTTATGAAGTAACCTACAGACACCACAGAGGAGGTGGGTAGAGTTTTCATATCCTAGAATGACTTTCAAAAATATTTAATGTAGTCAGAATTTTCTTCCTTAATAATATCTTTAAAGATCAAGTAACTGTGAAAGTTGATGTCAGTCAGAATTAAAGCAGGATCTTTTATCCCCAATCACAAAGTATCATCCCATTCTATAAATTTCTTATGTTCACGACACACACTTGTGATACCACACTCATTTTGAGGGTAGATTACAAACATATCATTTATCTATTTTGTTTTGGCACTTCAGTCAGAGGACCTGTAGAACAATAGAAGGAGCACTCACTGAATCTGGAGGGAGAGAACCAGCATTATGAACTTGGCTATGACCTTGGACAAGTCACTTCATCTCTGTACTCCAGTCTCCTTAATTACAAAATCAGAGTCATTGGCCTCTACTTATCTAGTTCTAAATAAATGATTCTTCTCCACCTTTGCTGTAGTCTTTTCCTACTCCCTTGACACTTTCAAGAGACTTTCATGCTAGGACCCTGGCTGATGGCTACCATGTTTGACTTCACTCCCGACTGCCTAGACTTCTCTCCCACAGCCTTGCTCACTGTCTATAACCAATTCCATTCTGCTATTAGTCTTGGATGGGACAAATTAGTATGTTCCCCTATGGCCTCATTCAGCAAAGTTCACCTCCAGTCAGTCCCCTGGGTGCACTATCTCCCCATGAGCCTCTTGAAAGCAAGGCCTTTGCTTTTGACTTTGCCTTTGCATTTGTATTCCAGTGCTTATCACAGTGTCTGGCATATAGTCAGTGCCTAATAAGTGCCTTTTAAGTTATTCTAACCTGTTCTCAGTTCACAACTAATGCATAATACCTTCCTATAAAAGTTAAAAACAACAGTTAATAGTGATTGTGAATGACAACACTGCATTTTTCCTACTGTTAATAGTTTGATCTTTCATTAAAATTTTTTTGATACTCTTAGTTTTTATGTCACAGTTATTTGCAGATATTAACCCTTCTTAACTGAGATTGAATCCTTTCTTGTACCAGAAAACAAAATAATTAACCAATACCAAGGGATACAAAGGGATATCTTGGCAATGTATGTATGTAACTTTCCACCCTTATGTGAATGAAGGACTAGAAAATTTAGAAGTGATTATTAGGTATGTTGCTATGTTCCAGTCACTGTGTCAAGATCTAAGGATACAAACAGAAATGTGAGCTAGACCCTGAGGTCAAGGAGGTGACATCTTAATAGAGGCAAATGATAGGTAGGTTATAAGGAAATTGGGCAGTGGCTTTTAGTCTGACAGAGCATAAAGATACTGAGCAGAAGGGTGGAGTTGCCTGTCTAGCTCTCCTTGTGGGCATGATGTCAGGTTTAGAGAGTGGAAGACTAGAGAGGAACAGCAACACAGGGAGAATATCCAAGAGGAGAGACTATCCAGGAGGAGAAAAATGATCAGTAGTGTCAAAGACTGCTACAAAGGACTAAAGCCAGTTCATCTCAGCACCTTGCTTCTGTGCTTGCACTCATGTCCCAGGGGGCAAGTACAGGGACAGAGTGTAGAAGCAGAGATGCAGAAAGAACAGGAGTTCCTGAAAAGGGGACAGGGCAGGAGGGGAAAGGACAGTGATGAAGATCTACCTTTGTGCTGAGAATTCCAGTCAATCCAACATGTGTTTACAAAGTGCTTCCTTTGTACATGGTCTGAGTATGTTTCATTTTTTCAGTCTCCAGGTCCAAGGCTGGTTGTTATAATTGCATGGAGTTCAATGTCTTTTAATGCTCTTTCCTTTAGATTCTCGTTATCATTGGGGTTATTGTTCTGTTGGTTCTGTTTACTGTTAGTTTACATTTTTAACAGAAAAGAAGAATTTTATCCTCAGTAATCTGGGAATACTATTGGCTACTGTACTTTGATTCTACTGTTTTTAATATTGTCTTCACTTATATTGCTATAGTCACCATTTATATATTCTCTATGGTTTTATATAATAGTTTGTGCAAAAATGAATTCATTATATTATTAATTCTTATGATACAATAGTCCATTTTACTCATATAGAACAATTGATTCAGTTACCCAGTCATTTCTTGGGCCCATATTGCTTCCAGTTGTTTCAATAACACTACTTACTTTTTTGCATGCTAAGGTATATATTGATTTAAATCAATGAATGAGCAATTATTATCATACACCAAATACACTTGATTAAGATGATTTAGGCATCTAAAATTGTAAAAAAGTCAGAAACCAGGACCTATAGGTTATTCAAAAGAAGTCTAATGTTTTTATTTCTTCCTTTTAATAATTAACATAATTTAAATTGTGATAAAATTTAGAAAAAAATTGACTTGCATTGTCTCAAGATATCAGTTACCTGAAGCGAGGCACAATGATAATAAAATAATGAGAAAACATTATAAAACAACAAGAGCAATACCTAATATTTTTCTTTTATTCTCTTTGGTAATTTAAATAATAGTCTATTGGCAAGCATCTCTTTTTATTTACTTTCCTTCTAAAATTATCATTTTGAGAATGGAAGAAAATATAGTTTGATATCTAATTGATAATGAAGAATTCTCTGCAATTAGAAAAATATAAATTTTATCCTTCATTCACAAAAAAGGCAAATATGTAATTCTAATAACTAGATCTAGTAGAGTGATTTCCTTAGGGGACAGCATGAATTCACAAGCACAGCTATAAATATTCCCTGGAAACCTCTTACTGTGTAAAAAGTGTCTCTCTCTATGCAACTCTACACAAGAACTGGATGTACAGAAACTTGTTTCCAAACTGCTGAAGGTATGAAAATACCTAATCATCAGAGAGGAAAGATGTATAGGTGGTGTCACTGATTAGGCAGTGGAATCTCCCAGAAGCCAGGCAAAGCTGCACTTCAGTCTCCCATCAAAGTTCTTAGATACAGGGCAAGGAGGACAGAGCAGAGTAAGGAAAGGCCAGGTCAGGAAAGGTCAGGAAATCCATCCTTTGAGGTTTTGAGGTTTCTTTTTCTTTACTCTCTCCATAAAGAACTGAAAAGACTCTTTACTATAAATAGAAATAGCATTTTTCAACAGACAAAGAACAATATAAAGTCACAGCAATATGATAAATTTTATTATTATGGGCACAAAAACTGATAACATATTGAATATAAGAATCTGTGTGTTTTCAATAGATGTTTAAGTCATGGTTTTGGCAGGATGTATTACATTCTTTGGTGAAAACAGCACAATTCCCCTATAGAACAAATAGATGGTATATGTAGATTAGAAATATATGATACATTTGAATTTGTCATTGTGGTCTAGAAAATGTCATCATCACAGTCTGCTTTTGTCTTAAGATGGAAATGTTCAAATAGTCCATCTCTGATGTCCCTATGAGAGACAAGGATGCAACCTTCTTCATGTCCAAGACTTCTTAGAAGTGAGCCCCACACAAATTTTTTCTTGCTCTCACTTCTGGATGTCACAAAATCTCAAAACTGAAAATGGTTTCAAAGGTCATTTATTTCAAAGATCATACCTAAAGATAAATTCACTGGAAGATGTCCAGAGATGGGGAACACAATCACTCATGAGGAAGCCCATCCAACTTTCAGTTAGCTCTCTTATATAAGCAAGTTTCTCTTTTTATCTACTGATTAAAAGCTAAATTTTATCATTATAATATAACATGGAAGAAACTTTGTTGAAATTTCATCTAGTTCAGAATTGTCAAACATGTGACTTATGGGCCACTTGAAGCCCACAACATCCCCAAGAGTAACCAGAAGCAGATAAAAATATAATTGGGAAATATTCAACAAAATAAATTAAAATACATCAAAGAATTACATTTTAAAACTAAAAAAAATAAATATTTTAAAGTTAAAATTTTCTTGGAATGTAGATTTATGTTTATAAAAATGAACATTACTTTGATGTCCTTGCTAATTCTCATTTGTTTGAATTGATGAGAATATAGATTATAATGATTTTCCTCTCTTAGATATCTATTTGTTATTGGTAATTTTGAAGAAGGCAGGGGGGTAAAAGTTAGGAATAGAAGGAATAGAAAAAATAAATAAAAATAAGGAGGTGTTTACACAGTAATTTGGTGTTTAGAGGGAAAGTTTCTTAGAACAAGAGAGGAATGACAGGGAGGGAGACCAGCTTGGCACTTTAGCAGAAATTGGAAGTAAGCTTGCAGCAATGAAGACAGAAGTCAGAATAGTCCATAAAAGTATAACTACAAAAGAGCAAAACAATCTTTTTTTTTTTAGGGTTTTTGCAAGGCAATGGGGTCAAGTGGCTTGCCCAAGGCCACACAGCTAGGTAATTATTAAGTGTCTGAGGCTGGATTTGAACTCAGTTACTCCTGACTCCAGGGCAGGTTCTCTATCCAATGAGCCACCTAGCCACCCCAAGCAAAACAATCTTAAAGGACTCATAGTTAGCAGTTCTTGTCCTTTAAATTGAAGTCTGTTTATTATAAAGAACTTTGTGGGACGTTTTTAGTATTTGAAGGAAATGTCAATTTTCTTTTGCATAGTAACTGTGAGTTTGACACTGTAAATTCCATGTTTTCATTTGACCAAGTGCCTTGCGGCACACCAATACTTTGTCATGCCATTCTTTTCTGTGCATCGGTATTGATCTGCCAGTGTGGTACTGAAGTTGTCATGGGTCAGAGGGTCTTTGTTTTGAAGTTTCAATCATATTGGCAAAGTAGCATGTGCAGCAAACAATGTATAGGAGTTCATGGAAACTAAGAAGATAAGAGAAGTAAGAGAAGTCAGTAGTGATAAGTGTAGGGCAATTCTTCCCCTCCTCATTTTACTGATCTCCTCAAAGTATTCTGGAGCAAGCTAGTTCTCTCTCTGTGTCTGTCTGTCTGTCTCTCTCCATGTGGAAGTGCCTGGCATGGTTTGAAATTCAGTCCCTACCAGCTGCCTAGAGAAGGCATCCATACATGCAAATAAAATCTGCCCCACTGTTCCCACACTTGATCTACAGTTTTGAACCATATACTACTGAATTTCATTCTTCAGTGGTATGCAGGATACAACATTTTCTTGTTTTCATATTCAATGAATCATTAGGTAAAAGAAGTTAAGAAAAAGAAGTAAAATGAAAAAATAAAAGTAAAAAAGTTTACTAAAGAAAAAGTAAAAAAGTTTACTAAAACTTTTTGAAGATAAGAAAACTATCTTTAGGCAAGTAACTTCACCCCATTGCCTTGAAAAAACAAAAAATATATAAGAAAATTATAAATTTGTTTATTACTAGAAATATAAAATTATGAATCACTTGCTTTTAAACTTATTTTAATTTTATAGGAAGGGTATAAATCATGCCATATTCTAAGAACTGTAAGAAAAGATCCATAGAAGATCACAGAATTTTTCATTAAGATGGGAGCTAGATTATTTCTTTCCTCAAGTGAAAACAACCAAGATTTTAGATACAGTTGTAGTGTCCCTGAGGATTATAATTTAAAATGCCACTATGAAATATCCTGTACTGAGTAAAGTAATGCTGAGGTAAAATGAAAAGATAAACTAAGAAAGCCGAAACCTGTACTTCAGAAACAAAAAGCATATAAAGACTGTAAGATTGTGGTCAAACTTAGTCCCATTATTTCAGAAGTTGTAGCTAAATATTCAAAGAGTTTTAGTGAAGGTGAATTTGTGAAGAGGTAAAGGTTCCTGAATTCTATGTCTGAAAAGTTTAAAACTTTACAGAATATTTCATTATTACTAAATATTGTTGTGGAAAGAATTTAATGAAATTGCTGCTGACATCAGTGGAAAACTTAAATCAAAACTGGAAAAGTGCCTGACTTTTTCAAATGTAGTCAATGAAAGTTTGGATATCAGCAGACTAACTCAAATAGCCAAATTTATTCATCTAAGAGACAAAAATCTTTCCATGAGTGATTGCTTAATATTCTTTCTCTTAATGATTTTAACAACAGTAAATATAGTTCAAAAGAAAAAAAATGGGCTTTTATATGTATAATTTTTTGATGCTCAATATGTGGCTACAGGCATGCAGCAGCAATGACAAATGCATTTGTAGTGAAACTATTGTCTAAATAGAATGAAATAACTTCTGATAGCAAGTTTTACTCTGCCCACCACATTATAAACCAGGAAATGTGCTCAAAAGTAGTGAAAATGAAACATATGCTAAAGTCTGTTCAGACAGTGAACTGTATATGTACTTGAGGACTGCCTCAATGATAGTTTTCTTCATTACTCTTTAAAACTCAAAGTGAGGAAGAAAGTTTACTTTTTAAACAGAAGTTCGGGAGTTTTCCTGTCATAAGTTTCTGAAGAAATTTTGGCATTTTGCCATTAAATCAAAATGGTTTTAGAAAATCAACAGAACAATTTAATAATAAATTCTTAATAAAAAGAACTGGTTTTCAGGACTTGGCTTTCATTGTAGATATTAAAGGGTATTAAATGATTGCAATGGAAAACTTCAGGGTCAAAATCAGGGCATAACTTTTATGCATGATTGCATTTAAAACATTTCAGATAAAACTTTGTTTTTGGAAAAGGTATGTAAAAAATTGTGATTTTTTACTTCTCTTCCTATAAGCAAAAATTATCAAGAATCATTTGGTTCTGTTAACTTTAGCAAATATGCCTTAAATACTCACATATTTCCATTTGATTTTGAAAGGAGATTTGAAGGATTCAAAAATTAGTGAAAACAATGTTTTATTATCTAGTGCTCCATTTTCTTTTGATGTTTAACGAACATAAAGTAACATTCAAATGGAATTTTTTGAAATTCAATGTTACATTGCTAAAAGTATAATGAAATTAGCATCCATTTTTTCTACTTTGACAACATGGTTTTTTGAAATGTGTATATTAATTGCAAGAATTTTAGCAAGATTCATTAGTACATACCTATGCAAGCAGTTATTTTCACTTCTGAAGACTATTAAAAACTTAACATAATGCAGATTAACAAATTAGCACTTATGCTCCAAAAGTTTATACCTGATATTGATGAAATGAGTTTGTGGCAAAAGACACCAAGTTTCTAGTAAACAATACTGGATTAATTTTGAATCTTCCTGATGTTTTCTGATGATTTAATAATAGTAAATATAGTTTAGAAGAAAAATGGGCCTTTATAAATGTATAATTTTTTGATGCTTAATATGTGACTATTTAAAATATAAAATATAAAACTATCTCTAGCTAGTTTTGTCTTGATTGTATGTATGTAATAAAAATTCAAAATAGACATAAATTTTGAAAATAAATTGTTAAATATATAATTGTTTCTTTTTATATGTCAGTTATATTTATAGTCCCTATCTGATTTTAATGTGTTGATTTTTTTTTTTAGGTTTTTGCAAGGCAAATGGGGTTAAGTGGCTTGCCCAAGGCCACACAGCTAGGTAATTATTAAGTGTCTGAGCCCGGATTTGAACCCAGGTACTCCTGACTCCAAGGCCAGTGCTTTATCTACTATGCCATCTAGCTGCCCCCATGTGTTGATTTTTTAATTAAAAAAAGAAATATTTAAACATTTGTGGTTTTCTCAGTCTTTGGCCTATAAGGATCTTTACATGTGGATTGTATATGGCCCCCATTTCTATGTGAGTTTGATCCAGCTGGTGTAGCCCAACATTGTTATTTTATAGCTAATAAAACTATGGTACATAAAGGTCATATGACTGCCAAGGGCCACACATATTGGGAGTAGAGGCAGGAATGGTATCCAGCTGGAATCTCAGACTCCAAACCCTGTTTCCTTTTTGCAAAAGGGTTTCTTTCTTTGCCATTGGTACTTACCTATCTACAGTGCATGATGGCCAACAAGAGATGTTGGTCAAATTGTTGAGTCACATATAGGCTACTTGAAAACCAAGTATGAAGCATACACCTCAGTCTGTGTGTGAACGAGGAGGCTTACATAGCTGAGAATATTCTGAGTCTTGGTACAGTCATGGACCCAGAAGAATGGGGATATAATTTCAGTTTTTTAGATTGATTTGCATAGTATTTACATATTCAGTCTTAGAAAATATCCAGAAAGCTTCTCTCCCCTCACCAAACCACTAAGAACTACTTCAGTTTTACATAAGACTGCTTACATTTTATTCTTAAAGAGATGTAAACATTTTAAATGTTCATGTTTTTTAAATTAGATGTTCCTCACTGATGAAGGAAGTAGCCTGGAACAGGAGTTCCAGAACCTTGGGTTTGGTATGAAATAAACATACTGGCTCTGCCAAGCATTTCCTATGTGACCTGGGGTCACTTTTAGGCTCTGTTTCCTCATGAAAAATAAAGGGGTTGGATGAAATTATCTTAATGCCCTTCCAGTTCTCAATGCTAAGATTTTTGAGGGTATTGTTTAGGAAGAAGGCCAATGGCAGGGCTGGGATGTACCACATTATAGGGCCAAACTATTTTGGCTTCAAATACCATATTGCAGTAAAATTGTACTAACATCTTTAAAAATGAGTACATTCAACTAGCATGAGTACTTGCCTGTGATTCATGTTTTTTGATTTACAACAGTAAAGAGAAATATAGTAAAGGGAAGAAACTGAGCAGTTCATTTTCTGGGTCAGAAAGAAGACTCAAAAAGCAGATGAATGTCAAGAAAGGAATCAGTGAGCCTAGCCCTAAAATTGTCATCTTTCCTCCTAATTCACCAGCTCAATAGAGGGTTAGGTTCCCACTGAGTTGTAAGCAGAGGTATAGTCTGATACAATTCTCAACAGCTTTTAGTATTTTCAATACTAACAAGGATAAGAAAATTCCTGTAGGAATCTGACTGGAATTTAAACCTGGCTTACTTGTAAATGGCGATAACTTTTCTTTCCAGGTTTCTGAGGACCACATTATCAAGCCAAGCTAACTTGACTTTGATCAAGTTCAGATTCGATTTCTTTGTTATTGTTATCTTGTTATTCCTATCACTAGCATTTCTAGAACCATATCATATAACATCAGGGGAAAAAGGGACATACTTTGGTTTCTGTATTTATTGGGAAATCTAGAGAAACATTGCACTCTTACTGATTCTCCCAGAAGCAATTCCTTTGCCTGTTATTTTTAAACCTGACTAATATTTCCAACATATTACGCATTATCTTTTTGTATAAACTGTGCTCTAGTGCTGAAGTGAAATGTGTAATGGTTGTTCTAACAAACACATATATCTTCCCGCTTTTGATCTTGCACTCACAATCTTTCTTTCATCTGGAACCCTTCCTCACATTTCCACTGAATGACACCTATCTGTTATGAAGCATTCTGATCTTCCCAGCTACAGTGAATCTTTTCTTTTCCTAAAGCCTCAGGATGGCCTGAGTTTGATGCCTTCCTCAAAAATTTACTAGCTGTGTAAGCCTGGCAAATCACCTGACCACTTTTGAGTCATGGTTTCTTTATCTGATAAATGGGAATGATAAAAACCTGCGGTGTCAATATCATAGGCCAGTGATGAGATTCAAATGTAATAATGTATATAAGGTACTTTACACCTTAAAGGGCTATACAAATGTCAGCTATTGTCATCCATGATGACAATACCAACAATCTATGCCCCTAACAAGACTGTAAGTTCCATGAGGGCAAGGACTGTTTGAAACATCTCAGTATTCCCCGGAGCATTCAATAGGGGGAGTTGAATACAATGTATGATGGATAAATGTTTATTGAATGAATGAGATCAACTGTAAGCATCACAGATGTATAAGTTAATATTATATTTCCAGCAACAACCAAACATCTTTATACATCAAAATATGTTTTCATAAAAATGGTGATGATGATTTGTTCCTTTAACTTCCCTTTAACTTTAATATCATGAAATGTTCTATTTGGGGAAATTTGTCCACATTGGGACTATCATTAAAAGAACTATAAGTCATATTTGGAGATAGAGAGGCAATTCATTAATTAAACAACTAAACTAAGCAAACATTATAAATTTAGTAGTAAGAGCACATGATTGAGACACCTAAAATACATCAGCCAATAGCTTTACAAATAATATTAATATTGCAAATACTTTTTTAGGTGTTTGCAAGGCAATGGGGTTAAGTGGCTTGCCCAAGGCCACACAGCTAGGCAATTACCAAGTGTCTGAGGCCAGATTTGAACTCAGGTCCGACTGACTCCAGGTGTGATGGCCCTAATAATATACCAAGAAGGACTACATGAATACCAGGGGTGAACAGAATTCCAGGACAGACTGAAAACTCTAAGTAATCCCTAGGCCAACTAGAGAAATACTTAATCCACTGCAGACAAGCCCAGAAGCATCTGGATAACAAGCTTGTAGCCATGCTCCTGGAATTAGCCTGGGATAATTTGTAGGGAAATTTGAAATGTGACAATGAATTGTTTCTCTCATGATGCTGTCATGAGACATGTCAAACCATCTCAGAATAGATTTGAGAAAGTATTGATCACTGATGAGAATATATTTAATAAAAAAATTTGAAAGAACAATTAAATGAAGAAATTAAATTTCTTATTAAATCCAATACTTAAAAACCATATGAGCTTAAAAGGTGATGTTAAACAAAATAAATGTTAATTTTATTATTTAAAGAAAGGATTTCATCAAGACAGGGCAGACACATAGCATACAAATGAGTACATTTGATCAGAATTTCAAATAATAAAGATCACTTATCAGATATTTGGAAAACTGGTTAGGAGGGAAAGTGATGTTATATGTACATGGACTTGGCTTTACTTATTTGTTCACATAAAATTAATGTAGGCAGTTATTTGGTACAGTAGATCAAGAGTTGAAGTCAAAGTCAGTCACAGAATGCTACTAATTGAGTGATACTTGGTAAGACACTTCTCATCCTCTGTCAGCCTCTGTAAAATGGGGCCAAGTAATAGCATATCTCTCCCAGGGTTTTTGTGAGGACCAGATGAGATATTTGTAGAAAGTACTATATAAACACTAGTTATTACCATTATCAAAGTTTAGCTTCACATTAGACTAGAAATTAGAACAACTGGAACTCCCGTTTTTTTCCTCTCTGGCTAGTGATCTATTATGCCACCTTAGTTGTCAGTAAATTTCCACTGCTTAAAGATAAATATAATTATGCTTGAGATTTCATTAAATAAAAGTTGTCAACTCTCAAAAGTCTAAATTTTTGTGTTGTTGTTTAGTCATATCCAACTCGTCAAGACCTCATTTGAAGTCTTCTTGACAAAGATACTGGAGTGGTTTGCCATTTCCTTCTCCAGCTTTTTTTATAGTTTAGGAAACTGAAGTAAACAAGGTTAAATGACTTTCCCAGTGTCACACAGGTGGTATCTGAGACCAGATTTGAAGACTCATCAGGCCCAGGAGTCTATCTCTATCCACAGCACCCCTTAGCTACCCTAAAAGTGTATTGTAGAGACTGTAAGTATTCTTTTTGTTTTGTTTTGTTTTTGCAAGGCAATGGGGTTAAGTGACTTGCCCAAGGTCACAGCTAGGCAATTATATAAATTGTGGTATTCTCATTAGTTGGCAATAGCAAATACTTATTTTTGCCCAAATGAAAAATACTGTGGCTTTTTGGGGGTGGGTGGGTGGAAATGGATAGGGGTTCAAAGGTACAGGAAGGCAGAGGATCTCCATACATGGAAAGTGATCTATGGGTCTAATAAGCCAATCCCGCTTTCATGCAGAAACTGGAAGAGTATGTGTTAGGTAATAGAGTCATATGGAACCAGTCACAGAAACTGGAAAATAACATTTCTTCTAGTATAGACTGAATAGAAACCCTTCACAGTGAATAGACAACAGTTTTAAAGAAAGGACAATTTATCATTATTAAATACCAGTTATATTCAGTTACAGCTGTGGTACTCTGTTTTTCCCCACAGTTTTACTGCAAAGCCATGAAGGGAAGTAGCACCAAAGACATTTCAGATCTCTTTGGTGATAAAACTGATGTCATTTCCTGGTTGGTTAGCCATTTTTGAGTTATATACACTTTGGTTTTAACCTAGATTTCAAGATCTTAGGACTAAGTCTTCATGTGAAGAATTTTGTGGGTACCTCTTTACTTTTTTTCTTTGTTTTTTAAATTGTAATTCATTTCTACTGGGGGGGGTGACTTCTTTCTCTGGAAGTACATTACTGGATAACCACTACATTTTGCTTAAAATAAAGAATTACATTATCTACTCTATATTATGCCATTTTTTTCTCTCTCTCCATTTTCCTCTCTTCTTCCTTTCATCTCTCTCTTTCCCCCTTTTTTTTTTCCCACACAATGTTTGTCAACAGCTAAACAATACTAGCATGGCACCCATTATGAGAAGTTCAAATTTGCTCTTCACTTTTAGAACTGAAAGCATTCAGCAAATCAAGTCCACAGACATTTATTAATTGCCCTAAACCCTGGGGATTCAAAGAAAGTCAAACACACCCAATAGCAGGCCCATATACTTGCCTTTAGGAGAGGGGTCTTAACTTGGAATCTGTGGACTTTCTAAAAAATTATTTTATTTCAATATAAGTGATTTCCTTAGTAGTCATATGTATTTTATTTTATGCATTCAAAAACATTATTTGAGAAGGGATGCATAGGTTTCACTACACTGTCAAAAAAGGTCATTGACACAAACAAGGCTAAGGCTTCTTGCTCTAGGATGGGAAGATTCTTAAGTCTTCCTTAGCTGTTTTTATATGCAAGAAATAATCATAAAGGGCACTTCAAAGACATCCAGACAAAGCTGGTTTGGCCTGTCTAAAGCCAAGTTTCCTTAATATCAACTTCCTCTTCTGATGAACTCCCCAGTTCTTCCCTGCTGAATCAATAAAGCATTGCTCTCTGGACCTAAATCCAAAAATGCAAATTTCCAAGGAATTCCCCAGCAACTCCCACAAACGGGGCAGTATCCCAATTCAGCTATAGAGTTCCCCAGTTCTCATGACCCTAAAGAATCTTAACTCTGAAACATAACAGTTTGATCCATTAATAATCTGTCCTGAAGAGAGAAGCAGACACTCATATAACAAAGCACTCCTTACCTCTCACTGGGCTTTACTCACTCCTTACTTTAGAGATTCTTGCCTCCATGACAAATATTAACTTACTTATCACTTGCCCCCATTGTATAACTTTCAACTTCTCATTTCCCCATCAGTGTTTGCTTATTTATCCTCACCATGTTCTGATGGTCAGTTCAACTGCATATCAACTATGTGAAGGATTTGGCATTCAGAATGCATATAATCTTGTTGTTATAGACATTTCCCCTAAGTATATTCAAATGAGAAGTGTGGAGTTTTTTTTGAGTGGTCAGTCTTGTTTTTCATTTGAAAAATACTTCCAATATAACTAGATAGTCAGAATAACAAAAGTTTATGGAGTCTTGTAGTTAGAAAAGACCTCCATTAAAATGGATATATGATTTAGACACAAAAAGTGAAAATTAGGGCAGCATGGAATAATTTACCTGTAAGATCTATGGATAAGGGAAGAATTTATGACAAAACATCAGAGAGCCTTATGGGTTATAAAATGGATAATTTTGATCACATTAAATTAAAATGTTTTTGCACATACAAAGCCAATGCAGCCACGATTAAAAAAAGAGGGTACAAAACTAGCAAAAAATATTTTATAGCAATTATCTCTTTAAAAAACCTCATTTCTCAACCATATAGATAACAGAGTCAAATTTATAAGAATTCTGGACATTTGTAAATGATAAATGACAAAAAGACATAAACAGGCAGTTCTGAGAAAAGGAATCAAAGCTATCTGTACTCACATAAAGATGCTTTAAATAACTTTTGATACAAGAAATGCAAATTAAAATGACATTGAGGTACCACCCCTTATCTATCAGATTGGCTTATATGACAGAAAAGGAAAATGACAAATGATGGAAGGGATGTGGAAAATTAGAGACATTCTTGGTGGAATTGTGGAATCTGGAGAAACATTTGGAACTATGCCCAAAGAGTTATAAAATCATGAATATACTTTACCCCATTCTAAATCCCAAAGAGATTAAAAGAAAGGAAAAGGACTTACATGTATAAAACATTTATAGCAGCTTTTATTGGTGGCAAAGAATAGGAAATTTAGGGAATATCCATCAATTGGGGAATGGCTGGATAAGTTGTAACATATACTTGTGATGGAATATTACTGTGCTGTAAGATATGAAAAACAGGATGCTTTTCAGAAAATCACATGAACTCATGCAAAGTGAAGTGAGCAGAACAAGGACAACAATATTGTAAGATGATCAGTTGTGAATGACTTAGCTATTTTCAGCAATACAAAGATCCAAGACAAACCTGAAGGACTTAGGATGAAAAATGCTATCCACCTCTCTCCAGAAAGAGAAGTGATAGAGTCCTGAATGCAGATTGAAACATAACTTTTAAACTTATTTTCCTATTTTTTTTTACTTTGTTTAGTCTCCGTTTTCTTTCACAACATAACTAATATGGAAATGCTTTGCATAACTGCACATGTATAATCTATATAAAATTGTTTGCCTTCTTGAGGAAGGGAGAGTGGTGGGAGGGCATTTGGAACTAAATTTTTTTTACAACAAATATAAAAAATTGTTTTTACATGTGATTGGGAAAAATAAAATTGAAAAACTGAAAAAAATAGACCTTACATGTCATGCAACTCCAAGTAAAATAATGAATTTCATCTGCCAAGTCTCCTATTAGCAAATATCCACTATTTAAACTTTTCTAGAAACAAAGAGCTAATTAACTCCCAAGCCAGCCTATTTTGGGAAAAATATGATAGAAAGTTTTTTCTTATGTTGATATGAAATCTGTCTACCCATAACTTCTGCCCACTGGGACCAAGAAAAGATATAATCCCTGTTTCACACAATCACTCTTCAAACATCTGAAGACTATCATGTTGTCTCCCTCTCCCTCACCTCCCACCAAATCTATTGGTCAAATGTCCTCGGGTAGCATGCTTTCTGCCAACTTCAATTTCTCACATCCATAGAGTATTGTTAAAGTAAGCATAATATGTACAAGAATGGATTAAGAAACACTTGTTGAAGTGAACAGGAGAGAACTAGCTGGAGAGCAATAACAAGATGAAACAAGTTGGAGAATTTCATTTGTTGGAGTTTTTCTTACGTCCTAGTATTTTGTTTGCTTCTGTCTGCTAAATAAATGAAATCCATCTTTCCCAAGTGGGTTGTGCTCAGGAAACCTAGCTTCTAAGACTCTAGAAAGCAAAGGCAAATAAATGCTATAGTTTACATTAGATAAATGGATTTATCTTTTGTCCTAGTGTCTTTGTATGACTTTGTACATTTATTTTTAAGTTTTATTAATCTTTTTATTTTTATATCATTATCATTTCCAAATATTCATTCTACTTCGGTGTGCCTTCCCTTGTAGCAAAGCTAAATGATTAAGCCTTCTTCTTCATGTGGAGTTTGGAACCTAAAATCTAGGAAGGTATCAAGAGAATAATGACAAGGTGAAATGAGGTGGATCTTTTTTAGTAAGATATGACTTGGCTTGGTTCAACTTAACAATGACTTGGATAAAGGCAAAGGGTACGCTAAAATAATGTATAAGTGACCCAAAACACAGAAGGACATCAAAAATATGGTTATCGAGCAAGGAGTTGCATTAGAAAGAAAGTTTAAGAAATAAATGTAATGTCTACATTTGTGATTTATTTTTAAAAACACAACTTCACAAGCATTTGGATAGGGGAAATTTGACTACACAATCAACATATCTTGTGAAAAAGAAGGTAGGTTTTGGTGAACTGCAAGTTCAAAAACCATCAACAATATGTTAGAGAAATCCAATAAAACCAATACACATAGTATTCCCAGTATACACAAAGAGGGAGGTAAAAGTATCATCAAACTGACCTGATCAGTCCAAATGGACATATTGTCTTCAGTTGTAGACATCACATTATAGGAGAGACAAACTAAAGTATCTTCAAAAGAAGGCAACCAAGACAATGAGAACACTGAAGAACTTGATATACAAGGATTAAATGAAAGGAGTAGGTATGTATAGGTTGGAGTAGAGAAAAGAAGACTTGAAGGGATAAGAAATAACTGTTGGTGTGGTTATGAATTGGTTCAATTGTCCTAGAAAATATAAGTAAAGTAACTAAACTTTTCATAACCTTTGATTCTTTCATACTCAGTGATTCTTCTTGTGCAGTGTTTAGTCTTGTTCAATTCTTCATGCCCCATTTAGGATTTTTTTGGCAAAGATATTGAAGGAGTTAACTATTTTTTTCTCCAGCCTATTTTAAAGATGAGGCAACTGAGGCAAACAGGGTCAAGTGACTGTTCAGGGTCATAAGGATAGTAAGTGTTTGAGGCCAGATATGAACTCAAACAGAAAAGTCTTCCTGACTTCAGACCTGACACTCTATCTGCTATTCTACCCAGCTGCCCCAGTGATCCTATAACATAGAAAATAATAAAGTCCAAGGTGATCAAAGATCAAAAACCAAGGTGCACTTGCACCAAAATACTCATAAGCAGCACTTCCTGAAATAGTAAAAAATTAGAAAGAAAATGTGTCTTCCTCAACCAAGGAATAGCTAAACAAAATATGGTATATGTATCTAATAGGAAATTATTATGTAGTCAGACATTACATGTGTGAGAAATACAGAGAAACATTGGAAGATCTGAATGAACTAATTCAGAATTTAATAAGCAGAACTAAAAGAATAACACACACAATGACTACAGGAGTTTAAATGAAAAGATTATTGAAAAAGAACTCTTGAGTAACTGAAAAAACAGAGCCCCAGAGTGAGAGTGCTGTAAATGTGATTTTCTCCTAAACCTGAGAATAAGTGATGGATCTCTCATATTATACTAAACTTTTATAAAAGTTTTTTTAATTAAAAAAATTTAAAGTATTTTTGAGAATTCAAAAAAGAGAAGAGAATGAAGTCTACAAGTCACAGATCAAAGAGCTTTATTTTGATTCTTGGGGGAAATTTATAGTTTATTATTAAAGAAGCAATTCTCAAACATTGTGTATCAGAACTCCTCTTCCTTTCAAGAATTATTGAGGATTCCTCAAAAAGCTTTTGTTTATGTGGGTATATTTTTTACTTACCACATTAGAAATTAAAATGTACTAGTAGCATTATAGAGATAGCTTTGACCTCACAGACCCCTTGAAATAATTTCAAGAACCAACAGAGGTCCCTGGACCACACTTGAGAGCTACTGTATTTAAAGGTATAATTAGTAAATATCTAAAAAGGGAAAGGATGATTACAAAGAACAAGCATATGTTCGTTAAGAATAGGTCATGTTAGACTAAACTGATTCCTTTTTTGACAAAGTTAATAGACTGGTACATTAAGGGCACGTCATAAATATTTTTAAAGTAGATTTCAGAAAACTGACAGTGTTTTTTGGTCTATATTTATGGAGAAAATAGAGAAATGCCTACAGGATGCCAATAATTAGGCAGATTTAGAACTGGTTGAATGATTAGATCCAAAGAAGAGTGAGCAACTTATTGCTAAATATCAACCTGAAGGGAGATTTCTTTTTTGTTTGTTTGTTTGTTTTTGGTTTTTGAAGGGCAGTGAGGTTAAGTGACTTGTCCAAGGTACATAGCTTAAGGTAATTATTAAGTGTCTGAGGATGGATTTGAACTCAGGTCCTCCTGATTCCTGGGCCAGGGCTCTATCCACTGTACCACCTAGCTCCCCCTCCCCCAAAGGGAGATTTCTAGGGGAGCATATACCAAGGTCACTGGTCCTATGCTGCTTAACATTTTACCAATGTGCAATCCATCAATATGCCTTCATTAAACACCCACTAAGTGTCAGGAACTGTAGATACAAATTCAAAAGTGAGATATATTGCACAAAGCTCAAAGGGATCACTGACAAGTAGACGACAGAGTCAGAACAGGCTAGATAGAGACTGGGTAAAATTCAATAGATATGTAACAACCTTGCCTTTGGGTTCAAGACTTCACAAATACAACATGGAAGAAGTACAACAAGGTAGAATTTCACCAAAAAATGATCTGGGGTGTTAAGAGAATTGCAAGCTGATGAAATCAACATTGTGATTTGATAAGTAAAAAGCTAATGCTCCTCTAGACTATATTGAAAGGTATGACATCCAGGATGAGGGAGATGACAGTACCACTCTACTTTACCCTGGTCAGATGATATCTGGTATATTATCTTTAATTCTGGATTTAAAATTCTAGTAAAGATATAAAAAAAAGGAGTAGAGAAAGAAAATCAGGACAGTGAATACGTTGAAGAAAAATGTCAAATGTTGATGGGCTGAAGGAACTAGGGATATTTAGCCTGAAGTAAAAAGATTTAGGCCCTAAATTTGGGGACTGGGGGGCAGAGGAGAAAACACATGACTGCTGATTGCAAACACTGGAAGCCTATTTGACTTCAGAAAGTTTTCAGATCTGGGCTTGGAAGAAGAAAAAATATTACAACAATTAGAACT
Source organism: Macrotis lagotis (assembly GCF_037893015.1). Taxonomy (NCBI): domain Eukaryota; kingdom Metazoa; phylum Chordata; class Mammalia; order Peramelemorphia; family Peramelidae; genus Macrotis; species Macrotis lagotis. The sequence goes on along the minus strand of NC_133660.1, from coordinate 225,626,916 downwards.
TTATAAATGCGTAATGGATTTCCTTAGGAATCAGGGTCATTTTCACTATGTAGGGTTTTAAAGCAAAGAGTGCATGACTACTTGTTAGAAATATTGTAGAAAATGCAGATTTGGTTAAATAACATCTGGAGTCCTTTCCAGCACTTGAGATCCTGTGAGTTCATCATCACACAGTGCTTCATGATGAGGCCATTGTAAAGTCTGAATCAGGTGCAGCTCTTGGCTAATGCCCAGCTAGTTTTTAAAAACTAGATGAGGGCCAGAGTTCAGCTAAGTAAAAGCAGGCAGAAAGAAATGATGGTTCCTTGGGGATTCACCAAGGTCCTCTTCCATGTCCCAGCCACCCAGCCTAGGGAAATAAGGACAGTCAAGTTTCAAATATTTGAATGAGAATCATGAATATCAAATTAACAATGGTCTAATTTTCCTTTAGGTTTATGTGAGAGGTAACAAATAGTTAGTCATCAACACTTATTTGGAGAACCTGCCACATATTTGAGTTGTAATATGTTCTATTTTGTGTGCCTCAAGATATAGTTTCCAAATACTAGACACGTCATATGAACCAGCAGTTTCATTAATGTAAAAACTGAATAGCTTATATGCTAATGTTGTAGTGAGTAATCAATAATTATTTCACTTTTTTGAATATAGCTATTCAAGACCTATTTTTGTCTGTTTTATTTTTTCTTTAGGAATCTAAGAAATATATATATAGGAAATCAGATCATCTTTGAATATCTTTTTATTTCTAGTCCTACAAAAGGTTCTTTTGGCCTAAAGGTATTTGGGGTTAAATAATGACCATGTCATTGCCACCTTGAGCATATAATAAAAACCCAACTCTGAATTGAGCCTCTACTGTAGAAAGCAGAGGGTCAATTACCTAAGGGTTCCCTGCTATATTGACTAGTGGTGAAAAATGAAGCAGTCACCATGGCAACCAACATCCTACCTCCTCCTGCAAGACAACAAGAAATTGCTCACAAGAGATATTTTAGGAAATCTATAAAGAGAAAATTGTGTTTCATACTTTCCAGTTATTTAAAATGTGTCAGCTAAGTATGTTTCCAGGAAATTTGGAAATATCAGCTTGTTTCAGTGAAATGAAAAATAATTTTAATGAAACAATAGAGTCTCATGTTCAATTTGGAATATTCCTAATTCTAAATTTGAAATCCTATCTATCAAATGTTATAAATATGTATTTCACCAATATTCTTTTTCCTTCTAAAACTTTAAGGTTAATCTTTCTATATCTTAGGCTAATAGTTTATAGCGGTGTTAATGAACTACAACTTTAGAAAAAGCATTCTTGTATCTTGCCTTAGACTCATCATTCTCTCCAAAACTTACAAATATTTCTATAGAACAACATAATTCATTCTTATGTGATGGACCCCTTTGGCAGTTGAGTAAAGCCTTTTTATAAGGTTTGTTACTTATGTTTAGAATCAAAAGAAATGCTAAATTTTAGTTAAAAGTCAATGAAAACAAAGATGCATTTTTCCCGATCCAAGTTCATGGAGCTCTTGAAATCTATCCATAGACTTTTTTAAGAATCCCTACTAAAGACCAATGATGGTAAACATCTAAAAATGTAGAAAGATAAGTAACTCTTTTCCTTTGAGACTTATGCAATCTACATCTACCAACCAATCAAAATTTTGGTCATCTGCTACTACAGATTTCTAGGATACTTTCTTAATTAGTTCAATACCTGGCTCACAATCTCTTTCCTCCTCAACTTTTGCCCTCATACTAGGGTACATCAATCTACCTATTGATATTTCTTTTTTTTTTCTTTTTGATTTTGCAAGGCAGTAGAGTTAAGTGACTTGCCCAAGATCACACAGCTAGGTTATTGTTAAATGTCTAGGTCTGGAACTCAGATCCTGCTGATTCTAGGGCCAGTGCTCTATTCACTTCACCACCACACCACTGTTCCCATAAAATTTTTAAACATCCTCACCTTCCAGTTCCTCAACCTGCTCATTTTCCTTAACTTATTCCTTCATCTCCACCTCAGTTACATACAAAGATGGTTTTACAATGCCTCACAAATATACTACTCTATGTTCATGAACTCTTAAATTCCTCTATTTGATCATAATCTACTGGCTTTTCACCTCTTCTTTTGTCTTCCAATACTAAACCCTGCTCTTCATCCACAACAAAAACTCCAAATGCTTGTCTACAACTGCTCTCTTAAGTTCATCACCCCATTCACTTGTCACAGTCTTCCACTTTCCTCATCTTGACCCTATATAGTGAACCAAATAACTACAACATTCTCTTCTCTTGAGTCCCTTACCATCTTCTCATATTGTCAGTTGTGCCCTTTCAACTGTCAACCTTCCATTATCCTCTACCTTCATTCATAAATGTGCTGCTGAATAATGGAAGAGAATATCATACAGTTATTTTGAATGAGTGCATTACAAATTTATGTAACCTCAACTGGGCCCTCACTATTGCTAGGCAATCCTTTTAAAGTTCCCAAATCAAATTACAATCCCACTCATTATAGTGACTCTTTGAAATCTTTTCATTCCTCTTTTTCATCCTCACTTTATTAGTAAAGAATCTTCTCTCATATATTATTGAAAATTTTGAGGCCAGTTGCTAAGAGTTTCCTCTTCCTCCCTCCTCCTCCTATCATATAAGTCAGTCTCTTCTGTCACTACCTCCAACTTCAGCCCTCTCTCATATAAAAGGTGGCACTTCCTGCCAACATAAACCTCTCTAGCTTAACAAGTGATCCCATTCCTTTCTTTCTCCTCTAGCAAATTTTTTCCTCTACATTTTCTTTCTCCTCCAGTAAATTGTCTTCTCTACTCCTTCACACAATCTCATTGTCCATGTCCATGTCTCTTCATCCTCAAAAAATTCTCACTCAATCCTTTCATCTCTGCTAACTATCATCCTATATTTCTTCTGCCTTTTGTGGCTAAACTCTTTAAGAAGTTAGTCTCTGGAGGAAGCTCTAACTTCCTCTCCTCTGGTTTCTAATCGCATTACTTAACCAAAACCGCACTCTAAAGTTACTAATTGCCTGTTAAATGTCAAATTCAATGGCCTTTTCTCATCCTCTATCCTTCTTGACCTCTCTGCAATCACTGACACTTAATTACCTTCTTTTCTTTGATACTATCTTCTCCAGTTTGCTATGACACTTCTCTTACCTGGTTCTCCCACCTATTTGATTGCACCTCTTCCTTCTCCAATGTTGGATCTTTATCTACATCATGCTAACGATGGGTGATTCATGGGGCTTTGTCCTGGACCCACTTTTCTTCCTTCACACTATTTCACTTGACGATTTCATCAGCTCCATGAACTGGTCATCTGTATGCTGATGGTTTAACTTATCTAGGCCTAACCTCTAGTCTCACATCTTCAACTGCCTATTGAACATCTCAAACCTGACTTGTCCAAAACTGAGTTATTATCTTCCCCCTAAACTCTCCTCCCTGCCAAGTTTCGCTATTCCTATAGAGGGTACCATTATTCTCTTGGTGCTCCAGGCTCATCACCTAAGTGTTGTCCTTGTCTCTTCATTATCTCTCACCCCCCTATATCCAATTTATTGCCAAGGTTTGTTAATTTTATTTTTGTACTATCTTGTGAGCATGCCCCCTCCTTCTTCTCCCTGATACCCTGATAGACCTTACAATCTCATGTCTAGACTAATGTAATAGCCTACTAAGTGATCTGTCAGCTACAAGTCTTTTTCTACTCCAGTCTATCCTCCATTCACCAAAATGATTTTCCTAAAGCAAAGATTCAAATGTGTCAGTCTATAGCCAATAAACAAGTTATACTTCCTTAAGATCCCTATCATCCTCATGATCAAATTCAAAATCCTCTTTGTTCTCATTAGCCAATCCTTCCATATCTTTTGGGGGGGCAAGGTGGGGGGAGGGGGTTAAGTGACTTACCCAAGGCCACACAGCTAGGTGATTATTATGTCTGAGGTCAAATTTGAACTCAGGTTGTCCTGATTCCAGGGTCAGTGTGACACCTAGCAGCCCCATTTTCCCTATCTTTTTGACCTGCTTACACCTTATGCCCTCACATATTCTTTGATCCAGCAATACTGGCCTCCTGGTTTCCCTGACTCCAAGTATTTTATTCTGGCTGTTTCCCATGCCTAGAATACTCTCCCCATCTCATCTCCCCCTACTTGGTTTCCCTGGTTTCCTTCAAAGTTCAGATAAAATTATAAATTCTCTTCCCCAATCTCTCTTAAGTCTAATGCTCTCCTTAAGTTGATTGTTCCCTATTTATCATATTTTATTTACATAGGTGTATGTTATTTTTTACATAGGTGTTTACATGTTGTCTCCCCCATTAGATGGTCAGCTACTTGAGAACAGGAATTTTTCTTTTAATTTTCTTTTATAAGAAGTACTTAATGTTTAATGATTGCCTGATCTCTTGAAATTCATTAATAGACTCCTTTCAGAAACTCTCACTATTGATTAATTGTAGCAGATACTCAACAAAGTATAGAGGTATGAAAAATCAAGATATGAAAATATCAAACTCAGTACAGTTCTAATTTTTTATAGTGAAAAATAATCTCATCATAATTTAAATATAACTAGGAAATGTGATTTGAAGGACAACTATAAGGTGAAATGGTAAAATAATGTTACCAAAAATATGATGAGAAAATAATATGATCTGGTTATGCAGTTAAAAGCAAGGGATAACCAAAGGACAGTCTGACTGCTTTTATCATATCTTCATAATTAAAATAGAATTTGCAGAAGGCTCCTCCTACATTGTGTTGAATGGAGATTCTGTGGGGAATTTCTAGGAGGATATAATGAATAAGTTGCATAAGATAAACAGGTATGAGTTGGGATCTCTGTCACCAGAAGGCACAACTTCAAATGCATTGAAGTCTGGAGTATGTAGGGATTTTGTAATAAAAATACACAGAGCTATATAATTCAGAACTATCTAGGATCTAGTTTTACAAAGGTTTAGTACCCTTATTTTACAGACCAGGAAAAGAATTTTATATATATATATATATATATATATATATATATATATATATATATATATATATATTTATATATATGTATACACACATCTATATATATATATATATATATATATATATATATATATGTCTAGCATTACAAAGAACCGTATATAAATGTTACTAGGGAAAAAACCCTGTTTCTAACCAATAAAATTAGCTAAGAAGAGCTGAAGATAACATTTCTATTTCACTGACAGAAACCAAAGGAATATTCTCACTGTTTAGTGATACTCTTCAGAGAAAAACTGTCATTGATACTGAAAAAAAAATTCGAAAAGTGCCAGAAAAAGAAATGGTGAAGAAATAAAAGAATGAAGAGCTATCATGTTTGGGGAAAAGCCTCAACTCAGAAGTACTAAATAGAAGCAGTTAAAGGGAAGGCAAGGAACAGATCTGACAAGAGTTAATAAGTGACACCAGAGAAAATAGACAGCTATGATGGATAAAAAAAATAACTATCAAGTAGCAAAAAGTACAGCAATTTGGGAACATCTATTGTAGGGATATGCTAAATATTATCTATCTCAGTAGCTTCTGATAGGAAGAGAAAGAATGAAAAACTTTTTTTTTAATTTTAGGCATGTTGTAGAGAAAGTTCAAAGCTTTAACCAAGAAACTCATACCTACTCTACATTTGGAGTTCACTGTGAGGAACCTAGGCAAGTGTTTGGTAACATTTTTGCTATCTTCATGGTAATGTCCTGTCAATGAGATCTCTTTTATCCATTCTATATAAGGAAGTATTATTTAGAATGTGAATTCTATTACATGGAAAGGTATATTCCATGATGCAAACATAATACAATATTCTCACTCTCAAAACATTTCTTTTTAAAAAAAATGACTAATGCTGTGAATTTCTCAGTTATGCATCAAGAAACTGTGATTTTTTGATGTTTCCATGTGATGTCTGTGGCAGCAGCATCTTTTGATAAGGAAGAATTGGAGCTTTGGATGTAAACCCTCCCTCCCCCCCAATATACCAGCACAGTTCTTGAGAATGGAAAGTGCTAGTCCTCCTTTCACATTACATGTCATGGAAGTGCTGTCATGACATAACTAGGCTGTTTAAGTGATTCAGAGACTACTCTTCTTTGCTTAGCCAAAGTCCTGGTATATGATGGATGATGGATGTTTCCTTTTAAGACATATGTCCCTACTAAAGATCAGGCAGGACTCTGAGTTCAAGATCTGGTATGTACGGACTTGAATTGTCACCTTCAATTCTTAACTGAAGTTTTTTTCCCCCAAAATATAAAATTAACTTTAATAAAAGAACAATAAATAAACCCTAATTTAAACCAGGTTCTAGTGTGTTGGGGAGTGATGGATAAAGGGCTGGCCTTGGAGTAAGAAAGGCTTGTTTTTTGACTCTGATATATATACTAGCTAGGTCATCAAGGGATCAGTCAAATATATCCTTTTTAGAGTGAGAGAAAATTGTACATTTTATTCACAAACCTTGCAAGATACACCTTACAAGGTACGGGTACTTCATCTAGGGGTGAAGCATGAATTAGTCTTCAAAGTCAGGTAATTTATGGTCTTCAGAAACTCTTTCCCCTCCCTCTTGGATGTTCATAGTCTCTCAGAGTTTGAGTTACAATCTAAGAGGTCCACCCAACATGCCCCTAATTTGATCCCCCCCACACACCATCCCCAATCATCACGGGGGGGGGGGGTGTGTGGCTTAATATTCAGTTATCTACTTGTGCAAACTCAGTAGCATTAGGTCAAGATCTCTAGGTCACTCTTGACCAGCTGGGGTTTGGTATCTCTGGAATGGGATTAAGAAAACTCTTCCAGTCTTGTGATTGGCTGGGCCATTCCCCCTTTGTAATGGATTCCCTAAGGGCTCCCCTCCACACCCTGTGAAGACCAACACCCTGCATTTCTTACAACTCCCCCCCTTTTCTTTTTAATAACAACTTGGTATTCACATTTCACCAGCAGTATCTTCCTCAAATTAATTCGCAATCCTCATCCTCAATAGGACTATTGACTTTCCCTATCAATATCTTTACCTCTTCCTTATTAGAATTCTACATCTGTACTAATTTGCTGATAGAATCTTGTACTATGAGTTATTAACTGGATCATACATGGGAGATGCACACTGCTAATAGGATTCTCCTTAGGGCCAATAGTAAGATATCCAGTAACTGTTTCCACCATGAACCAGTAAACCAATTCACTCAAGAGGAACTAAATAGGCTTGTCCAGGTTTGAACTGGAACATTTGTCAACTTTCTAATATCCCTTGTTATCCTCTTTATCCCCTGCCCATTGTCATCTATCTTTAGGCAGCAGCTTGATAAGTTCAGTTTACCACAGCCTCCTCCTTCCTTGGCCAATAGGTAGTCTAGTACCAAGCTATCTTGAATACTCTTGTTTGGTCAGGCAGCAAGTCCAAGGCCCTAGCTGTATGATTGGTAATTTTTCCACTACAATTTGGAGTCTTATTAGTCTATTCAGGATAAACTGGTGTTCCATAGCCCCAGCTCCCATCCTGTGCCCAGGCCCTTAAATCTAGATAATTCCCTGACCAACTCTTTGGCCAACTAGGTATAGGCAGTAGTCCTACAAATCCAACAATGTCCCTCTAGTGCTAGTTGGTCTTCCAGGATAATGGATAATACTGCTCCTTCTCTTTACTTCCAAGGGGCCCTCTTAAATAGGCCATATAATCATCATGATAATAGGTACATTTCCAAAGTTTCTGTACCTCCTTCCACTGCAAGTTTTTATACCAATGTCTTTAGAAAGGTCTTCCTGGCTCCAAAATCCAAACTAAATCCCTGATTTTGTGCCATTGATTAACCCTAAGAATAGCTAATATACCTTGTGATGTTCCTTAAATTATATTTTTTTAAATGGTAATTGCAACACTTTCCTTGCAAGTCCATACTGACTCATAATCAGTTTCCCTTAACAAATGCCCCACTTTGTGCATCTTTACAAGGGATCCAGGTACCATCATTCGACTCACATGAGTCTGAGGCCACCTTCACACGAGTGGGATCAGTCAGATATAAACATAAAGATGAGATGCTGTGACTTTTAAAGACTTTAGTCTCTCAGTACAATTTAGTACTTTTTCCTCAATTTTTTAAAATATGAGCAATGATTGTAACCTAATTTCAGAAATAGTATGTAATTATAATTCACCCTTCCTTCAATACTTCAAACAAATCATAATTTCATTAGTGTGGGTACTCCTCAGTTGTAGATTACAACCCATCCTTGCCTCTGTAGTCAACAGTCTTCATGGACTGTTGTGGCAAAAAAAAGAAATCAACAGCCGGTGGCCAGCCTTCTGGTGACAAGCCTTTCCAAGTCTAACAAGGATGCTCCTCAGGTAACCAACACATGCTCCATCTCAGGGCTGTGCCCAATGCCTCTGTAGCTTGGATAAATCTGCTCAAGCTTTTGCTTTGCTAGTTGTTTCCACAAACATCAGATCAGGACTATTTATATAGGAAATAGTCCTTCTTTGCTCAATATGGAATCAAAATTTTTAGGACTCATGAATGACTGTGAAGTCTTAGGTTCTTGCTAAAAAAATCTCTCTGGCATGCTTCCATCTAAGAAGTCAGGGTTCACACTAAGAATCCTTCCTATTCCAAGATAATCAAAAGCTTGGTTTGTTTTTCTAAAATTTCTTCTCTTCTAACATGTTTCCCCTCATCTCATTTGAGGATATCTGTGGTGACCAGGATCTCTCTCTCTCAGAGAAAAAAGGTAATTGACAGCTAGCTGAAATCTTTTCAGAAAGACAGAGCTCCTCCTTTCTGCTGATCTGCTTTTCCAGCTGAAGCTGGGAGCATTGTCACTTACATAAGGCCACTTCTTGGAGCAGATATAACAATGGTCTCAATTCCCACATTGATTAAATTATGGAGCTGTTTTTGTAAAGGACTGTTATCCAGCTAAGTCTTAATAAAATTTAAGTAGGTTTCAAGTGAATTAGAAGTATGGTTAGAAATTGATCCAGGCTGCTGTTAGTGATGCCAAAATCTTAGTTGTTTTACATGCAGATGACATGTTAAAGGATGCTGATGGTGAGAGTAAAATAATAAACTGAAGGATGAAAACCAGTTTAATAAACCAGTAAGTTTTGCTGCTTCAACCATCCAGGACCAGATCTCAGATCCCTTGATTCTGATAATCTTTGAATCAAGAACTATTTTTGTATGAAGGAAGCCATATAGCTTCATATCCTTCAAAGTTTTACTACTACTACTACTACTACTACTACTACTACTACTACTACTACTACTACTACCACCACTACTACCACCACCACTACTACTACTACTACTCTACTATGATACTACTACTACTACTACTACTACTACTACTACTACTACTACTATACTACTACTACCACCACCACCATCCTTGCAGGTAAGTAGACACCAAAATGATCATGGTGGTAACTTATAATCAATCAATAAAAACTTGCATTTACTCAATAAATTATTTATTTTGGTAGTGAAGTGTATGATATATTTTAGAATGATTCCTAAGAAATGATCAGACTTTCAGCAATGGAATCTGCACCTACCCAGGAGCCTCCAACCCTGGAAAAATATTAGTTTTCATTAATGTTAATATCCATAGGCATAGCACCAAGAAAAATTCTAGCAGAAAACTAGTTAAGTAATCATCATATGTAAAATAAGGAGGTGGAAATAGGTGAGTTCCTTCCAGTTCAACACCTGTAACCCTATGATCTTATAAGTAACTTATTTATTAATAGTACATTTTGACATTATACCATTGATATTTAGAAAGTTTGTGAAGGGACTAATATGAGATGCTTTTCTCTAAAGGATTAAAAAGCATCATTTATACAAAAATACTCAGATCTAAGGTGCAACGTAGGAGGAGAAGCCTCAACTTAAGGACCAAGTTGTGAAGATGAAGATGTATGATGTATAATGTACAACGTAGGAGGAGAAAATGTTGACCTGGCAATAGAATAGAACCAGAAAAGAATTTAAAGATGTGAAAAATAGTTTAAAAACTAAGAAGGTATGATAGCTTAAATGCATCAGAGGTATTCCTAGTTACCATCTTATGCAATCATTCATTCACTGAGTCATCGATTCATTGTTTCAACACATATTTATTAATTAGTTAGTTAAGAGAGTACAGTGTTGTGCACTAGGAGAAACAGTTTTTTGATAACATATACACATGCATCTACCAAATCTGACATTATGTGACGAGCACATTAGAAGGATATAAACAAAGTGCTATATTTGGCCTCAGAATGGATAGATGTATACATAGATACATGTCATAGATATATTTATATACATATATTATATTTAGAATATATATATATATATATATATATATATATATATATATATATATATATATATTGCTCCCTCCAATTTCCTTTCTTTTCTCATAACCTTTGAAGTAAGCAAGTGTTCTGGGGTCAGCTCTGATTACTAAAGCCTATTTTGTTTTCCACAGTGCAGAGTGATAAGCAATACCTACAAAAACTACAAAGATCAACTTCCAACATCCTGCAAATAAATTTTTCAAGGATCCTTCAGTTATGGATGCTTTTATGATATAGAAAAAGAAGAGCAGAGGACTTCAGAATCTGAGGGTATGGATTAGAATCCTTTGCTATCTATAAGATCTTGCAGTAATCACTTAACTTTTTCTTAGCCTAGTTCATCTTAAAAAAGAGATTAGATGACATTACATCAACTGTGCGTTTCAGATATACACTGTAATCTTGTGGCCTGAATCCAGCTTTATTCTAGTTCATGATCATTGTTTCCTGGCTCCTTGGGGCACTCTTTTTTAGCTCAAGACTGGATTGAGATGCTCTATCTATAGGTTGTTCAAGAAAGTCAGGCAGAGGTTCCCAATGTCCCCTCTCAAAAAAAATTATGAAGAGAAACTTATTTAAGTAAATTCAAGATGTCACTAGATTGGGGCAGCTAGGTAGCACAGTGGTTAGAGAACTGGCCCTGGAGTCAAGAGGACCTGAGTTCAAATCCCACCCAAGATACTTAATAATTACCTAGCTGTGTGACCTTGGACAAGTCACTTAACCCCATTGCCTAGCAAAAACTAGAAAAAAAAGAAGTCACTAGATCCAATTAAACCAATAGCTGAATCTAAGCTACTTGTATGCTCTTAGGCATACAAGTAGCCTCCATTTTCCCATTTGTAAATTAAATCAATATTCTGTTTTAGATGACTTATAAGGGCTCTTTCAGTTCTTCATACCAACTATGGTCAATTTACTATAGCAAAGGGAGGAGTATTATGAAGATACCATCTATTTTTTTTAAAGTAAGTCTCTATTAGGCATTGAAAAGGTACTCATGGTGAAAAAGGAAATGATACACTATGGAGAAGGCAGACCTATTCTCGGTTCTGATCAAGAGCCTGGTCAAGGCCTTCTGCCTAAGGGTGCTATCTACTCTTAAGTTTTCAAACCCTTCTTCCACTCCTCTCTGGAAGGGTCCCTAGAAAAGAGATAGTGAGGAGGTTAGCCTTGAAGATCTATACAATTGCTTTCTCAGAGGCCAAGGCAATAGAGCTGGAAGTAAAGTGTATCTGAGGACCTGGGCAGGATTTGACACACAAAGATGACTTCCTTAGTGAATCTAACAGGATCCAAACAAATATTTATAGTGAATCTAACAGGATCCAAACAAATATTTATTAATTATGTCCTTGCATGTTGGTAAATAGCTAAACTCCAAATATATTTTCAATAAGGGATATAAAATAGATTTTAAACCTTTATATGATTTACCATAAGTTCAACCTTTAAGATCAGATCATAATTTAAGTAATTAACAATTCTGAGCTCTTGATACATACAATCTTTCCAAGCCAGAGAGGATATTTTTACAATTATTAAAAATTAGCTTGTATCAGCTAGGACTGTAACCTAAAGCAATTCCAGCTGTTTCATGTAAACCTGAATAATTATTGACCTTACATTTCTAAAATCTCTCTCCTTCCACCCACCCTCCCATCCCACAAGGTCTCTATGAAACTGGGTCTTTTTTATTTTGCTTGGCAGAAATCATTGAAGGATCTGTCTTAATGTCAGTACAGTTTAAAATGTGTACTAACTTGCTGGGATGACAAATCATATAGAGAGCTACATGATGCACTGGTTGCAGCAACTGAGCTCATCAAATACTGGTGTCATGTCTTCTTAGATGTTCAATCGAAAGGTAAGAGATAATTACTCCATTAACCCAAGACACTTACTTTTCTGAAAGGTTAGGGAGAGAGTGAAAACCTTAAAAAATGGAGATTAAAAAGAGGCCACTTCAGAGAATTTATATCACACTGCAATAATAACAAGATATGATGCTTGTAGACTATTTGAGTTCCCTTACTTTAATGATTTATTATGATAATGAAAATGAGAATGCAACAATATAGAATCACCCTGTCATAGAACTGTAATTATTATGAAGTTTAATATGTGATGTGACAAGAAAGGTTCTCACATTCAGAGATTTGGGAATGTGGGGCAATTTGAATACATTTTAATGAAAAGGAAGTAACAAAGAAATCCCTCCATCATCATGATAAAGTTAGTGGAAGGGTAGTCATTGGCTGATTAAAGAATCAGCTTTATTTTTGTGCTCTTTAAGGAGAAAGTTGTTTTGACAATTGAGAAGGGAAGAGAATCACTTCTGATAATCAAGAAATGAGCCAGCTATAAGAGGTAAGTTCAGCAACTGAGAAGAAATAGCTCTTGGCCTTTCCCTTTCTTCCTTTTCCACAATCCATCAGGCAAAGGGTGAAAAAAAAAAGAATCTCTCCCCTCATCTTTAGACAATAGCATCTTAGAGCAGAACAACTCTCAGTAAGTGATAGGAGAAAAGATCCAGAGTCTGACTGCAGAGTTGTTGAGTTGTATTGAAGAGAAAACCCAAGAAGTCCAGTGGAGTGGCCTGCCCAGCAGATACACTGAACCCAAGGGGAGCTATAGGAGAATCCTATGAAAATAGACATTGGGGCTCTTAGTAATATCCAAGGGATGAGCTGCTTATGCCATGTGTATTCCCTATATGTCTCTCCTAGTATACTCTATGTATGTTCTTGTTCTTGTTGCTAGACCTGTGTATTTGTAAAAGGGCATACCCTAGGCATAAGGGACAAACATTTTAATACTCCTATTTATACCATGTGGTTTTTTTTAGGTTTTTGCAAGACAAATGGGGTTAAGTGGCTTGCCCAAGGCCACACAGCTAGGTAATTATTAAATGTCTGAGACAGGATTTGAACCCAGGTACTCCTGACTTCAGGGCCAGTGCTTTATCCACTGCACCACCTAGCCACCCCGTGTAGTGTACTTTAGATAGTAGACTGGATCAAAAGTAATAGGAACGAAGAAGGTACCATCAGCTGCTGACCAATTTACTTTCTTATCTGTATAGTCTTTGCAAGAATGGTTTTGTTTCTATTGGTATAATCCTTGATGAGAGCAAAAAAGAGAAAAAGTATCACAACAGATTTAAGGGTATAGGGAACACAAGATCCTATTCATTTTTAAAATCTGTTGATGGTTAAAAAAAGGCAGGGCATTTAATTTTGTAGAGGGAAAGTCTGAACAGTTTTTCCCCAACAAAATGACTCCTATGAATGTTTATTGACTGTACAAGAAGCCTTAATCAATGCAACAGTGTGACATTATTTTATGATTGTTTGATTCATCAGAAGCCTGAAAAAAAAGCATAAAATATGGTCAAACCCACTTCCTAGGTGTTTCTCAACATTATGGGAGAATGTCCTACATAGAGCTGAAGAGGAAAAGGAATTCTTTCTTGGGAGATTTCTCCAAAGTTTGTTCTTTGTAGATTACATTGATTACCTCAAGTTCCAGAACACCACAGTCTCTTCAAGGAAATCCATAGTCACTCACATAGGAAAAACAAAACCCAAGCCTCACATGAATAGTGGGTACCTATTATCCAGATTATGAATTAGGGTCTCTCTCTCTGTTTTGTGTGTGTCTGTGTGTGTGTGTGTGTGTGTGTGTGTGTGTGTGTGTGTGTGTGTATGCATATTTTGTATAGGCTTCTAAACATTGCTATTGGGCCCAAAATACATGAGGTAGGGTGAAGGTGGGTTGTGATTTGTGTCAGTAGTGAAAATGTTTATACATTACAGCTGCAAGACCGCAGCTATCAAATGTGCACTGATCTCATAATGTCACTTTTACTCAAAATTGTTCAATGACTCCTCACTGCCTGTAAAGAAAATCTACTCTCCTCCTCTGAGCACTGAAGGCTGTACCACTTTGTGCCACTCATTTCTAGCTTCATCTCATTATTCCTCCTAAGCATATTCTCTGCAAATTAGCCAAAACTGACTAATTTTGAACCTGTGGAACATGCTCATCTCTTCTGCCTCTTGGTTTTTGCTCTCACTGAAACCTTTGTGTAGATTGCTCTTCTTTCTCACCTTTGCCTGCTGAATTCTTATCCAATCTTTACAGTCTAACTTAAAGGAGCTTCTGCTCCAGAAGTCTTTCCTGACCCCAGGCTGGTAATTACTGACACTTGTAGAATATAGAACATTTTTCTGTGTACCTCTTCACTACAGTGATCTCACATTGTTAGAATTACAGCTAAATGTGCCTGGGTCAGCTTCTTCCTCCATGGGTAGGCCAGAGAACTTGCCTTAGTTATAGTCAGTATTTCACCAAAGACTTACACTATACAACCAGCAGGCACTTAACATTTGCTGTATGACCTTCCTGACCTCATCAAGACAGAGGAATGATCACCTTGCTATGTGGAGCCTTACTGTATAACAGGGATTGTCTCAAGCACTCGACCTGTGATTTCATCATTGTAGGGAGCTCCCTAGTTTGAAGCAATGTTTCTCTCCCAATTCAGGTTGGCATCTTCTTTGCAACTTAACATCTTAGACAATTGTTTAAAACAATGAGAGATTAACTAATAGGCACCCAATAAATATTTACTGGTTAGGTAATACTGGTACCCTCCAATATTTAAATTTTAGCAGCATTCATGAGAATTATTTAAACTCATCAGCTAAACAGTGAGGTTTCAAAACTTTAACAACAAACATTTGGCTTCCTTAGAACTAGTGAATTTTTGAATGGTTTATTAAATAGACTAAATTCTTAGCTTTCTAACAGAGGTGCCACCTAAAGTGAAGAAATAAACCTAGAATAGAATAAACAGAACACATTTATTTGTAAATTGAGACTGTATTCCTTCAGAAGAAATTGCTGGGAAAATAGGAAAAAAAATGTGTTGTTAACTAAAGTAGCAAGGACTTAATGCATGTTCCCCCTGAGCTGCTGAATGAAATGAAGAAGGAGGACCTACTGGTTGTACTCATAAGACATAATTCTAAGTGGCAGGAACTAGCTTTTGATGGCTGCTAATGTGATTACTCTCAGAGGCCTCTAGAAGCCAAAATAATAATGATAACAATATCTGGCATTTACATAGTGCTGGAAGGGTGGCAAAAGGATTTACAAATAATATCTAATTTGATCCTTTCAACAACCCTCAAGGGGGTGATATTAGATGGTCAGAAGGGTTCATAGCATACACAGACACATGGACACACATACACACACACATTCACACCCTGATCTAGATTGCTGCCTTTACAGTAAAGAAAAGATAACTATTGTTGTTCATGATCACGCAACTCATGTGTCAGAGATAGGATCAAAGCCAGGTCTTCTTCACCCAACATCGGGTGTTCTTAATGGCTGGAATGCAGTCCTTCCTTATTTCTGCCTCTCACAATTTCCAGTTTCCTTCAAAGCTTAGATCAAGCACAATCTTCTACTTTGAACCCTCCAGTTGCAAATGTTTCCCCATTACACGCATAAAAAAATTATCTTGTTTTTATTTTGTACATATACATTCCCTGGAAGACAGCAGCAATTTTTTTCTCTCTCTTTTTGTTCAGGGTGTGTGTGTGTGTGTGTGTGTGTGTGTGTGTGTGTGTGTGTATCTCTAGTATCAAGCTCAATGACAGGTACATAGAAAGTGTCTAACAAATACTTGTGGATTCCCTGTTTCATTCATTCCTGACTTCAAGTCCAAAACTCTATCCATTATGCTGCCTCTCTATATAAATGGATACAAACAACAAATGGTTTGTAGTTACTCTTTTAAGCAGTCTTAGGAAAGCTAATCATTGGAAATGAAAATAAATTAAACTGAATTGTCAAGTATACTTTGGCAGTAACAAAACATAATTCTTTAGCTTATATTAAGTTTGTAAACAAGTTGATAATGGCTCCTTGGCCCTCAAATCTAGTGACCCATATTCACTGTTGTTGCCAATAGCTTAAACCATGATCCTATGTAGATTCAAGGGTCTTCAGTATAACACTCAGCATAATAATATATTTATTAATAATTATTGTATGACAACTACACAGCACATTTTTTTCCCTTTAGCATATCTTATGAGTTATCTTTTGGGGCCTTAAAACAATTCTGAAATAGACACTCATTTGATTCAATATACCAATAACTAAATGGCAATTAGATGTGATAGACCAAGCTCAGTGGTGGTCAAAAAGAAATAAAAAGGAAACAGGTCTTCCTCTCAAGGAATTCATGCTCTACTGGGTATGATACAATATGCACAAAGAGAAGTAGACATCAAACCATTGAAAGCTCCTTTCATAAGAGGAGGCCAACAAGGGCCTTACCAAGGAGTCGGTAGCTGGTTGGAAAGGCATCCAGGCTGTGGAGAACTAGGGCTAAGTTGAAAAATTTATAGTTTATAAGATTTAAGAGGAAGCTAGTGAAGATTTTATTCAGGCTTTGTAATTCCCACTTTACATATGAGAAGTCGGAGTCACAGAAAGGTTAAGTCACTTGTCCAAGGTCACACAGAGGCAGGAGGTAAGTCAGATCTCCATCGTCATGAACAACCTCTCAAATGAGTTATATGATGTGGCAGGACTGGGAAGAGAATCACAAGACACATTACTTAGATCTGCTAGGGCTCTAATGATCAATTTGTTGAATTTCCAAATTTTTTATGTGAAGAAACCTAGACAGAGAGATCAAATGATTTGCTCAAATTATATAGGCAATAAATAACAGCCAGGATTCAAATTCAGCTCTTTTAACTGCAAACCTAATTCTCTTCCCATCATGCTATGGAAAGTAGAATATGTACTTAAAATGGTTCTCTGAAAGCCTCATTTCCCATAGAAATAAGTTGTAAATGGGAATTATATCACTGGATGATCCCCAAATGGCCTATTATGCTACAAAGTAAAGGAGACCAAGATAAAATGATAATTAGGGACAAATAAATAATGTCCTAAAGGTGAAGTGGTGAGACTTTTACTCAGACATCAGAGGAAAAAATGTTACATAACATTTAAAAATGCCAGTGAGTCTTTATAATGGAAAATAATAGAATTACTGCATAGAAAGTCAGTGTCTGAATGTGTGAAGATGGGTCCTGTAGTCATGACCAAAAGAAGTCAAACAAATTGAAGATGTTGTAGAAAAGACTCTTAGTATGGGTGGGATATGGAATTAGATTATTTCTAAAGTTCTTTCAATTAGGATTCTATGACCCAGCCTGCTAAACTGAACATTTAAATTTGACTTGAAAGGTCATGCAACACAGAATAGAAGGTACTACTTAAAAGACAAAATAGCCTTGTGCAATTATATAAAATTGTTTTTGCATATATACTCAATGAGATATAGACATCTAGAATAAAAAGGAGAGAAGAGGGACAGGGGAGGGGAGGGGAGGGGATGTGAGTGATGGAGGAGAGGGTGGACTGTGGGGGAGGGTGGTCAGATATATAACACATTTTCTTTTTTACCTCTTGCAAGGGGCTGGGAGTGGATGGCCTGTCCAGGATCACAGGACCAGGTGGTTGATGGACCTTAAGGGTGGTATGTGGGCTCAGGGCCTCTTGGCCCCAGGGTTGGTGATCAGTCTGCTGTGCCACTCAGCTACAGAGGGACAGAGTGAAAGGAGGGAGAAAATATAGTATATGGCAGTGGGGAGGTATGAATGGAGGGAGTTGCATCCAGAAATGGCAACAGTGGAAAAATATTGAAGTAGCTTTGGTGATGGACTTATCATAAAGAATGTGATCCACCCATGACAGAGCTGGTGGTGTTGGAACACAGACTGAAATATATTTTTTAATTTTTTTAAAATTTTTTCTTTACTTTATTGTTCATGAGGGTCTTTATTTTTTGGGAGGAGGGGGTATTATGTTTACTCTTAAACAAGAATATTTCAGTAATGTATAAGAAAATCATTTGTACAAAAGTAAAAAAAATAAATATTACAAATATTAAATATTTTAAAAAACCCTACAATCCAAATTTAGAATCACTGAAGTTTTGATCTGGAAGGGATCTGGAAACTGCTACAGTTTAAAATTGAAAAACTGTTAAAGGTGAAAGTGTATATATTGGTGGAAAGAATCCAGGTCTCATAACATTCATACCAATGTTCTACTTAAGCTCATAAAAAAGGACTGAATCATAACTATAAGATTTCTTTACTCAAAATGTTATTGAAAACACAAAGCAGTATTTACTCAATAATGGGGGGGTGGAAATATTCCTTGAGTCCCATAATTTCATAGTATTATGTTTGGCAAGAATAAGATATATTTAATATAAAATTCTGCATACTGTAACTTCCTCATCACAAAATATTAGATTATGATATTAATAATACAAAACACTCTCTTGCTCTTCAAACTAAGTTATTTACATGTTCGCTATGCATAAGATTCAATTATATATGCCAATAAATTCTTAAGCACATGCTAAAATATTTTAAAGTATGCTCACTTGAGAAATAAAACTGTGAAGATAATTGAGTTGGAATCAAACTCTCATGAGAAATTATTCCCCAAATATATTGGGGTCCACTTGTGCAAAGTGAATAGAAAATCCATCAGTGGGGATGGAAATTCATTGTGTTAAGGTAATGCTACTGTTCTCAAAGAGCTAGGGAAGACAAGACCTCAAGGCTTGGCAGTCCTGCCAGGGAAGGCAGGGTCCTACCAGCCAGCCAGTATTAGCGCCTTTCATCAAAAGGCATGGGAAAGTATGTTTCAGACAGAACACACACAGTACTGGAAACATCAAAAAATCAATCCTTTTCAGATTTTCTTTCCTCCAACTGAGAAAGTTTTTTCAAGGACAAACTTCCCTAAAACACTTGAAAGAAACACAACATAAGGGAACGGAATTGTACAGTGAGAGAGTTGGAAGGTCAAATATGCTCCCCTCATTTTTACTTTGGATAAAGAATTGAAGAGAACTGCTCATTAAATTTACCATTCTATCAATTGATCAATAGGTCTTGACTTAGCAAACTTTACCTTACATCCAGGAAGAAGAAACTAGGGGCAACTTTATTAAATTTCAAATTTAGTACTTCTTGTAGTCATATATGGTTACATATGTGTTTATGTGTGTATAGTTATACTCACACAAGACTGAGTAATGAAAGATTTATGAACAAGAGGTATTAACAAGAGACATTTACAATCTTTATTTAATGTCATTTTCCTTTTTTTAACCTTTTTTCATTTACAAGCATTTATTTTCTTTTCTATTTCTCCAGTCCCCACTAGTGCCTTCAAAAAGGAAAAAAAAAAGGGAAAAGGAGAAGAAACAAAAACCCTTATGTATTAAATGTGCCTGCTTGCCTGCAACCCCTCCAATATTGGCCTTTAACTTTTTTTGTCATCTTTAAAAATCCCATAGGGTACAAAGTAAATGTCAGAGTTGATTTAATTTGTACTTTTCTAATTATTAGTAATATTAACATTTTCCCCCATATGGTTGTTGGATGGCTTGAATTTCTTCCTGTCTGTTCTTGTCCTTTGACCATTAATCTATTGGAGAATGGATGTTAGTTTTAGAAATTCCAATCAGTTCCATGAAGACTATCAGGGATACTTTCTGCAAAGATTTTTCCTCCAATTAAAGGTTTCTTTTCTCATTTTCACTACACTTTTTTTCTATAAAAAAATTTTTGGGGAGGCTAGGTGGCACAGTGGATAGAGTACTGGCCCTGAGTTCAAATCCGGACTCAGACACTTAATAATTACCTAGTTGTGTGGCCTTGGGCAAGCCACTTAACCCCATTTGCTCTACAAAAACCTAAAAAAAAACTTTTCAATTTTATGTAATCAAAAAATTAGCCATTTTCTCTTCTGCAATTTGCTCTATCCTTTTTAGTTCAGGAACTCTGACTCTATCCACAGATCTATAATAGCTAGTATCTTCCTTGCTCTACTTATATGCATTTGACTTCAGTTGTTAGTCTAAATCTAATTTCTGCCAAACTACCATTGAATTTTCCCAGCAGTTTCCCTAGCAAATTTTGTCAAAGAGTGAGCCCTTGTCCCAGCTTCTGTAAGGTCTCTTCATTTATAAAATATTAGACTGCAAATATCACTTGTTTCTATGTGTTGTAAAAATAATCTGTTCTGCTTATTAATCTATTTTTTTCTTTTTTTTAAATTTATTTATTTTGAATTTTACAATTTTCCCCCTAATCTCACTTCACTCTCCCCCACCCCCCACAGAAGGCAGTCTGTTAGTCTTTACATTGTTTCCATGGTACACATTCATCAACCTATTTTTTAAAAAAAGTATCAAAGTATTTTGATGATTATAATTTTGTAATATCGGGTGAAAACTGATATTCATAGAGCTCTTGTCCTTTCTACTCTTCCCCCCTCCCCATGACTTCCTTTGATATTCTAGTTAATGTGTTCTTCCATTTGAATTTTGTCATTATTTTTCTAGCCCTACTAAGTGATTCTTTGGTAATTTGCTGTGATAATGAATGTTATTTTAGGTGACTGTAACTTATTATATTGGCTTGGCCTACTCATAAGCAATATAATATTTCTCTATTTATTTTGGTCTGTCTTTAATTCTATAGTGTTTTGCAATTGGATTCATGTAGTTCTTGTACATATTTTGGTAGGCAGACCTTCAAGAACTTTTTATATTCTATAGCTATTTTAAATGAAATTTTTCTTATCTCTTTTTTTCTGGGTTTTGTTATTAATATGCATGAATACAATTGAATGATGTGCTTATTTTATATCTCTCAACTTCGCTAAATTAATTTCAATTAATTTTAGTTGACTTTCTAGTATTCTTTAAGAAAACCATATGATTTTCAAAAAGCAAACATTTTGTTTCCTCTTTGCCTATATTTATTTCTTCAATTTCTATTTTTGTCTTATAGCTAGAGCTAACAATTCTAGTATTGTATCAAATATTGTGATGATGATAATAATCCTTGTTTTACCCCTGATCACATGGAAAACTTTCTAATCTGTTCCCATTATCTATATTATGGCTCTTTTATATAGTAGTACTTATTGATTTCTAGATATTAGACGGATATTATTTGCCACAGTAAGATTAGATTGATTTATTCCTATTTTTTAGTATTTTTCTAAACAGAAATGGGTTTTGTATTTTCTCAAAAGCCTTTTCTTTATTGATTGATTGATACAATCATATGATTTTTGTTGTAATTATTAAGATGGTCTTATATTTATAGTTTTTCTAATACTGAACGAAGCTTGTATCCCTTACATAAATATATCATGGCAATAAAGCATATCCTTTGTCACATGTTGTCAGTCTCTTTGTTAATATTTTATTTAAAATTTTGTTGGATATTTATTAGGGATATTCATCTAATTTTTTTGATAGACAAAACTGACAAAATCTTATTTCTTAATAATCTATACTAAATTCCAGAAATGGTCAGTTAAATCAAATCCACTAGAATATGAAGAAGTAACTTTCCTAACTACTAGCATTTATTTTGGAAAAAATAAACACACCATCATTTCAGGTAAGATATGATAAATATATTTTTAGTTTTTACTCTTTACTATGTCCAATCACATTTTTGGGAAAAAATAAGACTTGTGGTGAAACTCTAACTGAAATGGCAGTTTTTGGCAAGAGATGCTTATAGACCTAAATCCTTCAATTTAGGGAGAACTGCATAAGAAATCGTTAAAGGAAGTAAAAAGGAGAAAAGAAAACAGAGTGATTTGTTTCGCCTCATGAGTGGCATTACCAGGTAAGGGAAGGGGAAAAGAAATTCAGATAACCTAACTCATCTAGGAGTAAGGATCAAATTGAGTAAGAGGAGTAAGAAAGGGAAATATTCAGAGGTATAAAGCGGTCCTTTTATGATCAAGAGAGAGAAATGGGGTTTGATCTAAAAACATCCTGACTAGTTCATTAGCTCAAAGGTATGTTGGTGGTCTTAGGTATTGCATTGCAAGAAATAGCACTCTTTCTGAAAGCAGTGGGTAAAAGTGGGTAAAATATCACTCTTTCAGGAAATGGTGGGTAAAAAGTAGTGAAAGAAGATCAGAGTAGGGAACAATGATAGCAACCACCATAAGTATATTTAGGAAAAAAGAGCAAACAGGTATTGGAAACTAAATGAGAGTAATGACAGCAGTAGCTGGCAAAAGCCTTTAGGAATTTCTGGTTGATGTCAGACCACATATGAAAGAGAAAGGTGAGATTTAGTGGAAGAGAGATATGTGAAGAAAAAGTGGATCAGGGATCTAGCTTATCTGAAATCAGATCTAGCACAGGGCTGACAGGAACTAGAGTTGTACAGAGAGATGGAAGGAGGTGACTTGAGAGGGAGATAAAATATGATTTTGAATTTCCTTCAAAGGATAGGAACTGTGCCAATCCTCCAGAGATAGTCTTAAGCTCGAGTGGTTCTTTCTAATGTTTTTCTGAGGACAAATAAAGATTCTTTCTATGTTCATTGCTGCCTTAAAAATGTGTTAACTTTAAAACAGAAACATTGTGGTAGAGTGAAAAATGTGCTTAACTGAAAGTTAAGAGATCTGGGTTTGAATGTCACCTGTGATACTTACTACATATGTATGAACTTGGGCTCAGACATTTATATCAGCTGATGCATAACAAAACCTTCTCCAAGACCTTATTTTTACTCTGTGTGTCTCTCTTGTTTTTAAGTGTGTTTCTTCTAAACAAAATATTGCTAGGTTCTGATTTTGATCCACTCTGCTATTCACTTCCATTTTATGAGTTTAAGTTCCTCCCATTCCATTCATGGTATGATTATTAACTATAGATTTTCTTCTATTCAATTTTTCTCACTAATTTTTCTCTTTTTTATTCTATTCCCTCTCAATTTTTTTCCTTCTGATCCCTACCTCCCTTGATCCACCCTTCCTTTTATCAGTCCCCCTTCCCTTGTCTTCTCCTTTTCCCCTCTTACTTTCCTTTGGATGAGATAGATTTCTCTACCCAACCGAATTTATATGATATTCACTCTTTGAGCCAATCCTTGAGAATAAGATTCAAGAATTGCCCTCCCTCATCTTTCCCTCCATTATGACAGATTTTTCCTTTCATGATTTTTAAAATTTTTAAAATTTTTTATTTTTTTAAGATTTTATTTATTTTGAGTTTTACAATTTTTCCCCTAATCTCTTACTTCCCTCCCCCCCCCCCCAGAAGGCAAGCTGACAAGCTGACAGTCTTTACATTGTTTCTGTGATATACACTTGATCCAAATTGAATGTGATGAGAGAGAAATCATATCCTTTAGGAAGAAACATAAAGTATAAGAGATAGTAAGATCAGACAATAAGATATCAGTTTTTTTTTTCTAAATTAAAATTAATAGTCCTTGGTCTTTGTTCAAACTCCACAGTTCTTTCTCTGGATACAGATGATATTCTCCATTGCAGACAGCCCCAAATTGTCCCTGATTGTTGCACTGATGGAATGAGCGAGTCCATCAAGGTTGATCATCACCCCCATGTTGCTGTTAGGGTGTGCAGTGTTTTTCTGGTTCTGCTCATCTCACTCAGCAACAGTTCAACCTTTCATGATTTTTTAAAAATAAATTTATTTATTTATTTTCCCAACTATATGCAAAGATAGTTTTCAACATTCATTTTCTTGTTAAGATTTTAAGTTCCAAAATTTTCCCTTCTCCTCTTGACAGTGAGCACTCTGATATAGATTATAATGTACAACTATTCATGACTTTTTAGGTGAGAAAATGTTCCCTAGACTCCCTTTTCCTTATCACAGTGCATCCATCCCTCTTTCTCATCCCCTTCATTTTATTTTAAGAAATTATTTTCTTAAGTGAGATTTTGTGTCTCACTTTCCATTTGGCCAATTTTGTTTTTAAGACATAATTTTCTTCAGTATTTTTTGTGTCACTTTTATCAAGCTACTGATTCTCTTTCGATAATTTTCTTGCCTCACTCTCATTTCTTTTCCCTGTTTTTCAGTTACCTCTCTTTATTTGATTTTAAAAATTCTTTTTGAGTGTTTCCATGAATTCTTTGGGGGCCTGTGACCAAATCTCATTTTTCTTTGAGGTTCTGCATACAGCAGATTTGATGTCATTGTGTTTTTCTGGGCTTGTGTCTTGATCTTCCCTGTTGATATATTAACTTGTCATCAGATTCTTTTTGTTGTTGTTGATGTTGCTTGCTAATTTTTCTATTTCTTCATTTTTAACTTTATGTTAAGTTGGGCTCTACTCCCAGGGTAGAAGAGTACTATCCCAAACTTCAGGAGTTTTTGCTGCCATTTTCAGAACTAGCTCAGAGAGTATGTAGATTTTCAGGGCTTCTAAAGTGGTATGGTCTAAGGAGAGGTATGGCCACTGCTCTGTGCTTTGGTCTTTATCCAAGAATGGATCATTTTCCTCTATAGCTACCAGCACTAGCACTCCTACTGACCCTGGGACTGTGACCAGGTTCTCAGCTGCAATTGTTAATGCTCAGTTCCTACTCCCCTTTGAGTACAGTATGTCAAGATATCTAAGAAAGGCATGGGTGAAGCTGGGGAGAAAAGGTGAGAGAAGTGGGGAAGTGGAAGAATGGTACCAACTCCTTTATAGGTGAAGAGTAGAAAGAGAATCTCAGACTTAAATATGGCACTGAACACAACTGCAATAGCCTCCATTACTGTTAGATTAACACATAAAGTGACAAAGTTAAAATAGTATTATGGAGTGGACAGAGCACTAACTTGAGAGACAAGAGTTCAGCAGAGTGTCATGCTCCTGCTAATTAGTGTGGAATTTCTCTTTAAGTCTTTTTTTCCTCTTTGAAGACTTGTCAAATGAGAAGGCTGAGATCAAATAATCTCAAAGATCTCTTCCAGCTCCAAAATAATTATGTATCTAATATTCTACTTGGTTAAATTTTAGGATAACATAAATCATTGAAGACATAATGAGATGTTAGTCTGAGAAATTTTAAGGTACTATGATAAATATCTGTGGAAATATATTTATAAGGGGCAGTTTCCTTTCTCTTATTGCATGTTTATATGAAAAATCTAACTTAAAAATTTCACTCTTTGCTGGGGATGTAGAAACAGTTTTTAGCAAGAATTGCTTTCAAGGAGCCAGTAATCTTTGTTTAAATTCTCATAATAGAACAAATGTTATCCTGGAAAGACAGAAGTTTTAAGGTACCAAAAAAAAGAAACTCTTTAAAAGGCGAACATCTCCAGAAAGCTGAAGTCCTCATGGGTAGAAATGAAAGGGATCTGATCTGCTAAACCAATATAGGCTGTTACTTTCAGCAAAATTTCCAGGCCAAGAAAGTGAAAGATAAGATGAGATGAGATAAATTGAGATGAGATGAGATCTCATAAGTAGAAACATGCATATGGTAAGATCATCATAAAGAATACTCAGATCCTAGGACAATTTGTGTGTGTGTGTGTGTGTGTGTGTGTGTTTTGTGTGTGTGTGTGTGTACACACTTGAAGGAAAATGGGGTGAAATGCTATCAAACTGAAAGAAGTCTCTTTAGGCATTACAGGGTTCGATCTGTAACCAGACTGAGGCAGCCAATCCCATTCACAGTGTCTTTAGGACAGGTTATACACCAATGTTGCTATAATAACCCAAGTTGAACTAAACCAACATCTCATTTCAAACTATAGTAGATCAATGCTCCTGGAGAAACTCTCAGAAATTCTTTTACCAAGGATCTACCAAAATCTCCACTCTAATAACAATCACAGCATTTATGCAGGGCTTTGGTAAAGTGATTTACATAGGCTATCTTCTATGATCATTACAACAGCAACATTCATAAGAGGTGATATTTATAGAGAGCTCGATAAGTGCCAGTCTGCTAAGTGTTTTACCACTATCTGATGCTCACATCAATATGCAAGGTTGGTGTTATTATTCTCATTTTACAGATAAAGAAACTGAGACTAAGAGAGGATAAATGACTTGCTTAAGTTTAGAGAGCTAAGAGTCTAAGGTAGATTTTTGAACTTAAGACTCCTTTGCAACTAACCTATTCCCGCTTATATTAGTTGTTCTTTAAATATCATTTCCTCTGCCTGCTCTATCCTCTCCCCACTTTTAAATTATAAAAACTTTAGTATAGGACCTGCATGCATATTTATCTTGGTATCACAAGTACAAAGAATAAAGTTGTAACATAGAGTAGATATTTAGTAAATGGCTACTGAGTTTAAACTTAAGTTTGGTTACCGGGTTTGCTAGTCTAAAAAAAATCTTATGCAAAAAATTAGAAGTGCAATTGCTAGCAAAAAACAACAACAAAAAACTTAGAGCAGTATTTAAGAATATTTTTATATACTGCCAAAATATTTTTTAATTATGAAAAAGAAATAGGAAAATTTGGAGGTGAAAATTTTGAGGGAACATGAGTTCAGTATCATCAAGCTAATGAACTCATCATCCTCTCCTCTAAACTTTCCTATTTCTGGAGAGGTCATCACCATCATCTTCCAAATCAAGTAGTATCAAATCCTGGAATCCTCTTTTTATTCTTTATTCTCAGTGCCAAGACTGGTCAATTCTGTAACTACCACCACTTTTGCATTTCTCCCCTTTTCTCTACTTACAAGGTCACTCTCCAAATTCAGGTCTTAATCTCTTCTTGCAAGGAATACTCCAATAGATGCTTTTTTCTACATCCTGAAGTTTTGGGCAATTTTTCTCTACTATTTCCTTCATCACTGGGTTAAGGCTTTTTGTCCTGTCATATTTTTTTCGAAGGTCCAATATTGTTAGGCTGTATTTGGGCACCCTGTCCTAAATGTCAGTATGTTTTGCTTGCATTTTCTTTTAAGGTTACTATTTTTTACTTTTCTTTTCTTCTAGATTGTCCTTCACTTCTTTATGTTTACATTATCAATCTATTTTTTTTTTCTGAGACATGCCTTTACAGACTCAGTCCTTCTATTCTACCCATTATTTTTGTTGTGCTGATCAGTTCTGCTCTTATAATTCTCATTTCTCTTTTGAACCACTCAGGAACAATGTTGTCCTTTCACATGCTCCTCATATTGCATTGTCTCATCAAGTGTTGGGTCATTTTCCTTTCTTTTTCAGTATTTATTCACAGATGTCTGAATTTGTTTACTAGATTTGAAGCTATATTTCCTTTTCTCTTAATATTTTCTTATTGATTTATCTGCTATGTTCAAAGGTCTATGAGTTTTTCTTCTTGTGATCTTTGGTAATTTCAGTCTCCTCTGATTTTCCCTATCCACTTTTTGACTCTTGTCATCTCTGATAGTGGTTTCCTTAAGGACAGGATCTTAAAATATCTCAGCTACTACCCATGCTGAACAATTCCTGATTCACCTGCAGAGGCCTCTGCTCTAGATAACATGGATGGTCAGAATTGGTGAAGTTGTGATGACTCTTTCCCTCAGGCTTCACAGAGTACCATAAAATGTCCTCCTCTACCTCCATCCTGACCTAAAGTTCATCAAAGTATACTTTAGGGAGGATATCAAATTAATCTGACCTTTTTCTACCATCATTCTCTTTGTTTAAAAATATTATTCATGCCCTTTTAAAAACATACTCATGTCACCCTTCCATTAAATCCTCCCTTGTAATAAAGAAAAACCAATAAGAAAACCAACCAACAAAACATGTCTAATAACATTTCATATCTTTTCTTCTTCTTCTTCTTCTTCTTATTATTATTATTGTTGTTGTTGTTGTTGTTGTTGTTGTTATTTTTAGGTTTTTGCAAGGCAAATGGGGTTAAGTGGCTTGCCCAAGGCCACACAGCTAGGTCATTATTAAGTGTCTGAGGCCAGATTTGAACCCAGGTACTCCTGACACCAGGGCCGGTGCTTTATCCACTGCACCACCTAGCTGCCCCTCTTATTATTATTAACAATAATAAAGATGTTAGAAAAATCTATTAATGATGACTTGTTTTAAATACATTTAATAATAATGGATGTTCCATTTCCAGAGAGAAAACTGTATTTAAATACAGACCAATGTTTACTATCTTCAATTCTTAAAAGTTTTCTTATGTATTATGTCCTTTTGTTCTCTCTAATGTTTTTTTCCTTCTGTTTCCATTTGATTCTTCTCTCACCACATGATCAATATGGATCTATGTTTAACATGGTTATAAATGCAGAGCCTATATCAGATTGTTCTCTATCAGGGGGAGAGGGGAGAGGAGGGAGGGAGGGAGGGAGAGAGGAAGAAAAATGTAAAACTCAAAACTTTGCGATTAAATGATGGGTGAAAACTATTGTTGCATGTTGTTAGAAAAACAAATACATAAAATAATAATATACCTTTTTTAAGGTTTTTTTTGGCAAGGCAATGGAGTTAAGTGGCTTGCCCAAGGCCACACAGCTAGGTAATTATTAATTGTCTGAGGCCACATTTGAACTCAGGTACTCCTGACTCCAGGGCCAGTGTTCTATCCACTGAGCCACCTAGCCGTCCCTAATAAAATAATAATAATGAATGTTTCTCTAGTTCTTGAAGGTCTGAAAAATATTTTATATACATCTCATTTGATCGTCACAATAACCTTGTGAGGAAAATGCTACAGGTATTGGTACTGTATACATTTCCTATGAATGAGAAAACCGAGTGATAAATGACTTTTGTATGGTCACAAAACTGGTGCTGAAGACTGAATTTAAACCCCTTTCTCTTCTGACTCCCAAGACCAGGCATAAATTTGTAGTTGGAAGGAACCTGAATGCCATGTAGTCTAAACCATATCCAATTCTAGATTCTCTTTACAGTAGCCTAAGACTAGTCACGTAGACTCTGAAGGTCTTAGGAGACAGATGTCCCTCATTTGTTAAATTCAAATTGCATGATTCATTTTCCCCTGAAACATGCCATGACAGAAATACCTTCTCATTTCCATCTTTCTGTATCTTTCTGTTCCCTCAAGACTTAGCCCATGTACTACACATCTTTTGTGAAGCCTTCCCCTATTTCCTTCCTCAATTTTTTTCTCCCTTAAACTTTCCTAGAGAACTTAATCTGATTCTCTCCATCCCCCCTATTACAAATCTATGTTATGTGAATCTGTATATATCATTCATAACATTCCTTTCCCTTTATAGAATCTAAACTTCTGGAATGTAGGAACTATATCATTAAAAAAAAATCTTTGAATGTCTAGTACCTTGCACATAGGCACAACACTTTTTTAAAAAAAAATTATTTTTATTTCAGTAAACATTTCCCAATTATATGTAAAAAAATTTAATACTCATTTAAAAAAAAACTTTCACATTTCAAATTCCCTCCTTCCTTTCTAACCCTCTCCAATCACATGGCGGGGGGGCGGTTGCAAGGAAATGGGGTTAAGTGACTTGCCCAAGGTCAATACCCAGCTGACCCTCCCAATCACATTTAGAAGGAATAATATGTTCACAGTAAAAATGCCAGATAAATGAGTCATCACCTGCCTGTGGCTACTGGATTAGAGGGGGGAAAGTAAATAAACAACTGTTTTTGAAATAACTAAAGTAAAATTCCTGGATATATAAACATTGTCCAGAATAAGATCTTTGACGTTTAAGTATTGATGGAGACAGTACTTTGTGTCATCAAAACAGCACTGGACTTGGAGTTAGGAGAGAAATGGGTTTGAAGTCTGTTACTAACTGTATGACTTTGAAAAAGTCATTCATTGTCATTAAACTTCGCTTTCTTCATTTGTAGGATATACACAATAATAACTCACATGCAGAACCCTCTTCACAAGGTTATTGTGAAGATCAAATAAAATGGAACGAAGCATTATGAAGACCCTCAACAACTCGAGAAATATGTTATTATTATTAATGCATCTAAAATAAAAAAACATTAACAGATTTTTTCTAATACTTTTTGTTATTGTTAATAATAATAAGAGGAATGATTGATTTTGTTTTTTTTAGTTTATTTCAAGGCAATGAGGTTAAGTGGCTTGCCCAAGGCCACGCAGTTAGGTAATTATTAAGTGTCTGAGTCCGTATTTGAACTCCGGTACTCCTGACTCTAGGGTCAGTACTCTATCCACTGAACCACCTAGCTGCCCCGATTTTGATTTTCTTAACTGGGAAGATAAAATGGAAGAAGGACATATCAGGAAAATGACTCTTTTTAAAAGGGATCCCAAAGTATTCACACACTTTTTTTCTTTAAACATACTGGGTTAAGAATAGATTGGAAAGAGCAAATGGGTTCAAAGGATCACAGCTTAAAAGGTGAGTCATTCATTTGGGAAGCCTATCATAAATATTACCCTCAATTCTTTTCTCTTAGCTGACAGATTTCCTTGGTCTTTATAAGCTGAAGATCAAGACATGGGACATTTTATTTTC
The DNA here is from genome assembly GCF_037893015.1 of Macrotis lagotis. Classification (NCBI taxonomy): domain Eukaryota; kingdom Metazoa; phylum Chordata; class Mammalia; order Peramelemorphia; family Peramelidae; genus Macrotis; species Macrotis lagotis. The sequence goes on along the minus strand of NC_133660.1, from coordinate 225,596,136 downwards.
TAATGAGAATTTATATTATTATTATTATTATTATTACTATTATTATTATTATTATTATTATTATTATTATTATTATTATTATTATTATTATTATGGTTCTGGTAACAGTTAAATTTGCCTAAAGGAAGAAAAAGTTGGAGAAAGAAATCCAAGTGGCAGAATGGGGATGACTGCTCGGAAACAGCAGCAATTTTTTTTTTGGACAAAAATAACATTGAATTCTAGTTACAAACATATCTCTATGTATGGATAAAATGCCTCCAATCTGCTTATTTTTTCTGTAATCTCCAAAAAAATTCACACAAAAAAGCATAAATAGACCTATAAAGGCAGCTATAAGTATGTATGTGCTTTCCCTCTTAAAACTAAAACATTCAGTTCTTAACCATCTGAAGCATGAATTAACATTAATACTCCTATGATATATGGTCAGCTCCTTCTGAAATTATATGTAAAAACAATACCACCAAATAATCAAATTGATGATCTTGAAAAAAAGCAAAAACTGAAAGATTAAAAAAACAAAAACAATTTCAGAAGGGATTTAATTTTTCAACTTAGTTTGCATTATTCCATAGATTTCCAAACTGCCTCAATTCAGAGTGTTCTAAGTGATTTTTTTTTCACAGCATACCTAGGCTAAAAGAAAAATCCAATAGTTCCATTTACTAAGTAGTTAGATCTAAACAACTTGGTATTTATATTCTCACAACTTAGTACCTTTGAAAAAATGAAATACAAAAATTTCAAGAAAAAATATCACGGGTGGCTAGGTGGCATAGTGGAAAAAGCACTGGCCTTGGAGTCAGTCAAATTCTACCTCAGACACTTAATAATTATCTAGTGTGTGGCCTTGGGCAAGCCACTTAACCCCATTTGCCTTGCAAAAATCTAATATATATATATATATATATATATATATATATATATATATATATAATTTTAATTTTATTCTTAAATAAGCACAATTGCTTATTAAAGGAATATGTGTGCCTTTTGGCACTGTACAACTTCTCAATCAGACTGGACACTGCCTCTTTCTTTTCTTTCTTCACAATGATCTTGTGGTACCTGGTTTTTAATCATACTAAAAACTCAACTCCACAAAGATTATATTCATGATGAGAATGTTCAAGAAATTACTAGAAGAGATGAAAGTACAAGTAAGCAAAAATATCCCTGAAAATAATGCTTTGCCGTTTAATATTTAAACTGTGAACTACCTTAAGCAAAGTCTGATTGCTGCCAAGTATCACTGTTGCCCTCAAAATTTTAAAATATTTTACTGAGTTAGAAAAATAACAAAATTCATTTGGAAAAACAAAAGGTTAATAATATCAAAGTAACTAATGAAAAAAATTTCAAAGAAGAAGCCTTAGGAGTACCAGATTTTAAGCTATACTATAAGACAGTATTATCAAATTATCAAAATTATCTGCTGTTGGCTAAAAAATAAAAAAAAAAGATTGGTGAAACAGAGTAGACCTAAAACTTACAGCAGCAAATGACTAGAGTAACCTTGTATTTGACAATGACTTAAATTTGTGAGATAAGAATTCAATATTTGGCAAAAATATTTGGAAAAGCCAAAAAGCAATCTTGCAGAAATTGGGCATGGACAAATATCTTACACCATTCATTAATGAAAGGTCAAAATGGATGCATAACCTAGATATAAAAAGAGATTTACAAGACTATGGCACATAATAACTATCAGTCTTATGGACAGGTGAACAATTTAAGAATAAACAAGAGGTAGCAGAGTGAGGTGTAAAATAGATCATTTCTATTACATTACATTAAGTAGGTTTTCTACAAATAAAACAAATGTAGCCAAGATCAGAAGGAAAGTAGAAAATTGGGAATTTTTTTTACACCTTCTCAGATAAAGAACTAAAATTTGTCAAATCTACAAGAATATGAATCATTTCTCAAATGATAAAAGGTCAAAAGTAGTCTTCCAATAAATAAATCAAAATAGTTAATAGTTATATTAAAAATGATTTACATTGGGGTAGCTAGGTGGCACAGTGGATAGAGCACTGGCCCTGGAGTCAGGAGTACCTGGGTTCAAATCCGATCTCAGACACTTAATAATTACCTAGCTGTGTGGCCTTGGGCAAGCCACTTAACCCCACTGCCTTGCAAAAACCTAAAAAAAAAATGCTTTGCATCTTTACTGATTAGAGAAATGCAAATTAAGAGAACCTCCAGATATAATTTTAACACCTCTCAGACTGGCTAAAATGACTGAAGGGGAAAATGACAAATGTTGGAGGGAATGTAGAAAAAAATGGGACACTAATTCACTGTTGATGGAATTGTGAACTGAGCCAACCATTTTTTAAGAGTAATGAAATTATGCCTTAAAGAATTACCTATACCCTTTGACACTACTAGGGCTGTTTCTAAAGATGATTGGGGGAAAAGGAAAAGAAACTATATGTTCTAAAATATTTATAGCAGCTCTCTTTGTGATGGCAAAGAACTGTAAATGGTGAGGATGCTCATCATTGGGGAATGGATGAAAACGCTGGGTTATAAGATTGTGTTAGAATAATACGGGGCTACCAGAAATGATGAGCTCAATGATATTAAAAAAAAATGTACAGAATTGCACAAAATAATGAAGAGTGAATGAATACAATCAAGAGAATGCTATATTACAGCAATATTGTTTTAAAAACAGCTTTGAACATCTAAGTTATTTTGACTATTAATATATACTGAAATTAACTACAAAGACACTATCTACATTCAGAGAAAGAAGTGAGAAACAGAAGTGCATACAAAATGCTTTTGCCTATAACACAAATATTTGTGTCTAATGGTAGCGATCTCTAGGGTGGAGGGAGAAGGGAAGGAAAAAAGGGAAAAAAGAGAAAACTACATGATAATTTTATAAAATATTTAAAAGGAATATTAAATTATATATAATAGATTTGCAGGTTCATGTATAATCTTCTTTTTTTTTTTTGGTCTATTCTACCATGTTATGGAACTACTTGTTTTATTTTTTAAATTCAGAATGAAATAAAATTTTAAAATTAAAAATTAATTAAAATAAAATGTTCTGAGACATTTCTGAAGAATTCCTTATGTTTCTTTTGCATGTTTCTTTGTGAGTACACAGTTTGGGAACAGTGGAATTAGGCTCTTGAGTGCAATTATTTCAAATAATAACTTTTAAAATTAACACAAAAGGTTGACTTTTGAAGACTTTTTCTAGAAATACCGTTGTAGGAATCAGGTATATAATTTGATATTTAATTCAAAGGTTTTTATAGTTTTCAAATCTTCCTTGATTTCTTTTTTTTTAGGTTTTTTTGCAAGGCAAATGGGGTAAAGTGGCTTACCCAAGGCCACACAGCTAGGTAATTATTAAGTGTCTGAGACCGGATTTGAACCCAGGTACTCCTGACTCCAGGGCCAGTGCTTTATCCACTACACCCCCTAGCCACCCCTCTTCCTTGATTTCTGCAAAGATTATTTGTAGAGGGGCTGCTAGGTGGTGCAGTAGATAAAGCACTGGCCCTGGAGTCAGGAGTACCTGGGTTCAAATCTGGCCTTAGACACTTAATAATTACCTAGCTGTGTGGCCTTGGGCAAGCCACTTCACCCCATTTGCCTTGCTAAAACCTAAAAAAAAAAATTCTTTGTAGAATTGTATTTATATGAGTCCAGCATTTGTCTTGGTAACTTAACTTCCAGATACTGAATATATTTTGTTGGTATCTTAAACAGATTTTATCATTCTGTACTTTCTGCTCTTGGTTTTTGTTATTGTTGTTGGCAATGCACAGAAAGGCTGATGAATTTTATTGATTTATTTTGTATTCTGCTTTGCTGAAGCAACTGTTCTCAATTTTTTTTGTTAATTCACTAGGGTTTTCTTTGTAAGTGTTTATTTTCAAATAAAATAATTTTTTCTTTACTTTGACTACAGTCATACTCTTAAATAATTCTTTACATTTTTAGTGTTAATTTCTGGTAATTTGTAGAAATATATCAGTGGATATATACCTATTATTCATAATCTAGATGGAGAAATTTCCAGTGTTTGTCCAGTATGAATAAGACTAACTTTTGGTTCTGGATAATTATTTTTTGAAATTAATTGGCAAAAATGTTCTTCCAAAACATGCTCTTTTGGTAATTTTAATATAAATAAATGTTATATATTTGGTATCTACAGATATCATGTGTTTTTTGCTAATATCATTCATGATGACATTTGTTCAATTCCTGCTATCAATTTACCCACCACTGGAAATGCAACAGTTTGTTGTTATCCTTTCTAAAATGTGATGGCTCAGAACTGAAAACAACATTCCTGAAGTAGTCAGACTAAGGAAAGAAATGGAGACTATTTCCTTCAATAGCTTTCATTCTACATAAAAAAGAACAAAGTCTGAGAGAATTTAGCATCAATAAAATTTATTATTCACTATGAAAAGGCTCTAAAGCCCTTTAAGTTTCAGAAATGTTATGGTATTTCTAGCATATTTGATAACTTCTAGTAGACCTATATAAGCCAATCTCAAAAGCAGTAATAAGACATAATTTACTCTTTACCTCTTCCAGCATTCTGAAATGGAGAGTTAATTTAAGATTTAACTATGCTATCTTCAAAAGCAGTAGCACATCAGTGAGTACTTCATTAATTAAAAGCTAGAAAAGGAAGTTTGCTAAATGAAGCAAATGTTCTTATCGCTTCTATCTATATTCATTAAAACTGACAGGAAACCAAATATCACCATCTGTCTACTTGCAATAAAGACACTAAAAACAGCTCTAGGCTAGCAGAGCAACATTAAAGACAAAAGTATAAAACTGCAGATTTTAAAGTTTCATTTGCAAATGGACAAGGGAAAAATAATTTTCAAAGTAAGAAAAAATGAATTCATGTTGAATTTTGCATGACATCTAGAATAAAAGCTTTCAAGTACATGTGTATGTATATATACATATATTATATATATATAAAATCTTTATCATTAGATCAAATACAAGTTTAGTAATTGCCTGTTGTGATTTATATCACCAATTCTCAAAAAAATAAAATTTTAAATAGTATTCCAATCTAGCTCAAGAGAAATGCTTACCAAAATTTGTGCATTCAAAATCCATGTAACAGAATCACATAACAGTATAGAAACAGAGTTGCCAAATGGCAATTCTACATGGATATAAAGCTTAATACTTAAAAACCAAGTACTTCCAATTCTATAGATTATTCCAGTTCTATAGATTATATCCCTAATTTCATTTAAGGAAAGTTAATTGAGCCTCTAAGTAAAGATAGGCAAGGAAAATCATGTAGTTGATTATGACCTAATTATTCCTGCCTCCCATTAGAATCTCAAAGGTCATTGAAAAGGACACCGTTCTTAGTGATTTTGAATACCTCTTGCCACTTCCACAGTGACTTTCTTGTTTGGATTTTAGGTAAGAGGGAGGGGAAAAATTAAGATTTAAGATATCAAGGGGAAAAATTTTTTTAATCAAATAGAATTTTCTTCATACATAAAGAATAGAAAAATGACTATAACAGAATTGAAATGCAAGTAAGAAGGTGATCTTGAACAAATTCAAATCAAGTGGGTTTGGAACAATTTCAACACAGAGTTCAGAAGTATTTTGCATATATGATTTCTGAGCTAATGTTGATGGGAACTTTGAAGAATCATGGATAACAGGAAATATATTCTTGGACCAGAGACAAGCAAATGTTCCAATTTTCATGAAGAAAAGAAAGTATATTTTCACACTAGGGGCTGGTGAGCCTGATAGCTACACTTGAATTTTAGGGAAACGCTTGACAAAATTTTATCAGACAAGATGGAGTTCTGGGCTGGATAATTTGTGTAGTTAGAAATGGATTTTAAATTATGAAATGCTTGGAATACAGCAATATTAATGTATTGATATAAACCTTGAGGGAAATCTCAAGTTGTATGTCACAGGCATCTATCTCTGGCCTTATGGAGTTGAACTTTTTAAAATATCAGCAATTTGATTGAAGATACCAAATAACTTGCTTATCAGAAGTGGGTGGATACCAGAGAGGTGAAGAGGTGATACAGTGTGGTGGACAGAAATCTTGAAACTAGGAAGATCCAGTCTCAAATGCTGATAAATATGCACATCACTCTGGGCAAATCTCTTACCTTCCCAGGGCTCCAAGTCACTATCTAATCCTATGAATTGCCAAGAAGGGACTAATAAGTATTGGTAGGAGATGCTTCCTTACCCAGGAATTATGTATAGCAATGAAATACTAAATCTAGTCCCTTTCCTTTAGGAGTAGCATACATAGCTTATAGACAGGTTAGTAGAGTCAAGATAAAAAAAATATCAAAATAAGCTGAAGATACAGGAAAATGCAAAGTTCTGCACTTAAAATTGAAATGTCATCTGAAACTTGAAGAATTTAGGTGAACATGGAAGATATGTATGATCTGACTCAAATTAACATAAAGAGAACCAAGAGAATAATATAATACTAATTAGTATACTAGAAATAAAAAGATCATTAAAAGCTAGTCAAATTTAATGAGAATTAAAAAATCATGAATAGTTCTGGAGAATAGATAATGATCATACCTCCCTTTCCTTAGCTAAGAGTAGGAAACTATGGGGACAAAATACTGCATACATTTTTGGAAGTGGTCAAGATGTGGGTTTGTTTTTGCTTAACCATTTTTGCTACCAAAGTGAGTTTATAACTCAAAGTGAAGAGGAAAATCTGTCAGGCAATGATTATAATGTAAAATGAATAAAAAATAAATCAATTATACAAATGCAGGATGGAAGAGATGTTACAATATAATATTTCATGTGAAAAAAGCCTGCACAACATGGCAATCCAAATTTCTTTTTTTTGAGGGGGGAATGAAGCAATAAGGGTTAAGTGACTTGCCTAGGGTCACACACCTAGTAAGAGTTAAGTTTCTAAGGTCAGGTTTATACTCGGGTCCCCTGTCTCCAAGGCCGGTATTCAGTCCATTGCTCCACCTAGATGTCCCCAGTCCAAAAATTTTTTAAAGATTGTACGATCTTAAATTGAATTAATATGATTCTTGTGTTCTGAAGAAGTAAAAACAATAACTTTGCTTACTGTACTCTATTCTAGTTGTGTAAATCACATGTAGTACATGTCTTGGGTATTTGTTGACTAGATTTGTTGACTAGATACCATTATTTTGATACTCACAAACTATACCTTGTTATAAGGAAGGCAAGCAGGAATGTCGAGGGTCTGGAAACTGTCATAAATAAATGCAGCAGTTGAAGAAATTGGGGGGATATTTATTCCAAAGGAGAAGAAAGGGAATGGGCACAACATGTTAGTAATTTTTTAGAAGAGTAGACATATTTTACAAGGTAGGTTAATGATCAATGGAGAAAGATCACAGAGATTTTGGTTAAATGTAAGAAAAGACTTTTAAAAAATTAGAGTTATCCTAAAGGGTAAGATTTGTCTCACAAATAAGTGAGTGCTTTTGTTACTTTAATCTGCTGAATGATTTTTTAAAAAAATTATTTATTTAAGGCAATAAGTTAAGTGACTTGCCCAAGGTCACACAGCTAGAGAATTATTACATGTCTCAGGTCATATTTGAACTCAGGTCCTCCTGACTCCAGGACTAGCGCTGTATCCACTGCGCCACCTGGCTGCCCCATGCTGAATGACATTTGCTAGGTATGTAAAGGGAATTTATGCTGCACGTAAGACTTTTATTTTAAGAACTGCTAACAGTAAGATCCCCAGGAAACTATAAAAATGTAGTTTTACATTATTTAAGGAAAAATTTTATGTATCTTAGAAAAGGATTATAGATAGGAAACTAAAAAAATCATTTAATTCACCAATTTTTAAAATAATCTTTAGTCTAGAGCTATAGGTAAATTAAATATCTCAGCAGTCTAGAGTATTGTTATCATGAGTAAACTTCTGCAGTGTCAGAGAGCAGCTTTGATTACATACCTAGAATGTGTGATGAGCAGGAATTTAAAACCTAGTTCTGCTTGAGCCCAAGATCAGCCCTCTACCTACTAGGTCACCCTCTCTTTGAATATACTATCTCTCTGTAATATACTATCATACATTTTTTAGGGTTTTCTGAAGTGATGACATAGGAATATTAAGCTGATAAAGGGACACTATAGAAACAACCAAACTTCATTTTGGTGTTCAGGGCAAACTTAGTTTCTCCAAAAAGTTCTATTCTGATAAATTATCATTTTGTGGAGATAACTCCAAATTCTTGAAGGCTAGGGAAGAGATCAAGTTTTGACTTTTATTATTCTAGAAAAGTTTTGAATATGGTCTCAATAATAGGCTATTTTTATGACCTATATAAGAACCAATTTGGCTAAGTATAGAATAGAGCAAGATCAAAAGAATTTGGAAATTTTTTTTTGGCCATCACAACCTATGAAACCAAGAAAAATAGAAAATATTCTATTATATAGCTTTCTTTAGCTTTGCAATTCGAATGGCATACCTGTAGAAAAGGAGGAAGAAAGCTTTAAGAATCACAAAATCAGGATCAATTAGGTGGTGCAGTAGATAGGTTTTCCTGACTCTAGGGCCAGTGCTCTAAGTTCATATCTGGCCTCAAACACTTGATACTTAGCTGTGTGACCTTGAGCGAGTTACTTATGCTTCTTCATAATTGCTCTTTATGTTAGTATATTTAAAATCTTCAGTTCTCTCATTTTTTTTGGAGAGATTAAACACAATAAATTCAAGTTTTTCTATTCTACTGTTGCAAACCATAAATTCTACTATTTCCCCTCCAACTGCTTTTTTCCTTCAAGATTCTTATTAGTCTTTTGCTGGAATGTTTTGCAATTATCTTGCTGTTGTTCACTGCTCTCTTGAGAATTAACATGGTGTAGGAGCAGTTAGATGGCAAAGTGGACAGATCACAGGCCCTGGAGTCAGAAGGACCTGACTTCAAATCCAGTCGCAGACACTTAATGATTACCCAGCTGTGTGACCTTGGACAAGTCACTTAACACCAATGCCTTGCAGAAAAAGAGAGAATTAACATGGCTCTGTATTTCATCAAGCGTTGGTTCAATTTCCTCTTCTTAAAATAGCTATTTGGAGTCTTGTTATCTTTTGGATATTAAAGCCCATTCTCTCTCCTAATTGCATCCTCTCTATTTACATGCTTTGTTTTCTAGATCTTTAACTACATTTTTCTTCTGAAAATATCAAGTAATTTTTGGGGTTTTTTCCTCTTTATTTTTTCATGTCACTCACTCTGACTCCTTCACTTTTGATAAAGGGTATTATCCTATGGTTATACTGCAAAGCTAATTCAACCCACTCTCATATTGGAAGATTTTACTTTTCCAACCCTAACTTTTGCCCAGATAGGTTTTGGGAGGACAAAATTTGTCCTAGGACTGTTTCAGTTTCCTTTCCTTCCAATCTTGTGTAGGTTACCTTTAATCAGTATCTGTCACTCTTTGCAGAGTAAAAGGGAGGGACTAGGTAATACACTTTTCTGCTACTTTGCAGTTCACTATGTAGGGTATGCTTTACCCAGAGTATCATACTTCCTTCTCCTCTATACTTGGCTAATATGGTCAATTTTCTCTATTTTAAGAGAATACAGAAAAGGCAGAGGTGGAGTGGAACATCAGAATCTCTTTTGCAAGAAATATCTGAGTCCCACAACTCAAGGACATGGATTATTTTTTGTGCCCTATTAAGAGCACAAACACTGATGGGGAGATGCTGAAAGCTCTGAAAGGATTATTGTCCTACACTGTTCATTTATTAGGTTATTGTCTTGTTGGACTTTTTGTATTCTTGTCAGGTGTAATTGTTCTACCTTTGGGACATAATCCTTCTTTGATGTTTTTAGAAAGTTACTAGGGATTGGAGAAAAATGTTTAATCCTCCAACTTAATAGACTTATAACCCAGAAGATATGATTTTTTAATGTAGAAGTATATAGTATAAAAGCATACATGAAAACATTATCCAAATCCCTAATTGTGAAAGGGGTGAGGTCTTGCTATAGCCAAGCACAAAGAAGATAGAAAAGGTGAAGGAAAATCAATTTTCATGAGCTATGGGAAGGCAAGAAAATTAACATATTATTGTTCAAGCTATGAATTATTGAAAATATCAATTTGGAATTTTGAAAGAAAAGTGACTGAACTGTTCCTATGCTTTAATTCTATGCTCACAGAAATAAAGTGAGTGCTTGTCAACTGAAGAAATAACTTTAAAAAATCTTTAAGGTATATAAATACAGAATAATGTCATTTAACTGTATAATAAAATGAAGAATTTGAGGAATTTGAAAAAGTGGGGAAAATTGTATGAACAGATTAAGAGGAAAGTAAGCAGAACTAAGAAAATAATGAGCATAATAATTTAAGTGAAATAAACTAAATGAACTAAAATGCCTTGTATATCTTTTATTACAATCTCAATAAGATTTTGGTTTCAAAGTTATAGAATCAAGCTCAAGTTCACCAGCTATACTTTGATGTCCTTTCTCCCCCTATTTCCCCTCTTTTCAAATTTCTTTAACATTTTCTTGGAAAACTAAATTACTGAACACATTCATATTTTAGGATTCAACCATTGTATATGGTCAAATTTCAATTTAGTCTTGGATGACATCTGAGATTCCATTATTCTTCTCTTTAATCATTCATTTAAAGATTTTGGATTCTGAAGTAAGAAAAACCAGGGTCAAATACTGGCCAGAGACAACATGTTTCTCTGGTAATTTATTTAACTTATCTGGGCTTCATCTATAAATGTGAGGTTTGGATTAGATAACCTCTATAATTCCTTCCAGCTCTAAATCTATAAGCCAAAGAATCACAGAATCATAGAATTTAAGAGTTGGAAAGGACCTCAGAGAGTGTGGTACAGTGTATAGCATGTAGGATCCTGCCTCAAACACTAGCTATGTGACCCTGGGCAAATCATTTAACCAACATCATCTTTATCTGTAAATAGAAATAATAATAGTACCATACCTCAAAAAATTATTGTACAGATCAAATAAGTTAATATATGTAAAGTATTTTGCAAAACAATGATATATTAATGCTAGTATTAAGATTTTTATTAAGTCATTCCCAAAGATATAACCATTATAATATGGTCAAGTTGAAAATCTCCAAGATGCAGGGAAAGGAAGCCATTCCACATTCCACTTCTTGAGAGTTATTGGGAGACATCAAGTCAGAATTTGCCTCTTTGTGGTTTCTACAGAGTTTTTGCTCTCAGGATCTAAGCAGAACAAATCCAATTCCTACTCTTCATGAAAACTCTTTTAGAAGGCTATCATGTCCTTCCTAATTCACCTCTGCTCCAGGCTAAACACCACCAGCTCCTTCAACTAAACTTCTTACAACAAAGACTCAAAGCCCTTCACCATTCTGAATGCTCTTCTTTAGAAATTCTCAAATTTATCAATGTCCTATTGAAATGGGGGAAGAAAGGACATCTAAGTATAGCTGGAGATCTTGAGTTTGATTCTATACTTTGAAACCAAAATTTTATTGAGATTGTAATAAAAGATTTCAGAAGTTTCAGAACTTAACACTCTAGATGTGACTTACAAGCTGTGCCTTTTTTTTTTTAGGTTTTTGCAAGGCAAATGGGGTTAAAGTGGCTTGCCCAAGGTCACACAGCTAGGTAATTATTAAGTGTCTGAGGTCAGATTTGAACCCAGGTACTTCTGACTCCAGGGCCAGTACTTTATCTACTACACCACCTAGCCGCCCCAAGCTGTGGCTTTCTTAAAGAAGACCAAGATCACCTAACTTTTTTGGGGGGTTGTTACATCATACTGCAAATTCACTAGATTTATAGTCCAAGGAAAACCCCAAGCTTTTTTTTTTTTCAGAAAAACTGTTCTCTAATCTGGCTTCCCCATCCTGTACTCGTGAATTTGATTTTTTGAGCTCAATTATTCCTATTTTATATCAGTCTAACAATTAGGCAAACTATATCTATTGCATCTCCTTAGGCCATTGATCTAATAAGCCTACCAAAACTCAAAATATTTGTTTAGCATGACCTGCTTTTTATGAAGCCATGATGGTTCATTCATAAGTAAAATCCTGACAGATGTTGAAATCAAGTTGACTGGAAATGTACAAATCTCCTTTTCTGATGGAAGGGAGTGTGAGGGGGAAAATTAGAACATTTGCTCTTTTGTGGTTCTGTACTGCCTCTAACTTTCTCCATTATTTTTTAGAGAAGGCAGTCTCACATCTGTCTCATTCATGTGATAATAGTTTCTGATCTTTTGTATGTCTAATATAGTTAGAACTTTGTTGTAAATTAATTTCTATGTATTTCCAAATGGACCATTAGTTTGATTTTCCTTTTCTAAGAACATTTAATGTTTAGATTACACAAAGCCAAGCATGACTAAGAAGCCTACAACTGAATTATGCATTACTGAAAAAAATGTACAGGACAACTTTCCTGATTTCTGTCAAAGTAAGAATATCCTGAGATTTTGAAGCTTAATCACAGTGAGTTAATTGAAGCAGTTTACTAAAACATGCTGAGCTTTCCTCTTCAGTACTATAGTAATTCAAAGAAGTGTAAAGATTAAGGCAGTTCAAGTCCCTGGCACTGAACACATGTTGCTGCTCACTATGCACATCAACGGTCACCTGAGTACCACAACACTTGGAGGAAGGAATGCTTTCATTTATTTGTCCAAGAGAAATGTTTCCTAACTCCTTTAAATTAATAGTTCCTTATGGCCTTATTCTTTATTTTAATCACTATTACAACAACCAAAGAATACATGAAAAATAAGACACTAAAGAAGGAACTCTTACCCACATTGGATTAGATAGCCTCAAGATATCCCTTCCAAAATCATATATTCTACTCTTTGGAAATCTTAATTGACAAACTGTCATACCTTAGTGCTAATTTTGCCTGGAAACAATAGAAGGGAATGTTATGAATTTCCTAATAGAATATTAGGTGATGTCAGATGATTTCCCCAGACAGTACTCCATTACACTAATCTCTCATTATCTTTTCACCATCCTCCCACTAACCCATGCTTGAAACTTAGGTGTCATATATTCATTGCTGACCCCTAATCACAGTCAATCAATTGCTAAGTCCTTTTGTTTCTACTCTTGTAATCAAGATTGATAAACAAGTGCCTACTATGTGCTGAGGATACACAAAGAGGCAAAACAGTCCCTGCCCTAAAAGCACTCACAAAAGAGGGAGACAATGAGCGAACAACTATATATAAGCAACTATAAAATGGATAAATAGGAATTAATTAAGACTGAGTTAGAGGGAAAGTGTAGGAATTAAGAGGGGTTAGGGAAGGCTTCTTATAGAAGGGATTTTTGTTGGGATTTATCCTGGACCAGGGAGGTCAGTAGTTGGAGAAGAAGAGGGAGGGAGAGCTACCAGGAATAGTTAGGAGGCCTGTGTTACTAGATCAAAGAATATGTGTCAAGGAATAAGTGGGGGGAGGGTAAGCTATAGAGGGCTTTAAATGCTAAACAGAGTCTTTTTGTATTTGCTCCTGGAGGCCATTGCCAGTGGAGGGGATGTGTGTGAAATGCAGAGCAGAGTTATGAGATATGAACAGACCTTTGTAATATCTCTCCTGTAAGACCTTTTTAATCTTCCCCAAGGCTTAACTACTATTGTTTTGGTGCAAACCTTCTTTAGCTCATGCCTGGACTATTGCAATAACTTATTGGTTGTTCTCCCTGCTTCAACTCCTCCCCACAATCCCTCCATTCCATTCTCTACTCTTCAATCAGATTTATCTTTCTAAAGTGGAGTGAAGTTATAGTAAATCTTATCCCAAAGGTATTCTTATGCAATCTTTGTATCTACCATTAGCATAAGTCCTCAAAATATTTGTTGATAGATATTCTCACTTTTAAAAATTCTCAAAAAAATAGTCAATCTGTTGGGACTATTTTTCATTTGAACATTTAACATGAAATATTGAGAACTGGAAAGTTTTCACATTTATTATATGCATAACAATTCTCAATCGGTATTGTGAATTTTAATATGTTGATAATTATGTTGAGTTAAGTTGTGCTCTCACCCCCCAAGAAGAAATTATGGTAGACTGAACTATAAAACTGATTTGCTTTAATATATTTGGTTAAAATGTATATATATATATATATAAAATAAGAAGAATAATTCTTTTGTTTATGATATTAAGTAAATAAATTTAAGTGAATAACACAATGAACACTAAACTTGTTATATCCTCAGAATTTAAACTGTAGGGGCAGAATTAAACAAGCATGCAGAAAAATCAAAAAGAAATTTAAATCTTAAAAGCAAGATCCATAAAGTAATGATAACAACACTTGCAAGTTTAAAACTGACTAGGGATCAGGAGTTATCTTTTGATTCTAGGAATTTAGCAAATTAGCTAGAAAACAAATATGTAACTTTACAACTGTCAGGTTTTCTGAAATCATTCACAAGAATGAGTTTAGAAAAGGACTTTAAGGGAGCCCTCTGTGAGGCAGGATCATAGAAACAAGAGATGCATTTTTTTTAATCTTCCATTTTAAATAAGTTTATCACAAGGCTCTCCATCCCTGTGATTGCTAAGTTGAATACCGGCAAAAAGATCAGGGAGGAGCCTCTTCAGACTTGCCTAACAGTATCCAAACAAAAATCCGAAGTCCTGGGATTCATTCTTGAAGCCGGGGAACTCGGGAAGGGAAAGATATTCTGCATCCATTCCTACTTTAATGCTGTTGCTGCGGTGACAGAGTGTTAAATGTATCCTTTCTGCAAACCTGAAATCAATCTGCTGAATGTATTTTTTGCTCCGGCGAAAGGCAAACGATGAAACCCAGGCTTTGGATGACATTTAATGGGGCCACTTGGACATATTTCATTTGAAAATTCTTAGGACTTCCCTGATCTCAGTTACCACTGTGGAAGGTGAATGCCCAGGACGAGCTCCACCGGTGGCTGGAGCAGAAAGCTCCGGACTGCTGCCATGCTGAGCACTGCACCTGGAGGGCAAGGTTGAGGAGCCGGCCCGGCTCAGGATGGCTCCAGCCCAGCTTGCCACTCTCACTACCTGGCAGAGGAGAGCCTGGCACTGTCCATTTTGGAAAGGCGCTCTCCCTTTGCCCTCGAGGCAGAAATCGGGAAAGAGGCACCGAACTCCAAGGGCTGCCCAGGGGCAGGGCAGGCACAAACTTGGCAGAACAATAGCCTTTGTATCTGCCTCCTGGGGTATTTACATAAAGGGTTTTTATTCCCACAACAAAGAATCCCTTCAGCAAGCAGAACCCGCCCGTGGCCTGGGCGAACTCTCCCGCATCCTGGAATCTCCAGGAACGAGGCATCCCAAGCCTCCGCGGCGGCCGGTCGGGGGCTCCCGGGCTCCCCTCCGCAGCAGCCTCCGCTCCGGTCTCTCTCTGGCCCTGCCGGGCCCGGCCCGGCGCGGCGGCGGCTGTGGCGGGGGGGAGTCAGGAGGAGGGGGTCCGCCCGGGCCGGCGGGCAAGCGCGGGGCCCCGCGGGGAGCCGGGCCGGCCGGCCCGCGCCTCACTGGGGGGTCCATTCAAGGAAAAGGAAAAAAGGATTACAGACCTTGCATCCCCACCTTCGGGTTTTCAACCAGAATATGCTAGTGCTCGGGAAAATGCGAAGCAGGGAGGCTGCGGCCAATGAGGAGGCGCGGGCATCCCGGGCCAGCCATTCACCGCGCGCCTCCCAGTCCGAGGGCCCCAGGCCGGGGCGGGGCTGCGCCACCCAGACCCCGCCTCCCCGCCCCACCCCGCCCCACCCCGCAGCCCCGGGAGCGGAGCCAGGTCCCCCCCCCCCCCTCCTCCTCCTCCTCCTCGGCTAAGGAGCGAGAAGAGCTGCCGGACTGCCGGGGCCACAGCCCGCCCGCTGCGGAAAAGGCTCCTGCCCCGCGGATGCTCGTCCCCGGGTGTCCGAGACAGGTAAGAGGGCGGGAGCTCCCCGAGGCCGCGTGCTCTCCAGACCCGCACTCACAACAACCCCCCCCCAAAAAAAAAAGCATAAATCCGGCCGAGGACGACTTCATGCGAATCCTGCCCAGCCTTGCAGCAGCTCCCGCTGCAGTCCTCACAGCCGTGCTCCTTAGCTGCTGGGCAGGCGGGCAGGCGGGCAGGCCTCGGGGCGACCCCGTGCACACACCTTGGGCTCCGCTTCATACTCAAAACACAAGCACGTGAGTATCCTGTGCGAGCACCTCTGGGCATTATTACACATTCCATTTACCTGTCAAACAAGTACAAACATTCTTTAAAAATAATTTAATTCTGTGGCGAATTGGCAAAACTAAATAAAATAATGATCTTGTAAATTAAATAAAATATTCCCTATCTTAGCTTCATGTTAAGAAAGTCCAGCAGTTTGAGATAAAATGGTATTCCGATAACATTATATCTATGACTTAAAAGTTAGGAATTGAATTTCCAGAAGGAGTTTGCGTCTCTTTAAAAAAAATCCATGGTTAATAGCTAGTTCTAGAAAAACCTGTGAAGACTTTTTTTCCAAAGCTAGCCAGTTTAGAAGAAGAAATCCAATCTGTATGTACTGATCTATATGACAGACTCACAGATAAACAGTTATACAAATGATCCCCTATATATATGTGTATATATATATATAAAGATGCTTGTGTTTGTCACAATTTCATAATTTATCTGAGTTATGAAAACAAAAGGAAACAATGTGGAATATATATACCCCATTCTAGATAATGCCCATTAATCCAGTCATCCCTGATCTTCCTTCATATGCTACCCATTTTTGGACCCATTTTTGCAAAAATCAAGTTATCATTCAAATATGCTATTGTACAAAGAAAAGTGACAATATAAACAGCCTTTTTTTTATTAACAGCTTACAATACAAAAGATTTTCCTTTGCAGATCAAGACAGATATTTCTAAGAAGCTCCATAAGCCAAGTACTCTGATGGTGCTGACAGGCAACCAATAACTGTGACAAATGATACATTCATGGCATTTGTGACAATCGATAGAGTGACTTGACAAATTAATAAAATATAGATCACAAAGCATACATTTTTATTAAAGAATAATTTCATGATAACTAAGTAACATGGAAGCTTCCAAGCATAAGATTAAATTACATGCTGAGTAAATCTGGCATTTTGTGATAAACGGCAAAAATAGTCTTTGCAACAGCAACTGGGGAAGAACACTGCTGACACAGTCTATAAACATGTTTTACAAGCGTCAACCAAAACAAAAAAAAAAGCCTGGATGGGGGCTTAGAGAATCTGCTCTTGGATCCATAGTAATTATTTTCTTGCCAGTCCTTTGTGTTGGAAATTACTTTTAATAACATATTTGGATCTTAATGATAAAAGTAGATTTTTATTTATTATTCCCATCATTAGGAGTCACTAAAGAGCAAACTATTTTCAAATAATCTGATTTTACAATAGAAATCATAAGTGACTAATTTAAATATTTTTTCTTACTCTAACAACTGTAATGAAAATATGTATTAAAAGGTACAGGATCAATATTTATACCTGAAAAATATAACATCTATTAGTTTGAGAGATTTAAGGGAAAAAGTGCTATCATCATAAACATTTTGATAGAATAATTTGTTTGTCCTAGCTTCCCATATAATTTATCTTAATCTCTATCTCCCAAACCATCCCCAGTTTCAATTCTACATCATCCATACTACTCAAAAGATTTTTGGAGTATGACGGATGGCAATAGTATCATTCCAGAGTTCTCCTAGGGAGAGGGGAGAGGATGAGAGGATGTATGTGTGTGTGTGTGTGTGTGTGTGTGTGTGTGTGTGTGTTTTAAGGAACATGGGTGAGTGTCAACTTGGAAGGAATTCTCAGGGCGGAGCCAAGATGGCTGCATGAAGCTCCTGGAGCTTTTCCTTACCAAAGAACAAATGAAGCTTCTACTCTGACATTCAAACTACAGATCTCACCAAGAAAAGGAGAAGATGCAAAGAAGTTTTCGACTATAGACATCATGGAGGATCTTCAGTGGGATTCTGTCTCTTTGGGGGGAAAAGGGGAAGTAAAGTCCAGGAGGTGGGAGAGCCTCCAGCAGGAGGCGGGAGAGCCTCCAGCAGGAGGCTTTTAGCCACAATGCAATCCAGGTCCTGATAGCTTAATAATAGCAGAGGTCCAGGCAGCTAGATAGCAAACCAACAAGGAGAATCCCAACCCCAAAGTCTGAACCCTGAAAACACCAGGGTAAAAGGACTGGATTGGAAACAAACCACTGTTAAGTCAGAACCTGGACATAAAGGAGGGAAAAAAACCTCTGCAAAGGCAAGGCCTGGACTGCATAGGCAAAAAAGGCTTGGATATGTACTCCCTATACCCCAGAAGCAGAACTAAAACAACCAATGACGAATAAAAAAACTAAAAGAGGGGTGGCTAGGTGGCATAGTGGATAAAGCACCAGCCTTGGAGTCAAGAGTACCTGGGTTCAAATCTGGTCTCAGACACTTAATAATTACCTAGCTGTGTGGCCTTGGGCAAGCCACTTAATCCCATTTGCCTTGCAAAATCCTAAAAAAAAAAAAAAAAAAGCTAAAAGAGCACTCACTATAGAAAACTATTTTACAGCAAAGATGACAGCAATGCCATATCTGAAGCAATGAGAAAATCACAGGGGAAGTATCAAAACAATCTATGAATTGGACTCAAATACAAAAGCTCATCAAAGAGTCTAAAAAAGAATTTAAAAACCAAAGAAGAGAGAAAGAAGAAAAATGGAAAAAAGAAAAGAAATGAAAGTCAATGCAAGAAAATTATAAAAAGTTGACCAAAGAAATCAACTCCATTAAAAGTAAAAACCAACTGGAAAAGGAAGCACAAAAGCTAATTGAAGAAAATAAATCCCTAATACTGGAATTGAACAAATAGAAACCAATGAACTTACAAGACTACAAGATTCCATCAAACAAAATAAAAAGGCTGAAAAAATTGAAAAAATTTAAAGTATTTTTTAGGGAAAATGAATGACCTGGAAAATAGATCCAGAAGAGATAATCTACAAATCATCGGACTATTAGATGTGACAATAGTAACAACCTTAAAAATCTCCCAGCATCCAAATAGGCAAAATGATGACTTCAAAATAATAGAAAACTTTATGAAACAGAACAGAGTGGGATGTGTTTGAGAATAAACTAGATAGGCTCTAGATTAATTTGTCAGTGGAGAAGAGCTTTTCTAGATATATAATATAGATAAAATCTTTACTAAGGTAAGAATTCACTCCTGTAAGGCAGGGTTAGCTCTTAAAGGTCATTCTATCAATTTGGAAGGCCACCTTAGACAGCACAGTTCACAAAAGCTCTAACTACTACTATTTGCACCTCCCCTAAAACTGATTTAGAGAAACACTTTAGAAAGTGGTGCCCCACAGCCAGGAGACTATCCAGAGCTCTGGTACTGCCTCATTGAAACCACTGGCAGGCAGTGAAGGAAGAAGTAAAGTTTTCCCTACAAACAACTAAAAAGGTAGTTTGGAAAATGTCAAAGAAAGCTTTAACATAAGAAAAGTTTTTAGAATGTACCCCGAATACATTAACTCAGGTTACAATTTCTCAGTTGACATTTTAAGGGGATTGCTTCCCAGTCCTTTAATTTTTTTATGAACACATTTCCAAATCTCATTTCCAAATTACTTCTGGGAGGTGTAGAGGATATGTCCTTAGCAGGTATATTTGCCAACTCTAAGCTTCAATTTTTTCACAAGTGAAATATATAAAATGGAATAATTTAATCTCTGGTTCACTTTATCTAAGATTCAGTAACTAGTTTAGAAACAACTGCAAATTGGTAATGAAACATAATCTCCTTCCTCAATAGAAAGATGGGGGGGGATCTACCATAAGATATTATTTTACCACTTCTTAGTGAATATATCAGATGTATACGCTTAATATCATTATTATTGTTAGTGTTCACAAGAAAAGATTAAATCTGTAGGGTTAGAGAGGGATTACCATCTAGAAATGTGATGTAAAGGCAAAAATGAATCAAACATTTTAAAAATAAGTGAAAATGTAAAAATCAACCAATTTAATTGTTTCAAAAGAGGTGCAGTGATTTTCTTTGAGAATGTTGTAAATATACCTATAGCATTTTATAGTGAAAAGAAAGCTATATTTGAAACCCAGGGACTTAGGTTCAAATATTGTCTCTATTACTTTCTGTATGATTACACATTATCATTTAGGTTAGTGAGTCCCTTTACATCTCTGCCTATAATTTTTTAGCAGTAATGCTTACTCCTTGGGTGACCTTTGGGGAAGTTGTTTTACTCCCTGGATTTTAGCTTTCTTACCTATATGATAGGAATGAGATTAAATGGCCTTAAACTGATGCTTTATTGAAATTGAACCTGAGAATGCATTCCTTCTATAACATCTATTTGAAGACCTCCCAGGATGTGGATGAAACAGCCCATTCCATGTTTGGAAACTTTTAATTGTAGGAAGATTTTTCCTCCTATCAACCCTAAATTTGCTTCATTGACTCTCAATGACAACAGCTAGATCCTAGGATAGATAACAGAATCACAAATTTAGACTGAAAGGCACTTCAGAGAGCACTTTGTTTAAGTCAGCTTTTTAAAAGAGAAACTGAAGCCCAGAAAGGTACTAAGTAGTAGATCCGGCATTATGCCCATTTCTCTGACTAATATCCAGAGCTCTTGCCACTTGTCTAAATGTAACATGGCAAGCAAGTGATTCTTATAGGTAAACTCGTTGAAAGTGACACAATGATTACTGCTCTGTATGTTTCAAATTTGAAGGTAAAAGAATGAAGCACTGAAGAATGCATTATCTCAACAAGTTCAAACATTCACCTACTTTCCCTTGACCTTGTTTTACAAAATCCCAACCCCCACACACTCGTTTAGCAATAACCAGGTTCAAACCAGTTCACAGAGTTTGAGGATGTGATCCTGTGCGTCATATATGTGAAGTCAAGTTCTGGTTTGTGTTTTACATTCTAATACTTAGATAACAGTACAGAAAGGTAAAATATTTTTCTTGGGTTTTTTTCAGCTTCTAAGGTAATCTTAACAAACAATCTTAGCAAAAATGTGATTCTTAGATGGAAAGAGAATTCTGAAGAATTTTTTTTACATGCCCTGCCTCAAAAAGGAAAAGGATTAAGAGAACATCATAAATATAGACTCACAGTTCCATTTCCAGGACCAAATACATCAGGATTTGGAACCCAAAAAAGAAATGAAAATGCTTTTCTATCTTGCCTTTTTTAGTCCCATTTAAAATTCCTATTTAGAAAGAAATTTTAAAAAATTATCTTAAGTTTATAATAGTACCCTTGAGTTTTAACTAATTTTTAAGTTTCTATTTTCCCTAGCAATAAGATAATATTTGTCCTTCATGTTCAAAGAAGATCAAAACATGAGAGAGGTGATGCCATAACAAGCACATGTATTAGATTTAAGTGAGAAGGATGCTGTGCTAAGTCACTAGTCTCACTTTCTCTTCCAGAGCCATCTGGGTCTAGTGGCCATAGATGAAAATCAGGACAACTTGGAGATGGTCCTAGGTGAGAGGTAATCAGAGTTAAGTGACTTGCCTAAGGCCACACATCTAGTAAGTGACAAGTATCTGAGGCCCGATTTGAACTCCTGTCCTCCTGAATCCAAGGCCAGTGCTCTATCCACTGCAACACTCAGCTACCCTAGCAATAAGATGTCCCAACAGGAACCTTCTAAACCTCTTTGTCTAACCCTGATCATGAGCCCCTAAACAAGAATATATAGTAATAATACATAGTAGACTATTACTATATTATAAAAATATAATAAATACAGAAAAGCTCAGAAAGTCATATAAGTGGAAAACAAAAGTAAAATAAACAGAACCAGGAAAACTGAATACAGTGACTATTAACAATATATATCAAAAGAAAATCAAAACCATAAAAACTGAATGCTGTAAAATTATAATGACCAAGTCTGATCTCAAAGAAAGTCCATGAGATACCTCTCTGCAGATGAAGGGAACTATGGGTATGAAACATTGCAGAGAATAGAATTTGTTGAGGTGTTCATTAGTTTTGCTTAGTTAGTTTTCTTTTTCCTTTTCATTCTTTATTATAGGTCTCTGAGAGAGGTGAAGGCTCATTCATTGGAAAACATACATGAAAGACATAGATGAACAAAAGACATCACTAAAATATATTTTAAGGGATTTTTTTTTGCAAGGCAACTGGGGGTTAAGTGGCTTGCCCAAGGCCATACAGCTAGGTAATTATTAAGTGTCTGAGACCAGATTTGAACCCAGGTACTCCTGACTCCAGGGCCGATGCTTTATCCATTGCACCACCTAGCTGCCCCTAAAATATATTTTAAAAGAATGAAGAATAAACTATCTAGGAAAATCCAAAGCTCTCATCATTTGGAAAATCTAAAGTTCTCATTATCTGGACTATTGCCATGGCATTCTAATAATTTAGCTCTCTAGCTCCAGTTTGCCCACCCTTCAGTCCCACTGCCAATCATCTGCCAAAGGGACTCCCCAGTGATGTTTGCTCTCAGCCCTAGTGCTTTGCACTGGCTGTGTCCTTATACCTGCAATGTTTTCCATTCTTTCTTCTGCCTCTTAGCTTCTCAGGCTTCCTTCATGACTCAGATCAAACCTCACTTTTTACAGCAGGTCTTGCCTAGTTCCACAAACTACTATTGCTTCTCACTTTCAGATTACCTTCCACTTCCTTTTTTTCAGAATTAGTCTTTACCAAGATATTTACACATCATCTTCTCCATTAAAATGTCAGCTTCTTAAGAGCAAAGACTTTACTTTCGTCCTTCTGTGTATCCTCATCATTTAGAACTTCCTAGTACATAGGAAGCTTACTAACTATAAAACTGTCCCTAACCTCGAGACACTTAAAATTTACAAAGAAAGATAATAGATAAAATTAATTTATATGCACAGAGATATATACATATGCATATGTATATATATATGTATATATGTGTGTATACATCAGAGAAGCCTAGCAAATATCTAATGAGTCCCTAGTTGCCTCTATTTTTTTCCTCTGTTTACAAAATAAAACAGAAATATATTTGTAAGATAGCAGCTTTTTAAGAATTCAAAGTCCTTTTTATTTAGTAAACCCTTAAGATTTTTGGGAGGAGATTAGAATATTCTTCCATTAACATACTTTTGATTAGAAAAAAGATATACAGGACCAATGAACAGCTTTATTTGGATAGAAGTGAAGAGGCACTGAGTGAGAAGGAACCAATTCAGGCAGACATTTTAAAAAATTTTTTCTTATTTAAGGCTATGGGGATTAAGACTGACTTGCCCAAGGTCACACAGCTAGGCAATTATTAAGTGTCTGAGGCTGGATCTGAACCCAGGTCCTCCTGACTCCAGGGCCATGCTCTATCCACTTCTCCACCTAGTTGCCCCCTCAGACATTTTAATCTAGTACATTCACACACACACACACACACACACACACACACATATATATGTATCTACATATATATGTATATATATATATATATGTATATATATATATATATATATATGCTCACTCATAGGCATTACAAATGGATAATCTCAGTCATATAGCTCTATTTCTTAAGAAAGCTATAGTTTTGGTTCCAAAGCAATAAGAAAGACATAGCTTAAGCCCTCTCGGTTTCAGTATTCCCAACAACAATCACTCTTTTTAGACATCTACACCACAGGAAAAATATAGAAGCATAATGGAACACAAACATATGGTATCAGGTAAAATCCCACTACAAAACAAGACTTTAAATTACAAATTTTACTTTTATGTCCTAAAGAACGATCCCAAGTAATAATACTTTGATGATGGTTTAGTCATAACCACTGACCTAAATTACATTGTTCTTGTCATGTAACTTAGACCTTCTCCTGCCTTTCTCCCTCATCTTGCTTCTTTCAGATCCTTGTAGAGTTCAGAGGGCAGAAACCCTATCTCAATTTGGTCATCTCCAGTAGGACCTAAAGAGGGTCCTTTCACATTAAAAAAAAAAAAACAATTTAATTCACCCTGCCAGTGTATGGTCCTCTCTCATATTCTATATAATGCCAAACATCTTCAATACTTTACTCATTCCTTAAGCCCCTAAATCATGCATCTTACTAAAATTGCTCTGTCTTTAGTTACCAAAGATTTTGTTAAATAATTCCTAAATCTATAACCCTAAGTCTGACCTGTCACTTGAATTGTAGTCCTTCATTTTGAAGTACCTTCTAGACATTATCACCTGATTGAAGAGAACACCTATTGGTCCCTTCAATGAACAGCTAAAACTTCCTTCCCAAATGCTCACTCTCCTTCCAACTTCCCTACTTCTGTTATTGAAACCAACAGTTTTCCTGAGACTCATAATCTTGGAGTTATCTTGGTTCTTTCTCTCCCGTAACTCCCTTGTGAAATTAGTTGACAAGATCTGCCAATTCTTCCTCCACACTATTTTCTACAACTACTCCCTCCTTCATATTCACCACTACTGTATTTCATAATAACTTAAGCCTGCTGATTCAGATTTGCAGCCCTGGTGCACAGCATAGCCCCTGATACATAAAAGGCACTATGGTTGAGTGATTGATGGCCTAGACAAGAATTGAGGCCTCCTAACAGTTCTTCCTGCCTCCAAGAAAGCCCATCTCCAATGAATCCTTTATAAGGCTGTCCAAGAATTTTTCTAAGGCCTTGCCTTGCTTTTTAATGCCTCTGCATTTTCCATTATACCTTTTTAGCAATATTTCATTGCATATACCTAATGAACAATTCCAAGTATAAAACTTGGGCTGAGTTTTCTAATTTTTCAGTTTCTTGGATATATCAAAACATGAAAACTGTCTAATCTAAAAACATAAGTTATCTGATCTAAAAAGTTCCCAATTTGATATTCTAATAGTAAAGATATAGAGTTTGAGTTCTTACTACTTGGCCTAGTTATTGGCCAAAAAACAAACAAAAAAGTCAACACCTTAAAATTGTATTAAGAACAATTTTTGAAAGAGATTTCAATGGAAAAGGGGACCTCTACAAGTGGTCTGTACTACTAGAAGTCACTCTAAAGTTCCACCCATTCCTGAGCGCCCTAAGAAGATAAGATCTCTAGAGGATCAGAGAACCAGAGAATTGTACAAGATGAGACATCTAAATCTTAAAATATAATGGACCAATGAAATGAATGATTTTACATTTTTCTACTATTTCTACTATAGTTTTTTCACTTTATTTTTTCCTATTTTTTCCTTTTGGTCTATTTCCTCTTTCACAACTGTGATTAATTAGTAGGGAAATATGACTTACATGATTGCAAGAAATAAGCTATGTCAAATTGCTTACCATTTTAAGACAGGGCAGGGAAAAAAGGAAAAAAAAATTGGAACTCAAAATCTTCCAAAAATAAATGCTAAAAATTGTCCTTATGAACAATTGGAAAAATAAAACACTTTAAAAAATCAAATAAAATAAGAAAAGATAAATGAAAAAATAAAAATAGACTAGTCTCTTTATTAGGCAGGGCTGAAGGTATTAACCTAACTCTCTAGGAACATTCTCCTCTATTTGAGCTGGACCTCACCCAACCCAGAGAGCTCATTTCTGATAAAGGGCAAAGAGAATCTAATCTAAGTAAATTCTGGTCTATGTTCCACTTCAGTGATCAGGGTGGTTTCCTCTGTCCAGATTGCCAGAAAATAGAGTGGTCTGGGTGGAGAAGGATCCCTTTGCCTAGAGAGCTGGAGACAGCTGAATCTCATCAAGCCACAGCAGGTGGAGTAGAAGGTTTTCACTCCAGGTAGGTACATCCCTTCACTGATTGTTCACAATCCCTTCCTGTTGAGAAAAACACTTTTTCAAAGATATTTAAACATTTAAAGATCTCCAAGTTGGGTCTCTAATTACAAAGAAACCACTGATCTCATTGTATTTTTTATTTGCTAACCTAATAAATTGATTCTTAATTACCCAGAAACTCTATCTCAGAGTTTTCATTCATCTAAATATGTTATAATCATTGGACAACTGGATATTCTCAGTTTTTGCCCTAACCTCTCTAATTGTACATTTTTACAAACTATCTTCTACCTCTGGAATCCACTCCTTTCATGCCTCCATCTGCTGAAATTTGTAAAACAATAATTTAAGGTTAAAATAAAATGACAGAAAATAGTTGGACATGAAAGTTATTCTCTAGGATTTATATTTACCATGGAACCTATAGATGGAGGCCAGTATAGTAATGACTATCCCTAGCAGAGGGAAACAGGAATATTTGTACATAAGAAAAGGAAAAGGGAATCATTACATCTCCTTGAAGGTCTATTAGGGTGCACAATATTGGGTTGCACAATTGTTCCTCAGTGAATATCATCCTTATACAATGCTTCTGTTCTAAGGAAGGATGTTTATCTCTTTCCTAGATTAAAGTATAAGGAGGGTAAGACAAGTTTAAGTGGAATTTCTATTTCTATCTCTTCTTGTTGGGCCTTGTTGGCAATATACAGGAATGATTATGATTTTTGTGGATCTACTCTACATCCTACAACTTTTCTGAATTTTTTATTTTAACAAATTTTTGGTTGACTCTTTAATGTCCTCAAAATTATCACATCACCTGCAAAAATTATTTTGTTTATACTTTATGTTTATTTCCTTAATTTCTCTTTCTTATCTTATTTCCACACTTGTTTTTAACACTATGTTAAATTGCAGTGGCATAATGGGCATCCTTGCTTTAAAAGAAAAATGAATTTTGTCAAGAGGCTTTTCCACATCTATCAATATTATCATAAAGTTTTTATTATTTATATTAAAGGTTGCCATATTTATAGACTTCTTTTTTAAAACTGGGGGAAAAAAAGGAATACATTCCTTAAACCCAAGCTGGTCACTATATATAAAATTTTTGATATATTGTAGACTCTTTAGTAACTTTATTTTTTTTTTGCATCAGTATTCATTAGGCATAGTAGTCTATAGTCTTCTTTCTCTGCTTTCTCTCTTCCTGGTTTGTATATCAAGAACGTATTATACAAAGGGATTGCAATGCTCCCTTTTCTTTTTATTTTGTAAAAAGTTTATGTAACATTGGGATTATTTTTTGAATATTTTATGGAATTCATTATGAATTTATTTGGTCCTGATTTTTTCCTTAGGGAATTTATTACATTCACTTAAATGTTTTATTGTTGCATTTTGTCATATCACAATAATTTCTTAAATATTTCTTTTTCCTCTGCTCCCTCTTCCTCTGCCCTACTGAACTATTTCTCTTGAGACAAAGAATTACAGTTAAGTTAAAACCAGCCAATAGGGGCGGAGCCAAGATGGCGACATGAAGGGATCGAGTCTTAGGAGCTCTCTGATAAAAACTCATAAACTAAGGACTCGAACTAAACTTTTGAGAGACAGAACCTGCAAAGGGACCCAGTGAGGCAGTTCTCCTACTCAAGGTAACCTGGAAAAGAGCAGAGAGGCTCTGCTCCCCAGGGCCAGAGGGGTGACAGGGCCAAGGAACTTCAGCCTCCTGGAGGCAGCCCCAGGGTGCTGGGGGCCACAGCCCGCAGCAGTAGGGGAGTCTCCTGGGCTGCACCCCAGGGAGCACCTTCATGGAGTGGGGGAACAGTGGGGGACCTCTGCCAGGGCAAGCAAGTGGAGCCCAGCCCTCAGGGCACACAGCCAGCAGCTTGGTCTTTAGGCAGCCTAGACCTGGAAACAGAAGCAGGTGGAGCCAGTAAGCAGGAGCCCCCAGGGCATGAGCCCATTGAGCTGAGGGAGGGGAGTGAAGAGAGAGACTGCTGAGCTCTGTCCTCTGTCCCTGGAATAGGACCCTGGAGCTCTGACCACATTCAGATCCTGATCCCAGTCTAGGCCCCCCCCATAGAACAACAGGGCCCCCCACCTCGGCCCCGTGGCAGAGGGGGGGCGCTTATGTTCATTCACAGACCAGGAGGGAGGACAGAACCTCACACACTGAGACCCTTGTGGGAGTGTCCCAAAAGCTCAGGAAGCACCCCCAAAAAACAGGCTTAGGCTGGGAAAATGAACAAACAAAGAAACAAGAGGAAGACCATCGAGAAATATTTTGCAAATGAGCCCAAGAAGGATCAAAATACTCAGTCTGAAGATGAGGAAGCACAAGCTCCTGCATCTAAAGACTCCAAGAAAAACAGAAATTGGGCTCAGGCTATGAAAGAGCTCAAAAAAGACTTTGAAAATCAAATGAGGGAGTTAGAAGAAAAACTGGGAAAAGAAAGGAGAGAGATGCAGGAAAAACATGAAAATGAAGTCAGCAGCTTAGTCAAGGAAATCCAAAAAAATGCTGAAGAAAATAGCATGCTAAAAAACAGCTTAGGTCAAATGGATAAAACAGTTCAAAAAGTTATTGGGGAGAAGAATGCTTTAAAAAGCAAAATTTGCCAGATGGAAAGAGAGATAAGAAAACTCTCTGAGGAGAATAAATCCTTCAGACAAAGAATAGAATTCAGGGAGATTGATGAATTTACCAGAAATCAGGAATCAATACTTCAAAACCAAAAAAATGAAAAATTAGAAGAAAATGTGAAATATCTCATTGAAAAAACAACTGATATGGAAAACAGACTTAGGAAAGATAATTTGAAAATTATTGGAATACCTGAAAGTCATGATCAGGAAAAGAGCCTTGACATCATTTTCAAAGAATTACTACAGGAAAATTGCCCTGATATTCTAGAAGCAGAGAGCAAAATAGAAGTGGAGAGAATCCACCAATCCCCCGAGAAAGAGATCCCAAAAAACCAACCCCCAGGAATATTATAGCCAAGTTCCAGAACTCCCAAGTCAAAGAGAAAATATTACAAGCAGCCGGAAGGGCACAGTTCAGATATCGTGGAGTGGCAGTCAGGATCACACAGGACTTAGCAGCAGCTACATTGGAAGCTCGTAGGGCTTGGAATACAATATATACCGGAAGGCAAAAGAGCTTAGAATGCAGCCAAGAATGAACTACCCAGCAAGGTTGAATGTCCTCTTCCAGGGAAAAAGATGGACTTTAAATGAACCAGGGGAATTTCAAAGGTTCCTTTTGGAATGGCCAGAGCTGAACAGAAGGTTTGATCTTCAGATACAGGACTCAGATGAAGCATGGAGATTGGAGGAGAGGGGGGGAAATATGAGGGACTTAATGAGGATGAACTGCATGTATAGAAAAATGATACTGATAATATTCATATGAACCATCTCAGTTAATAGAGCAGGTAGAGGTAGCTTTTATAGTTGAAGCACAGGAGAAAGCTGAATTTGAAGATAAAATATGGTGTAAAAATGGAGTCAATAAGAAAAAAAGGGAAATGGAATGGGAGAAAGAAAAAGGAGAGGGGTAATAGTCCAAGATATTTCACATAATAAGATTTTTATTACAATGAGCTATTGCAATGATATGGAAGGGGGGAGGCAAGGGGGAATGAGGGAACCTTTGCTCTCATCAGAGATGGCTAGGGGAGGAAACAGCAAATATACTCAATGGGGTATAGACAACTGGAGTAAGAAGGAGGGGGGAGCAGGGGGAAGGGGTGGGGATGTGAATAAAGGAGGAGAGGATGGACCATGGGGGGATAGTGGTCAGATATAACACATTTTCTTTTTTTACTTCTTGCAAGGGGCTGGGATTGGATGGCCTGCCCAAGACCATAGGGCCAGGTGGATTCTGGGCCTAAGGGGTGGTATGGGGGCTCAGGGCTTCTTGGCCCCAGGACCAAGGATCTGTCTGCTGCGCCACTCAGTGACCCTACAGCAGAGTCAGAGTGAAAGGAGAGAGAAAATAGAGTACATGGTAGTGGAGAAATAAGAAAGGAGGGAGTTGTGATCAGCAATGGCAATGTTGGAAAAATATGGAAGTAACTTTTGTGATGGACTTATCATAAAGAATGTGATTCACTCATGACAGAGTTGATGGTGTTGGAACAAAGACTGAAACACATTTGTTGTTATTATTATTTGGGGGAGGGTGCAGGGCAAGTGGGTCTGGGTGGCCTGCTTGGGGCCACATAGCAGGGTGATCATTGGGTGTCTGGGGCCAGATTTGGACCCAGGTGCTCCTGGCTCAAGGGCCAATGCTCTGTCTGCCACCCAGCCACCCCTACTATTATTACTATTTTATTTTATTTTGGGTCTTTTTTTTCCTTCTTTTTGGTTTTTGCAGGGCAGTGGGGATCGGGTGGCTTGCATGTCATATGGCTGGGTGATTATTGGGTTTACGAGGCTGGATATGGACTCGGGTGCTAGTGGCTCCAGGGCTGGTGCTTCGTCCATTGTGCCACCTGGCCATAGCTACAAATATTACTATTATTTTTTTTAATTTTAATTTTTTTTCTCCCCCCTTTACTTTTTTGCCCAAGCAAGTCTATCTATATTCATGGGGGGAGGGGTATTTTGTTTACTTGTAAACAAGTATATTTTATTAATGTAAAGAAAAACATTTGTACAAAATGAGAATAAAAAATAAATTAAAAAAAGAAAAAAGAAAAAAAGAAAGAAAGAAAAAAAACCCCAGCCAATATAGCAACTGCAGCTAACAACTACATGAACACACACACACATAATTCTCCCTGCCTCTCTTCTATCAGTATTGAGGAATGTTTCATTATGTTATATTGTACCATCAATGTTTTTTCAGTTACTCAAGAAAGAGAAGAAGCAAAGAATTTAATTTCCCTTCATGAGCAGTGTATATATTATCTTCTTGATGTGACTTTTTTCATTTTTTTATCAGTTCATAAAAAATCTTTCCATGTTTCAATGGATTTCTCACATTTATTATATTCATCATATTTAATTACATTATATTCCATTATATTTAATATGCAATTATATTCCATCATATTTAATATGCTAGTTTTCCCCCTCAGTCATTCCTCAAGTGATGGGCATCTACTTTGTTTCTAGCACTATATTAATACAAAAGTGTTAGCTATGAATATTTTGGCATGCAAGAGACTTTTATTTCTGACTTTGACTTCTCTGGGGTATAAACTCACTAATAGTTTTGCTCAGTTTATTATTTCAAGTTCAGTAATTTTTTTTCAGAATTTCAAATGATTATATAGAACAATTGGATTAACTCATAGCTCAGCCAAGAGGGTATTAATATACCTGTCTTTCTATAGCTCTCCATAACTTAATGTATCCATTGAAAAAAAAATCTTCTTACAGGATTACAAAAAATCATAGATTTAGAGCAGAAGACATTATTATTATCTTTTCTTTTCTTTTTTTTTTAAGGGTTTTGCAAGGCAAATGGGGTTAAGTGGCTTGCCCAAGGCCACACGGCTAGGTAATTATTAAGTGTTTGAGACCAATTTGAACCCAGGTACTCCTGACTCTAGAGCCGGTGCTTTATCCACTGCGCCACCTAGCCGCCCAGATGTTATTATTATTAGCTCATTTCTTCCAGTCTCCTCATTTTATAGACAAGAAAACTAAATACTTGCCCAAAGTCACATAGTAAACAGCAAAGCCAGGATCTGAATTATACAGTTCTTTGACTTGAAGACCAAAATTATTCTCACTGAATCATACTCCCTCTTATTTTTGCTATTGTTTGTAGTAAGTTGTTTTAATTTGAACATCTTTTATTAGTAGTAGGAACATGTTTCATATGGTCATTTGTAGTTTGTGATTCTTCTACCATCTTTATTTATAGGTACATTCATTCTTCTTCATGAAGCCCCTATACCTGGAAAAGATTATTCAAGGCCCTTCCTTATGAAGGAGAAACTACATTCATTCACTAGGGGAGTTACTTTGGGGAAGTCACTTATCCTCAGTATCTCAGTTACTTCCTTGGGAAATGCAGTTGACAATATTTGCTGTGTAACTCATAGCATTAAGAAAACAGTTTTTCATCTATAAAGAGATGCAGAAATGTGTTTTTATTTTTATCATGTGAGATATCATGATTCCCCTGTCCTACTCCCAAAAGATGAGTTTTACAATTAAAATCAGTCTGACTGGAATATCACACAGAAAATTTACTATTGACTATTGTTGATTTAAAGACTAGTTCCTGCTCTGGTAAGAGGAACAGACTGCTAATACACCTGATTAGAGAAGTCATATACAACTTACAATCTCTGTACACTGCCATTAAGCTGACTAATGTACACTTTGCTACAGTTTTTAAGACCCATGTTTCCAAGAAGACTCTGTGGTTTAGCACCACTAGCTCTCTAATGAAAGATTACATCTATCTGCCTGAGGCTTTGTAAGAATTCTTGGAAGCTCTGAAAACCAGTTCTACTGAAAAGAATATCCTGGCTAAAAAGTTGTTAGAAGCCCTGCCAATACTCAGGACTTAACCACAGAATTCTGTCTGTACATGCCCTCCTCTTCCTATGATGATCAAGCAGAATCTCTTTAAAGCAGCTAGAGAGCCCTTGAGGTTTAGGATCTAAGAACCATAGTTCTGAGGGCAATTACAATAGTCTTACCATCACTTGCCTGCAGGGACATATTTGGGTCTGATTAGGCAACCAGTACTACTTAGTACTATAATGTAATTTTCTTGGGATTTAGAATGAACTATTTTCAAGGTTCTTTAATAAAATAATAAGTATTACTACTTTAAAATGTACACTGGAGGCCCAAATATTAATTAGAAAATATGCCTGAATAACTAGGCAACCAGCAAATTAAAGGCTGTTCTCTTGGCAAGTTAAATATCCCTCCAGTGGTAGTAATCACAGAGCAAAAATGGAACTTTTGAATGGAACAAAAATGTAATATTTACAGAAAGTTTAAAGGTAGAAATGTATTTGTACTTTCATACATTCAAGAAATATTGCTGAATGCCTAAAATGTGCAAGGCATTGTAAAGAATTCAAAGAAAAATGAAGTACCTGAATTTCATGATGCTCATTCCCCAGCATTCAGCTCAGGAAATGGTACTTAACAAATCCTTGTGGACTGACTGACTGACCACCAGTTTTGGAAAATTATTTATAGCAAGAATCCTCACCATTGTCCGGAATAGGAGCTTCTTTTTCTTTCCTTTACAAAATTCTTACTGTTATAATATCATTTGGGAAATGGTAACCTTGACATGATTGACATACTTTCTCACCTTAAGAGAATATGAGTCTGAGCCTATGGAACTTGTAGCTGGTATCTATCTTTGTGCCTGAGGACCAGAAAAGCAGGTAGCTAGAAACACTCATAAACCGAGCATAGTAGTGAACTGGTAATCAGTCTATTGTAGGATCTTTGACTAAAAGCAACAATTATAAGGGACTATGAATATGAATAAAGTAATGGCATTCTCATCTCAAAAACCAGGAGTGATGATGAGAAGAATTGATGCTATGTAAAGCTTGAGATAATTTTGAATTCACTGTCTCCAGAGATTAAGGTGACATAGTATATGGGGCAGGATGAGAGAAGATTGAGGAAAATGTTTGTACTTTTCATCTTGCTCTATCTTCAAAGTCAATACCTTTTTTCAAAGGCAAATTGATGCTAACTGGTTAATTGGGATTAGGGACCAATGACTAGAGATTTACAGTGGGGCAACAACACCAAAATGGTGGTTCAAGCTGTAGTTGACCTGCCTCTTGGAAAATGAGCCTCAAGTACCTGCTATGCTACACTGTTCCAAATAGAAGGGTCTTCAAAAATTACTTCAGCCAATTCATTCATTTTATGAGTCATGATAGACTTGGAAAGTTAACTCGACTTGTCCAGTGTCATACAACTCTCATCAAACTAAGATGATGATATCTGAAACTAAATGCTAAAAAGATACACTTCTAGGACAATGAAATTATTCTATTCATGTACTTAATTCTATTGGGTTATTAGGACATTATCAAAGTAATTTATTAGGTTAAAAATATTGGCAAGAAAATAAAAAAACACATACACACACACACAAACACACAGATGGTAGCCTTACCAAAGTACTGTAGTGCTGAGAAGACACAGTTAAAAAACATGGGAAGAGCATAGTTTAAGAATTAGGGTCTAGTATCATAGAATTTCTCATAGATCTGTCCTGTGGGAAAGGAACCTCACTGATAGAATTCATGATTCAATGACTTTTCAGATCTTGCTCTGCCAACAGATGTATCAACTAATCACTCATCAAGCATTTATTTTAAAAATAAATTTATTAACATTTTTGTTTTTACTTGGGATATAATTCTCCAATATGCCTCCTCTCGGAGAGCCTTCCCTCCTATTAAGGAATTTTTGAAGAGAAAAAAAGAAGATAAATTAAAAAAACAGCAAAAACAATTCCTATATTACAAGAATATAATATTATGAAATTGTTGTTTCCCATGGATTCCTTTTTACTTCTTCAGGGAGTGAACAATGATTTCTTCACAAGCCCTTCTTTGTGGCCATGTTTTGCATGTACATTTATTAATTACCTAAGATGTGAAAGGTACTAGGGAGA
This sequence comes from Macrotis lagotis, assembly GCF_037893015.1. Classification (NCBI taxonomy): domain Eukaryota; kingdom Metazoa; phylum Chordata; class Mammalia; order Peramelemorphia; family Peramelidae; genus Macrotis; species Macrotis lagotis. The sequence goes on along the minus strand of NC_133660.1, from coordinate 225,561,625 downwards.
AGAATAAAATTAAACAGCTTTATGTTGAAGGACTTTAAATTCCATCAAGGCAGCAATGTATCCATGCAGAAACAAAAACTAAGTACAACAAAATTTAAGGTGCTAAGTTCAAGAGAGGAAGGAAGGGAGGGGTAGAGTAGATGAGTGCTATCAGTAAAGACTGAAGGTGCTTGACCTGCACTTTGAAAGAAGTAACTGATTCTAGGAAGCAAAGGAAGGGGGAGTGGGTTATGGGGAGAGGGTGGGGAGAATATGGTATGGAGATAGGAGATGGATTGCCTTATGTGAGGAACAGAGAGAAAATCAATTTGGGGAAACCATAGAATGAGGTAGGAGGAATAATATATAAAAGTTTTAGAAAGAGAGGTTGGGGTCAGATTGTAAAGAATTTATATTTGCTAAAGAAAAGAAATTATATTTGATTCTAGAAGCAGTAGAGGGACCCTGAATTAAATGAATAGAGGTTAGCCTGATGATAGTTTAAGTGATCTTAGGAAGCTGTCACTGAGTAAGCAGATGACAGTGGTCAGCTTCTGCCCCTAATGAATATCAGTTTGATTACAAAATGGGAAGAGTAGAAAACCAATTAGGAGCCAATGAAAATAGTCCAGGTAAGATGTGATGAAGCCTGAACTAAAGTGATGGTCTCATAGAGAAAAGTGAATAGATATGAAAGCTGTTATAAACCAGGGGCTCTTCATCTTTTGGAGGCAAAAGTATGGTCTCCTTTAACAGTTGATAATACCTTTGCACCCATTCTTTTAACAATACTTTTAAATGTATAAAATAAAGTGCATAAAATTATATAAGAAAACAATTATATTGAAATAGATAGGGCAGCTAGGTGGTGTAGTGGATAAAGCACTGGCCTGGGTTCAAATCCGGTCTCAGACACTTATTAATTACCTAGCTGTGTGGCCTTGGGCAAGCCACTTAACCCCATTTGCCTTGCAAAAACCTAAAAAAAAAAAGAAATAGATATCAAAATATTTTTGAAAAGCAAGCTCATATAACCTCAGATTTAAAACTCCTGTTTTTGCTAACTAGCAGCCAAATTCAGCAGTTGACTGGCTATGTAGAATGAAGGAGACCAGTTTCATAATTGAAGGATTAGAAAGTAGGTTGTCTGCAACAAAAAAAAAAAAAAAAAAGAGGATCCAAAACACCTCTTGGCTTATGTAACATGCTTGCTTTCTATTTCCTAGCTGATGTTCCAAACCAGGAATCCCTATATGCTGATGAAAAAGTGTTTCAAAGCCAACCCATTTCTCCCATTTTCTTCCCAGACTCCAACAGTACTGTTTTACCTCTACTCTAAAGGACATAGTCCTTCCTGGCTAACCACTAGCCACAAGAAAGGAATTGAGGGGCCCAAGAGCATGACTTCACCCTTCCTCTTCTAAAACCACAGAACATGAATCTTACACTTGCCTTAGGAGAAACCACTCTTTGTTCTAACTTTGGGATTACTGCATCTGTTCTTATCTATACATAGTTGTGAAGATACTGCATTTTTCCTTAAGGCATGGCCAGTGCCATCAGAGTATAATGCTGCAATATTTCTATCTCTAGGACCTAACTCCTGGGGCCTGAAAAAAGCCAGAAAAGCCTTCAGCCCTACAATTTACAAACAAATCCAAACCACACAAGATGTTGTAATTACAAGGAATGACGCAAAATGCTTAGGCTATCATACCAATTCAAAGATATAAATAATTAGCATTTTGTGACTTTAAATCTTAGGCCTAACATCCTCCTCTGGTGCCCCATTGAGATTATAAAAATCTTAGTAAAGAACTAGATTCAAACTTTGGTAGGGCATATCTAAATGAAAAAAATCTTCAATTATCACTCAATGATACCATTCCCTCTCCATCATTTTTTTTGGATATATTTAACAGACTGGACAAACATAATACTTCAGTTTATAGTAAATAAGCCTTCTCCAGTTCAAGCTTCATAGATATGGCTTTTCCTGTTTACAAAGATGTAAAAAGGAAAGCATCAAGAAAAAATTTTAAAAAATTTAAATCAATCAATGTATATAAAACATGAAAAAAAAAACCACATTGAACTTGTAAACAAAAGGTCAGGAGTTATGTATAGTTTCTGGGCTTCCCGATTTTGTGAACTCAGGTAAGTCCTGAGATGTGCGATGTGATCAGCAGTCCAAATATATAAAATAGCAGAATTTTATACTGGTATAGTATTCTTAAGTATCATGTGTGATTTTAAAAATGGCTTAGGATGGAGTAAAGGCAGGGACTAGCCTGAGCTCTCCCTAAAACTATTCCAAATACCTTTAAATAATGACTCTTAACAAATTCTAGAGAGATAGAACCCACAAAAAGACTGAGTGAAACAATTTTCCAGACCAAGCAAGACAACTTAGAAGATCTGTGGGAAGGGTCTGCTGCACCAGTGTTAGAAAAGACCTGCAGAGTAGTACAGGCTGTAACAGAGTAAAGTGGCCCCAGCCAACTAGGAACAGACTGCAGAGCAACTGGTAAGTGGCAGTGGTGGTGTTTTCCAGTCCTCTCAGCACAGAGATTATCAAGGATGACTTGGGATGTCAGCAGGAAAAGTCTGTTGCACCAGGGTAAGAGACGAACACAGTCCAGTGCAGACCTGACCCTAGCAAGAGGTGCAGGCCACGGAAACCACTGAATTAGTAGAGGCAGCTGCTTCCAGAGCTCTCAGCCCACAAACAGTAAGAGGGTTATAAGGAGATTACATGGATCTCTTTACTGTCCCTAAGGCAGGATTCTGTTGCTTTGCTCATACTCAAATCTGAGTCACAGTCTGGGGCCCCAGTCCCAGGAAGAGGAACAGAAGCACGACAGACTTACTGCTGCTGCAGAGTAGGTACCCTTCGCATAGTTTAAGGGCAGAAAGGAGTGCTTGTGGTCACCCACAGACTAGAACACAGGCCAGGAGAGGAGGAGCCATAATCTCTCAGAAGATCTTGAAAGAATTGAAAAATTGAAGATTGCTAGAAGTATCTCTGAAAACATGTTCAAAAAGCCTCAAAAACTTGACACAGTGCATCCTGCATCCTGGAAGCAGAGCCCTTAAACAAAGAGTTAAAATCAAGTCATAGACTGGGAAAAAAGAAAAAAATTCCAACCATGGACAGTTACTATGGTCATATGGAAGATCCAAATATAGAAGATAACAAAGTCAAAACTTCTACATCCAAAGCCTCCAAGAAAATTATGAATTGGTTTCAGGCCGTAGAAAAACTCAAAAAGACCTTTGAAAATCAAGTAAGTGGCACAGTGGATAGAACACCAGTCTGGAGTCAGGAGGACCTGGTCTCAAACACTTAATAAATAACCACTGTGTGACCTTGGGCTTCAAACACTTAATAATTACCTAGTTGTGTGGGCAAGTCATTTAACCCTATTGCCTTAAATAAATAATTTTTTTTTAAAAAAAAGAAAATCAAGTAAGGAAGGTAGAGGAAAAATTGAGAAGAGAAATGAGAAAGGTGAAGGAAAATCATGAAAACCAAGTCAGCAGCTTGGTGAAGGAGATAATAAAAAATACTGAAGAAAACAACATCTTAAAAACAAGACTGGGTCAAATGAAATAAGAGGTCCAAAAATTCAATGTGGAGAAGAATGCCTTAAAAAAGCAGAATTGGCCAGTTGGAAAAGGAGATACAAAAGTTCACTGAAGAAAATAATTCCTTAAAATATAGAATGAAACAAAGGGAAGCTGATGACTTTGTGAGAAATCAAAAAAAACATTCAAAAATCAAAAGAATGAAAAAACTCAAAAATAATGTGGAATATCTCATTGGAAAAATAACTGACCTGGAAAACAGATTCAGAAAAGATAATTCAGAATTACTGGAGTACCTGAAAGTCATGACCAAAAAATAACCCTGACATCATTTTTCAAGAAATTATCAAGGAAAATTGCTCTGATATTCCAGAACCAGGGGGTAAACTAGAAACTGAAAGAATCCACTGATTACCTTCTGAAAGAACTCCCAAACTGAAAACTTCCAGGCATATTATAGCCAAATTTCAGAACTCAAGATTAGAAGAAAATATTGCAAGTAGCCAGAAAGAAACAATTCAAATATTGTGGAGTCACAGGATAATACAAGATTTAACATATTCATGGATTATAGACTTGGAATATGATACTATGGAAGGCAAAAGAGCTTGGATTAAAACCAATAATCAACTACCCAGGAAAACTGAACATATTCTTTCAAGGGAAAAGATGGACATTCAATGAAATGGAAGAATTTCAAATTTTGCTGATGAAACGATCAGAGCTGAACAGAATTGTTGATCTTCAAATACAAGACTGAAGGAGAATATTAAAAAAAGTAATCAGGAAAGGCAAATCATAAGGGACTTTATGATGCTCACTTGCTCATATTCCTGCATGGGGAGATGGTAGTGATAACTCATGAACTTTCTCATTTATTAAAGTAGTTAGAAGGAGTATATCTAGACAAGGTACAGGCAGGAGTTGAATATGAAAGGATAATATATTAAAAAGATGGAGTTAATGGATGAAAGAAGATTGTACTGGAGAAAAGGAAAGAGGGAAGTAGAATTGGGTAAGTTATTTCACTAAAAGAGGTAAGAAAAAAGTTTTTGCAATAGAGTGAAAGAGGAGGGAGGTAGGTAAAGGGGAATGAATGAGTTTTACTCTCATTGGAATTGGCTGAGAGAGGGAATAACATACACACTCAATTGGGTATAGAAATCTATCTTACCCTGGAGGAAAGTAGGAGAAGAGAATGAGAGAAAGGGGTGAGGAGTATATGATAGAAGGGAGGTAAGGTTGTAGGAGAGGGAAAATCAGATGAAAAACATTTTTAAAGAGGGACAAGGAGAGAACAAAATAAATGGTGTGCATGGGGGCAGTAAATAGGATGGAAAGAAATATAGTTTAGCAATAGTAAATCATGGGAAAAATATTGAAACAGGTTTCTCTGATAAAGACCTTATTTCTCAAACATAGAGAACCGAGCCAAATTTATAAAAAAAAAAGAGTCATTCCCCAATCGATAATTGATCAAGAGACATGAACGGTTTTTTCAGATGAGGTTATCAGTGCTATCTACTTAAATCATTTTTTAAAATGTCCTAACTTATTATTGATAGAAGAAATTCAGGTTGGAATAATTCTGAGGTACTACCTCAGACTGGCTAATAGGACAGAAATAGAAAATGACAAATATTGGAAGGGATATAGGGAAAATGAGACATTGTTGAAAGAGTTGTGAAATGATAAAATAATTTTGTAAAGTAATTTGGAACTATGCTCAAAAGGTCATAAAACCATGCCTGTTCTTTGACCAAGTAATGCCATGTCTATATTCCAGAAGGGATGAAAAAACAATAAGAAAAAGGATCTCTATGTATAAGGATATTTATAATAGCTCTTTTCTGGTGGCAAGGAACTGGAAATTAAGGAAATGTCCATCAGCTTGGGAATGGCTGAACAAATTGTGATTAAGATGAAAAGCTATTGTGTAATAAGAAAGGATGGAAAGGATTCTCTAAGTAAAGAATTTACTATTTACAGAGTAACAACAATGTTGTAGGATGATCAGCTGTGAATGATTTACCTTTTCTCAGCAATGCTGTGACCCAAGAGAACTCTGAAGGACTTATGATGAAGAATATTATCCAAGCCAAAAAGGGAGTTGATGGTGTCTAAATACAGATTGAAGTATACTTTTTTTACTTTATTATTCTTGAAGTTTTTCTTTTTATTGGAGGGGTTATGTTTACTTTTACATTATTGTAAGTAATGTTTTTCATGACTACATACTTTTAACCTATATCAAATAACTTGCTTTCTCAATGAGGGGGAGTGGGGTGAGTGGAAGTGAGAGAATTAAGAACTCAAGGTTTTAAAAGTGAATGCTGAAACTTGTTTTTACATATAACTGTGGGGAAATTAAACTAAAATGCAAATACAAATAAATGCTAAAAAATAAAATATTTTAAAATTGGCTTGGATTCCCAAACTTTAGGTAAGAACTTTGAAAAAATTTTAAAATTATTACTGCCTTAATCTCTTCTTTAATGTGACATTATAAACATTAATCAGCAGAAGTTGTGATCATTCAAGAACTTTTAAAAACATTACCTACATCATAAGCTAGTAGACTAATGATGCAGTTCCCAAGACCTGGAGCTTATTCAGTTCTTCCCAACAGCAGCATATTCTTTGAAGAACTAGGACTGTTCTAAGCTTTAGGGAGAGAAGGAAGGAGGAAAGAGCACTGATTAGGTGCCTACTATGTGCCAGACACTGTGTTAAGCCCATTACAAATATTATCCCATTTGATCCTCACATAATCCCTGGGAGCTGATACCATTATCCCCATTTTACATTTGAAGAAACTGAGGCAGGTAGAAGTTTAGTGACTTGCCCAGGGTCACCCAGTTATAAATATCTGAGGTTGGATTTTAATTCATGTCTTTTGAATCTAGGTGCAAGTGCTCCACTTACTGAGCCAGGACACATTTAATTCATAAAACATGTCATAGTTAAAATAAAATTCGAAGAGCATCTATTCCTCTTTTCCATCTAAAACATGAATCACCTCTATATACTCCTTGACAAATAGATACTTCTCCTGAACCTTCATACCTCCAGTGACAAGGAATTCATTACCTGATGAGGCCTCACATTCCCTTTTGGGCAGCTCTAAATTCTTAGAGAAACAGTTAACCGTGTCAAATTCTGTCTCCATAATTCTGCCCTCTAGAGTCAACAATAATCACTTTAATTGTACTTTCTTATGAAAAATGATCAAATATTTTGAAGATGATGCCTTCCTAAATCTTATTATCATTAGGCTAAACATTCCCATTTTCTTTCATTAATTCTAATAGAAAATAGTTCTGAATCACCTCACCCTCATTCTGGTTGCTCTCTGATAAAATCACTCTAGTTTGTCAAAATGCCTTTTAAATTGTACTACACAGAAAAGATATCCAATACAAAATTTTGCTTATACAGAAAAAAATAACTTGGCAACACTGCTACATATTGCATCAATCATTCAAATATCCAAGGTAAAGAACACATAAAGACAACCAACATGCCCAACATTTGCATACCCTTTTGTCTCGCAGTTGGTCCAAATCCTACCCAATCCTTTCAATCACAATTCCAGGTTTTTATCTTTAATAAAGCTGACACTGATTCCAACCCACACTAATCTTTTCCCACTCTAACCTTCTTTATCATGTATCATCTCTATGATTCATTTTGCCACCTAATCATATATTTTCTTATGCCAGTTATTTTTATAGATATTTTTGTTTTTTTAATCCAATGAAACTATATGGTCCCAAATAGCTGGAATTATATCTAATACCTCTTTTAGAATTCCCACAGCACATAGCACTCTGTTGGCACAAAGGAAGTACTCAGTCATTGAAGCTATAGAATGTCAGAGCTGGGAGGGGTCCCAGAAAATATTGATGCCTACTTAACCTTCCTCAAGGGAGAGGAAATTGAACTGGGAAACATAAAGAAAGTGACTGAGACACAATCACAAACTGAAAAGTTTCTTGTTAGAACCAGTTCTTAGGTCTTCTTACCCTCAGCACCATGTTGTCTAGGATTATTAGACTGAATAAACAATTTAGGAATTACCTTTGTGAATAAGAAGATTTTAAAATAAACACATGAAACATTTATGATGTTTTAGTCTAATGGTCTCCCATGTAGCAACTTCACTAATTAGAAGACTTATTTAATTTCCTCATAATAACCATCAATATCCTGAGAGTTTTCACCATTGTTAAACTAAAATGAATGTGAAAAGCAAACTGTAGCCATAAAGTGTTATAAAAATGTCAGATATTATTATTATTAGACTGTTAAGCATAGTGCATATAGAAAATGGTTTATTCTTCCTTGACTAGAAAAGGCAAGCCAGCATGGTGGGAAATAAGATGGCTAGCACACAGAGCTTGGCCGAATAGTTGACTCTTTTTTTGTTTTTGTTTTTTTTGCAAGGCAATGGGGTTACTCGATTTGCCCAAGGTCACACAGCTGGATAGTTATTAAGTTCTGAGGCTGGATTTGAACTCAGGTCCTTCTGACTCCAGGGCTGGTGCTCTATCCACTACTCTACTTAGCCACTCCCGATAATTGACTTTTATCAGTGTTTATTGATTGTTTGATTTTGAAGTCAGTAAAGAATCTATGTTCATATCTTGCCTTCATCACTTACCACTTGTGTGACCATGGGCACATAACAATCTCAGCACTAAAATAGATATCATAGTCCCTGTAGAAGATCAGCATTTTGTGAACCTTCAAGTACTCCATAACAGTCAGTAATCATACATTCAAACAGATTGGTACCATCATGCTCTTGGTATTAGAAGAAGATGCAAGTTATCCTCTATAAATCCACAAGAGATGCTGTCTTGGGTAGGGAGGAGAAGGAGTGTACCCTAATCCAGGTCTTGCTTGTGCCTCTGCTCCTTCATCCCTCTCTTCTCCCAAATCTACCTGATTTCTGCCGCTCTTCTACCTCCAACCTATGCCTTCCTTCTGTCTCCTAACTTCATCTTATTAGCTACCCCACCAACTTCTCCCTGTCTCAGTTTTCTCAGCTGTAAAATGAGGGCAATGCCAGGACCTCCATCCCAAGGCTGTTGTGGGGTTCAAATGAGATAGTCTTTATAAAGCGGTTAGCACAGGACTTGCCACAAGGTTTTATACAGGGTTGGTATGGTACATGTAGGTAAGGAATGCTTGTTCCTTTTATCCTTTTCTTTCTATCATCTTCAAGAATGTTCATGTGACCTTCTCTCAATTGTTCATTCATGTTCGTGTCTGGTATTTCTTCCTGCTGTTGTTGTTTTTGGAAATTGGAATTGGCTGACCATGTTTGTGATCAGGTCACAAAGTCACACCTCTTTATCCTAACCATACTTTCTTTCATATGCTTTAAATTCTAGTACACAGCTATACCAAGATTAAAATTATCCTCTTATGACTCCTAATCTGATGTTCATAAAATTCCATTCCACTCAACAAACAGTTGCCACCTTTGTACAGATTCCCAGGATAAAGATAAAGACAGAAACCACATGCTTCTTATCCTCTGGTTCTGACACCTTCCCACAGTAAAATTTGAAAGTCATATCCACACAAGTCACCATCAGATGAAATGTCTTTTCTCACTCTGATTCAGAAGAACATTATTTTACATGAATACTTTTGAATTTTTCCAAATTGAATTTATATATCAGGTATGAAACACACAAGTATACATAAATAGCTTTATTTAATTTTTAAAGTACCACTCAAAGTGAGTAACATCTAACTAACCAATCAAATAAGATAGAAAAAGCTAATAAATGTTGTTAACACAAAAACCATCCAACAATACATGAGTGTGAATTCCAAAAGCTACATTTCCCCTACCTCCCCCCCATTAAGATGATCCACCAGCAAGACAGTTGACCGATCCAAAGCAATTGCTACCTAGATCTCCCTGCAGTCTTCTTAAATACTGTCCCCCAGCAGATTCTATTCCCCATCATCACAGAGTATCTCTAAGCCTCTGATAGTCTGGAACAATGTAGACAAAAGAAGTTAGCAAGGTCTGCCATATTGAGAGCCTGACTGCTCCTATACCTCATCACTGTGGGGTTTTCCCTCTTACTTTTTTTCCCCTGTCTCCAAGGGAGTTCATAAGACAGTGGGGTTACAATAATATAAAGTTCTTCATGGAAGATTAAGGAATTTTTGATAGGGTAATTTTGATTCCATATGATTTTTTCTTAAGAACTGACTTTATGACTCTACTATATGTTTATTCTGACATCTTGAAATGAGGGTTTTTAAATTCTACTTTTTTTAGGAAAGTAATTTCTAATTTAATTTTCATTCTTAATCTTCATTGCCATCAATTATACTATCCCACAATTCACTGGACTAAATAAGCAAGGATTTGAGCTTTAGTTCTAATCTGACTTCTACTCACTAAATAACATTGGGCATCATTTAAACAATCTGGACCTTAGATTCCCTTATCTGCAAAATTAGGAAGTCAGACAAAATGATCTATAAGGCACCTTCTAATTTTCCTTTGGATTTATTTCATAGTAATAGCATATTCCTGCAAAATGCAAAAAAAAAAAATACTTCTGGAGAAAACATCTTTCAAGCTTTAAAAATAGTCCAACTCCTTGAATATTGGGAATATACCAGCTTCTCACTGGTGTCATATATAATTGGATATAAAGGGTCTAAAATGGAGGTTAAGGAAAGTTCTTCATTGTGGCCTTTTCTTTTCACCATCTTTTCACAACATAACCCTACAAACCTGTTATGCTTCTTGAACACCAAATTAGAAAAGACTACCTAACATTTCATCTAACTTGCTATCCCTGACTGAAAAAGCCTTCCATGATGCCTCTATCAAAATGCCTAATATAGAATTGTACTTTATAATTACATTTATCAGATTTCTTTATTTTGTAACTAAGTAGGTACTTATTTGGAATGAATGTATGAATGAAATAAAAAACATTTATTAAATCAAGTACTGTGCCAGGTCTTGAGATACAAATAGAAGCAGGTTCTGCAGATACTGTGTTATGATTCACACCTAAGACCTTCCTTTGGGACTCTGGCTAGTCTAAACTCCATCTCTTTTCCCAGCAACCAACCAAATAACAGACCTTTTAATTCAGTGACATGGCACTGCAGAGCCCCGAGTGAGGTTTCCTAACATTGACAGATCACAGTAGTTACTTGTTTAAAAATTGGCTAAATTAAAAATGACAAGTTTCTGTCTCTCCAAGTCACTGCCTAAAATCATGCTCTCACCACAAAACTGTCCCAGATGCAGATATAATGTAGAGTAATAAGGGCAGTAGTAAGCAGATTCTGGAAATCGAAGACTCCTTGGTCTTCATGCCTCGTAAACCTAGTGACCCAGCAAAATCATGTGACTGCAGTGTAGCCTATCTGTGGCTATGGATGTCTTTGGTCCCATTCAGTCAGTTCACTGGGGTTACAGTAAACCATTCAGCAAAATTTCTTAGCTTAAGACAAGCAACTGATCTACTGAATCATAACTAATGCCTGTCAGAACCATCTCCATTGACCTCCCTGGGTTGTCTTACATTAGCTGTACATATACAGCCTTCTACATGATGGAGATTCTGGAGATGGAGTGTCTGGAGATGGAGATTCTCCATGGTGGAGAGCTGGAGACAGACCCCAAATGTGTAGATGTCATGTCTAGCCTATCTTGCAACTGAGAAAGTCTGGAGAGGAATTCCAGGGGTTTGTATCAGGAAGGTGATATAATTACTGGAACACTTCCTCACCTCACCCAAGTATACCTGATCCCCGTATTCTCTTATTTAGTAAAAACTATGGTTCACAGGTAATTTACTAAACTTGACAAAATAAAACCCCTCATTCCTTTATTTTCCCTTGGGGCTGCTGTGAGCAGCAGTATGGTATACTAAAAAAAAACATGGGAGGAATCCAGCAATACTTGCTCTAGTCCTGGCTTAACCAAAACCTAACCAGAAGACCTTAAGCAAGTCCCTTTACCTGAGTGGGTCAAATGAAATAGTCTCCAAGGTCCTTACCAGTTCTGAGTTTTTAATGAGTCCAAAATGTCAGACAATAAAAAAACTTTAGAAATCTTGGTAAGCTCATGAATAGCCTCTCCTTGGAGCTAAGACTACAACAAAACATTAAGGCCAAAAGCTTTTTCCACTTCCATAAAAAGTTGGTGCAGTGGCAAGTTTCAATTGAGGAGAACTGCAATAAGAGAAGAAAATGTCTATAAGACTCTACCTCATCACTACTTTCCTGTAGGAAAACAAGTCATATGAGGCAGAACCAACATCAGGTACCATGGTAAAAAATAGAAGCAAAAACCAAAAGGGCTGATCTCTAGTACTAGATCAAAACTAATAGTTTTAGAGTAGGAAGAGACTTTGGAGATTTTAAACTTGAAATAATACACAGAAAAGGTTGTATCACTTACTCCTAGTAAAGTCAGGATTTGAACCAGGGCTGGCCAAGTCAGTTCTTTGTCAAAAGTATAATTCAGTTTAGGAAACATTTACTAAATGCTCTCCACTGGCCCTCAGGTCATGCTCAAATTCCTTTGACTTGTCTCAAAATTTCAACTGGAACTAACACTACTCAACCTTTCAAGTCTTATCTTACTACTACTCTCCAGAGCACATTTCATGTGTCAATCAAACTGGACTACTCCATCCCTCCCAGATGCTATGAGTCTACCTGTCTCACTGTCTTTTCTCAGGCCATTTCCTATAGTACAGCATCTCTCCCTTTCTTCCCTTCTTGAATTCCTGCCTGGTCTATAAAATCCATCTCAAATGCATTTCCCTTCTTGGTAATTTCTCTGATCTTCTACCTTCAAATTAATATACAGCCTGAAGACCATGTGTGCCCACAACAATCACAAGGGCAGCCTAAACCAGATTAAAATATTGGAAAGTCTTTAACAAGATAAATAAAAATGAACAGATAATATATCTTAAGACTAAACCTGTAATTTAGCCCCTGGTTTAGATTATAAGTGGTTTAATGGTCATTTTTACTTAAGCTCGACAACACTGTTCTCTTGAGTTTCTTTAGGGAGTTTTGGAATTTAGAAAAATTTATAAAAAATGTGATAAGAGATATTATCAACTTGAATGTGTAAATTGGACAGGGATTCTTTGTAATTATAGCAGGAATGACCACTACTTCTGCCTCCTCAGTGCTTCCAGTGCTTCCAGGCTATTTCAACTTGAAGCCTCAATCAGTAGAAGTACCATGTCCAGTAGTGTGGTGGTAGCAATGATGACGCTTTTCACACCCCTGAATTTCAGCAATTAAACACCCTCAGCAAAGAAGTGTCCCTAATGAAGGTAACTAAGAAGATTGAAAAATAAGGGCATGGTTTGTGATGAAAAGGCAGCAGAACAGTCAGGCTTGATGAACAAGGGTGTAGTATGGAACTGGGATGTAGTATAAGGCCTTGGACCATAGGAAGACCTGAGAAGTTTGCAGACTCAGGAAGTAGTTTTCTCAACAGCAACTCTAAGACCTGATGATGATGATGATGATGTTTGTCCTTGAACCTCAAAGAAGACCATGACTACAGGGAGGTAATACCATGAAAAGCACATGAATTGGATTTGAGTGAGGGGGGCAGTGTTGTAATAGGTCACCAATTTCACTTTCTCCTCCAGATCCATTTAGATCCAGTGATCAGGAGGACTGGAGAAGTGGGACTGGAGAATGTGAATCAAGGTGAAGTGACTTGCTCAAGGTCACATAGCTAGTAAGTGTTAAGTGCCTGAGGCTGGAATTGAACTTCCATCACCCTGACTCCAAGGTCAGTGGACACACTATGCCACCTAACTGACCTTTCCCTAGGACCTTCCTTCCCTATGGAGAACTAATTTTTCTTCTTCCTTCACAATTCACAAGACTGATTAAGGGATGAATATAATACTGTATAAAATGTGTAAAGCTTGAGAAAGGTAAAAAAATCATAGAACTTAATGTGCATATTATAGAGCTATCCTAAATACATCTGCCTCACTCTTAAGTTACACTTCTGGCTAAGAGACAACATCCATCTTAATATGGACACCCAAGCTGACCTGGCAAGACCTTGACCTTCCTAATTAAAAGAATTGCTCTAACTTGTAAATGAGGTCTAAAAATAATCCCATTAGTTGGTTCCCCCCTTGTTTGTGTTGCTTTTCTGTCATAAATATTTTGCATAAAATATTTTGATAATAAAATAATTAGCATTTATGTATAGATCTTAGAAGTTCATAAAATAGTTTGCATATTTTATTTGGTTGGTTACTACCAGTATGCATTTGTGATGCTTCAAGGTATAATCCTCCCTAAGTGAACTGGGAGCTAGACATAATAATGTTGCCTATGTTCCCCATGGTAACTGCATCAGACCCCAGTTGGCAATTTTATCCCTTCAGTCATAAAGACAAGTAGTGTTATTCATTTCTGTTCTTATCTCAGAGAAATCTTACTCATGTCTATTTTTAAAATACCCAATTAAATGACTAACCTTTGAATCCTAAAGCAATATATTCAGATGACTGATAGCATTTTGTATAATGTATAAAGTTCATTATCCAGGATAAATTAATTCATTTTATATCTACTGATGACTGGCCCTCAATGTACTATAATGTACCTTTTGCAAAATAGATTTCTCAGTGTCAACCTAATTCTCTATGCTCCCACTAGAGATCTTTCTTTAAATTTCTAATTATTTTCGGCACACATCATCTAGTCACAAAATCAGACTATTAGAATTAGAAAAGGATCTAGGAAATAATTTAAGTGAAACTTCCATTTTATAGATGAGAAAACTGAGGCAATGAGAGATAAAACCAAAGTCCCATAGTCAAATGTTCAATAAGTTGTAAGGTTAGGACTCAAACTTGGATCCTGTGACTCCAATTCCAGTGTTATTTCTACTATATCACTCTATCTCAATTTATCTATCAAATTTTTAAAAATTATGAATCTTGACCCAAAGATCTATTAGCATTCCACTAGGTACAAGTGACATCCCAAAACATCATCAAGAACCTCTGCCTGTATGCTTTCAGAAAAACCTGCAAAGATTTACATGAACTGATGCAAAAGTGAAATGAGGCAGAACCAAGTGAAACTATAGAGTACTGTGATCAATATGAATGACTTAGCTGTTCTCAGTTAATACAATGATCTAAGCCAATTACAAAGTATTCATGATTTAAAAATGCTATCCACTTATGGGGAAAGAACAGAGTTCAGATTGACACGCACTGTTTCTTTTCCTTTACTTCTCTTGGTGTTTTTATCGGGGGGGGGGGGTCTGAATTTTCTTTTACAACATGACTAATAAGATGTTTTGCATATATAAAACCTATGTCAAATTGCTTGCCTTCTCAATGAGGGAAGAAGTGGGTGGAAAAGAATTTAGAACTCAAAATTAAAAAAAAAAATGTCAAAAATGGTTTTTAAATATAATTGGGAAAAAATATTAAAAAAAGAGAACTTCTTCTTGTAATTCATCCTTTCACTGGGCACAGTTGTCTGAAACAATTTCAACTTCTAAGACTACCCCAAGCTCATTTTTACTTTTTTTTTTTTTTTTTTTTTTTTTTAGTTTTTACAAGGCAATGGGGTTAAGTGGCTTGCCCAAGGCCTCACAGCTAGGTAATTATTAAGTGTCTGAGGCCGCATTTGAACTCAGGTACTCCTGACTCCAGGGCCGGTGCTTTATCCACTGCACCACCTAGCCACCCCTCATTTTTACTTTCAATTAACTTTTAAAATTTTATTTTCAGTTCTAAATCTTCCTCATTATACTCCCTGTTAGCCTCTCAGAAAGCAGGAAAAAGCAAAAGTTGTTACAAGAATGTATAATCAAGCAAAACAAATACCTGAGTTATCATGTCAAACAAACAAAAAAGGCCTTAATCTGCATCCTGAATCCATCACTTCTCTATATAAAAGTGTTTCATCCTGAGTGTTTTGGAATTATGCTTAGTCATTGTGTTGATCAAAATTGCAAAGTTTTTCAAAGTTCTTTGCCTATTTATTATCATATAAACTATTTTTGTGGTTCTACTCAATTCACTTCAATCAGTTTATACAAGTCTTCCTAGGTTTCTGTGAAATGATCTTCTTCATTATTCCTTACAAAACAGTAATATTCCATCATATTCATTTACCATAACTTGTTTGGTCATTCTTCAACTTCTGGGTACCCCCTCAGTTTCCAATTCTTTGTTACCACAAAAAGAGTGGCTTTAATAAAATTTTTTGCACATAAGTCATTTTCCTCTTTCTTTATTCTCTTTTATCAAAGAAAATTCTTTGATCTTTAGCAGTATCATTGAATCGTAAGGTATGCATAGTTTAATAGATTTTTTTGGGCATGGTCCCAAATTGTTTTCCAGAATGGTTAGGCCATGATGTTCCACCACATTTTATATCCTCAGTATGAGTACAGTACTTAGATTATAGTAGGTACTTAATAAATGTGTTGAACAATTGGCATCATTCCCTCCAAAAACATATTCCCATCTCATTGACCCTAGAATGTCACTCATTTTACATTGAAAATAAATAAGGGGGCAGAGCCAAGATAACAGGGTGAAGGCAGCATTTCCCAGGAACCCCTTCCCCCCAAATGGCAAAAAAAAAAAACAAAGTATGACTCTAGCCAAAATTTAGAGGGGGGCAGAACCCACAGAAAGACTGAGTGATACATTTTCCCAGTCCAAGATAATTTAGAAGTTCCACGGAAAAGGTGTATTTCATGGGGGGGGGGGGGGGGCTGGGAAAAATGCCGTGGCAGCAGCACAGCACAGCCCAGCACAGCATACAGATCACTGGCAACAGCTTAAAGGTGAGGTGAAAGAACACTACTGCACCTAGGTGAGTGTGGAGTGAGGAGCACTGGCCGCAGAATCTGCAGCGAAAATCTGGAGAAAGCAACCTGCACCCCCAGAGATGGTAAAGGAAGTCTGCAGAGATTTCTTTGCTCTCCCTCAGGATAGGACTCTGATGTTTTCTGACACTCAGATATTACAGTTTGGGCTTCCATACTAAAATAGAAGGATTCCTCCCTATAGCCCTAGGGCAGAGGGAAGTGGGGGGGGCATCTACATATCAAAGCACAGGCAAGAGAGCATAAGACCTTGGAGGAATAAAGGTCCCAGTGGGGTGCCCCGACCCCCCCCCCCCCCATAGTCTTGGAAGTGCTGTAAATTAGTCTTGGGCTGAGGAAATGAGTAAACAACAGGAAAAGAAGAATCTGACCATAGAGAATTACTTTAGTCCCATGGAAGATCAAAATACATACTCAGATGATGACAAAATTGAAGCTTCCATATCCAAAATCTCTAAGAGAAACAGAAAATGGGCTCAGACTGTGGATGAGCTCAAAAAAGACTCTGAAAACCAATTAAGGGAGATGAAGAAAAAATTGGGAGGAGAAATGAGAGCAATGCAGAAAAATCACGAAAACCAAATCAAAAGCTTGGTGAAAGATATACTAAAAAATACTGAAGAAAATAATATGTTAAAAACTGCTTTAGGCCTAATGGATAAAGCAAAACAAAAGGCAAATGAGGAGAAGAATGCCTTAAAAAGCAGAATTGGCCAGCTGGAAAAGGAGATAAAAAAGCTCTCTGAAGAAAATAACTCCTTCAAATGCAGAATGGAACTAAACGAAGTTGATGACTTTGCAAGAAATAAAACTCTTCCAAAAAAAAGCCAAAAATTAGAAGAAAATGTGAATTATCTCATTGGAAAAACAGCCAACTTTGAAAACAGATCCAGAAGAAATAATTTAAAAATGTTGGGGCTATATGAAAGCCACAACTAGGAGAAGAGTCTAGACTTCATTTTTCAAGAAATAATAATACAGCAAAATTGCCCTGAGATCCTAGAAGCAAAGGGTAAAATACAAATTGAGAGAATTTACCAGTCACCTCCTGAAAGAGATCCCAAAAGAAAAACTTCCAGGAATATTATAGCCAAATTCCAAAACTCTCAAACCAAAGAGAAAATTCTAAAAGCTGCCAGAAACAAACAGTTCAACTACCAAGGCTCCATAGTCAGGATTACACAGGATCTGGAAGCATCTACATTAAGGGCTCATAGGGATTGGAATGTGATATTCTGGAAGGCAGAAGATCTTGGTTTACAACCAAGAATCAACTACCCAGAAAAACTGAACATCCTCTTTCAGGGGAAAAGATAGACTTTCAACGAAACAGGGGATTTCCAAATTTTCCTACTGAAACAACCAGAGCTGAACAGAAATTTGATCTCCAAGTACAGGACTCTGGTGAACCATAGAGGGAGTGGAAGAGAAGGAATAACTATGAGGAACTTAATGATATTGAGCTGTTTGTATTCCTGCATGGGAAGAAGATATTGATAACTCATATGAACTTTCTCATTTATAAGAGCTATTAGAAGGAGCATATATAGACAGGGCACAGGAAGAAGAAGAATATAATGGTATAATATAGTAAAAAGATGGAGTCAATGGGTGATAAAGGAAAGTACTGGGAGGAAGGAAAAGGAGATGAAGAAGAAGCTAAGAAATTTAATGTAAGAAAAAGCTTTTTCAATGGAGTAGAAAGGGGGAAGGAAAAGGGGGAATGAGTGAGCCTTCATTCTCATCAGAAATGGCTCAGAGAGGAAATAATATACACACTTAATAGGGTGAGGAAATCTATCTTACCTTAGAGAAAAAATAATAGGAATGGGAATGGGGGAAGGAAAGGGGGGAAATAAGTGATAGAAGAGAGGGAAGATCAGGGGAGAGAGTACTCAGATTCAACACACTTTTGGACAGGGCCAGGATGAAAGGAGAGAGAGAGAGAGAGAGAGACAGACAGACAGACAGACAGACAGACAGACAGAAAAGTTAATGAGAGTGGGGAGAAAGAGAGTGGAGGTACAGCTAGTAATAGCAACTGTGGGAAAAATATTGAAGCAACTTCTCTGGTGGACTTAGGATAAAGAAAGCAACTCACCCCAGAGACAGAACCATTGAAATCTGAACACAGACTGAAGTACAATTTTTTTTTCCTCTTTCTCTCTGTTCTTGAGGTTTCTTATCTTCTTGGGCAGGGGTAGGGGGTTTATGTTTACTCTTATAACACATTCAATTTACATCAATGTATGGCGTGGAAACAATGTAGAGACTATCAGACAGCCTTCGCGGGGGGGGGGGAGAAGGGGGAGGCAAAAATTGAAGAATTCAGAGCTTTGCAATAAATGATGGATACATATTACTATTGTATATAATTAGAAAACAAATAAAATGTTAAAATGTTTTAAAAAAATGTTAAGGGGCAGCTAGGTGGCACAGTGGATAGAGCACCAGCCCTGGAGTCAGGAGGACCTGAGTTCAAATCTGGCCTCAGACACTTAATAATTACCTAGCTGTGTGACATTGGGCAAGTCACTTAATCCCATTGCCCTGCAACCCTCCCCCCCCAAAAAAATAGGGAGAAGAGAACTGATGGAAGGAAATACACATTATAGCATTATCCCTGTGAATACAAAAGGAATGAACTCATCCATAAAATGGAAGCAGAAAGCAGAATGGATTAGAAACCAGAATCCAACAATGTATTTTTTACAAGAGACATGTTTAAAATAAAAAGATACACACACTAAGTTAAAATAAGGGACTGGAGCATAATCTACTATGTTTCCCTGAAATAACAAAGGATCCAGTGTGCAAAGATTCCAAGGAGTTATTTTCATTAACAACATGTTCTGTGATTCTGTTTATTCACAAAGTTTCCATGCTAATCTTCCCCCAAAAAACATTCCCTATTCTTTATATAAGTTCCTCCCAATAAGAAATATACTCCACTAAAGTTCTTCTTTGAATTATACTTTATTGTGCTACCAAATAATCTTTCCTTCTTCAGAAGAAAAGGCTATATTAAAGGAGGCAGAAATGTTTCAAGTCCAAGCCAGGGGTAGACGTTTTCTGTGGTCAAAGAGCCAGTGATGAGCCTCATCATCAGAGAGCTTGATTATCAGGTAAGAAATTCTTTTGGACATAGTAATTCATGAAACTGTTCCAAAACTAAGCATTAATCTGTATCAAAAGTAAGCATAGCTACACCAATTAGATCATAGATCTTTTAAAAATAATAATATATTAAGAAATAGAAGGTATGGACTAATTGAAGGGCAAAATGTAATTCAGGATTTAAAACAGATAATTAAAATACCTCTCGGGTTTCACAAAGCAGTGAATTAGAAAATCCTCTCAGTATCTGTATATGTACAAACCATATCCTAGATGTCTTATTTTAAAAGTAAGAAGTATTTCATGTTCATTTGTTGTTGCTTCTGCTTTTTTCAGGCTCCTTAGCAAGGTTTCATATCTTAATATGGAATGCAAGCAAAGAATGTTCAAGACAGTAAACATATACTAATTCCATGGGGGTTTTTTCGCTGTAGTCTCTGAAGCAGGAAGAATAAGACTGAAGAGACATTGAGCCATCACCCCACAGGCAGTAATCTAGGAAAACATCCACTTAAACTTCAGCCTTAGTGGAGTTGCAAGGCTGCCAAGAGCTGTCAAGAAACAAATCCTACCCATACTGCTTAAAACAACTCAACCCCAGCACACAGGATGTATTTTGTCATTAAGAAACTGGGAACTCTGAAATGACAAAATGTAAAATATTATGTCTCCCAGTTTAAAAAAAAAATTCTCTTCATGCCTTTCCAAATGAAGATGCATGCCTCTTCTTTAATCAGTTAGAAAATCAAATTAATTTTAATATGAATGAACAAAGCCACTTACACTTCATAACATGTAATTAAAATTCTTACGACTTCTATTTGTGCTCCTTCTATTCACTGCCCCACCAAATTATTAAAACAAAGCGTTACTATGACAACTAATTCATTCTCCACATTATTATATTGTTACAAAACATCAAAGCAAGTCATTCTGACTTCCCTGCCCCAAATTCCA
Source organism: Macrotis lagotis (assembly GCF_037893015.1). NCBI lineage: Eukaryota > Metazoa > Chordata > Mammalia > Peramelemorphia > Peramelidae > Macrotis > Macrotis lagotis. The sequence continues at coordinate 225,541,074 of NC_133660.1, read as the reverse complement.
GTTGGAAAAACGGAACTTTTATGTTGTTTGTCAGAGCAGCCTTTTAAAAACCATGCATTCATACAGATAAGGCAAGACGCCTGCATGCAGCTGCTTTTGTTTATTGCAAGCAGAAACAAGGTTACCATATTATCTAGATTTGATAAATGAATGGATTGGATTTTCCATACAAATGGAAACTGGTAGAACATATCACAGAAAGAGGCAGACAGGATCATCTGTAGGTTAGATCAACTACACACAGTAACCAAAAAACTACTGGCAGATGTTGTAGAAACTAAGCAACACCTGCCAAAATGGGAGCCCATATCCAGAAATCACAGATGTATGCCAACAAATGCATTTTCTTAGTAAGCCACTGAGATGAATCTGTGAAAGTTACAAAGCCTTATACAGTATAAGTAAAACTATGGTGGATCAGAATCAGAAAATGTCAGGACTGGAAGGAGTTTCAGAGAACATCATCTGACTTGTGCCAGAAGATTTCTGGTATGGGATATACTGCCTGGGAATAAGAAGACTTGGGTTTGAAAACTAATTCTACTACATTCTATCTATATGTTTGGAGCAGCCTTCAACAGCTGAAGTGAGTATATATTTATAATGAAGTGATTTGATAAATCCTGTGTGCAGTGACAGTTCTTATAAATGTCACATGAAGCAAATATAAAACCTATCTCATTTATGCATTGTCCACTTTGGGGACCAGCAACTCGAACCACAAGCAGCCTTAATCCAAATACAGCTCATGGCTGTTAAAGCCATGTACTTTACTTGCTGGAGAGGAAAAGAACTGCATTAAAGTAAAAGATTACTAAGTATCTAGTGCAACATTAAAATTCATTTATTAAACTTAGTTGTCTAGTTTCATCTTCCATTTTGTCTTAGTTCATAACAGAAAGCAGATTAGGAGTTACAATGGGGGCCGCCTGAAGCAAAGCCAGTGAAAGCAATAAGAATTGACTCCTGACAGCAAGGAGAAGGGAAAAAAATCCCTAATCAAATGAGCACAGCTGTATGGAGAAATTTAATTTGCTGACAAACTGCCCTACATACATGTGCATGTGCATAAACAGGTATATATACACACCTACCCAAGGGCATCACTGTGTTACTGAACATCACCAGGGCAACTCAAAATAATACCCTTGAAATATTACAAAAAAACAAACAAGCAAAAACAAAGCACCCAACCTGCTATATATATTTTTCCCAAGATTTCAATCAAAAATGGTTACAATGAAACATGTTAACTAGATAAGAAAACTTCAGTCATGTGGAAAATTCATTAATCCAGAATCCCTCATTCTGCCAACAAATGTACAAGGGAGGTGTGACTTTGTTGTAGTGTTAAGAAGAGTCAGGTAGAGACTTTTGAAGATTTTCTAGGTCTTCCTCTCACCTGAATATAGCCAAAATGATATACTTAGAAATATAGAGTCAAAGAAATATAACAATTAAAGGAACCTTACAGATTATCTAGTTCAATCCTCTTATTTGACGAAATATCCATCTCACTCCAGAGAGTTTAAATTACTTAGTCAAGGTACTACAGATTATTGTGCTCAGGATTAGAACCCAGGTCTTAGTCTTTGTATCTTATTACATACCATACAATTCAGAATCTTCCTTGAATTTCCAAAACTCCAGAAAAAAGTTTCACAACCAAAAATGGTCTTTTCTCAGGTTCATGGAATCAAAGATTCTCAAGGAGGTGCTATGGGGTTCAACATTTATCCTAATGAAATGATTTCTTAATTCAAACCAAGAATAATTCACAAATTCCTACTGTGTTACAAGGCACTATGCTAGGAGTTGGTGATTAAAAAATGAAAATAAATACAGCCCCAACATTTAAAATAGCTATGATTTAATGGGAATATCATAGATATATAAATAAGATGTCATAAGAAAAAAATGCAATAGGAACAAAGAAAAGATTCTTACAAAAAAAATAAAGAACAGAAAGATTTCAACAGGAGTTGATGAAATTCATGTGTCTTTCAGTTACTGGGGGTATTTTATAGCATGTTAAACAAGTTCTCTATAGAGGGCAGCTCACAGTGAAATATGTCTCCTTCCAGCTTTGCCCTATCTTCATACACTCAAGAAGGGCTCCTGATCCTTGGTCTTGAATTTAAGGCCTTCTAAATGCAGGCCCATGTCTGGGATTCTGGCAGTCTTTAGATCACAATTCCTGTTTTCATTCCAGGTCTCACAGCAATCATCTGGGGAAACAATTCCTGTGGAAGAGAAACTGGTCATCCCTACCATCCAACTGCTATCCACAGGGCAGTCAAGCCAGGGTAGCTGAAGTAGCAAGGCACCCAAGAGAAAGAAGCAGCACAATGCAGGTAATTCAAACTGTCACCATAACTACCATGTCCCTCAGATACTGATAGAGTGAGCCTAGGACCTTGAACTCAAGAGACTTTGAGAACAATGACATTAAATGGTTGTTCTCCTTCATTCTTGAAGACGACCAAAATGACATCACTGTATTAACAGACAAGTTATACTGAGTCTGACTGTGGCTGATCAGACCAAAACGAATCCAGAATGCTCTACCACAAGACCATGTGCACATTTAGGATCTTGTGTTTATTTTGAGGTACTACAATCCTGCCTTGCTCATAGATCACATCACCCCCTCTTCTGAGGGCACTTATGCTGGATGGATCTGTGCCAGTATCTTCAAGGTCACAATTCAATTCCAAAGTTCTTAAGAGAGACCTTGAGAGTGTCCTTCTATCACTTTTCCTGAAAACTCTATCCAGAGTAATACAAAGTTCAAGATGTTCCAGAGTCCACATGTAGCATGTAATAGAAGTGTGAAAGTAAGTAAAGCTAAATGCTGTGGACAGGTGAAGCCAGGACTCAGTGCTGCTCTCAGTTATAATGGCTGAGCTTATTACTGATGGCCCAGTTAAAACAAGGGTGCTGATGGCAACAATCTGCTGGTAAAAGGGATCCAAGAGTGAGACTTCAGTTAATATTATGTTCAAACTCTCTCTTCCCTACTTCAGTTGCTTACACCACTTTTCTCTCCTGGCCATTACTAGATGAATGTGATGCTTTGCAAAGGGCCAGATGGCATCTTGGCATGTCAGGACCACATGGTGCATGTTCTCTCTGCTGCCTTCCCCGCTTGAGGGCAGATGTTACATGCCCTTAAATTGGCCTACAGAGAATCTTGAGGTCATCTGCTGAAAGAGCCAATGGTAATCTTTGCACCACAAAAGGAACATGATGATGAATAAGAAGTTATAACTGTGGATTCCTGCTGTATTCAAAATCTTACCTATCAATTCTTAAACAGAATAAGATACTGGTCAAATGCCCTAATATGATGCTTTTAAGACTGAAAATCACAGTCACAGAGGAAAATGCCTCTGTGACTCTGAAATAACATATAATAATAATAATATTTACCATTTACATAGAGCTTTAAGATTTACAAAACACTTGACATATATCTCTCTTTCACTCCCATCAATTCAATAGTTATCTTACTCTTCTAGAAAAAGATTCTATTGAAGCAACAAAGTATCCTGGATCTTTTCTTCTGGGACTCAGGTTTTTCAGGATGACACATAGAGCTTTGTGATATTATTGATGTTTAGGAACACTACTGGAATACAAATGTCTTCAGGGTCTAGAAAATCAGGTTCCCAAACCTTTTCAGAAACCATTGTGCAACTAGTGGTATAAGTCACAAGTTTGCATCAGCAATATACATCTCAGATGTAAGTGATTGTAAATGGAAAAATGCATTTTCAGATGTAAATTTTCATCTTTTCAGTTACATTTTGTAATAAAGGAAGAACTTTATATTTTAAATGTTCCATTTAAAGGGTTTTTTTAAAGGACCAAATAATTCAAAATTTTTGGACATCTTGCTAAACAACGCTTTTCATTATACAACTACTGTGAAGTAGGATTAGATTAAAATAGTTGTAAGCCAATTTTCTTTGAAACTAGTTACAAAGCAACTGGAATAAGTTTGTACCACTGTAAAGGATTCAAAATTGTTTTGGTGGCACTTAAAGAGGATTCAAATTAAAGAGAAAAATCAATTCACAAAAGCAGCAATCTGACTCACAATGAAAAAGAACTCTCCTATTCAGGAAAATCTACCACAATATCAACACAGCGTTCAGGAGGCATTATACCACAATTCACTGGGACTGGGGATCATTAGTGGTAGGAATGATGACAAACAATTACCACTGAAGAAAAATATTTTTCTATTCTCCCTGACTTACATTGAAAGAATTCTTGCATTATTACAGATACACTGTATATTTCTAATATGTTTCTAAATCTTATCTGATAAAATATTAATACTTAAAGAGAAATAAAAAACTACAAGGATGAATTCAGTGAAGGATATCCCATAGTTTTCAAAGAAGTCTCCTCTTCCTAAAAGGAAGCATCCAAAAAAAAGTTCCTTATTATAGTTGATTTACCAAGCAAATTCTCCTCATGCAGTCAGAACTTAAAATTGGGTCATTTGCAGAAAATTCAGCCTGCCTCAAATATCTTCATTAGTTACAGCTGAAAAATTTGATGGTTACCCTGCAGGGAGAGCTTTCTCTATCTTTTACTGCTGGAAATCCAATTTAATTTGCCTGGACTGCTAGGGGAATGGGAATTTTTCCAGTGTAGAATCCTTATTTATTTATTTATTTGTTTGTTTGTTTATTTATTTACTTACTTACTTACTTACTTGCTTGCTTGCTTTGGGGAAGGTGCTGAAAATCCCCCAATGGCATTCCTGGGCATGGATGGCATTAATAGGGGACAGGGGTGGCAGGCAGAGGGCTGGGGAACCTTTGCTGTGCAGCAAGTGAACACGTCGAGGATCTTCTGGCGCCCTCTGCTGCCACGACCTTGAAAGAACTCACGTCTTCACAAAGATTGATGGATTCTTTTATTCATTCAACAATATTACCTCACACAAGGCCCAACGCTCGCTAGGACAAGGATGTGGCCTGGGCCTGAAATTGCTAGCAGCCAAGTAAGACTGGACAACCCTTAGCCCTCCCGGACCCCTTTGAATGGTCCACAGAAGCGCCCCAGAGGCCCCCAGTCTTTCAAAGCTCCCTCTTTCCTGCTTAGGTGCCCACAACTTCAGTCTCTCAGACTCCCAGACTGGGCCATGCTCAATTTTTTTCTGACCCTCAAAAATATCAAATAAAATGATGTTTGTTTGACACACAGTAGGTGCTTAATAAATGTCTTTTACCAACCCCCCCCCCCAAAAAAAAAAAACCTTTCCTGTCTCTCCCTTGTATCCAGTCAGTGCCCCAAATTAACCCTTGCATCCATCTTCCTCTTTCTGGTCTCATGTCACAACTGTAGGCTAGGCCATAGACTTACCTCTCACTTACCTCTGCCTGACACTTCTCCTTTTCCAGACTTCTTTACCTCTTTTTTTTCTCCTCCATCCTTCCACTTTCCCAGAGTCATAACTTCAGCATTAGCCTCAGTTCCACAATTCTCTCTCACCCCACTTTTCCAATTGGTTACCAAGTACTGCCAAATATACCTTTGGACCATCTCTCTCATGCTATCCCATTCTCTCTCCACTCACAGTTGCCACCTTAGACACTGGTCTGCATCATCTCTCATCTAGATTATTTGAATGGTCTCTTTTTTGGTATTATTTAATATTTTCCAAACACATGTAAAGATAGTTTTCAACATTCATTTTTATAAGATTTTGAGTTCCACATTTTTCTCCCTCCCTCCTCTGCCACCCATTTCCAAGACAATAAGCAATATGATATAGGCTTTACATGGGTAATTATGTCAAACATAGTTCTTCATTAGTTGTGCTGTGAAAAAAAAACAGAACAAAAGAGAAAAACTACAGGGGGGAAAACCCCAAACAACAACAACAAAAAAAAACCCCATGAAAACAGATTGCTCAGACTCCACAATTCTCTCTAGATGTAGATAGCATTTTTATCAAGAGTCTTTTGGAAGTGTGTATTTCTGAGAAAAGCTAAGTCTATCATACAATGCTGCTGTGTACAATGTTCTCCTGTTCCTGCTCACTTCAGTCAGCATCAGTTCATGTAAGCCTCTCCAAGTTTTTTCTGAAATCCATCTGCTCATCATTGCTTATAGCATACTAATATTCCATTGTATTCATATACCACAACTTGTTCAGCCATTTCAAATGATGGGCATTCCTTCAATTTCCAATTATTTGACACTACAAAAAGAATTATGAATATCTTTGCAAAATTAGGTCCTTTTCTCTTTTTAATACTCTATTTTGAATACAGACCTAGTCATGGTATTGTTGAATCATAGGATCCAGAGTTGCACAGTTTGATTGTCCTTTGGGCATAGTTCCAAAGTGCTCCAGAAATTGGATCAGTTCACAACTGCACCAACAATAGATTATTGTTCCAATTTTCCCACAACTTCTCCAACATTATAATTTTCCTTTTCTGTCATTATAAAAGACTTCTTATTGGTCCCCTTGCCTAAAGTTTTTCATGACCCCATCCCAACCCACACACTGATACCAAAATGATTTTTGTGGGGGTTTTGAAAGGCAAAGTTAAATGACTTGTCCAAGGTCACACAGCTAAGTAATTATTAAGTGTCAGAGGTCACATTTGAACTCAGGTCCTCCTGACTCCAGAGCAGGTGCTCTATTCACTATATCACCTAGTTACCTCCAAAATGATTTTCTAAGAGCAGACCCTATCCCTACTCAACCATCACCAGTGGCTCCTCACTAGTTTTAGGATAAAAATAAAAGCTCCTTACTTTAGTTTTAAAGCTCTTCAAAATCTACCTTTCAGATTTTTTGAATATTGCCCCCACCTACCCTGTACTCTTTAATCCAGTTGAACTGATCTTCTCTCTATATCTCACATAGGAGACACAATCTCCTAGGTATTGGCAGACCCACTTGTTTAGAAAGACTTCTTTCCTCCCTCTACCTCACAGAGGTATCATCTCTGCATGAAGCCTTTTCTCATCTCCAAACTGCTAGTTATCTCCCTCCCAAGTTACCTTGTACTGAACTACTTTGCATATATTTTCACTTATTCACTTCATTTTATTGAAAAAAATTAAATGAAGATATGCCTTCTCTTCCTCACATCTCCCCCATCCACAATTGAGAAAACAAGAAAAACCAAACCACTGTTACAAATATATATTTGATCAAGCAAAACAAATGACTGCATTGACCATGCTCACTAAATTTATATTCTGAAGCCATAATTTCATTATTATAAGGTGAACAGTCTCTTTCATCATGAGTTTGCTGGAATCAGATTTAATCAACTTTCCAAGTTGGTTGGCTTTAAAATACTAATGTTCTTTGTATGTAAACTGTTGTTTGATTACTTCACTTCACTTTGTATCATTTCATTCAAGTCTTCCTATGTTACTCTGAAATTATTCCTTTCACCATTTTTTATGAGTACTATAGTATTCCACCCATTCATATACCACAATTTGTTTTGCTATTTCCCAATTAATGGGCAAACTCTCTTCTCTGTAAGTTTCCAAAATTTTGCCACAACAAAAAGAATTGCTACAAAATGCTTTTGTACATATTGGTCCTTTACTTCTCTTTGATCTCTTTGGGATATAATTAGTAATGGTATTAGTGGGTATGCATAGCTTAGTAGCTTTTAGTTCCAAATTGTTTTCCAAGATGACTAGAGCAGTTGACAATTCCACCAATATATTTTCCACAGAACTTCCAGCATGTGTTATTTTCCTTTTTTGTAAACTTTGCCAATCTTATGGTTTTGAGGGAGCATTCCAATTTGTTTTAATCTACATTTATTAATGATTTATAACATTTTTTTCATAGTTATTTGGATTCATTTCTCTAAATTAACTGGTCATATATTTTGATCATTTATCAATCAGGGAATGGCTCTTATTTTTATAAATTTTATAAATTTGAATCAGTTACCTACACTGTTTAGAAATGAGACCATCTCTGATTATTTACTTCTCTTCTAATTTTGCCTGTTGGTCTTGTTTAATGCACAATTTTAAATTTTTATGTAATCAAATTTTTTGTTTTTACCTTCTTTGACCCACCCTATATCTGTTTGGTCATAAAAATCTTTCATATTAATGGAAGTGACAGGTGATTTTTCTCTTTGTTTTTCTACTTTATTTATCACCTTATAATTATGTCTAAGACACATATCCATTTAAAGTTTGTCTTAGCATTCAATGTGAGATATTGGCCTAGAATTAGTTTCTGCCAGATTGCTTTACAGTTTTCCCAACAGTTTATGTTAAAGAATGAATTCTTGCCCCAATAGCTGAGATCTTTAGATCTAGCAAAAACTAGTTTGTTGTTCTTTTTGGTTTCTGTATATTATGTACTCAATTTGATCCATTGATCAACCTCTATATTACTTAACCAATATAAAGTTGTTTTTGATGATTACTGCTTTGTAATACAGCTTGAACTCTGATAATCTTAGGTCACCCCTCCTTCCTCCACATTTTTAAAAATCATTCCCCTTATGAGTATTGACCTTTTATTATGCTGCATGAATTGAATCACTAGTTTTTTTCTAGTAATAAGGTAATCTTTGGTAATTTTATTTGTATGACAAAGTCAATTTAAGTAGTATTGTCATCTTTATTATATTATATTAGTTCAGGCTTGTTATTGTTGTTGCTGTTAAGTCATGTCCTACTCTTTGTGATCCTGTGGACCATAACACATCAATACTGTCTAGAGGATTTTCTTGGCAAAGATACTGGAGTGTTGTACATTCCTCCTTCAGTGCATTAAGGCAAACAGATGTTAACTGACTTGCCCAGGGTCACACAGTTGGCAAGTGACTGAGGTCAGATTTTCTTCAGTTATTTATATTTGTCTTCATGTAAAGAGTGTTTTGTAGTTTTTTCCTTACAGTTTTTTCTGTGTCTCTTGGCAGATAGACTCCCAACTAGTTTATATTTCATTAAATATATAATATATATATATATACATCTTTATGTATTTATTTGTTTGTTATACATAAACATACATATATGTGTATATTTATTTTAAATGGAATTTGTCTTTTTATGTCTTCCTAATAGATTTTGTTGGTATTATAAAGACACTGATGATTTTTCTGGGTTTCTTTTATATTTTGAAACTGCTGAATTTGTTCATTATTTCAATTAGTCTTTTATTTGTCTTTAGGGTTCTTTAAGTAAACCATCATATTATCTGCAAATAACAAGAATGTTGTTTCCTCTTTGCCTATGCTTATTTTTTTAATTTCTTTTTCTTGTCTTATTACTATAGCTACCATTTCTAGCACAATATTGAGTAATAATGGTGATAATAAAAATCCTTTCTTTACTCCTGATCTTATTCAAAATGCCTCTAATTTATACCCATTTTACAGAAAATATTTCTTGTTTTAGACATATACTTATCCTAAGGAAAGATTCATTTATTTCTATGTGTTTTTCTTAATAGGAATGAGTACTATATTGTGTGAAAAGTTTTTTCTCCATCTATTGATATAAAAATATTTGACTGATATAATAATATAATTATTATTATGACCAATTATGTGTATATTTTTCATAATATTGAACTGTATAAATTCACACTAGTTGATATATAATATCTATAATATATTGTTATAGTCTCTTTGCTAATATTTTGTTAATTTTTTTCTACTAATATTCCTTAGAGATAGCAGTTTATAATTTTATCTTTCTTTGACTCTTCCTGGATAATTTATCTAAACCATGTTTTTATCATAGAAAAAATCTGATAGGACCACTTATTTTTCTATTTTGTCAAATGATTTACATAAAATTGGAATTAATTTTCTTTTAAATGTTAGAAGAATTTTGTTGCCAATTCATCTACAAAAGAAATATTAATAAATGATTATAGTGATCTACTCTTTGATAAATTCAAGGATTTCCACTTCTGGGATAAGAACCCACTCTTTAACAAAAACTTCTGAAAAAACTGGAAAATAGTATAACAGAAACTATGTATAGACCCTCATTTCACCCCTTATATCACAATCAGGTGAAAATGAGTACAGGATTTAGACACAAAATGTGGTACCATAAGTCAGTCAGGAAAACAAGGAATAGTTTTTTCTGTCAGAGATATGTAAAGGTGAGAAGTTATGGCCAAACAAGATAGAGAACATTATAAAATGCAAAATGGACAATTATGATTACATTAAATTAAAAAGGTTTTGCACAAATATATCTAATAACAACCAAGAGTAAAGAAATTTAGTAAGATGAGAAATAATTTTTATAGCTAGTATTTCTGATAAAAGAATCATTTCTAAAAATTTAGAATCGGTTGAGTAAAAGCTAATGACTCCATAAGACATCAGGAACCAATAAAACAGTCAAAAGAAGAAAAAAAGAAGAAAATGTGAAATTTCACATTGGAAAAATAACTGATCTGGAAAATATATCAAAAAGAAATTATTTAAGAAATATTAGACTACTTAAAAACCATGATTAAAAAAGCCTAAACAACCTATTTCAAAAAATTATTAAGTGAAACTGCCCTGATATTTTAGAACCAGAGGTTAAAATAGAAATTAAAAGGATCTTTCAATCTCCTGAAAGAGATCACAAACTGAAAATTTCCAAGAATATTATAGAAAAATTGCAAAGAAAAATATAGCAAGCAGTCAGAAAAATATCATTTAAAATACCAAGAAGTCATAGTTAAGATCATGAAAGGATCACTTCCACATTAATGAAGTGGAGAGCTTGGAATATGATATTACAGAAGGCAAACGAAGTGGAGATTACAATCAAGAAAAACTTACCCAACAAAATTGAGTATAATTCATTCAAGGGAAAAAGCATATTTAATGAAACAGAAAACTTTCAAGCATTCCTACTGAGAAGAACAACGATGAACAGAAATTATCACTTTCAACTACAAGGCTCAAGTGAAGCATAAAAAGGTTAAAAAATAAAAGAGAAATCATAAGCTACTCAATACGGTTAAACTGTTGACATTCCAATAAGATAATACACGCAATTCCCAGAACTTTATCATTATGAGGACAGTTAGAAGAAATCTACATTTAACAAAGAGCACAGGTATGTTAATCAATTATGTTGAATTTATCTAAAAAAATGAGGGGGTGATAAAGAGAAATGCACTGGGAGTAGAGGAAAGGTGGGGGGAAGAATGGGGAAAATTATCTCACATAAAAGGAACAACTTTTACACTGGAAGGGAAAGTAAGACGGACAAAGTTTGAATCTCATCTCACCAAAATTGGTCCAAAGAGGGAAAATTACACACACACACACACACACTCTCTCTCTCTCTCTCTCTCTCTCTCTCTCTCTCTCTCTCTCTCTCTCTCAGTTGGCCAAAGAAATCTATCTTACCCTACAAAGAAAAAGAAGAAAGGAATAAAAGAAATTGGGGGGGGGGGGGCAAGGCAGCAGCTAGGTGGCACAGTGGATAGAGCACGGGTCCTGGAGTCAGGAGGACCTGAGTTCAAATTTGACCTCAGACACTTAATAATTACCTAGCCTGTGTGACCTTGCACAAGTCACTTAACCCCACTGCCTTGCAAAAAATAAAATATAAAAAAAAGATAGGGGTGATAAAAAGAGACAGGGCAAAAGCAAAGACAGAGAAGAATAAACAAGAAAACATAATATAAGAAAATAGGAAAACAGGAAATGCATTTAATAATCATAACTGTACATGTAAATAAGATGAATTCATCCACAACTATTTTGTTTATAAGAAACATACTTTAAATATAAAGATACACAGAATTAAAAGGGCATAAAGTAGAATCTATTATGCTTTAGCTGAAGTAAGAATGGTAGGGGTAGCAATCACAATCTCAGACAAAGCCAAAGCAAAAATAGATCTAATTAAACGATATAGGCAAGGAAACTGCATTTTGCTAAAAGGTACCATAGGAAATGAAGTGATATCAATGCTAAACATATATGCACCAAATGGCATAACATCCAAATTCTTAAAGGAAAAGCTAAATAATTGACAGGAGGAAATAGACAATAAAAATATATACTAGTAAGGGACTTCAATGTTCCCCTTTTAGAACTAGATAACTCTAACCTAAAATAAATGGAAAATGAACAGAATTTTCTATAAATTATATATAATAGACTTATGTAGAAAATTGCCTGGGAATAGAAAGGATTACTTAGTACCTTCACAAAAACTGACCATGTATTAGGGCATAAAAATCTCACAAATAAATGCAAAGAAGCAGAAATTTTACCCTTACCCTTTTCACACCATAATGCAAAAAAAAAAAAATGCAATCAATGAAAGGTCATGGAAGCATAGATTAAAAATTAATTAGAAACTAAATTATCTAATCCTGAAGAATGAGTGGGTCAGGAGTAGCTATGCAGCAAGTGGTTAGACAGCCCTGGAGTCAAGAGGACCTGAGTTCAAATTTCACCTCAGACATTCACTAGCTGTGTGACCCTGGGAAAATAAATTAATCCCAATTGTCCCCTCCACCTCCCAAAAAAGAATGAGTCAAAGAACAAATCATAGAAACAAGCAATAATTTCATTAAAGATAATGAAAACAATGAAACAACATACCAAAATTTGTGGAATAGAGTCAAAGTAGTACTTAGGGGAAAATTTAAATCTCTAAATATGTACATCAATAAGAGAGGTTGGTACAGATCAATAAACTGGGCATGAAACTAAAAAAAACTAGAAAAAAGAAAACACCAAAAGGGAATCCTAAAATTCAAAGGAAAGATTAATAAAACTGAAAGTAAAAATGCTATCTACCTCCAGGGAGAGAATTGATAAACTCTGAATGCTGATAGAAGGAACTCAAAATTTTTTGGAAAAAGAAAAGAATGTTAAAAATAAATAAATGATTCAAAGTTAAAAAAAATAAAAGAGCAAAAAGAAAAAAAGGGAACCAAGGAGTCAAGGGACTGGAGATCATGGTGAGGATAAAGGAAAGATTCTGGGGTTGTAAGACCCCAGATCAGATACAGGAACTTCAGAGTTCATAAACATGGAAAAAGAACCTTGTGGAAAGATCAGGAATATTACCACTTTTGTAGAGATTTTCACCGAATAAATAAAGGTTGAATTGAACTAAAGGATATTGAAATAATAAATTTCTTTTGCTTTTAGCACACCAAATTAATATGAAGGGGACTGATGTCAACATCCTTCAGATCAATTCCATAGGCATTTATTAAGTATCTATCATAAGGCAAGATACCTAGCTAGCTGAGGTAGATAAAAAGTCTAAAGAAAGTATACTTTACCTTCAAGAAGCTTATATTCTAAAAGGCAAATATAAATGGACATCGACAAGTAAATATAAAAAAAAGTAAGGAAGAAGAATAATAACAAGTTGGGATATGGCTGACTGAATAATAATGATGCCATAATAGTTGCTTAAAAGAGTAAAATGACATATACATATATCTAGACTCTTTGGTAAATGTAGGAAAGGTTAGTAGAAAAAACAAAAGTGAAGAAAGGATCAATACCTTACTCTGCTGATGGAATATTAGACTATGACCAAATTCAACTTTCTAATCACCTGGAAATTGTTGTTTATTTTCTTCATCCTCAGGATAAATATTTTAGACTATGAGAATAAAATGCAATTGAAAAGTGTATTGTTAATTTAGCATTTTCATCTTTGAAATGTCCAATTAACTCTTTAGCTGTATAGAATCATAGTATTTATAACCCTTAGAGTTAATCTAGCTAAATCCCACCATTTGACAAAAAAATAAATTCAGGTCTAGAGAATTTACATAAACTAAATTGGAACAAATACAAAAAATGGCAGTGCTCTGTCCCGAACCCAACTTTTCCCACTCCAAATGGATGTTTATGATGTTCACATAAAATGAAAACTGAAGAGCTGACAGCTATAGTTATAGTTAGCAAAACACAATTTCCTTAGGGAATGTTTTAAGTGAGGTATGACTTCTATTAAATTGATAACTAAACAAATCTAATGCCAGCAACACAATAAAGCAGTTACATTTATAATTTTCAATAAAATATAAATTTAAAAATATATTTTGTTTTTATATCCCATACATTTCCCAACGTAAATTTCTCTCTTCCTTCTAGAGGTTCATACCTTGTGGCAAAGAACAAAAAAAGAGGGGGAAAAACAGTTTAGCAAAATTAACAAACACATCCAAAAAATTCTGATATAATATATAATGTTCTACACTGACAGTTCCCTGCCTCTGAAAAGAAACAGGAAATGCCTTCTCACATCTCTTCTTTGGAGTTCAATTTGGTCATTATAATTTCACAGCATTATTTTAATTGTTTCTTCTATTTAATGTTGTTTATATTGTTACTGTGTAATTTATTTTCTTGTTTTACTTTAGTTCTATCAATCTATTTGTTAATAATATTGACAGTTTCTTCAAGCAATGTAATATTTGATTATATTTATTTACATTGACTAGTTAGGCCTTTCCTAATTACTATGTTTTTACCATGCTTGCAGTTCTTTGCTGCTACAAAAAGTCTGTGCTCTCTTTCTTGTCTCTGTTTCTACACACACACACACACACACACACACACGTGCATACATATGTACACACATATGCTATATTACTATATATATATATATCAGTTGATAGTTAAGTATTTGCACATGTTCTAGATGTGTATTTGTGTCTTTATGGTTACATCTACCTTTTTTAAAAAGGTATAAAAGAAAATACCATCTGAATTGAGGCTATGAAAATTAGAAAAGGGTCTAATTAGAAGGAATACAAGGGGCAGCTAGGTGGTGTAGTGGATAAAGCACTGGCCTTGGAGTCAGGAGTACCTGGGTTCAAATCCAGTCTCAGACACTTAATAATTACCTAGCTGTGTGGCCTTGGGCAAGCCACTTAACCCCATCTGCTTTGCAAAAAAAAAACAAAAAACCCCAAAAAAGAAATTCTATCTTTTGAGGTGGCTAGGTGGCAAAGTGGATAGAGCACTGGCCTTGGAGTAAGGAGTAACTGAGTTCAAATCCGGCCTCAGACATTTAATAATTACCTAGCCATGTGGCCTTGGGCAAGCCACTTAACCCTACTGCCACGCAAAAACTAAAAATAAATAAATAAATAAATAAAATTTAAAAAGAAGGAATACAGAAAGCTGGGAAACATTTTCACAATTAATGTTTCTGATAAAGGATTTGTTCCATATATACATATATATATATATATATATATATATATCAACTGAATCAAATTTATAAGATTACAAGTTATTTTCCAATTGATAAATGGTCAGAGAATATGAATGGGCAAGTTTCCAGATAAAAAGGAAAACTATTTATAGTCATATGAAAAAAATGCTCCAAATCATTACTGATTAGAGAGATGCAAATGAAAACAACTCTGAGGTACCATCTCACACCTATCAAATTAGCTAAAATGACAAAAAGGAAAATGATCAGAGTTGGAGAAGATGTGGGAAAACTGGGACACTAATGCATTGTTGATGGAGTTGTGAGGTGATTCAACCATTTTGGAGTGCAATGTGGAACTATGCATATCCTTTGATTCAGAAATACCACTTCAAGGTCTATAATCTCAAAGAGGTCATAAAATGGGGAAAGTCCCACAGAGAAATATTCATAATGGCTCTTTTTATAGAGGCAAAGAATTGGAAAATTGAGGGTATGCCCATCAATTGGGGAATAGCTGAACAAGTTATAGTATGTGAATATTGATGCCATATTAGTTGCTTCTAAAAGAGTAAACTGACATATACATATTCTAGACTCTTTGATAAATGAGGGAGGGGTTATGGAATACTATTGTTCTGTAAGAAACCATGAGTGGCTGGACATGGGAAGACTTGCATAAACTAATGCTGAATAAAGTGAGCATGATCAAGAGAACATTGTACATATTAACAACAACATTGTGAGATGATCAAGTAAGACAGATGCAGCTCCTCTCAGTACTTCAGTGATCAAGGACAATCCTAAGAGATCTGTTATGGAAAAAGCCATTCACATTCAGAGAAAAAACTATGAAGTCTGGATGTAGAGTAAAGCATACTATGATCACTTTAAGTTAAAAAAGAAAGAAAAGAAAAGGATCTAAATAAGGCTTAAGCTCTTTTTAAAAAACATAATTATGCTTCTACAACTCTAGAAAGATGGAGAGAGCAGACAAATGTAAATACCAAAGACTTTCTTATGTCCTGAGATGTCAAGGAAAACCCTTAGGACTGGGAGTCAGAAAACCTGTGTTCAAGTCCCAGTCCATTATTTATGTACTGTATAACGTTGAACAACTCATTTCACTAGGCTTCAATTTCTCATTCATCAAATGAACTGAAATTGGCTCCCTATCAACGTCTAGTAATCTATGAATCTTTAATTAAATACATTTCATTTTGTAATCAAGTATACTGTATGTGTACTTTATTTTTTTTTAAAAAAACAACATGATTCTCTTTAATCCAGCAATACCATTATTAGGTCTATATCCCAAAGAGATCACGAAAAAGGATAAAAAAAACCAAGATATACAAAAATACTTGTAGCTCCTTACATAGCAGCAAAGAATTGGAAATTGAAGGGATGCCATCAATTGGGGAATGGTTGAACAAATTGTGGTGTATGATTGTAAAGAAAAGTAACTGTTCTTTAAGAAATTATGGGGGTGGGCGGCTAGGTGGCATAGTGGATAAAGCACTGGCCCTGGAGTCAGGAGTACCTGGGTTCAAATCCGGTCTCAGACACTTAATAATTACCTAGCTGTGTGACCTTGGGCAAGCCACTTAATCCCGTTTGCCTTGCAAAAAAAAAATTATGGGGGGGGGGCAGGGCCAAGATGGTGACAGGAGAAGATCCTATCTTAGGTGCTCTCCCCCTCAAAACTCATAAAATAAGGACTCTTAACTAACTAAATTTTCAAGAGACAGAACCCACAGAGGGATCAAGTGAGGCAATTCTCCAGCCCAAGATAACCTGGAAAATAGAAGAAAGGCTCAGCTCCATGGGGTTAGAGGGGTGGCTTGCCATAGTGAAGGAACTTCAGCCTCCTGGAGGCAGCCCCAGGGTGCTGGAAGCCACAGTTCATGGGCAGCAGGGGCAGCTTCCTGACCTATACCCCAGGGAGCACCAGGCACAACTTGGCAGATCAGTAGGGTACCTCTGCCAGTGCAAGCCATGAAAACCAGCCCTCAGTGCACTCAGCAAGCAGGTGGCTGCCATGGCCCAGATCCAGAAGCAGGTGGTGCCAGTAAGCAGGAGCCCTCAGGCAACTCAGCCTTGAGTGCTGAGCCTAGGTAGGGGAGTAGAGAGAGACTTCTGAGGTCTGTCCTCTGTCCCTGGAACAGGACTCTGGGGCTCTGACCACATTCAGATCCTGATCGCAGTCTAGACCCCCCACAGAACAGCAGGACCCCCCACCTCAGCCCTGTGGCCGAGGGGTGTGCTTGTGCTCATTCACAGACCAGGAGGGAAGACAGAGCTTCACACATTGAGATCCTTGTGGGGGGGGGTTGTCCCAATAATACTCAAAAACTCAGGAAGCACCCCAAGACCAGGCACAGGCTGGGGAAATGAGCAAACAGAGAAAAAAAGGGGAAGACTATTGTGAAATACTTTGTCTATGATCCCAAGAAGGATCAAAATACTCAGTCAGAAGATGAGAAAGTTCAAGCTTCTGCATCTAAAGACTCCAAGAAAAACAGAAATTGGGTTCAGGCTATGACGGAGCTCAAAAAAGATTTTGAAAATCAAGTGAGGGAGATAGAAGAAAAACTGGGAAAAGAAATGAGAGAGATGCAGGAAAAACATGAAAAAGAAGTCAGCAGCTTAGTCAAGGAGATCCAAAAAAATGCTGAAGAAAATAGCATGTTAAAAACCAGCATAGGCCAAATGGATAAAACAGTTCAAAAAGTTATTGAGGAGAAGAATGTTTTAAAAAGTAGAATTGGCCAGATGGAAAAAAGTCTTAAGAAAGCTCTCTGAGGAAAATAAATCCTTCAGATCAAGAATGGAGCTGAAGGAAGCTGATGATTTTATAAGAAGTCAGGACACAATACTTCAAACCAAAAGAATGAAAAATTAGAAGAAAATGTGAAACATCTCATTGAAAAAACAACTGATCTCGAAAACAGATTCAGAAAAGATAACTTAAAAATTATTGGGCTACCTGAAAGTCATGATCAGGAAAAGAGCCTTGACATCATTTTTAAAGAATCAGATATCCTAGAAGCAGAGGGCAAAATAGAAATTGAGAGAATTCACAGATCTCCCCTGGAAAGAGATCCAAAAAAAAAAAAAACAACAACCCCCAGGAATATTATAGCCAAGTTCCAGAACTCCCAAGTCAAAGAGAAAATATTACAAGCAGCCAGAAGGACACAATTCAAATATCGTGGAGCTGCAGTCAGGATCACACAGGACTTAGCAACAACTACATTAAAAGTTTGTAGGGCTTGGAATATAATATTCCAGAAGGCAAAAGAGCTTAGAATGCAACTGAGAATCAACTACCCAGCAAAACTAAATGTCCTCTTCCAGGGAAAAAAATGGACTTTCTCATTGAAAGCAGGGGAATTTCAAATGTTCCTGTTAAAATGGCCAGAGCTGAACAGAGAGTTTGATCTTCAAATACAGGACTCAGGTGAAGCATAGAGAGTGGAGGAGAAGGGTAAAATATGAGGAATTTAATGATGATGAACTACATGTATTCCGACATAGAAAAATGATACTGATAATACTTACAAGAAACTTCTCATTCAATAGAGCAGGTAGAAGGAGCTTTTATAGATACAGCACAGGAGAGAGCTGAATCTGAAGATATAATGTATTGTAAAAATGGAATCAATGGCTAAAAGGGAAATGTAATGGAAGTAAGAGAAAGGAGAGGTAGAATAGGCTAAGATATTTCTTATAATAAGATTTTTTATTACAATGAGCTATTGCAATGATATGGAAGGGGGGAAGGTGGGGGGAACCTTCGCTCTCATCAGAGGTGGCTCAGAGAGGAAACAGCATATATACACAATGGGGTGTAGACATCTAGAATAAGAAGGAGAGGAGGGGGATGGGGGAATGTGATTGATGGAGGAGAGGGTGGACTGTGGGGGAGAGTGGTCAGATATAACACATTTTCTTTTTTACTTCTTGCAAGGGGCTGGGATTGGATGGCCTGTCTGGGACCACGGGACCGGGAAGTTTCTGGGCCTTAGGGATGGTATGTGGGCTCAGGGCCTCTTGGCCCCAGGGCTGGTGATCAGTATGCTGTGCCACTCAGCTAACCTACAGTACATTTAAGAAGAGGGACAGAGTGAAAGGAGAGAGAAAATATAGTATATGGTAGTGGGGAAGTACAAATGGAGGGAGTTGTGATCAGCAATGGCAACAGTAGAAAATTATGGAAGTAGCTTTTGTGATGGACTTATCCTAAAGAATGTGATTCACCAGTGACAGAGCTGGTGGTGGAACACAGAATGAAACACGATTATTTATTATTATTGTTGTTGTTGTTATTGGGGGTTGCAGGGTGGATGGGGTTAGGTGGCTTGCCCAGGGTCATACAGCTGGGTGATTGTTGGATGTCTGGGGCTGGATTTGAGCTTGGGTGCTGCTGACATCAGGGCTGGTGCTCTGTCCACTGTGCCACTTAACTGCCCCTATTATTACTTTTTTTTAAATTTTAAGTTTATTTTTTTCCTTTTTACTTTATTGCTCATGAGGGTCTCTATTTGGGGGGAGGGGCATTATGTTTACCCTTGAACAAGAATA
This sequence comes from Macrotis lagotis, assembly GCF_037893015.1. NCBI lineage: Eukaryota > Metazoa > Chordata > Mammalia > Peramelemorphia > Peramelidae > Macrotis > Macrotis lagotis. The sequence continues at coordinate 225,521,295 of NC_133660.1, read as the reverse complement.
TTTTAATAATGAACAAAAAACAGCATTTGTACAAAAATAAATATAAATATATTACAAAAAAGAAATTATGAGGGACAAGACTTCAAAACAACCTGGAAAGACTTGCATGAATTGATGCTGAGTGAAGTGAGCAGAACCAGAACATTGCACACACAAACAGCAACACTGGATGATGATCATCTATGGTGAACTTGATTATTTTGGCAATATAATAATCTATACTAAATGATCTGTGATGGAGAATACCTTCCATATGCAAAGAAAGAACCATGGAGTTTAAAAGCAGACCAAAGTTTACTATCTTCATTTTTTTTTAGAAAAGTTGTCTTATGAATTATGTCATTTTTCTTTCTAATTATTTTTCCTCTTCCATTTGAATGTGATTCTTTTTTTACAATATGAATAATATGGATCTGTTTAGCATGGTTATAGATATAGAACCTATTTTACATTGCTTTCTGTTGGGGAGGGGGAAGGGAAGGAAGAGAGGAAGAAAAATGTACAAAGATTGTTGAAAACTACAATTACATGTACTTAGAACAATAAATGACAGGAAAAAAATCAGTATGCTAAATCAATTTACATGTCTTTTTTTACAAACATGGGCTACAGCAGTTCTAAATCCACATTCTTCTCATGATCCCTGTTTCATTGACATGTTCTCAGAGCAAGCATTGCTAACAATTCTTCTAGGTGCATGGCCAAACACGGCCTTCTACTCTTCTACTCTGGTCCCACGTAGGAAATGTTAGAGTGATCATGAACAATATCAACTTGGGAAACTACTATGTGAAACTGGGCAGTTTCATTGTGAAAGTAAACATCTTTCAATAAATGTATGTAGTTGAATTGAGAACAGATTGAATCACAAATTACATCTGCTCTAGTAGAGAGAAGCTAATATTCACTACAGTAAAATATATTTCAAATGATTTGGGGAAACAAAGCAAGCATCCAGGGCAATCACCATTACCGTGTCAGAACTCTACCTACTCATTTGAACATATGACTGAAGGTCTATTAACACACTCTCAGGAATCACAAGAAGTCCACAGGAAAATGAAGATGTGTCCATGAACAGATTTTTATCAAAGATCCACCTAGTTTTTCTTAGTCCAGTTCCATCTGACATCATCTATAATAGTACAGATATCAAGAAGCACAATTCCCACATTTCAATTTAATTCAATAAAGGTTCAACACCCAATAGTTAATCAAAGTCAGTCACTATGCTAAGCACTTTACAAATATTATCTCATTTGATCTTCACAACAACCCTGGCAGAAAGGGTGTTATTATTATCCTCATTTTACAAATGAGGAAACTAAGGCAGGTAGTGCTTAAGTGACTTACCCAGGGTCAAACAATTAGGAAGTATCTAAGGCTAGATTTGAACCCAGGTCTACATGACAGTGGGAGAAGAAAGATTCACAAATCAGTAAATTCTTGATCTTCTGAGGATACAGCTTAAATCTCTATAACCTTCCTTTTTGACTCCAGCTCTCTACCAGAGTCATATTTATTTACCATTTTATTCTCCCAAAAAGGAATGTAACATCCAAGCACTCTTGCATGGAATTATATGGCAAGCTATGCCAGTTTAAGATATAACCAGATTGGGGCAGCTAGGTGGCACAGTGGATAGAGCACTGGCCCTGGAGTCAGGAGTACCTGAGTTCAAATCCGGTCTCAGACACTTAATAATTACCTAGCTGTGTGGCCTTGGTCAAGCCATTTAACCTCATTGCCTTGCAAAAACCTAAAAGGAAAAAAAAAGATATAACCAGATATTGGAAGAGAGCTTAAGATTTCAGCACAGGAGCTTGTATAAAGTAGGAACTCAAAACTGATTTAGACCTTCCTCAGACTCTCAGACCATAGGCTGTAGGGTATATTCACTAAGTCCATGAGAGCCTCTTGGGTATAAAAGAGAAAGAATAGTTGCCACTGCCTTTCTGATTCTCTAAGAAATCACTTAAACACTATACTTCAGGTGATTTTATAATTTAAACAATCCCAAGATCATGATATATAAAACTCTGTAAGTAAAGTGTTTCAAATAATGAGATGTACTTCAAAAAGTTACTAAGTGTTTTTCCCTTATTCATAAAAATCAATACTCATTACATGTAAACATATACACTGAATATTTTACAATCAAAATAAATACTGACAACAAACTAAGTGACTGGGTGAAAGAGGAAATCGAGTTTTTTTAAACCCCATGAGAAATATACTTTCACCACGACCGCAAATTTGCTTTATAGCTATAAAGTACAAAATGATAGGACACAGTACATATGAACTCCCTTAGTACAGGGATCATGCCAATTTGGGTAATAATTAGTGAGAAAAATAGTTCCCTTTGGTTTCTTCTTGGGGTGATTACATTCAATTGATATGACACATCCCTAGAGGTCCTCTCCAGAGTGCTACACAGCAATGGAGTAGTTACCTTTCAACATATGTTCTTGTCACCTTAAGGAGGATGCTGAGAGGCAACATCTCAGTATCTGAGCTAGGGTGTCAGTATTAGAGTCAGCTTGTGACATACAGTAGCTCTGTGCCACTGGAAAAATCATTTAATCTTTCAAAAACTTTAAGTTGCTAAGGAGTCATTTTGTATTGTTGCTCCTTGGGCTTGGAAGCTTCCTAACCAATGCAATCTGAGGGAATACAAAGAAAGGTAACCCAAACTGATTTCTTATGTACATCCAAAGTCACTGTATATTCCTCAAACCCAGCCCTGATGATGAGTTCTCCCAAAAAGAAAATGATTAAGAACAAAAATTTTTTTGCTTGTACAGAAGGAATAGAAATCATCTATTATTGAAAATGAACAATGCCGAATATAAAAGGGAAAATTTAAGAATCTAAATACTCACTTTATCTTTGTACAAAGCAAATATCTAACACAATATATACACAGGTACTTCTTGCATATGAAAGAAAAAATAAGATAATTATAAAAATAAGTTAAGATTCTCTTAAAGTTATTAACATCTCTCTAAGGACACCAAGATTCCAATTTACTGAAAGTCTTTCAAATCTTCAAATTAAGAATTCCAACCATTTGTTCAGATAATAAGAGAAACATTTCACAAAGAGATTTTGCTAGGAGTAAGTTCAATTCAAGATAAGGACCCCTGTATTCTTTCCTCTCCAACACTACATCTAGAACCAGAAGGTAGCTTCAGACACACTCCCCATTGAAAACATGTGTGAAGTCAGAGACAAGCAGACAATCACCTGGACAGCTAGTGCCTAATGTCACTTTGGGAAGTTATCCAGAAGAGAAATTCTAGCATGGTGATCTTTTATACTACAGAGTCATGATCTTAGGTATCCTTTCCTACTCCAAGCAGAGGCAAAACCAACGGATTGATAATCTATTTTTCCAAATTAACAAACTACGACCAGTGGGAAAATGCATGTGGTGCAGGGGCACCTACACCAGCAACTTTCCCGTTGCACCTCAGAACCTGGTGTTGGGTCTGACCTTCAAATAGACGATCAAGGCGCTGCCGCTTCACTCGGTGTTTCTCTAGGAGAGCCATGAGCTGTCTGGCTTTGACCCCAGTTCACCCAACACAAGAACAAGCCCACTATGAACTTGGACTCTGCTTTTCACCCTAAAAAGAAAGAAAGAAAAGATTTAAAATACAGGCCAATGTTACATCTCACCAGGTTTTATTATCTCAAAATTACACTTTTTGAAAGTGAGACTTTAAATGCTTTCTCATGAAGCTGCTATCCAGCCTGCCCAAAAGACCAGCATTCTCTTGCCTGACTCAGTAGCTGGTGGCATCTCGCCTCTTCTTCTAATACACCCATATGTACACAACTAGCCCCCAAAATGTCCTGTCAGACTATCCACCCTGTCAATGGAACATGTTTCCAAAACACTGAATAGAAATAAATTGTCCTGGTTAAAAAGAGTCCACGTTTTGTATTTGTTGACACTTTCAAGGAAAAAGTTCAAGACTTTCAGTCTTGTCTCTGAATCTCACAGGATAAGAGAAAGTTACAGGCAAGTTACATGGGACAAAGAACAGCAAAATGCCTCCCACAGATTATATCAACTCTGTATCATCCCAAAAGACACCAAAGTTATAGTTCCATGCTTAGCAAACAAGTCCCTCCATTTATATCCACAGTAACAGAAGATCCTTAAAAGTATATATGCGAATATGGGCTAAAACAACACTTGTTGGTTGGTTGTTGTCCTTCACTCTTGAAGAGGACCAAAATGATATCACTATGTTAGAGTCAAGTTACAATGTGTCTGTGTCCGATTGTGGCTAATCAGACCAGTAGGACCTTGGAATGCTCCACAGGTAGGGCACAAATAGTCCATGTGAACATTTGGGGTGACTTTTAAACAATGACCCAGTATGTGGCTCATTTCCAAATTAAGGGCTCAATTTGGTGTATTTAAAATTACACAATGATCATTCCTGTAATACCTGGAACCCAAGAGAAGTGGGAAGGAGTAAGAAGTCAATATAATATCAGTCCTAATCAACATCCCTACTTTCTCACAGAAGGAATATATTACTCCAAAGTTTACCAAAAGCTACATTCAAACCTCACATAAAACAAAGATCACATTATCACAAGATTTCCTTCCCAATCATGGAATACTAGCAACCAGTTAATGTCAATATGTACTAAAAGCTAAGTTCGAGTGAATTACTTAAAATCATTTTTTTTCCTCAAAAAACCTAATGTCATTATTTTCCTTTCTTAAGCCTGCTGAAGAGCTCTGTAATCACTTCTAATTTACAAATGTTCCATAAATGGAAATATAGCCAGAGAGAAAAATCTCAGGAACAGTCAGCCTCTTTCTTCAACTCACAGGATTACTGCCTTATTCCTCAATCTTAGAGGAGAGTTACAATCAGTTTTCTTGTAAAATGCAATTTTTTAAGAGTCATCTCTAGTCATCCTGATCCATATCTGACCATTGGACCCAAATGATGGTTCCAGAGGAGAAAGTGAGGCTGCTGACTTTGCATAGCCCTTTCTCAATTAAACTGTTCGCTTGCATGTCAAGACATCACTTCCCAGATGTCATGGTCTCATTTAAGAATTAAGGGCAAACAACATAAGCAAATTAAGAAGTTACTGGTGCTAAGTATCTGCTTCTCTGACATGGGAGACTTGGCTCCAACTTCACAAGTAGGGATGGGTTTCCTTTATCCTTATTTGAAATTGGAAGTCATTTTCCCAATAAAAATGATTAGTTTATGTAACAGGTACATTAAATATTTGGTACATATTTCCTTGGAAATGAAAAAAGTCTAATATTGATAAATATGAGAGCTTATTCTGCCCCTTATCTCTTCCCAATGCCACTTATGATGAATATTGAAGTATGAAAGAGAAAGTATGCAAGAGATGGTGGCTGAACAATGAGAATGGAGAGGTCTAGTGAGGCATGGAGGTTGACAGCCACATGGCAAAATGAGACTTGGGGAACAATAGTAGTTCAGTTTCATTGAAAAAAAGCAAAACTAGAAAGTTCATCTGAGATCAGATTATGGAAGGCTTTGAATGGTGAGATCAATAATTTATACCTTCTTTGTTAGGCAGACAGTTTTTGAGTAGAATAGCATAAGTGGAGCAGCCCACTTAAGAAGAAGACTTGGGCAGCAGAATGGAATTAATGCAAAAGATTCTTGCTTTCCATATGACATTTGCTACTCTTCACTGAGCTTTGCTGATATTGCACACTCCTAGATTTTGCCTCTTTTCTCTGACCTCTTTTTCCTTTTTTTTTTTTTTGCAAGGCAAATGGGGTTAAGTGGCTTGCCCAAGGCCACACAGCTAGGTAATTATTAAGTGTCTGAGACTGGATTTGAACCCAGGTACAACTGACTCCAAGGCTGGTGCTTTATCCACTACGCCACCTAGCCACCCCTGACCTCTTTTTCCTAAATCCAAATGGTCGCTTTCCAAGATTCTGTCCTTGGTTTTTCCTATTCTTTCTCTATATAATCACAATGTTGGCAAATGCAGTCACTTTGCCACTTCACAGATGACTAATCACCTCTCCACAGATGATTCCTAGATCTACATATCTCTCTCATATTTTCAAATGTTTTCTAGAGTCTTAGTTTTTGGACATGTTGAATTTATCTTATCCCCTAAACCATCTTCTCCTTTGACTCCTATTTCTGCCAGATAGATGTAACACAATTCACCAAACTGCAGGGTTATCTCTAACTAGTCAGCTAGTCAATAAACATTTATTATGCATCAACAATGTGGGAGTGAGAGAATCCCTGCTGATAAGGAGCTCTTAGACTAGTAGGGCAGTCACCATGAGAAGAACTATGTATGAGTTGGATATATACAGTGTAAATTGGAGCCAATCAATAGTAGGAAGGCACTGATGATGTCTGTCCTTCAAATTCCAAGGAGAAGCATCAGGGAGGTGATACCATGACATGCACGTGAATTAGATGTGAGTAAGCGGATGCTGTGCTAATCCATAATGAGTTCAGTGGCCAGATATGGATCAGGATGACTGGAGATGGCCCTGGATGCAAGGCAATCATGGTTAAATGACTTGCCCAAGGTCAAGGTTAGTAAGTATGAAATGTCTGAAGCCAGTTCTAACCACTGAACCACCTAGCAACCTCAGCAATGCTAGCTGCACTAGTATGAAGATGAATTGGGAAAAACTTTTTAGCTAAAACTTGAAGGAAGTTAGGGATGCTGGGAGGCAGAGATGAAAAGAAAGATAATTCTAGACAGAGGAGCTGGTAAAAATGTCTTATGAAAGAAAGTGTCACAGAGTATGTGGCAGGGAAGTTAAGTAAGATGCAAGAATATTAGAGAAGTAGTAGGGGTCATGTTGTGAAGAATATGTTAAGTAGTAGCTAAGAGTTTATTGAGTGGAAGTGTGACATGATCAGATCTATACTTTTAAACATGAATTTGATTGCTCTAAATCATTACTTATTAGAGAAATGAAAATTAAAGCTTCTCTGAGGTACCACCTCATACCTCTCACGTTGCCCAATATGACCAGAAAGGATAATGATCATTGTTGGAAGGGTTGTGGGAAATCTGGGACACTATTACATTGTTGGTGGAGTTCTGAACTCATCCAACCTTTCTGGAGAGAAATTTGGAACTATGTCCAAAGGGCAACAAAAAATGTACGTACCCTTTGACCCAGCAATACCACTACATATACTACAATACCTTGAAGAGATGATGGGAAAAGGGTAAAAACATCACTTGTTCAAAAATATTCATAGCAGGCCTGTTTGTGGTGGCAAAGAATTGGAAATCAAGTAAATGTCCTTCAATTTGGGAATGGCTTAGCAAACTGTGGTATACATGTCATGGAACACTATTGTTCTATTAGAAACCAGGAGGGATGGGAATTCAGGAAAGCCTGGAGGGATTTGCATGAACTGAGGCTGAGTAAGATGAGAAGAACCAGAAAAACACTGTGCACCCTAACAGTAACATGGGGGCAATGATCAACCTTGATGAATTCACTCATGTCATCAGTGCAACAATCAGGGACAATTTGGGGCTGTCTGCAATGAAGAATACCATTCGTATCCAGATAAAGAACCATGGAGTTTGAACAAAGTCCAAGGACTATTTCCTTTAATTTAGGGGAAAAAAACCTGATATCTTATTGTCTGATCTTGTTATCTCTTATACTTTATGTTTCTTCCTGAAGGATATGATTTATCTCTCATCACACTCAATTTGGATCAATGTACAACATGAAAACAATGTAAAGACTGACAAATTGCTTTCTGTGTGAAGTGGGGGAGGGAAGTAAGATTAGAGGAAAAATTGTAAAACTCAAAATAAATAAAATCTTTAATAAAAAAATAAAAATAAAAATAAAATGAATTTGATAGCTGAATGAAGTACAGACTAAAGTGGAGAGAGATTTCTGGCAGAGAGATCAATCAGCAGGTTACTGTCATAGTCCAAGAGTAAGGAGATGAACCCTTATTTCCCACATTTAATTTGCTTTTCACAATTTTCTCAGATAATCTGCTTTTTCCTAGTCTCATTGCTACCAATTTAGCATAGGCCTTCTCTACCATCCACATGAGCTACTAAAAGCCTCCTATTAGGTTTTTCTATAACCAGCCTCTTTACTCTTATGTCAGACTCATTATCCTTATGCACACATCTGATCATGTTAGTGTTCTGTTCAAAACCTTCCATGGGTTCCATATTCCCTGCTAACTGAAGTCCCACTTACCTTTACCTGTGGATATGAAATCTGACCTTTAAGATCTAGTTTAAATGCTACCTCCCCAGTGAAACCTTTCTTGATCCCCATAAGTTAAAAAGTAATGCTTTCCCCTTACCTGATTTCATACAGCATCTTGTTTGTACCTTTCTTACATTCTCATAATGTCCTATTTTATATTTTAATTACTGAGAATGAATTTTATTCTTTTAGAATGTGAATAAGGAAAGGATTATATAAAATTTATCTCAGTACCTCCACAAAGCCTACTCTAATATCCCATTGGAGCAAACTCTGGAAGGTTCAACCATGCTGGCAAGGCCTTGTGACAATCCCAACAACATATTGAGTTGACTTTCCAAGGTTCCACCTAGTTATATATGGAGGGATTTACATTAGTAGGACGACCAATTGGTTATATATGTTCTCTGACCTTGGTAACCCAGGAAACTAAAAAAACCAAAAAACTACAAAAGTAGCCTCTGTCCTGTGCATCCTCCTTCCCATTCTTCAGTGACAATGACAGAATGGTAGAAAAGGAGGCAGAAGGGGCAAAGGAGCATATTGGTTTTAGTTCCCCTTGTTTTCTGGTATGCTAAAGGTAAGATCTTTGCTCAGTGACCAACTAGTTGAATACTACTAAAGGAATAGAATTATTCCAATTTTGTCATTGTCATTATAAATGATGCCAGAAGAAAGATTCAAGTTGTAGCTAAATGGAAGGATGATTACCAAGTATTCCTTGGAAAGGCAAATTAATGAATTAATGAAGTTGATTGAATTATACACACAAAGACATCAAGAAACATCATTTCATGGTACATTTGGTCAACTCATATTATTGTATTTGAAATAAGTATTTTGCAAAATGATCTCTATAAAAAACCTGTAGATTCTGCTTCAACAACAATTGAAGAAAATGAAGTAGAGAAATTCTGCAAAGAACTTATAAGACTCTCCAAATTAAATCAGTATAGATTCTGATTTTAGTGGAAAGTTAAGAGGTGGATATTTCTGAAATTATGGGTCAATGGAGAAAGAATGAGGAAGGCTACAACTTGCAGAATGCATAAGTCTCACATACTTACTAAGTAAATACATGGACATATCAAGCACCAAATAAAGTCATAAAAATATAACTGATTATATTTCATTAGAAAAAAAATTTATTATTGATGTGCAAATTGTGTCCAAATTCCTACTATGTCAAAACACCGAGTATTAGAATTAGAGTTGTTAGAAAAAAGAAAAATTATGAAATTAAGATCACCATGCAACTATAACTACTGTATATTAATAATCAAAATAGGGTGAAAAGCAAAAAGACAATTACATCAATTATAATAATTTTATGCAAAAATTTAATAAATAAGTCAATTGCCATTACAAAGAGACCAAAAGAACCTAAAACAAATTAGTCTGCAAATGTTTAATAAACCAAGCAGAAAAGGAAACAAAAAGCAAAAGAAATTAGAATATCAACTTATTTGTAAGATAAAAGAATAATATCATCTCATAAAACAGAGAGGAAAAAAAAGGATAACAACACCTTAAAGTTTAGTAAAAGGCCTCACTAACCAAAATCATTCCAAAGGCACTAAAGGTGAAAATGGAGGTCAATAAACAGAGAAAAAATGGAAAAGATCTACAATGATTTTTATAATCAATTTTTTTTAATCATCAAGGACAGTATAATCATTGCACTCTAAATCACAGATCCCGATGTGTAAACAAAGGAGGTATAAATGACACTGAAGAGAACAAATACGACAAATGTAGTTGGAAAAGACCAAGTATACAAAAATAAGATTTGTAGTGTATGTGAAGAAAATCATGAGGGTGTTGCAGAGGACACTTAAAGGAGAAGAAAAAAATCTGGAACTTTATTCCCCCCCCCCCAAAGTGGGGGAACAATTACTTATCTACCCATCTATATCCCTTCTTGTCTATCTGGATAAAAATTTTAGGGGCATTATCAACAGGGATATATTACTATGGAACAGACAGATTTTATAAGTGTTATTTCACAGTAGACAATAATCTTTACCATTATATAAATGACTAGAAGATTCCAAAAAACACAAGCTACTACTGTGCTCACCATTTTTTTTTAGGGTTTTTTTTTTTGCAAGGCAAATGGGGTTAAGTGGCTTGCCCAAGGCCACACAGCTGGGTAATTATTAAGTGCCTGAGACCTGTGCTTACCATTTTTTAATAAAAAATCATTTGATTCAATAGAACAAAGTACAATTTTTTTCTTCTGCCAAAATTTGAACTATCTTTATTTTTTGTAGCTTTTTTGTTACAGAGAATTTGTTTTGTTTTTAATGGGGGTGAAGTAAAAGAAAGAAAACAGATTTCTGTTAATTAAAAAAAGTTAGCTAGAGGTAGAAAGAGAGTTGGTTACAGATCTTTGGAAGTCAAATTGAGTGTTTTTTTCTTTTTTATATAGTTTTTTATTTTCTGAATCTTTTTGGTGTTTTTTCAACTATATTAATGTTGTCTATAATGATCATGCAAATGATTCATTCAAATGATAGGAAGTTATGAAATTTAGGTTAGGTTCATCTTTAATCTCATGGTATTATACAAACTCTCTTCTAACTGGAACTCTATTAGAAAAGCAATACGTTATAATAAATTCAGCTTCTTAGTTGGTTATTCATGGTACAAACCTGTATACCTATAATCAGAAAAATCTAAAAGGAGCACTGGCCAGCAAGACAATCCCAAATCACATCACTCATAAGGTCCTTTTCCTAGATCCTGCTTGACAATCTATGGTCAGATTTTTAGATTTATGCCATGTAAAAGGATGACTAAAGAATCATCACTTCCAAAATGAATAACAAGTACTGAAAATATGCCATTTAAACAGTATCCTATAAAAGATTCAGACTAAAATATCACTTAGAAGTTTTCTTCCTCATCATGGAATCATAGTATCATAGATTTAGAGTTGAAAGCCTAACCTTCTGGTATTATAAGGAGGGAACTAGAACCCAGAGAAGTACCAACTAAATTTAAGTGTTCACATTGTTTTTCTATTACAGTGAAATTATAAAATATATTCATTTTATTATGGAGAACATGTAATAAGTCCCTCTGATGAACTCTGAGTGTTCATTCTCACTATGCCAGCATTGATATGAAACTCTGTCAGACAATGGAAAGGACAACAAAACTAACACATATGAGAAATATTGAAGGCAAAACAAAAAACCTTATAATTATGAGAACACCAATTATAGCAATAACTAAACCACAACATGAATAGTTTGGAGAAATGACAAGGCAAGCTGTTTTATGATGCTAGATTTCATTCTACCAAAAGACTGAACTGAATTAACAATCATCGTAGTTTCACAATAAAGGGCAGAATACTGATGAGAACAACAAAGTGACATCTTAAATACTTAGGGAATTCAGTTGTCTGGACAGTTGAATAGTAAGGAAAAAGAAAAAAAAACCCTCTCAAAAAGATGTCAAGGTCTATGCTTGTAAAGCAGTCCCTACACAATTTCTAAGAGGGTCCCTTAGGTCCCCAATCCAAGTTTTCTTACTCTTTCTTTACACATAATTCTTACAGCCTTGACTACAGTTTTTCATTTCACAGACAATTAGATAAAGCTAACTGGTTAGAGAGAATCATATTGTCAGTTAAAAAAAGTGAAAGTTGCCTGAGAAAAGAAATAAAAAACTATAAAATGCAACTAAGAGTGTATAACAGTCTCAGACCCAAAAGGTTTCAGAGACACCAGTACTCAGACTAGAGTACAGTACCAGTGACTTTTTTTTAAAGATCCCCCCAAAATATCCAGAAAAGGATATGTACTAGTCAGTAACCTGGGAGAAAAAGCCTGGTAAAGAAGAAAGAGATCTGGACTGGAAGTTAAAGCTGGGCAATCACATTCCCAGTTGTCCTACCTCCCTAAGTCAGTATCATCTTTGGGAATATAGCCATTAAAAACCTTGTTCTGGACTTTACAAGGCCTTTTCCTCATCCATGAAAACAAATGAAATATGATAAATGATTTTCTCCCACCAGCTCTAAATCCTACAATACTGAAATAAGATACAGCTGAAACTATTATACATATGTATATATGTTTAGATACAAAATATACAATATATACATGTGTGTACATAGATATATAAACATATACAGATAATTTCTTTATCTTTATGTAAATTTAAATTTGCATTATGCAAATTCATCCAATGCCTGGGCTATGGGCATGTAGTAAAGGCAGCAGCAGCAGGACAGCAGCACCCAGGGGCCTCCCCTCTAGGCACCAATGCCCTCAGGTTGTGGCTGCTTCCATGGGAGGAAGTTTCAGATATATACATATATAAAGCCTGCAAACCCTGTATAAATAATGCTAATACAATTTTTAATACTACTTAGAAAATGTGCAAATCAAATTTTAGAACAATTCCCATGAAAATTGATTCTAATTTTAAGTTTCATAGATTACAGAACTAAGCTAGAATGCTGAATTTTGAGTCAGAAAGTCCTGGGTTCAAATCCCACTTCTGAGCCTTGTTATCTATATGATCACAGGCAAGTCACCTAACCTCTCTCAGCCTTAGTTTGCTCATCTGAAAAATGATGATAGTACCTGTAATATCTACCTAAAAGAATTGCTTTAAGGCTAAATGATATATGTAAATAGCTTTATAAGCATTCAAGTGCTCTATATATATATGTTAGCTGTCATTATATATTATCTGGAAAATTTTTCCTGACTTACTGCTGCTGAATGAAGTATAGGTTCAATGATTAAAATAACCCTGCTTGTTAGCCAAATCTCAGTCCTTTATCCTTCTGAACTTCTCTTGACTTTTGAACCTTGTTTGACCTCACTACCTTTCTTGGATTTTTGTGACATTGCTTTTCCTATTTCCCCTCAAACCAACTCAACTGTTCCTTCTCAGTCTCTATTAGTGAATAAGAACTAAATGTAATGTTAAATGGAAACTGTCCAAATTTGATTTCATTATCTCTCCCCCTAAAGTCACTCTTCTCATATTATTATTTTTATCAAGGTTATAATCATCCTTCCAGTCACCCAGTTTCCTACCGCAGTGTCATGCTCAACTTTGCCCAATATCATCTATTTTACCTCTATAACATCCCTCTCTCATCCAACCTTTTTCTTTCCATTCACATGTTCATAAACCACGTCACCTTTCAGATGGACTATTGCAATAGCCTCTTTTCATAGATAATAGGACCATAAATCAATTAGTCTAACCTGTTCAATGAATGAAAAAAAATGAACTAAGGACCAGGAAGGCTAAGACTTGACAAGCTGGTTGGTCTCTTTATCTCCTATTTCTCTCCACCTCAATCTAGCTCCCAGAATAATATTTCTAAGACACAGATTTGTTCATGAAGCACTGGGGGGCCTCCCTATGGCTTCCAGGATCAAAGTCTTCTTTGAGCATTTAAAGTCTTTCCACATCTGGCTTCAGATGACCTTCCCAGATTTCTTATACAGTAATTCCCTTCTTGCATGCTATTCTAGTTCAGCTATCTTGGCCAACTTGCCTTACCCATCTCTGTATTTTCAAAGGGTTTCCATCTTGACTGTCCAATCCCTCTTCTCCAAAAACTCAAAGGAAAAATTATCTTCTACATTTGACCTTAAGTGCTTTCCCCCTCCCAGCTGCCAGTGCCTCTTCACCCTCTGAAATAATCTTATTTCTATATCTGGAAACTATTCACCCCATTTTCTTCTCCATACCTTAAGAAGTTGAGAACATACTTCAGTAAATCAATCCATCAATCGAAGGATTTAGATTAAAGGAGATAAGTCCTCAAACTAGATGCTACATAAGAAACATGTACTGTCACACCTGAAGATCACCTAGAATTTACCAACCAGTTAAAATTGAATTCATACTTAAAGTTGGAGAAAGTACAGGGGTCCTGGTTTTTAGCTAAATTCCTAAAAAAGGAACTGATCAGGGAAGGGAGAGAGAACTCAGCTTTAGTTTCAGCCTGGGCCCTACCTGAGTCCACTATACTTCATCCTCTTTTGTCATCAGAAAATCTTGTGGGACAGCTAGGTGGCGCAATGGATAGAGCACCAACCCTGCAATCAGGAGGACTTGAGTTCAAATACAGTCTCAGACACTTAATAATTACCTAGCTGTGTGAACTTGGGCAAACCACTTAACCCCACTGCCTTGCAAAAACCTAAATAAATAAACCAAATAAGATGTGGACAATTTAGACTCTAGAGTGTTTTAAAATTCCAGTCTTTGGGGCAGGTAGGTGGCACAGTGGATAGAGCACCAGCCCTAGAGTCAGGGGTACCTGAGTTCAAATCCGGCCTTAGACACATAATTGCCTAGCTCTGTGACCTTGGGCAATTCACTTAACCCCATTACCTTTTAAATTAAAAAATTAAAAAATTAAAAATAAATAAAATTCCAATCTTTTTTCTAGCATCCTAGTATTAGCCTCCTAGACTAGCATCACCTGGGAAGACAAGGATTCTAGAAAATTCCAGATTCCAGAAAAACAAAACCCAATTGCCTTGTGCCTAGGGGAAACTTCCAAGGAACAGAAAAAAGGAGAGTCTGAGCATTCAGGGTTTCTTATAGAACAACAGTACTCCACAACATTCATATGCAATAACTTGTTCAGTCTTTCTCAACTGATGGGCATCCCCCCAATTTGCAGTTCTTTGCCACTACATAAACACATAGAATTTTTCCCATATTCTTCTGATTTCTTCTGGATATAGGCCTACAGAATGATTTTCAATTAATAATCTCAGGGGAATGTAGACTATTGGAGACTTTAGATGATAGAACTAGAGAATCACCCCTGACTTCTCGGGGTTACCCTATAATCCAGAATGAGTGATGGATGAGAAAGAATTCTGGGGACTCTGTTGAAATGGCTGTTGGGTTAAGGATCTTCAGAAACTTAAAAAGGCCACTGAAAAATTTTGCATCTACTTATACAAGCACATGTCCTTTCCATCAGTTGCCAAGTTTTGGGTGTCCATGTAGTTTTCATAAGCCATCCCAAGGGGTGTGGGATCAACATAAAATAAAACCAGCAAGCTCTTTTTAACACGTTACCTCAAAGTCAAGTTAACTTATTCCTGCATATGAAAGAGAATGTAAGCTTAATCATAGCTTGCTTTTGAAGAGCACTTAATAGATGACAAAACACTTTCCTAAACCAATCTCCCCATCTAGCCTCACATTTAATTATATACCAACTACATCCTCTGCAGGTAATGAATACAGAACCACATCTATGACCTCACAACACCAAGAAATTTGATTGGTTCAGACTTCCTCACAAAAGCAAGGTCCCTTTCTATGTGTGGCTGATGGATTACCAGCATTTTTTATCTATGAGCTATCCTTAATGGCAAAGTTCCTGGTTAGGAAATATCATTTATCTGAAGGTCAGACTGCTTCAAAAAACAACTTCAGGTTCTAAACAACAAGAATCTGCAGCCCACCTTAGGAAAACAAGCACCAGAACTCTGATCTCTTCTCTTAGCTAACCTCAGTGCAAAGAAAAATAGACAAGTTAGTATGTATATCAGCTTTTCCACTGTCTCATTGGTGTGTTCTGTGTAAGGCTTACCTGACTTGAAGTGATGCCTATTTACAGCCATCTGCCAGCCACATCTCAGCTATTCCTTATGGCAAGGAGAACCCAAATAAACATACCTCAACAGGGCAATTATAAGAAAATAAATAATACCTCTGAACATTATATAAGTCTAAGCATTGTGGTGGGATGGAAAGAGAGCTGGATTCAGAGACAGATTTAATACATGTGTGACCTAGGGCAAGTCATTCAGTCTTTCTGGGTCTTAGTTTCCTCCTCTATAAACTGAGGGCATTGACTGAGATGACCTCTACCAAACCTCTCACCTCAAAATATGTGACCCTGTATGAATGGCCTCCTAATTCCTCTGTTTTTTATGGTAAAATATGTAATGTAAAAGTGGACAATAAAACAAAACAAACACCCCAGGATCCACTGTAAATAATGTTAGTAAGTGTAACTCACTAGACATTTTCTTCAACCACCTGTTCACTCCCCACCCTCAGACCCTGTAATGAAATTCCATGACTAGACACTGCCTCACACATTTATAGGAGCATGATCTGTTTGATGTGGATATTTCTTCCTTTGAACAATCCAGGCCAATTCATCAGTCCAAGTACTCTTCTCCATGGCTTCTCATAAATTTGCTGTAGGACATCTACCCATGGTGTTGGTAGCCTGCTACATTCTTTAACATCATAAGGATATGAATGGAGCCTTTGAGTGATCCAGTGGTTATCTATACTGTGCTCAAATTATACAATCTTCTTATCTCCCTTTTTGTAATATAAGTAGATCCAGTATCAATCTTCTATTCCATAATTCCTTGTTTGCAAGTTTGGCTGTTACCTGCTCCTAACAACAATGTGTTTGTCCATGGCCCCATCTTAATTCCTTTTTTTGGTTTGTTTTTTTTTTGCAAGGCAAAGAGGTTAAATGACTTGCCCAAGGTCACACAGCTAGGCAATTATTAAGTGTCTGAGGCCAGATTTGAATTCAGGTCATCCTGACTCCAGGTCGGATGCTCTATCCACTGAGCCACCTAGCTGCCCCCTCCATCTTAATTCTTCAGAGACTATAGTCTTCTATGACTTGCAGCTAAATATCATCAATAGAGGAATACTAGTGTTAAAAGGATGAAGTTCTGTTTCAGAAAAAAGTGGGGGAATCATTAAATCAACTAATTCCATCTGCTTTTCCATTTCTGTTCATTTAGTAGATTCTTCTGTGGAATTTAATGTAATTTACTCTATTAAAAGCATTTTTTTTATCCTTCTGAATTCCACAATGGAATGGAAGAACTGGGTTCTAGTCTCAACTCTGACAATGATGCACTGAACTTACTTCAATATTTAAGTGAACTAACACTGAATTTTCAGAGTCCTCAATGCAGAACTAGATGAGATGATCTCTAATCTTTCAAGTTCTGAAATTCTTTTAGAAATTAGTTTTATTTTACAAAGGCTTAATTATGAATATTGAAAACCTTTCAATTTTATCTTAAATGTAACTTTATGTGATTAATTACAATACCATTAGTTATAATATCACGTGCCAGTTTATCAGAGTTTGGAAAGGTTGGCTAAATGCAGTAAGGCTCACCACAAAAAACATGGGTCACTATATTAGAAAATTTGGGGGCCAAAATTCACAAAGACCATCTTCTAAGGCATACAGCAATAGGAATCTGTTTCAGAAAGAACAGTCATAACAAAAGAACAGTCATAACATGGAAATATGTTTCACATGGTTATACATGTATAACCTATATCAGATTGCTTATTGTCTCAGAGAGGGGTGAAGGAATGAGAAAGAGGGAGAGATTTTAGAACTCAAAAAATTGTAAAAATGAATGTTAAAAATTATTTATACATGTAATTAGGGAAATAAAATATTTTAAAAAGAAGGAACTGTCATGTGCTGTTATAGGTTTAATGATTGAAATTGACCATAGAATGTTTTAAGTTACAAAATTTATGGATAAATACAAATAATGAAATAATTCCTTTTCACAAGGAGCATACATGTTATATATCTTAAATAAAAAGGGAATAAATACAATCATATACAAAATAGTCAAATACAAAGCAATTTGGGAGGAAAGTCACTTGCAGTGGGAGGATCATAAAGAAGATGATGCTTGAGCTGTGTCTTAAAGAGAATAGGGACACTATTAGATAAAGAGGAGGGGAGTACATTCCAGGCATGAGAAACTGCCAGTTAAAAGGCAGAGACAAGGGGTGTGTGTGTGTGTGTGTGTGTGAGGAGAGGAGAGAAGCCAGTAGAACTGACTGAGTTGATCTGTGTTTAAGGAAAAGCACTTTGGCAGCAGTATTTCAGACAAATAGGAGCAATGAAAGCCTGTTAAAATGTCTTATAACTTACTTCAAGACTTAAAGCTAACATGCTGCTATAGTTAACATTAAATATTTAATTAACAATTATTTTCCTCTACTAAACTCCTCAAATGCTTCAGTGAAGTATGGAGGTGACCATGGGTTCCCCAAAGCTATGTTTTTGGCACTGTGACTAGTGATACAATAAAATTAAAATGGTCTCTACCCTCAAGGATCAACAAGCAGAAGCATACCTGGAAGAGAAAGCTCCCCTATTCTTTCTAGAATGCTCCGGCAGATTAATTCTGCAAGGACTCACCCCAGTCAATAAGAAAGGCTTCTAGAAGAAAATTACTTGTCAGATGTTAAAGGACAGATAGCGATTCAGTAGGTGGAGTGGAATAGATTGGGGGGGGGGGGGAAGATCATTTCTTCGTGGTGAACAGTAGGTTGCCACGGGGGATTTTTATCTAGAATGCAGATCTAGACCTATGCATGCAGAAGATAACTTTAGCAACAGTCTAAAGAGTTGACTCTAGGCAGGAGAAGAGGATGGAACACTCCTGCATTAGTTCTGATGAGTGCTAATGAGAAGTTTTGTGAGAATGGCAGTTTTTGACAATGTCCAAAAATAAATATGACTTGTTTGCCTGTAACAAATAACAATCTTCCCATTGCATCAATAGTCACAGGATGGTGCCAACATTCTAGAGGGAGAAGATTAAACACAAAGGTCCTGAGTAAGAAGGGGGTTCCTTTGGATCTAATGACAGTACTTCTCTGCCTTTAAGAAACCAGACCCAAGCACCATCCTGAATTGAGGGACAATAGATGAATAAGTGAGGAAGCAGCTTTATTGGATCCCATCTTCTGATTTGTGCAATTGAATAAATATTTTCCCCCACATCCCACTTGGATCTGGTTCTCGATTAGGTCCCTGACCAGGTCCCACACATTTCTACTGCAAGCCTAGAGAACTCAATAAATGTGTTAGGTTAAGCTAATTGGGCTTATTTCTTTCTTAAGACCAAACTCTGGAGGTTAACACATTAGCCTAATTCCATTTGTTCCTTATTAGGACAAATAGGGGGTTAACATGTGTTAATTTAATTCTTTATTAAGGCCAAACTCATGAAGGTCAACACTTTTGAGAATAGCAAGGAAGAGTCAGGAAATTGTAGACAAAATCATAGGTTTGGTAATTGATAGCATATGAGAAGAGAGTGCACAAAGGAAGAAGCAAGGATGAGTCCAAGACAGATCTAGAGTCCAGAAAAGAGTTCAAGGTTGAAGATACAGTTTTAGAAGTCCTCTGCATAAAGATAATATTTGAAGTTATAGAAGTAGACAAGTTTACAGTGACAGAGAACATATTATGGGAAGGAGGAAGATGAAAACCAAAGACAGATTTTTGGGGAGATAGTCCCATTTAAAAGTCACCTTTGTAGACAGACATCTTTTTTATAAAGACTTCAATAAAAAGCTGTTCAATCTATTTCACATTAACCTCTGAATACAAGTAAAGGAAAAACTTAGAATAATGGTTTTTCAAACTTTTTGGTCTCAGGACTTGAGAATTGAGAATCCTCAAAAATATTTGTTTATGTAGGTTATAGTTACTTATATTCATCATATTAGAAAATAAAATGTCTAAATATTATTAGAAAAAACTAGGGGTGGCTAGGTGGCGCAGTGGATAAAGCACTGGTCCTGGAATCAGGGGTACCTGAGTTCAAATCCGACCTCAGACACTTAATAATTACCTAGTGTGTGGCCTTGGCCAAGCCACTTAACCCCATTTGCCTTGCAAAAACCTAAAAAAAAAGAAAAAAAGAAAAAACTTACAGATATTCTCCCACCCTGTGCACCTCCCCCCCAAAAAAGATTTTCTGGTACTACTTGTGGTACCTGGACCACAGTGAGAACTGCTGGCTTAGCATAAATGGAATTGGATTGATGGGCAAAAGAAACACTTTCCTTATCCAAGTTATTACTAACCCAAAACATATGCCCACTACATTCATTGCTGAGCTATTTTTAAATATTGCTTTAGTATAAAGTGTCATTTTAGAACCTTAGTGTGGCACAATACTTAGAACTGATGAGATGAATAACCCAATGTCACAGTCTTTTCATGAGTTTCAATAAGAACCTTCAAATAATTGTCTCATATCTGCCCAGGAATTATATAGCCTTTTGTTTTTCTAGGGGTTAGAACAGTATTATAAAAAAAAAATGTCCTGTAGTCTGAAAATTTACCCACTATTTTGGAAGAGTGGGGAAATAAAAATTTACATATAAATAGAACAGCAAACAAATACCATTCTCCCAGCTACACACATTCGGGTGATTATCAAAGGTGGAAGTGCAGGAACAAGGAAATGAACAAAGAAATGATCTCTTCTTTCATCAACTTCAGAAACGGAGCATTCAAATCAATGAATGCCAAACAGCCCAGAAATCTGGTAAAACACCATCTTGCCCTTTCTAAATAGAGATTATTGGTTGCCTAGAGATGGAAATATATTGTAGGCTTTTAAACTTAGTAAAAATCTTTCCTACAAACCACAAGGACCCTAAGTTGCAAAAGAATGTTTAAAATTTTCAAAATATGAAATAAGGTATCCTAACAACATTGCAAAAGAAATAATATTTGAGATAATCAAAGTTTGAAAAACAGGTTACTTCTCCTAAGAATTCTTAGTAATTTTTTCCCTTACAGAGACAGGTATAGGGACAAGAGCACAGAATTACAAAAGCACCTCAAGCAATCCCACTCTACCTCTTAAACCCAACTACTCTAGAAATGGGTGTGGGTCTTTTAGTTGGCCAATCAATGAGACCCAGTGATTTGGATTTAAGGCCTCATTTGGTCATTGTTTGCATCTGATTAACTCTGGATGAATGTAAAAAAACAGTTATTCCTATTTCTGGCAAAAGCCAAAGGGTTTCTGAGGATCTTGTCCTCCCAGATAGATTTTTTTTTTGACTAGGTAAAAGAGGCCATTTTTTGCCTCATACCTTTCTAACCTAGCTTTAATCACCGAATAGACATGGCCTTGATCAATCTAAGACTTGGGAAAGACCTAGCTTTTAAAAGGCCAATGACTCCCATTGCATCCAGAGCCATTTCTAGTTGTCCTGATCTATATCTGGCCATTGGACCCAGATAACTCCAAAGGAGAAAGTGAAGCTAGTGACTGCACAACCCTCCCTCACTAAGATCCACTTCACTTGCATGTCATGGCATCACACCACTGACAACATGACACTCTTTAAGAATAAGAACAAATGACAACTACTCTGGAATTTAAGTCTCTAGAGCCTCAGTTTCCTTATCTATTAAAAAAAATGACAGGTTTGGATTAGATTGGCCTCCATGGTTCTGTGTACCTGCAGATCTGTGGATGTTGTAATGAAGAGTGCTAGTTTCAGGAAAAATTGAGTTTGAATTCAGGCTCAGATACTTACTAGCTATCAGACCCTAGACAAGTTACTTAACCTCTTTCAGACGATAATCTTAGTTGTAAAATGGAAATAATAATAGCAACTACTTCACAAGTTTATTTTGAGGTTTGAATGAAATAAACCATGTGAAATACTCTGCAAACTTTAAAATGCTCTAGAAATGCTTTTGTGGTCATTTCAGTCATGACTTGGGGTTTTTTCTTGGCAAAGATGCTGGATGGATTTCACTCTCTAAATCATTTTTTACAGGTTAGGCAAATAGGATTAAGTAACTTGCCCAGGGTCACACCACCAGTAAGTGTCTGAGGTCTGAATTCAGGAAAATTTGAATCTTTCTGTCTCCAGGCCCAGGACTCTACCCACTGTGCCACCTGCTGCTCCCAGAAATGCTACTGTTGAAGGAGAAATAGAGAAATATTTGACTAGCTTTCCTGGAAAGTTGGGGAACTGGTATCTGTGCTTAGCTGACATTTTCTGTGGGCTGCTGACTCCCTCTTTATTATTCAGTTTAATCTTCTGCAAGGTAAATTCATTAAAATAATAGAGAGCTACCTACCCCCCTCCACCTTCCAAGATGAATGCCAGATTTCAATCACCTACAGTAGGTCACTCCTTGATCCCACCACCCTGACTCCTTCCAGCACAGGAGGAAGGCTAGGCCATCCCTCTTCTCCAGGCTGGATCCATGTGACCCCAGTTCCATGCTGCTGGACTTACATCATCCCAGCTCCAAGCTATTGGATCCCTGTTGATTTCAGCCCAGCCACCTGTTTACCTTTTCCCTTTTAACTATTTTGCCTAACTCAGACAATCCACCTTCTTAGAAATTCATCTTCTTTACTCACAGTCTGTCCTTTAATCTCTGTTTCCCTTTAGCTCACAGCAATACTAAAACTATCTTACTGCTTCTCCAAAGAACCTAATTTGTGAACTTTTGTAATAACCTATTCAATCTGTGAATCAAAGTCTATGCCTTTTCTTACCCTACTATGTCAGAGTCTGGTTATTATGGTCTTATGCACTGCAGACAAATTGATAACCAATTTTTACAACACCTGGTACTGTGATCTTCAGGATACATTTATCAGGCATTTGCAATGTGCTAGGTACTGTTCTGCGGAAATAATGTGTCAGTCTTCAATGAGCTTACAGTCTAAGAGAGCAAGAAGGCATGGAAAAGGATCAATACAATATTGAACTGAACATAGAAGTACAAAGTGCTATTGGGGGTTCAAGAGAAGAATGATCAGTTCAGGAAAGCAATGAGTTGTCAGGGAAGGACTTTATGGAAGACTTAGTATGTGAGTTCTACCTTTATTGATGGGAAGGATTTCAACAAGCTAAGAATGAAAAGGGGCTAGAGAGTCGAAGCGGAAGGGCTAGTACATGATTGGGAGAATAATGGATTTGTTTAAGGAAAAAGCAAATAGTCTATTATCATCAAATCACAAAATGTGAGAGGTAGAAATGCCCTTACTAGCCAGGTAGTCCGACCCATATAGCAAAAAAATGCCCACAGACTGACCAAGTGGTCATTCATCTCCTTTTCCTTTCCTCACATTGAACACCTCCAGGGAGGGGAAACCTATTATGCTGTCCCATAGTCCATTCCACTTTCAGACAACTCTACTTAGCCCTTTTTGAAATTTCTACTCACTGTTTCTGGTTCTGCCCTCTAGGGTAGTGGAAAATAGGTTAGAAACATAGATTGGGGCTTAATCATTTAGGGATTTGAACGCCAAGCTAAGGAGCTTGGACTTGATTCAGATGGCAGGGAAGATTCCCTAAAGTCTTTTGAGCAAACAATAATACAGAGGTTGGAGATGGGGGGAGGGCAACGACATGATGTTACAAAGAGAAATCAGGAGAAAGAACAAATTTGGTGATGCTTTGATGAACACTCTCCAGCAGAAATAGTATTAATTTGCCCAGAATTAAATTGCCCAGAATCACCTAAATAGTGAGAGCCAAAACCAGGCCCAGAACTGGGGCTTCTGACCCCTCTAGTCAATTGTTCTAGACACTAAAGCCGACTTTCAGTTTAATTTCCATTAGGGTTTTTGAGAGAGGAGGGGTAGATATGCATGAGGAAGGAGTGAACCAATGGGTGTAAGCTACTTAAACTCAAAAAACTTTGAGAAGTTTCCCCACCTTGTAAATTTGTTTCATGAAACATATCTGAGAGGCCAGAAACCTCCTTATCTTTTCTATGCCCATAGCAGCAGGTTTAGGCTTCCTTATGAATGAAGTCTGGATACAATGTACAATGTAGCCCATGAGATGTTTCTTCGAGTGTCTTAGAACATGCCTTCTGTATGTTCATCCTGAAAGTTCCAGGAAAAACTTCTTACCCTCCATGTATGCTAAATGAATAGAAGCCTAATAAATGCTGAGTTAAGGAGCCCAGAAAACCAAACCCTTCAGCCTTTTGTGCCATAAACCTTTATATGAGTGATATTTTTTTTTAGGTTTTTGCAAGGCAAATAGGGTTAAGTGGCTTGCCCAAGGCCACACATCTAGGTAATTATTAAGTGCCTGAGAACGGATTTGAACCCAGGTACTCCTGACTCCAAAGCTGGTGCTTTATCCACTACGCCACCTAGCCGCCCCTATATGATTGATATTTCCATAGAAAGAGTAAGCAAGAAAAATATACTAATAATGACTTCTGAATGCTAGTTCAAAGTCAACATCTCTAGATGTATATATATATATATATATATATATACAGAATAGTTGATAGTTTCAAAAGAAAATAAAACCTCAGAATAATCAACATAAAGATGTTTTATGAGAGCAGCTGGACACAGTAGATGGAGAGCCCAGGACTGACACAGAGTGACTGGGTGGTTCTGGGTAAGTTACCTTTGTTCTCTGAGGCCCAGGCAGTTCTCAAATACAATAACTGCAGAGAAAGGACAAGATTTGCAGTACAAGTAGGATATTCACAGCAGCATTCTGGAAAAAGGAAATTACAGTGCTTAAAAAGATACTTCCTACTAATGTGGAAGTATGATTGAAAATCTCTGAAAAAAAAGAGAGTTTGTGCTTTTCTTTACAATAGGGAGTTCAACAATTGCAATGCTTCAGGAGATGTCTGACATCTCCAATGTAGGGGCTCTCTCTGTCCAGTGCTCTAGCCCCAGAATCCTGCCACTTGGATACTCATCAGGCACTTTTTTTGGCAAGGTAATGGGGTTAAGTGACTTGCCCAAGGTCACACAGCTAGGTAATTAGAAAGTGTCTGAGGTTGGATTTGAACTCAGGTCCCCCTGACTCCAGGGCTTTTACTCTATCCACTGCAACATCTAGCTGCCCCTCATCAGGCACTTCTAATCCATATTCCTTCATTAATCCACCCTAGAGAGAGACTCTTCACCAGGCTAGAAGTCTTAAGGCCAAATTTTTTAAGGTTTTGGATATCAATGCTACTTTCAAGCTGTTCTCCATGGCTCCACCTTTTCAGGTCATATATACATACTTGTAGCTTTGCCATTAATCACTGGCAATATGCTGTAGACTCTTTTTACAGGAATGAACCTGTACTTCATGCCAAGCAGGGGGCAGATAGGTGGTGCAGTAGATAAAGTGCCAGGCCCAGAGTCAAGAAGACCTGAGTTCAAATCCAACTTCTGACACTTCCTACCTAGGTGACAATGGGCAAGTCACTAAAGAGAAGAATGATCAGTTCTGGCAAGCAATGAGTAAGCCAGGGAAGGACTTCATGGAAGACTTGGTATGTGAGTTCTACTTTACTGATGGGAAGGATTTCAACAAGGTAAGAATGAAAAGGGGATAGAGAGTCAAAGCAGAGGGGCTGGTACATAACTGGGAGAATAATGGAGTCAGAAAAATGGCAAAACTACTCCAGTATCTTTGCCAAGAAAACCCCAAAAATGAGGTCACAGATAGAGAGGATGAAAATAACTTATCAGCAACAATGCCAAGCATCTTGCTGAGTCCTCTGAACATAAATACAAAAGTAAATATAGTTGTGCTCTTAAAGAATTTACAACTAATGAAGAAAACTATATATTATGCTGTAGTGGCCAGAGAAGAATACTTTGGTAGAAAATTACAGGGATAGTAAGTGAGACCATAGGGAAGCAGTTTAGAATAATTCTTAGAATAATAATAGCAAGCAAACATTTAAAGTCTGCAAAGCAATAAAGACACAAAATCATCAGTATTTCTATATATTATCAACAAAACTCAGCAGGAAGAAGTTGAGAGAGAAATTCCATTTAAAAATACTATAGACAATATAAAATGCTTGAGAATCTACCTGCCAAGACACACAAAGGAATTATGTGAACACAATTAAAGAACATTCTCCAAATAAATACAGTTCTAAATAGCTGGAGAAATATTAATTATTCATAGATAAGATAAACCAAAAGAAAAAATGACAATATTATCCAAATTAATTTACTTATTCAGTGACAAACCAATCAAGTTACCAAAGTATTACTTTATAGAGTTAGAAAAAATAATAATAAAATCATTTGAGGAAACAAAAGTTTTAGAATTTCATGGTAATCGATAGAAAAAATGCAAAGGAAGGGAAACTAACAGCACCAGATCTCCAACTACAAAGCAACAATTATCAAACAACTTGGTTTTGGATTAAAAAATAGAATAGATGATCAGTGGAAAAGATAATGGAACACAATATATGGAAACAAATGAGCACTGTAATCTAATGTTGTATAGTTGAGAAGAGCCAAGTCATTCACGGTGATTGTCCCATATTATTGCAGTTACTTTGTACAAAGTACATTTCACTTTCCACATGCTCATGTAAGTTCTTCTAGGTTTTTCTGAAACCATCCTGCTCATCATTTCTTATGATACAACAGTGTTCCATCACAATCATAGACCATAATTTGATGAGTCATTACCCAAATGATGGGCATTCCTTCAATTTCTAATGCTTTGCTACCACAAAAAGAGCTGCTAAGCAATATTTTGGTTCATATAGGTCATTTTCCTTTTTTCTTTTTTTAATCTCTTTAAGATACAGATTAGTATTGATATTGCTGGGTCAAATGGTAATACATGGTTTTATAGCTCTTTAAGCAGAATTCCAAATTACTCTGCAGAATGGTTGACTCAGTACAGAACTATACCAGCAATGTACTAGGGTCTCAATTTTCCCACACCTTCGCCAACATTTGTCATTTTCCTTTTCTCTCATATTAACTAATGAGTTGTTTTAATTTGCATGTCTCTAATCACTAGTGATTTGGAAAATTTTCAAATGATTGTAGATAGCTTTACTTTGAAAACTTCCTATTCGTGTCCTATGACCAATTAGAAAATGACTTATTCTTAGAAATTTCATTCAGTTCTCTCTAGATATTTGAGAAATGAGGTCTTGATTAGAGAAATTTGCTATAAACTTTTTTTACAGTATGATTACTAACTGTATTTCTCTCCATCCTTCCCCCCATTTTTTCTTTCTCTCCTTTCACCTTGTCCATCCTCAAAAGTGTTTTGCTTCTGACTACTGCCTCCCCCAGTATGCCCTTACTTCTATCAGTCCTGCAGCATTCTCTTATTCCCTTCCTTTCCCACTTTCATGTATGGTACACTAGATTTCTATACCCAAATGAATGTATATATGTTACTTCCTCTTTAAATCAATTTTGAAGAGAGTAAGGTTCACTTACTCTTCCCTCCCCCCTTCTTTTCTTCCCCATCTTCTCTTCCACTATAAACTCTCCTTCACAACTCTTTTGTATGAGATAATTTAATCCCACTCTACCTCTCCATTACCCTTCTCCCAGAGCATTCTTAATCTCAACTCTAAACTTTATTATTTTTAGATAATCATTCTATCATATTCAACTTATATCTGTGTCTTCTGTCAATGTATATTCTTTCTAATTGACCCAATAATGAAAAGGTTATTAGAAGTTACAAGCATCTTCTTCCCATGCAGGAATAAAAATGGTTAAACTTTACTGGATCCCTTATTATTTCTCTTTTCTATTTACCTTTTTATGTTTCTCTTGAATTTTATATTTGCAAGTCAAATTTTCTATTCAGCTCTAATCTTTTCATCAGGAATGTTTAAAAGTTCTCTATTTCAATGAATATCTATTTTTTTCTTTTAAAAGATTATACTGGGGGATAGCTAGGTAGAATTGCCTACCTGTGTGGCCTTGGGCAAGTCACTTAACCCCATTGCCTTAAATAAATTTAAAAAAATTAAAAGATTATACTTGGGGTGGGGGGTGAAGCCAAGATGGTGGTGGAACACAGGAATTCCCAGAAACTTGTTCCCCAAAAAACTCCAAAAGCCATCAAATTATGACTCTAGCCAAAATCTAGAGGGACAGAACCCATAGAAAGACTGAGTGATACAATTTCCCAGTACAAGACAACTTAGAGGATCTCCAGGACAGGTCTGTTCCATTGGGAAAAGCCACAGTACAGCCGCAGCCAGGCCAGGTGCCTGAGTCCAGGAACAGCTGCAAGGGGTGGTGAGAGAACTCTGCTGCACCAGAATGAGTGCAGAGAAGACCTCCAGCCACAGAGCATCCCTGCAATGAGAAACTGTAGTGAGAGTCAGTAGAGCTGCTTAGCATGTCCAGAGCTCTCAGCCCATAGAAGGGGGGGGGGGGGGGGACTGCAAGGTCTCTCTGCTCTCCCT
Source organism: Macrotis lagotis (assembly GCF_037893015.1). Classification (NCBI taxonomy): domain Eukaryota; kingdom Metazoa; phylum Chordata; class Mammalia; order Peramelemorphia; family Peramelidae; genus Macrotis; species Macrotis lagotis. Next base: position 225,493,003 of record NC_133660.1, on the reverse strand, counting down.
GGGGCAAGACTCAGCTATTTGCCCAAACTCAGATCCAGGTTGCAGTTTGAACTCCCACAAAACCACCATAGCCAAGCAGGGACTTTCCTCACAGCTCCAGGGCAAAGGGGAGGGCCTGAAGACAGGTAGGAGAGCAGTTGGAGCCTCTCATAGGACCTTGGAGGAATTAAAATCACCGTGGGTTGTCCCAAAACTCCTTAATGCCTTGAAAGTGGGGTAAATCAGTCATAGGTTGAGGAAATGAGCAAACAAAAGAAAAAAGAAGAAACTGACCATAGAAAATTACTTTGGTCCCATGGAGGATCAAAATACATACTCAGATGACAAAAATCAAAACTTCTGATTCCAAAACCTCCAAGAGAAATAGAAAATGGGCTCAGGCTATTGATGGGCTCAAAAAAAGACTTTGAAAAGCAATTAAAGGAAATAGAGGAAAAAATTGGAAGGAGAAATGAGAGCAATGCAGATAAATCATGGAAACCAAGTCAGCAACTTGGTGAAAGAAATACAAAAAAAGGGGCGGCTAGGTGGCATAGTAGATAAAGCACCAGCCCTGGAGTCAGGAGTACCTGGGTTCAAATCCCGTCTCAGACACTTAATCATTACCTAGCTGTGTGGCCTTGGCCTTGTGGCCACTTAACTCCATTTGCCTTACAAAAACCTAAACAATAAAATACAAAAAATACTGAAGAAAATATGTTAAAAAAACCAGTTTAGGCCAAATGGAAAAAGCAAAACAAAAGGTAAATGAGGAGAAGAATGCCTTAAAAAACAGAACTAGCCAGCTGGAAAAAGAGTCTCTGAAGAAAATAACACCTTCAAATGTGGAATGGAACTAACGGAAGCTGATGACTTTGTGAGAACTCAGGAGGAAATAAAACTATACCAAAAAGAACAAAAATTAGGAAAAAAAATGTGAAATATTTCACTGGAAAAACAACTGACCTTGAAAACAGATCCAGAAGAGATAATTTGAAAATTATTGGGCTACCTGAAAGTCACAACCAGGAAAAGAGCCTAGATTTCATTTTTCAGGAAATAATACAGCAAAATTGCCCTGAGATCCTAGAAGCAGAGGGTAAAACAGGGAATTCACCAAGAGAGGTCCTAAAAGAAAAATTTCCAGGAACACTATAGCCAAACTCCAGAACTCCCAAGTCAAAGAGAAAATACTAAAATCTGCCAGAAACAAGCAGTTCAACTACCAAGACTCCATCATCAGGATTACACAGGATCTGGCAGCATCTACGTTGAGGGCTTGTAGGGCAAGGAATATGATAATCCAGAAGGCAAAAGATCTTGGTTTACAACTGAGAATCACCTACCCAGAAAAACTGAACATTCTCTTTCAGGGGGAAAGATGGACTTTCAATGAAATAGGGGACTTCAAAATTTTCCTACTGAAACAACCAGAGCTGAACAGGTGAATCATAGAGGGGGTGGATGAGAAGGACTAATTATGAAGAACCTAATGATGTTGAACTGTTTGTATTCCTGAATGGGAAGAAGATACTGATAACTCATATGAACTTTCTCTTTCATAATAGCTGTTAGAAGGAGTATATATAGACAGGGCATAGGAAGGAGTGGAATATGATGGTATAATATAGTAAAAAGATGGAGTCAATGGGTGATAAAGGAAAGTATCAAGAGGAAGGGAAAGGAGAGGAAGAAGGAGCTAAGAGATTCCACATAAGAGTCAAGAAAAAATTTCTTCAATGGAGTGGAATGGGGGAAAGCAAGGGAGGGAATGAGTGAGCCTTCATTCTCATCAGAAATGGCTCAGACAGGAAATAACATGCACACTTAATAGAAATCTATCTTACCCTAGAGAAAAATTGAGAAGAAAGGGATGGGATAAGGGGGAATGGGGGAAGGGAAGGGTGGGATAGGTGATAGAAGAGAGGGAAGATTGAGGGAGAGGGTACTCAGATACAATACACTTTTGGACAGGGCCAGGATGAAAGGAGAGAGAGAGAGAGAGAGAGAGAGAGAAGAATAAATGAGATTGGGGAGGAATTGAGTGAAGGGAAATACAGCTAGGAATAGCAACTGTGGGAAAAATATTGAAGCAACTTCCCTGGTGGACTTATGATAAAGAAGGCAACTCACCTCAGAGACAGAGTCATTGGAATCTGAACACAGACTGAAGTACAGTTTTTTCTCTCTCTCACTATTCTTGAGGTTTCTCATCTTCGGGGGGTGGGATGGTTATGTTTACTCTTATAACAAAATTATTGTAATAATATAAAAGAAATAAACCAAAAAGAATCCTTTCCTTTAAATTTTGAGTTCCAAATTCCCTCCCTCCTTCAATTCCTTCCCACACCCACTGAGAAGGCAAGCAAATAGACTTTTAAATGCAAAGTCATGCAAAATATATTTCCATAATCAATCATGTTACCCCCCCAAAAAAAGACAAGAAAAACAAAGTTAACAAAAAATGTTTATTTATTTGTCACACCAAGTCCCATTGACTATGTTATCAGAGTTATTTTAATACCTCTGCTTGGGTTGTATATGTTTCTGCTAGCCCTTTGAGGAATTTTTCCCTATGTCTTTAATCAGATAAAGATGTTTCAACCATTTGAATTGTCAGAACTGCCTCAACTCTTTTGATGTCATTTTCTTTATGACCTTTCTACTTCACCTCTTATTAACAACCTACTTTTTCAAGATACCAGATTTGGGAAATACAGGCTGAGGGCAAAGAATTTTAGCCAACTTTTTAAAATCTAGTTATATAGAAAACATCTTTCTAATTTTTCTACCCATTTCTTTAAAACTGATTTCTCAAGGGGGGTGGTAGGGGTGGAGTCAAGATGATGGAGAAAAGTTAGACACTCACCTGAACTCTCCCAAATTCCTCTCCAAACAACTTTAAAAATAATACCTCAAAATGATTTCTGTACTAACAGAACCCACTAAAGGACAGGTGAAGCAATTTTTTAATCAAAGACAATATGAAAGTTCAGCAGGAAAGTAATTTCGCACTTGGGGTGAGAGTGGAGCACAGACTGCCCAGCATAAACCATGCTCCCATCAAACTAACGGCAAGCCTTGGGGTTGACTGAATCAGAGACGGTAACAGTTACTTATGGAGCTCTCAGACCACAAATGGTAAGGAGGTCAGAGATCTGATCATAAGAAGAATACAGGGGTTCCTTTACAGGAATTGCCCATTCTTGGTTTAGGGTCACAATTCCAAGATGAGATGGAACACTAGCATTCCAGAGCTTGTGGAGAATCTTACTTATTGTTCAAGAGCAGAAGAGTGCTTATGATCATAAACCAGAGCATAGATCTGAAGTGAAGTAAGAACATCTCTCCTTAGATCATATCACCTTAGAAGAACAGAAAGCTTATAGACCCCCTGAACTAGCTGTACAAAAACTCTAAAGCTTGGGGCCATTTTCCCTAAATCCTGGGAATAGAGCCCAATTTTAATATAAAGTTAAAAGTCAAGAAATAGGCTTCTAAGATGAGCAAACAGAAAAAAGATCCTGATCACAGAAAGTTACTATGATGATAGGGAAACTCAAAACACAAATTCAGAAGAAGACAACAGAGTCAAAACTGTTTAATCCAAAGCCTTAAAGAAAAATGTGAATTGGTCTTAGGCATAAAAAAAAAAAAAAGAATTCCGGGAAGAGCTCAAAAATTATTTCATGGATAGTTGAATTACTATATATTTGCTAGTTCTTAAATCTTTGATAGGATTCAAAAACTAGCATTTGGGGGCTATAAATAGATTTGATTTCAAATAGAATATATAGATATATGGTCATTATTCTTAACTTTGACTCCTTTCTAGGATATCTTTGATAAGCAGTTTGTTTATTAACCATTGGACTATTTTTGCCTTGAAAAAATGACACTTAATTTTCAAAACTGTTTGAGCTTTATGAAAAAATATACAAAACATAGGATTCAGAAATTCTATGTTTACAATGAAAGTAACATATAGGATTGTAATTATTCAGAACTGGAAGGAAATTCATCTACTCTAAATATTGAATTTTAGAGAAAAAGTCACTGAGGTCCAGAAAAGTGAGAAATCACTTAATTGTAGCCATAAAGATAATAGGGTCCAATGCTAGAATTTCAAACAAGGACATATGACACCAGTTTTCTGGTGGAGTAATTGCCAATTCTTTATTTTCTGTAGTATGGCAGAGTATACAAGTTTTTAGCTTTTTTGAGTATGAGGACCAGTCTTTAATAAGTCATGGACAGTCCTCTCTCCCAGGAGAATAGTTATACTTTTTGCATGCATTTGTTGAGAAGATATGATAACAAAAGCTACTATCAATTCAGGATTGTTTTGAATTAATTGATAGCAATCATCAAGGCAATTTGGTGCTGGCTAAGAAATAGAGTGGTACATCAAATGAATAGTTAGGTACACAATACACAGTAGTAAATAATCATAGTAATTTAAGTGTTTGATAAATTCAAAGATCCAATTGAAAAAGGAAATCACTAATCTGACAAAAATTGCTGGAAAAACTGGAAAACAGTTTGGCAGAAATCAGGCCTAGACCAATCACAAAATGGTCAAAATCAATTTAGATATAAAGGGTGATATCATAATTAAATTAGGGGAACATGGAAAATTTATCTCTTGTATCTATGTATAAGAGAGAAGAGATAAAAAGGATCACAAGAAGTAAAATGGATACTCCAGATTACATGAAATGAATAAGTTTTTATAGATTTCTGATAGAAGAAATCAGAGTAATCAATAGTCACATTAAAAATGTGCTAATATGTTATTGGTGGAATTGTAAATTGATCTACAATATGGACTTATGTCCAAAGAATTATAAAACTGTTCATACTCTTCTAACAATACCATAATTAGCCTATATCCCTAAAGAGTTCAAAGAAAAGTGAAAAGAACCTACATTTTACAGAAATTATTTTAAAAAATCAAAAAGATAGAGGGAAAATTTAAGAAAAGAAATTACAATGATGCAAAAAATAATGGAAAAAAATCAACAACTTGGTAAAGAGGCACCAAAAATACTGAAGAAAAGAACAAGTGATTTAAAAAAAACATACAAAAATCCAATAAAAAGAACAGTGCCTTAAAAATCAGAATTGGCTGATTGAGAAAAGATGACAAAAATTCACTGAAAAAAAGACAAAAAACCAACATGGGGAGGGGGGGGGGAGTTGTTTCAAGGATCTACAAAATCTTTACAAATATGTATTTTCACATCATTTGAGAAAGTATTTCTGCCATGCCATTAGGTGTCGCTAAAGTCTAAAGGAAAATGACAAAGACCTTCAGATATTAAATGAATTAATAACCAAATCAGAGAGTAAACTAAAGAAATAGAAACCCTCATGAAGAATCAGTAGGGAACTAGGCTGTGAAGAAAAAGATCCTTTTGCTACTAAAGGGACAAGATACTGAATCTACATAGTTCATATAACCTGTTTTCATACTTTTAAAAATATTTTTGCCATCTTTTGTATCATTTTTCTTTCAAAATACATCCTCATCTTTTCCTTTCCTCAAGTACATGGCTCTTGTAATAATGGTTTAAAAAAAGAGAAATTTTTAAAAATAGGAAAAGTTCAGAAAAAAACAACCATGCCTGATATAATATGCAATACTGGAAATAATATTGAAAAGTGTTGTATATATATTGCCTTATAAATGCATGTTCCACACCTTACCTCCCCTATGCAAAGAGTCTGTTGCTTCTACTTGGCTCTTTCCTTACAAACCTATAGAATTTCTACTAAAGACTTTTGACCTCTGTATATGGCACAAGGGACCCTTGGGTGAAGAAGTAAAGAAGTCTATGGGTTCCTTCTAAGAATTCCCTGGTTTCCACATGCATAAAAATACATAGGATTATAAAGAAAAAATAATCATATCAAAATTCAATTAAGGAAAAAAAATTTAAAGAAAAAACAAGTTCCCAGACCTTTCATAGTAAGTGTAAGAGCCCTATCTAATCCAATCTAATCTCATTTTACAAATGAGAATTCTAAGGTTGAGAGAATCTAATAATCATTAGATTAGGGACCAGAAGCAACTTGGCTAGCATTTCAGTTCCACTATGTAACCATGGCAAGTCATTTAACTTAGTACAGTACTTACACATTTCTGCATCTATTCTATCTCACATGGCTGAGAGGATCAAATGAGAGAATGCATATGAAAGTTTTTGTGAACTGTAGAATGTTTTGCATTCATCTATGCAATTTTTATGATTCCCAACAAATTCTTTGTATTTTACAGAGTTTATATAAGCAATTCTATTTATTCATCTCTTAAATTATCCAGTGGAGTATGGTTGGGAGAATTGAGAAGTTTCAGTATTCCTAGGTCAGAGCTTTGACTGTCCCTACTTGAAGGTAAAGGCTCTCTGGAGGAAAGCAACTAGTTCAGATTGGAGGAATGGCTACAACACAGAACTTGAGTGAGCAGGAAGGATTATCCAGTCCTAAGCAAGAAATCTACATTCTGACAAACCTAACCGTCCCCACCTGAAGACCTCCAGTGGCAAGAAACTCACCTTCCTTTTGTCCACTACTCCAAAACACCCAAGACACTTTGGGACAATACTAAGCTTATTTGATTGATTTTCACCACACCCTTGTACTATTAACTTCATTTTATAGATGAAGAAATTGAGTCTGAGAGATGTCAAGAGACTTGTCTCAGGTCACAAAGTTAAGGATCTAAGGTAAAATTTGAACTCAGGTCTTTCTAACTCCAAAGCTCTCCACTATGCCATGACAATGAAAATGTCCCCTCTTCTACCACAAATCTCTATTCCTTTACCAGACTTACAATCTTATTATCTTTAATCCAATCTTCAAAAGGCACAGTTCCTTATCCTATTCTGATATAATAAATCTTTTAGTCACTCTTGCTTGGGGCACTCAAAACTAGACAATTCTCCAGATAGAGTCTAGCCAGAGCAGAGTTCATGCAAAGGGGGTTGGCCCCTCTCTTGCTTGAAGATTATACTCTTTATGGAAACTATGATTTTACTGGCTTTCTTAGTTGCCAAGTCACAAAACTGAATTGTATTCATCTTTCAGTCCCTCTAGGTCCCCTTCTGAGTTCTTGAACCCAGGCACATGCCTCAATATTTATCCCTATTACATTTACAGAATAAATCAGTTTCTTATCTTATGTAAGCAAAATGAGGATGATTATGTTTGCCCTTTGTTCTCAAAGAAGACCATTACATTAGGAAGGTGATAGCATGACAAGCAATTTAATTGGATTTGAGGGAGGGGGTGCAGTGGAGCACTCTGGGTTCAGGGGTCAGATAAGAAACAGGACAACTGGAGATAGCTCTTGATTTGAGACAATCAGGGTTTAAAGTGATCCCAACAGTTAAGCTTTTCCTCCAGATCTCTTCTTGAAGCTTGCTCTCGGTGAACATCAAGACTAATTTGATATTGACATTTGGGGCTCCCTAAGGAGGAAGCCACCAGTAAAGAGAGATCATCAGGACATCTTGAGATCCAGTGTTACAAAGGATCTTAGTTATTATCTAGTCCAAATCTTTCCATTAAATCAAAGTCCAGACAAGAAATAACCAGCAAGAACTAGGATTCAAACTTTCCACCTGATTCTAAATCCAGAGATTGTTGTCCTACAACAAATCAGTAGAAATGCAAATAAACCATCAATATAGCTGGCACTTTTATTGATCATAGGAGAGGAAAGGGAAAAAGTACAAATCAGTTCTATTGCTCCATTTAAATATTGTCTAAAGCAATGCTTTAGTGGGCCTTTTAGTGGGTCTCCCAACCTAAAGTTGATCTTTAGGTCCTCCTAAAACCCAAGTCTGACCTTGCCACTCTCCTGCTCAAACTCTCCAGTGGCTCCCTCTCTTCTGTGAGACTAAAAACAAGCTACTTGGTTTGGCATGTCCAGCCGTCCCCATTCTGAATTCTTGCTACCTTTGCCGCCTTATTCTATATCATCACTCCCTTCTCATTTCCTCAAGCTCTCTGGCCATTGCTCAGATAGGCAGTTTCATACCTATCTCTATGCTTTTGCACAAGCTACCACTAACAATCAGAATGCATTCTTTCCTCATCTCCACCTTTTAGAATCTCTAGTTTCCTTCGAAGCCCAGTTCAAATTTGAAGCCTTCCCTATATTTAACCCCCTTCTCCCAAAATTCTTTTATTGTTTTTTTTTTCCTATCCTCATTGATATAACTATTGCCATATAAGCTCTCTGAGAGCTGGAACTGTTTCATTCTTTGTCTTTGAATCCAAACATCTGGAATAATGTCTTGATAATTTATTTTGTTTCTATTTCTTGAATTGAAAGAGACCTCAGAGATCATTTAGTTGGAGGCTCCTCAGCTTACAGATGAGGACACTGGGGCCCTGGAAGCTATGCGACCTAACCAAATGACCTGCAGCTTCTCTGCTGTGGATCTTCTGGTAGATCCACTCTGGTCCAAACAAACAGAATCACAATACAAAGGAATTATAGGAAATATAGAAATAGAAAGTAGAAAATAAACATTAGAACTTCATTTTAAAAAAGATAACTATAAAAAAGAAAATGATCATTAAAAAAGTAAATAAAAAGGAGGAAAAAACACTATCCAATTTCATTTGAATAACAAAATTATATATACATACAAATTATATATATATATATATATATATATGTGTGTATATATATATATTATATATATTCTTTGTTCTAAGCCAATCTAAAATTTCAAACTGATAGATTTATACAACTTGGGACCTAGATTGCAAAGTGGATTATGCTATGTTAAGTAGAAAACTTATTTCTGATAAAATAGGATTATGTAGCCTACATCCTAAAACATCTTCAATATTCTCATAACGAGAAAAATCCCTAGAAGTTGTGTTGTGCAGGCAGATGGTACCCAAAAAATAAATCCTTTGAAAGAAGGTAAGAAATTCTTCCCAGGAAAACACTTCTTACATAACACTGTGGAAGTCAATGGCTAAAAAAATTTGTTTTAAAAAATTATACTGCTCCAGTCAAATTATACTGCTTCTGTCTCAAGGAATATGCCACATAACTTCCCAGCTCTCAGCTTCAGTTGACACTATTATGGAAACCCAAAATGTCCTCCTCCTACCTCCACTTCCCCAGCTTAATTCCTTTTGTTTTTCAGTCTCGCACCATTCTTCATGAACCCATTTAGGGTTTCCTTGGCAAAGATACTGGCAAGATATGAATTCAGCAAAATGAGTCTTCTGCCTCCAGGCCTAACACTCTATTCACTGTATCACCTAGCTGCCCTGCTTACTTCTTACCCATAGGTGGTAAATTGGATGGAGTACTGTATATATGGAGACTGGAGACTAGAGCTTTTGTTTTTGTTTTTTGTTTTTGCAAGGCAATGGGGTTAAGTGGCTTGCCCAAGGCCACACAGCTAGGTAATTATTAAGTGTCTGAGTCTGGATTTGAACTCAGGTACTCCTGACTCCAGGGCCGGTGCTCTATCCACTGTGCCACCTAGCTGCCCCCGAGACTTGAGTTTTAATCTGATCCTAATCATCTAAATCTGGGCAAGTCACTTCAGATATCTTAAGTTTCAGTTTCCTCATCTGAAAATAATAGCTCCAGACTCACTGGATGGTTATAAAGATCACATGAGAAAATATATGTAAAGCACTTGGCAAACCCAAAAGGACTAAAGAGATGCTAGCTACCGAAGTCCAGAACTTCCAGGAAGCCTGCCTACCTTAACAATGACACCCCTTACTCTCCTCAGATTTACACTTTGTTTTGCAAATCTATAAGGCATTTATGTAATGCAAATATTTATAGTGACCTGCATATATCTTATCTCCCTCATACCCCTTAAACTGTAAGTTTCATGACAACAAGTCTCTGCATTATGTAGGAACCTAAATTCAATACACAACATGTATACATGTTGAATAAGTGCACAGTCAATTTTGTGGCAGAATATCTATATTATTAAGGTTATATTCTAGAAACAAAATAATATTAATATATTATGAATACAAAATACTAATGTATCTATAAATTATATTTTCTATGTTTATGTGTCATATATGATTTATAAATATTTATAATTATATCTTTAGGATTATTAAATTTCTAAATATTAATAAATATTATTAAAATAGCAATGTAGAAATATAGTATTATACTAAAAGTTTTAGGAGAAAAGGGATGATGTAACTTTAAAAATGACATCTGATTTCAAATGAAAGAAAAATATGTTTGTTTATAAAGTCATTGTTAATTGAGTCACCAATGTGCTAACATCTGACATATTTCTATCAAAAAAGATGTATTTCTATCAAAGGCTATATACCATTCTCTACTTTAACAGCCTGAGTTTTATTTCTGGAAAAAGCTTAGATTATTCAAAGAGTCTAAATTAATTTTATGACATAGAGCAGTAGGCCTTTGGTGTAATATAAGGCTTAGCTTAATTTAAGCAAAGAAAAATTCTCTGAAGGCCAAAGAATTAAAAGGACTAAGCTTCTAAAGGTAGAACAAGAGAAAAATATTGAGTTTGACATATTTTATACGATGTTTTAAAATTAATCTCCAGATGACCTACTACATCAATAACCACTATGCAAACCAAAGGGCAAAGTAATAGTACAATCACACATTTTGCTTGTCTTGTTCAAACAAAAGGTCAGTCTGCTTTACAAGCACTAGCAAGGTTTTCTGTGATTCCCCATCTCCTCATGCCTAAAACATGAGCACTTTTGCTGCCCTCAGATTCATGGAAGGACCTGTTCTCTACTTATGTTCACAATGGGCTCTGCTATTTCTCTCCATTTACTTATATGCTTCTGTGATGGGCTAGCAACCTAATTCTCCTACTAGACAATAGTTGGGGCAATGATTACAGCCTTGGGACTGGGGTCAGGAAGAACTGAATTCAAATCTAGCCTCAGATACATCCTAGCTGGGTGATCCTGGACCAGTTGCTTAACTTCTGTCTGCCTCAGTTACCTCAAGTGCAAAATGGGGATAATTCTAGCACCTCCCTCCCAGGTTGTAAAATTCAAATGAGATTATATTTGTAAAATATTTAGCATAGTGCCAGGCTCACAATGGGCACTTACTAAATGTTTATCTATCCCTTGCCTCTCACTTCCATTATTATACTTTCTCATCATTCAATTGTCTTACATTTAATTTGGCTAATGCAAATGTAGATTCTTGAAGCCTCTGTCCTTTGCCCTTCTATCATGACCTCAACTTCCTACCTATATAGATAATTTATCATATTGGTCTCTCTAGCCAAATCTCCAAGAGAATAATAGATGAGCTTCACCTAGATATACTAACGGTTCTCTAAAATTAGCATCCTCCATGAGTTAAGTAATATTTAATTTCTAATTCTCCTGTATTCTCAAAATGAAACCAAATGCTAAGTTAGATCAATTAAAACTTGGCCACTATTCAATAATTACTTTTTAAATTTTTTTACAAAATTATAATTTTTATTGATGCCTTTTGTTTTTGTATAACATTCATTTTCATATGCCTCCTCTTCCTCTACCCAGTAAACCATTCCTTATAACAAAGATTAAAAAGAGAAAAAAAAGGAGCTTAGCAAAATTAACCAACATATTGATCATGTCTGACAGCACACACAATATTCTACACTAACAATTCTTCATCCAAGGCTGGCTGCTACGATTAAAGCATTCAGTGTGAGATTTTGTTCTGTCTATATTGCAGTCATTGTGTATATTGTTTTTCTGATCCTGTTTACCAAATTTTCTACTAGTCACTGAAGTTTTCCTTTGCTTCTCTGGATTTTTCCTCTTCATCAGTTCTTAAACTCTGATTTATTTAGTTAATCATTAATCACTAATCAGTAAGTGCCTACTTTGTTTCTAGGCCTTTGATATCATAAGAAAAACTGCTAGAAGGACTTTTGTCTATATTGGATCTTTTTTCTTTGACCTCTTCAGTATATATGACCAAGAATGAGATTTCTGAGTTATGGATATTTTGTCATATTTTAAAAACCTAAGGACAAACTGGTTTCCAGAATGACTGGACAAATCTGCTAACAGTGTATTTATGTGCTAATCTTCTATTAGCTTCTTCAATGCTATTTCCATCTTTTGCTGTCTTTGCCAACCTGAGTATGAGGTGAAATCTCAGAGTTGTTTTCATTTTCACATGTCTTACTATTCGTGATCTCCATCAGTCTTTCATATGATTTTTAACAGATTACAGTTCTTTTGAGAACTGCTGGTTCAATAAGAGTAGAACAATAAAAAGCATATTTGATTAGAGTTAGAGAACCCAGGTTCAAATTCCACCTCAGACATTTACTACATTACCTGAGTTTGCACAAATCAGCCTTCCTGAATTCAAATCTAACCTCAGACACTAATTACCTAGCTGTGTGACCTTGGGCAAGTCACTTAACCCCATTGCCTTGCAAAAACAAACCAAAAAAAAAAAAAAGACTTTCTCAGGTTCCTACCTCTTTCCTTTCTCCAGATTACTTCTCATTGAACAGTATATAGTTTGTTTACATGTTATCTCCCCCATTAGAATGTGAGCTCCTTGAGGACAGGGTCCATGCTTTGACCCTTTTATTTTATTTTTTTGTAATCTCCAGTATTTAACAGAGTGACTGACACTTAGCAAACACTATTGTAGACTGGCTTGACTAAGTGGAACAATTTGACAGACTTGTTAGTTAAGGGAAGTTCTGCAAGGTAATGATAAAGGCTGATTATAGATAGCAAAGGTCCTTGTTTAGAGGGAAGAAGGGATATCCATCCTGTCTGCTGTTTGACTCAGACTTCTCTTGTCTCTCCAGCTGGTACCATAAGGAGCCTGTAGCTGAACAACTAGAGTAGAGGGGAGGATGGCACAGAGGTCACAGAGGGAAGCAGAGCATTAGTAACAAGAACAGAAAATACTTAATGGGGACTTATTCCCCTTTTTTCTTTGTCATCTAATAGCTATTGTATAGCACCCACAGCCCCGTGCTCCAGGAACACAATGCCCAAAGAGGAGTGGGGCAAACAATTATTTTACTTGTGTTCTTTTGGGGGGAATGGTGATCACCTCAAAGGAATCTTTTCTTTCTCCTTTGTAGACAATTGGGCATTCACTTAATTTGGTACAATTTTTAGTGCTTTGAAGTGGAGGAAAATTGGTCTTAGGTATATCATTCATTCAACACCTTGCCCTTATGCCATCTGACAAGAGCCCTTTGTTAATTTGTAAATCATGAACAAATGAAAGGCCAGACACAGAAAATAAAGATAGGTCCTACACTCAAGGAGCTGATATTCTAAAAGGGAAAGGAAAACTATAATGGAAAGCTAGAAGGCAGAAGGGGAGGAGGAAGAAGACAGCTGATAGGGGGAAAGAGAGATTGGAGAAGAACAGAGAATGAACAGGGAGTGATAATAATCATGTTTGTTCTTCATTTTAGAAGAAGACCATAACATCAGGGAGAACATTGTACACCCTAACAGCAACATGGGGGTGATGTTCAACCTTGATGGACTTGCTCATTGCATCAGTGCAATAATCAGGGACAATTTGGGGCTCTCTGTAATGGAGAATACCATCTGTATCCAGAGAAAGAATTGTGGAGTTTGAACAAAGACCAAAGAATATTACCTTCAATTTAGAAATAAACAAAACCGTTATCTTGTTATGTAATTTTGCTATCTCTTATACTTTGTTTTTCTTCCTTAAGGATATGATTTCTCTCTCATCCCATTCAACTGAGATCAATGTATACCATGGAAACAATGTAAAGACTAACAAAATACCTTCTGAGCAGGGTGGGGGGAGGGGAATTGTAAAACTCTAAATAAAATCTTTCTAAAAAAAATAATAAAAATACTGATCTATCAACTATGATGGACTTCTTCATTTCATTTCAGCAGAATAACCAAAGACAACTTTAAAAGAATTATGATAGAAAATACCACCCATATCCAGCAAAGGAACTGTAGAGTTTAAATGAAGACCCAAAGCTTATTATCTTCAATATTTAAAAGATGTCTTATGCATTATGTCATTTTTTTCTCTCGAGTATTTTCTCCATTTTGATTTTTCTTTCACAACATGATCAATATGGATCTATTGTTTAGCATGGTTATAAATGTAGATACTATATCAGATTGCTTTTTGTCAGGGGGAAGGGGGAGGGAGAAAAATGTAAAACTCAAAACCTTGTCAAAAAATGATTGCTTTAAAAATTACCATTGCATGTAATTGGAAAAACAAATAAATAAAATATATTTTTAAAAAACATAAAAATACCAATGTATCTTTATATTTAAGTTTTGTTACTCAAAAGAAGCAGCCATGAAGTCAAATTTAAGAATAATTTCAAAGTAATTTTGCTTCAGAGCTCCCTTCCCCAGCATTATCCATTTTCATTTCAAGCTGAATTTAAATACTACTAAGACTAAGTTTTAAAATGCTCTACATTTTCCTTCCATTCAATGACTGGTCATTTTGATTCACTTATATTCCCAGGCACATGAATTTTATGCAAGTTTTTCTTGATATAACTATGATTTAAAAGACATGAAGTCTTCCATAAATTTGAGAGATACCTAGATAACATTAAAATTTGTATTCTAAAGCACTTTTACTATAAAACCAACTGATGGGACTGACAACATGATTTTGTGTATAACAATGTAAATGCTTCTATCTTCTGGGAATTCAGTGCTAATACAATTTAAAAATCTGATTCAAATCAGTATACATTTATTAAAAGCACCTTTTCTGCGACAGACACAAAAAGGAACAAGACTTGATCCCTGCCCTCCAAGAGTTTACAATCTGGGAAAGTAAGATCAGGACATAGATACTGCAGTTGCAGGATGCATACAAGAGGTCTAAAAGGCCAAGAGGAAAAAGAGTGTTTTTGTTGAGGATATTCCCTAAGCCCTAAAGGGCTCTTAACCTGATATCTATGAATTTGTGTTTTTGTTTGTTTTAAATTTTCATACAGCTATTTAAATTTAATCCATACTATGTATTTATTTTATGTATTTAAAAACACAATAGTTCACCAAGATAGGCTTCACCAAACTCTCAAGGGATCCATGACATACAAAAGTTTAAAAACCTCTACTTGAGGAAATGGTTTCATGAAGGAGATAGATCCTGAGCCATGTCTAGAACACAGGAAATGTCATGATGGGAGGAGATATTTTGCCTATTTCAGGAAAGGGGAAGCTTTGATGAACAGAAGGAAGAAGGTCAGGCTGAGTGCAGGGAATTGTAATGCTGGGGCACCATGAGTTGTTTTACATCCATCCATCAGAGTCCATCAGCAGGGTTACTGCTTTCAAACCTCCCAAGAAGGAGCTAAGTGTTGGAATTTGAAAGTCTTTTTTCTGCTGATTTCTAGTCTACAGATAATAAACTTACAAAAAAGAAAAAGCAAAGAACTAAGGAAATGGTGAAATAGAAGCAAGACTGATTGAACTACTGATAGTTCATCTGTGTTTATTAATAGGAAAAAAAAACAAACAACTTATAGTTCTAGAGCACTTTGTATTTTTCAGAGCACTTTATAATCACATTTTTTGAACACTGATTGCTAGAAGAGTTGACTGTATTTAGTAACTATTAATATAAAAATGCATTTACGTAAATTCCATTACGCTAAATAAAAGCATATTCAGTGAAGTACTTTCTTAACAGTCACATTGAAACAAAAAAAAATACATAAGGAAATTCATCCTGTATAAAATTCACTTTGGAATTACAGGAAGGTAAATTAGGGCTATTTAAAAAAGACGATTCACCTACCATAGCCTTTCTTTAAATTGATAGCTCTGCTAAAAGCATTTAAAATAAAATTTGACTTAAAGCTTTTCAAAGACCAGGCGGACACAAAAGAGGTACACAAGGACAGTAGGAAACCAGTTTGCTCCTTCAGCTCCCCAAGCAGTAGATCTTTCCAGTTGACTCTAGATCTATTCTGTGATAAGGTCAGGAATACAATATAAAAGATGAAGGAGCAAAATCAGAGGCGTAGGGACAGAAAGAAAGGGAGATAGAATGGATGCTCAGAGACAAACTCATCTCAAAACCAAGTATGTTCAGACTATGATCCATACATATCCAAATATGTAAAAATTTGTAACTAATCACTTACTATTAATCAGTCAATCAAATGATCAGTCAGGAAGGACTATTTTTTTTTTAGATTTTTGCAAGGCAAACAGGGTTAAGTGGCTTGCCCAAGGCCACACAGCTAGGTAATTATTAAGTGTCTGAGACAGGATTTGAACCCAGGTACTCCTGACTCCAGGGCCGGTGCTTTATCCACTACACCACCTAGCTGCCCCTGGGAAGGACTATTTTGATCTACTATATTTTTCAATAGATTTTTCTTCTTTAATGAGGATAATAGAGAGTATTGGAACCATAAGCCTGCCTTAAAATGAGTTGAACAAAAGCATAGATTTAAAATTTCATTATGTTTTTCTCCCCCTCCTGTCCGCCCCCACCCCCCACATAAACAAATGCACTAAATTACCAAGTTCTGCAAATTATCTGATATCTTTCTCTTCCGTCCCCTCCTTAATCTTGTTCAGAACCATATCATCTCTGACCTAGACAACTATAAAATCTAGATTATTATACTGTTTCCCTCCTTCCATTTTTCTCTACTAGTCAGTCTATTTCTCAAGTGGCTGCTGAAGGAATTCTAGTATTCATACAGAGAACTAATTTTTACATTCCCTACTCCAAAAACAATCAGAGGCTCCATCTTGCCTGAAACAAAATACAAACTCCTTAATCTGGCATTCTGTGTCCTTCATGTTCTTGCTCCAGTCTACCTTTCCAGCTATATTTCATTTAATCAAAGTCAAAAGTGGCAAGCAGGCCTTGCTCTGGGGGAGAGGGGGAAGGAAAAGGCTTACATTCTAAGAGTGAAGACAATATGTACATTTAGAAAAAGATAAATAACATAATTACTTATTTATATATGTGTAAATATATAGCTATGCAAACTGAAGACAAGAGAGTTGAGAATCTGGGGTGGATAGGAAAGGCTTCACCAGGAAGTACTTTAAACTGAATCTTGAAGGAAAACTAAGATTCAAAGAGGCAAAAGTGAATAGAGAGTGAGGCTAGGCAAGGGAGACACAGGCAGATAGATGCTCAAAGTATACACAAATGATCTCTATCCATTGTCTCCCATCTCCATCCTGGAAGCTGCTGAGAGTTCAGGCCCATAAATCTGAGAGTTTCATGAATCTCTCTTCCTCCATTCAGATTCAGCCCAAATTCTACCTATTCCATGGAACCTTCTTGAACATGACTCCCCACCCCTCCCACTGAAAATGATCTCTCCTTTACCTTTATCACATTCTCTTTTTACTGTGCATGTATCAAGGATTGTTAAAGTTGGAAGGTACTTTTAGAGATTTATTTAATACAATTCTCTCCCTTTTGAGATGAGGAAACTGAGACTTGTAGAGATGAATTAATGCCCAGAATGACACAGGAAGTTAGTGGGAGAAATGAGCCTGAAATGTGGATCTTCCCCTTGCGCCATGCTCTTTGAAGTTAGAAGATATCATTTTCTACTTATATGACATCAGCACTTGAAAATCACCTTGCACATAATAGGTTCTTAACAAACAGTACAATTAGCTGTCAAACATGATAGCAATGCCCTTCCTAGATACCAAGGTTTATTAACATAGTACCTGGCACAAGCTCATAGACCTGGCAACTGTCTACATCTTCATGAAGCTGATTGGCAGTCTGACAATTAATATTCCAGTACTTAACCTCAGCACTATTTAGAAAGGGTTTGCTAAAACAGATGAGCTATAGAAAGTGTATATTCCAGGAAGGCCTAGAGATACCATTCAAGTTTGGGGAACATAAAAGAGTTCAACTGGTTGGTATATGGAGCAGATGAATAGAAATGATGTGATATGGGGTTGAAAACTAAATTGTGATGTGCTTTAAATACCAGAATGAGGAATTTGTATTTTATCTTAGAGAAAGTGCATCAATCAAGAGAGATGATACACCTTGGTCCTCTGCCCTGATTATACCATATAATCAATATGGTTCTCAGATTAAGTGTCTAGCTCAAGATAACACAGGTGGTTAGAGTCAGAAGCAGGATTTGAACCCAGTTTTTCTGACTCCTGAGCCAGGGTCACATTCCAAGAGAGAGGCTGACAAAGAAGAATGAATCCAGAAGACAATAAAAGCACTTCATATGGGAGAACTGATTGAAGGAATAGGATAATTAACTTGTAGAACTACAACAATTCCTTGCATTTGTAGAGTACGTTAAAGTTTTTCCTTAAGACTTAGAAGGTTTAGATGAAATGTGATCATTTTTTCCAATGCCAGGGAGGCAGATTTCAGCACAAAATAAAAATTTCCTAATCATCAAATCGGTCTAAAAATGATCCAGTTTATGAATTGTTTAAAGTGAACAAACAGAAATTGGAAAATTATCTCCCAGGGCTCCTTAAGATGGGGCCTACTGTATTGGGGAGAGGGAAATACCCCTTCAAAGTTCCCTTTGAACAATAACATTCTTTTCTATGAGTTTATCTTGGAACACTTCAGTACAAAGATATGCCAATTACCTTATGTTCAAACCAATTCTTAAATATTTCTTTTCACATATTATATAATTCTAACTTTACTGATTTGAACTGGACTTCCCTCCAACTTGATCAAGTTAATGATGACTCTTTGTATATATGTGTATGTATGTTTGTATATATGCATGTATGTATATCCATATACTATACTCTATCACCAATAGTCTGCACATATTTGTAAATCAGTCTATCACTAATGATCTGTATGTACCAGTTAAATATCCATATTTGCATTTCAATATGACTTCTCTCAGTCAGTTTCATTGCTTACTCCTGCTTAATTCTGCAGTGAAGCTATTATCCTTTGTTTTCGATATAATCTTATTCCCACTGAAAAGGCTATGATGTCCAAAATGCCTGTATATTGCTGCTAGATAAAGCAGATGGGAAGGAGGCAACCATTGTTTAGAGACAATATGTCTGATAATTAGCAATATGAAAAAAGTGATGAGATTAGGTGGGGTCCTAAGGGGGGAAGGGAAGGAGAAAGAGATAATACAACAGCTAACAGTGTCTAATTGTTTTATAATGTAAAGGCAAGGATACATTTTCTTGTGTGTGAAACTGTCTTTAGTCTCTCCTTCCCACTATTCAGATCTGAAAGGCAGAAAACTATAGGCTATCTGTACATTTGTGGAAGTAACCAGAAACAGCCTCTAAGTTTGTAGAAGGGCAAGGGAAGGGAGCTGGGCAAACAAAGATCCAAATCCTGACTCTGACCCTTCCTACCTGGATTACCTTCCAATAGAATTAATTTCTTAGGGACCCTGCCTTAAACCCAATAACAGGTCCAGGGGTCAAGCCCAACTTGGTTACTGTTGAGCCCTGATTGTCTTAGAGTGAATGTAAATAGCAATTGTTTCTGTTTGTCCCAGAAACCCTGAGGGTCTTTCCCTCCCAGATTACTATTATTTTTGGACAAGGTAAAAGAGACCATTCTTTCTTTGTCTAGCCTTAATCACTGAATGGCCTTTGCCTCACTCAAACTGAGACCAAGGCCTCCCACTGCATCTAGGGTCATCTCCAGTTGTCCTGTTCCATATCTGGTCACTGGATCCAGATGGCTCCAGAAGAGAAAAGTAAGGCTAATGATTTTGCATAGTGTCCCCTCACTTTAATTCAATTCACATGCATGTCATGGCATCACCTCCCTGATGTCATAGTCCTCTCTGAACACCAGGGACAAACAACAACCATGAGCTAATCACTTAGTATGCCTGGGCCTCAGTTTTCTGATCTGTAAAATGAGAATACTGTAACCAAAAGGTCCTTTTTAGCTGTCCAGCTATCATCCCATGAACATGCTTCCTATGTCAAAGTCCTTGGCCACAACAGCCCTGGAGATCCACATGGTTTCATTCAACATGTTGCAGAAATTTATTTAGCATTGAACATCTGCAGAGTCCTATTCTGTAGGGGATACAATGAATGAAATACAGAGCCTGCCATTGTTAGAGTTTAATTTTGCTTTGAGATGAGGTATGTAAAATATTTTGAAAACCTTAAAGTATTATATTGTTTTTGTTGTTATTGTCATCTCCATTTTACAGGAGAGATTTGAGGCCTGGAAGGGTCAAGGGGATAGTCACAATTACCCAGTGGGAACTTAATGAGATCTTCTTACCTTTCTATTGGATCATGCTATAAAAGAAATCGTAAAAAAAAAAAAGTAATGGAAATGAAAAGAGGACTACTAAATACAGAGTCAGTCAACAAGCATTTATTAAATTTTTTCCAGATGCTCCTACTTTCAAAAATTTTACATTCCACTGAGAGAAACAACTATGTCCATATAGGAAATATACAGTCTAAATAGAAGATAATCTGAGAGTGAAAAGAGGGGGAAGAAGGGAGGGAAGCCCTCCTATAGAACTGGAAATCTGACCTACCCTGCCAAGGTGAAGGGTGAGGGGAAACATTGTTGTCTTGGGGAACAGCCCATGAAAATGTTCTGATTTGAGACAGAAGGTGTGTGGTTAAGCTACTTAGCTGGATTGTAGAGGGCATGGAGGGGAATAAAGCAGAAGAAGACAAGAAGTATCAGAAGGGGCCAGGTTATGAATGTCAGACAGAGGCTTTTATATTTGATCCTGGAATATGGAACAACTGGTATAGACCTGGGTGTGACTTGAATACAGAGTCATCAACATGTACTTTTGAGATTGCTAAGAGATTATATAAACAGGAATAGAAAAGGGTCCAGGACCAACAATTTGGCAGCACTCCAAGCTAGACTACACTTGTCTTTTGGCTAAGTGGTCAGGGAGAGAGCCCACATAAATGTCAGAAACCAGTTGTCAGGTGTAGTTAATGAATGGATAGCAGTAAAGTAACTTGCTAAGAATAATAACTGCTAGCATTTATAGTACATGTTAAGGTTTGCAAAGTTCTTTATATATCAGATCCTATTTTTAACCTACAGCTTTTTATCTTATAGTCACTCTTGTGAGGTTGTCTTGGCATTTGGAGATCTGGCCTTGCAGCCAGGAAGATCTGGGTTCAAATACTATCACAGACACAGGGCTAGTATTCTATTCACTGTGCCACCTAGTTGGCCCTGAATAGAGTTTTCCAAAAAGGTCCCTGTAAGCTAACGAGGTCCAATAAGAAAAATACTTTTCTTAACAATATTTGTCCAATAATTAGAGTATTCTTTTCAAAGACAGGGTTGCAAAGTTAAAGTCAAAAATGGGTATATGATTTAGACATAAAGGGTGATACCATAAGCCATTTAGGAGAGCAAGGACTCATTTACCTGTCAGATCTATGGAGAGGAGAAGAGTTTATGACCAAACAAGAGAAAGAGAATATTATGAAATGCTAAATAGATAATTTTGATTACATTAAATTGAAAAGTGCTTGCACAAACAAAATCAATGCAACCAAGACTAGAAGGAAAACAGGAAACTAGTAAGCAATTTTTACTGCCACTCTTTCTGATAAAGGTCTCATTTTTAAAATACATAGAAAACTGAGTCAAATTTATTAGAATACAAGTCATTCCCCAACTGATAAATGATCAAAGGATATGAACAGGCAGTTTTCAGATGAAGGAATTAAATCTATCTATAATTATCTGAAAAAAATGTTTTAAATCGCTGTTAATTAGAGAAATACAAATTAAAACAACCCTGAGGTACCACCTCACATCTATCAAATTGGTCAATAAGACAAAAAAGGAAAATGAGAGAATGAACAAAAACTGGAACACTAAAGAATTGTTGGTGGAATTGTGAACTGATCCAACGATTCAGGAGAATAATTTGAAACTATGTCCAAAGGACTATAAAACTATGCATGCCTTTGATCCAGCAATACTATTACTAGATCTGTAGTCCAAAAAAAATCATAAAAAAGGAAAAGGACCTACATGTACAAAAATATTTATAGTCATTCTTTTTGTGGTGGCAAAGATTTGGAAATTAAGGGGATGCCCATCAACTGGGGAAAGGTTGACCAAGTTGTGGTACACAAATGTGATGGAATACTGTTTTTTTAGTAAGAAACCATTAATAGGTAGATCTCAAAAAAACCTGGAAAGACTTAGATGAACTGATGCCAAGTAATGTGAGCAGAACCAGAAGAACACGTACATAGTAATAGCAACATTGTGTGGTGATCAATTATGATAGACTTGATTGTTCTCATCAATATATTGATCAAAGACAATTCTAAAAGACATGTGATGGAAAATGTCATCCATACTCAGAGAAAGACCTATGGAGTCCGGATGCAGAAAATAAGCTATTTTCCTTTTTTTTTTTAATTTGTTTTTTGTATTTTCTTTCTCAAGGTTTGTCCCTTTTGTTCTGATTCTTCTTTCACAACATTGTAAATATGTTTAACATGATTACATATGTATAACCCATATCAGCTTGTTGTGTCTTGGGGAAAGGAGAGAGAAGGGAAGGAGGGAGAAAATTTTACAAAAATGAACGCTGAAATAAATGCTAGTTGACTATGAAAAAATGAAATCAAATAAAAATCTGAAGATTTCAGAGATTACAAGATTTCAAAGATGTGAAATATTATTGAATTGTTTAACCTTGCCCCCATATATAGCCATTGCAAATTCTATTAAGTTTTTAAAATTAAAAGCAAATTAAGGGGACAACTAGGTGGTGAAGTAGATAGAGCACTGGCCCTGGAATCAGGGGGACCTGAGTTCAAATGTGACCTCAGACACTTAATAATTACCTACCTGTGTGACCTCGGGCAAATCAATTAACTCCATTGCCTTGCAAAAAAACTAAAAATTTTTTTAAAAAATAAAATAAAAATTTTTAAAAAGCAAATTAAGTAATCATTCTCATCTCTGCTATATAGTTCTCCTCAGGATAAAAGGGAATGACAACTTTTTAAAGGAGGTTTTTTGGGGGGACCCATGAAATAGGATAAAACTGTGATTCATAAAGGCATATCTTTGATCAGAAACTCATAGTACATCAGAGCTAAATAATTCTCCATCTCTCATTTTCATTATACTCTTTGCCATCTTAGTGCTTTTAGTCAATCCATCCTCCATTCCTAGCAGACTCTTCCCTTGCCTCTCTATAAATCTCCATCTCCTGAACTTCCTCTCATCTCTCAAGGCCCTAGATACTACCTCCACCATGAAGACTTCTTCAAATTTCTGTTAGCTTGGACTTTTGCTACCCATATACCTAACTTTCTCTTATATCAGCTATTTGTATACATAACTTTTCCCTCACAACAGAAGATCATAAATTCTTAAGAGCTGGGGTCTATGTAATGTCTAATTAAAAATATTCCAGATATTAAGCTCAGTGTCTTGCACATAGTAGGAGTTTAACCAATTTTTTTTTTCAATTAAACTGAATGGAGACAAACTTTTTCCTGCACTCCAGTCTCACATTATCAGCTGCCCATTAGACATTTCCAAGTGGATATTCTGCACATCATAAATTTAATATGTCAAATCTTCTTCCTAATTTACTTATGTTGAAGACACTGTAATCCTTCCAATAACTCAGGGTTCCCATCCTTGACTCTTCCATCTTCTGTTCCACATCTAAACTGTTACCTTGTCTTGTCAATTCAGCCTCTACTATCTCTCTTGAATCTGCTCCTTCTCTCTACTCACTACATACACTCTTACCTTTCTTGCATGAACTATTATTATTTTTTCTCCAACTTTCAAATATTTCCCCTTTTTTAATCCATAAACCTGCTGCTTACCTTGTGCCAAAGATACCACCATGAATGGAAGAACTAACTTAGGTATGAACTGACAACTGGGAGCAGGGGTTATCTCTAGTCATCCTGATTCAGAGCTGGCCACTGTAGCCAGATGGCTCTGGGGGAGAAAGTGAAGCTGGAGACTTAGAAGAGCAGTCACTCATTTAAATCAAATTCAACTTGCATGGCATGGTCCTCTTTGAGAACAAAAGACAAACTATAACATAACTAGGAAAGTCAGTCAACTGATATTTCAAAAATTTGTCAGAGTTATTCTAGAATGCTTAATGAAAATGTCAAATTGAAAATACTAAAAGTGCAGAGAAGTTGTATTTTAAATTCAGTTTGGCAAAATTGAATCAAAGAATAATCTTCCAAATTGAAGCAATTTGAATACCTGCTGGGGGCTTTACAGGTTAGGGATTTTCTTACAAACATCTCATTTTATCCTCACAACAACTCTTGAGAAGTAGGTACTCTTAATAGCTCTTTTTTTTACATAGGAGTCCAGAGGTTAAGTGACTTGCCCAGGGTCACACAGTTCATAAGCATCTGAGCTTACATTTTAACACCAGCGTTCCTTACTCCAGGTCTAGCGCTCTATCCATTCTGCTATCTAGCTACCTGTAATAGCTGATTTAACAGCAACACACCATCCCAATTAGTTCACAGACTTTTTCCACATTAGGCTTCTATACTGGTTATAATCTCCATCTTTAAGATTTCCTGCCCCACATTCCATTTCTTGTTCTTAGAAGAATCTTTGATTGTGGAAGACATGCCAAAGTTAAATAGATGTGGTTGCTTTAATTAAACATGAAGAGTCAAAAATGTATAAGAAAAATATTTTTAAAAAGCAACTCACTAATCCTTAGGTATTCATTTCTTGGGGGAAAGAACACTGGATTGAAAGTTAGGGTATGGTCAGAGTGGGCCAAGATAGGGGGGAGTGGAGCAGAAATTCCCACAAGTTCTTCCCCAGTCCCCTCTAAATACCTTTAAATAATAATTGTAATCAAATTCTAGAGTAGTGGAACCACAGAAAGATTGAATGAAACAATTTTCTAGCCTAAGACAACTTGGATGATCTACAGGAAAGGTCTGTTACATTGGGGTTAGAAGGGCCCATGAACAGCTGACCACACCAGAGGAAACCAGCTCCAGCCATCCAGGAACAGCCTGCAGGGCACCTGGGTCCCTGAGGGCGCCTGGGTCCATGACAGCAGGAGCAGTTTCCAGACTCCTCAATCCAGGGATTGCCAAGGAAAACTTGGAAGGTCAGCTATAAAAATTCTGCTACACCTTAAAAAAAAAGGTGGGGGGGCGGCTAGGTGGCACAATGGATAAAGCACCAGCCCTGGAGTCAGGAGTGCCTGGGTTCAAATCTAGTCTCACACTTAATAATTACCTAGCTGTGTGGCCTTGGGCAAGCCACTTAACCCCATTTGCCTCGCAAAAACCTAAAAAAAATTCTGCTACACCAGAATGAGCATGGAGCCCAGTTCAGTGCAGGTCTCAATGCAGACTCAGTCCCGGGAACCTGTCACCCAGAAGGGAGCCACCCTGTTTTCAAACACCCTGCTACTTCTAGAACACTCAGCCCACAGAAGGGAGTCAGGGGAGATAGCAGAGGTATCTCTACTATCTATCCCTGAGGCAGGATACTATGGTTTTGCCTGCACTCTGATCCAGGTTGCAGTATGGGCCCCAGTCTCAGGAAAAGGAGCTTTACTGACATAGTGAAGTGGAACCCTCCTTACAGTTCCAGGACAAAAGAGAGTGTTTGTGGTCATGCACAGATCAGGAGAGCAATCAGAGTCTCTCATAAGACCTTGAAGGAATTGAAGTCCCTAGGGGGTACCCCTAAAGACTGTTGAAAAACCGTCAAAAGCTGGGGACAGTGCATTCTCCATCCTGGAAGCAGAATTCCACCTTAACAAAGACTTAAAATCAAGTCATTGCTTAGGGAAATGAGCAAACAATAGAAGAAGAAGAAAATTCAACCATAGACAATTACTTTGACCCTGTGGAGAATCAAATTATATAAGCTTCCAAGAAAAATATGAATTGGTCTCAAGTTATGGAAGAATTCAAAAAAGATTTTGAAAATTAATCAAGAGAGGTAGAGGAAAAATTGGAAAGAGAAATGAGTGTTGCAGGAAAATGACAAAAACCCAGTCAGCAGCTTGGTGAAAGAGATACCAAAAAATACTGAAGAAAAAATAACATCTTAAAAACCAATTTAGGTCAAATGGGAAAAGCAGTCTAATAGGTCAATGAGGAGAAGAATGCCTTAAAAAGCAAAATTGGCCAGATGGAGAAGGATCTCTGAAGAAAATAATTAACATGTATAATAGAGCTAAGGGAAGCTGATGACTTTGTGAGAAATCAAGAAACAATAAAACAAAACCAAAAGAAAAAAAAGAAAAACTAAAAGAAAATATGAAATATCTTATTGGAAAAACAATTGACCTGGAAAATAGATCTGAAAGAGATAATTTAAAAATTAATGGACTACCTGAAAATTAATGGACTACCATGGACCTCATTTTT
Organism: Macrotis lagotis; assembly: GCF_037893015.1. Classification (NCBI taxonomy): domain Eukaryota; kingdom Metazoa; phylum Chordata; class Mammalia; order Peramelemorphia; family Peramelidae; genus Macrotis; species Macrotis lagotis. The sequence continues at coordinate 225,466,618 of NC_133660.1, read as the reverse complement.
CAAGAAATTCTCCAGGAAAATTTCCCTGATATCCTAGAAGCAGAGGGTAAAATAGAAATTGAAAGAATCCATAGATCATCTCGTAAAAGAAATCCTAAAATGAAAACTGCCAGGAATATTATAGCCAAATTCCAGACCTCCCTAATCAAGGAGAAAATATTACAAGCTTTCAGAAACAATTCAGATATTGTAGAGCTACAAGATTTAGCAGCTTGTATATTAAGGGTTCATAGGGTTTGGAATATGATACTCTGGAAGCAAAAGAGCTTGGAATACAAGAGAATTACCCAGAAAAACTGAACATATTTGGAAAAGATGGACATTCAGTGAAATAGGGAACTTTCAAACTTTCCTATTGAAATGATCACAAATAGGGGCAGCTAGGAGGTGTGGTGGATAGAGAGCACCGGCCCTGGAGTCAGGAGGACCTGAGTTCAAATATGGCTTCAGACACTTATTACCTAGCTGTGTGACCTTGGACAAGTCACTTAACACCATTGTCTTAAATTAAAAAAAATAAAAAAAAGAAATGACCACGGCTGAACAGAAAGTTGATCTTCAAGTTTAGAACTTAGGTGAAGCAAAGGGAAGGTGGTAGGGAAGGGCAAATTATAAGGGACTTAATGATGTTGAATTGCTTGTATTCCTGCATTTGTAAGATGATACTGTTAATGAATATGAGCTTTCTCATTCATTAGGGCAGTTAGAAGGAGCATATATAAACAAGGCACACAGAAGGGAGCTAAATATGAAGGTATAATATGTTATTAAAGATGGAATATAATAAGGAAAAGGGAGAGGTGGAATGGGTTAAATTATTTCACATAAAAACATCTGCAATGATGTGGGAGGGGGAATGGAAGGAGGAGTGAGTGAGCCTTCACTTTCAACAGAGGTGGCTCAGAGAAGAAATAACATACACCCTCAATTGGGTATAGAAATCTATCTTACCCTAGAGGAAAATAGGAGAACAAAGGGATGGGAGAATGGGGGCGGGGAAGGGGGGATAGGTGATAGAAGAAAGGGAAGATCATGGGAGAGGGTAGTCAGTTACAACACACTTTAAGGAGGGACAGGGGGAAAGGAGAGAATATAATAAATGGGAGTGAAGAGAAATACAACTGAGGGAAATACAGCTAATGATGGAAAAAATAAAAAATAAAATTCTATTTTTAAATAATATTTTAAGAGTCATTCCCCAATTGATAAATGATCAAGAAATATGAAGTTTTCTGATGAAGTTATCAATGCAATCTATTTAAATATTTTTTTAAATGTCCTACTTATCTCACTATTGATAGGAGAAATGGAGGTTGGAACAACTCTGAGGTACTACCTTATATCTATTGGATTGGCTAATACAACAGAAGGAGAAAATGAAAAATGTTGGAATGCAAAGGAACTGAGACATTGATGCACTGTTGGAGGAGTTGTGAAATGATTCAACAATTCTGTACAGCCACTTGGAATTATGCTCATAGGGCTATAAAATCATGTCTACCCTTTGACCTAGCAGTGCCACTGAGAGGTCTTTATTTCAGAAGAGATGAAATGTGGGAAGAAAAGAACCTATATGTATAGGGATGTTTATAGCAACTCTCTTCAGGTGGTAGGGAGCTGGAGATTAAGGGAACACTTAGTGGTTGGGGATGAAAAAATTATGGGATATAATTGAGATGAAATACTGGTCTGTTAATGTGAAATGATGATCCTAGTAAAAAACTTACATAAGCAAATGAAAAAGTAAAAAAATTGTAGGATGATCAGCTATTAATGACCTACCTTTTCTCAGCAATGCTGTGTCCCAAGAAAACACTGAAGGATTAAAAAGAATGCTATTCATTCCAGAGAAAGAGCTGAAAGTGTCTGAATACAGACTGAAGCATGCTCTTTTTTGTTTTGTTTTCACTTCATTTTTCTTGAAGTTTCCCCTTTTTTTGTGAGGGGGATGGTTATATTTACTTTTAAAAGACTATTGTAGTTGTGCTAAAAATAAATAGAAACAAGAAAGTTAGGGTAACTTGATTCTGTCACTAACTAACTGTAAGGACTTAATCAAGCTCCTTACACTCATTGGGCCTCTATTTATTCATCTATAAAACAAGGGGATTGATAAAACAGTAACCTACAGCATCATAAATATTTAGGAGTCCTTGTAGGGTCAGTGAACTTTAACATTTTTTTTTTGATACCTATATTTCAAAATACTTGCTTCCTTTATAATCCTGTTTTGTGATACTATGTTCCTTAGTAATTCTGCTTTTTTCCTTAGGTTTTTACAAGGCAAATGGTGTTAAGTGGCTTGCCCAAGGCTACACAGCTAGGTAATTATTAAGTGTCTGAGGCCGAATTTGAACTCAGATACTCCTGATTCCAGGACCAGTGCTCTATCCACTGTGCCACCTAGCCACCCCCCTTAATAATTCTAAATAACATTATGCATTTAGAAATATGATTCTGAGAAGGCACCATAGGTTTCAGCAGACTTCAAAAGAGGTGGATGACCCAAAAAAGGATAAAAATTTCTATTCTATATGAAAAGCCTTAGTAGGCTTTTGTTTTTATGGTACCAGGACTCCTGAAAGGTATGTCAGGCATGCACATTTTTCCTGGTCCTACTAAACCCAAGAAAGGACATATCCTCACAGTGATAGTGTCTGTCTTTCAAAAAAGTTCATATATATAAAATTGGTCACAAGGTGGCAAATAGTGAAGTACAAGAAAATCATCTACCAAAAGAAATTAAAAATTTGATCTGCAATGGTGGAGACAAGATCCACATTAATGAAGTCACAAATCTCTGAAGTATCAAACTACAGTGAAGAAAATGACCTTCAACATTAGCTATAACCAAGAAGCAGAATCCATCTTAACCTTTTCATAAGAAGTATAATCTTGCTTCCACAAGATTCTGTCTGACAGTTCCAATAAAGGAACACAGGACCATTCAGGATAGATACATATTGGGTTGTCTCTTCCTTGAATTTTTTTGACATCCTTCTCTCTAGAGCCTTGAGTGAATGATAGTGAGTCTAAAAAGGTTGAGATGATACTGGTATCTGGATATTACTATGGTAAATGTCAGATTAATGGACATAGATATAAGGTTCCCAAAGCTTTTTTAGATATTTAATTACAAAGGAAATAACTTTAATTACCAATAATCATATTAATTAGAACAGTTAAAAATCCCATAGAGCAGTAAATGACTTCACACAAAATTTTACCTATAACAATGACACGTTAAGTAATAACCCATATTGATGCTAGCACTGAATAAATGATTTAATGATCCACAAAGTTTTATTTTACTGAGATCAATATCTGACCCCTATTATGAACTAAAAGCCATCACTAAAACCAATTATAAGAACCATTGTTGAATGACTCAATTCCAAAGAAACTTCTTTCATTATTGTCACTCAATTGAAATGAAACAGACTTAAAACAACAGATTGGATTATTTTACCAGGCTCAGTGGGCCAGAAATATTGACCTTGTTATAATTTGCAAATTATTGATGCTAGTCTGGTCCAGTCAGTTTGTGGAGGGGAGGGGCAGACACTGGAGGTGACCTCCTTCTGTCCTCTCCAGGGCTCCTGTAGTCCTAGCCTCCATGGTGACCTTTGAAGTCTTCTATGTTTCGAAAAACCAAACAACCCTTTAGTTTCCTAATGAGGTAAATGGTTGTGCTTCCTCCTGGAGTCCCCCTGGAGGCCGGAGGGTTCCTGGGATCCTGAGGGGTGGATCATCAGGCTAAGGCCAATGGGCAGGTTTCTCTGCAGCTTCTAACAGATCATGGCACCTGTGGAGCAGGAGGCTTCCTTTTTTCTCTGTGAAGGGGAGAGACATGAGCCAAATGGCCCTCCTCCTCCAGGTGATCAGCTCCAACCAGACCAGGTGAGTGGCTGCTGGGAGCCTGGTGGTGGTTAGTGGGGAGGGGCCAGCCTTGCTTCCCTCACCACCCTCACCACAACAACCCTTCTCAGGACTTTCATCTACTTTTTGGTGCTCCAGAGCCATGACCTGGAGTGGCTCAACTAGGTCACTGGGTGGATCTACTTTGTGGCTTGGTCCATCTATTTCTACCCACAGGGGTTTGAAAACTGGAGATACAAAGATAAAAGTGAGGGAGTGCTGGACCTCTTGAGAGAGATGGGCCACTGGCCTCATCTCCCTGTGAGGAAGGCAGCCTGGAACTTCTGGGCTTTGACCAGAGGGAAGCAAGTGAGAGGGATTCAATGAGTTTTACTGATGACCATGGGCTGACCTTGGAGAAAGGATGAGAGTTTGTATCCAGTTCCAGAGACTTGACACCTACTAGTTGTGTGACCTTGGGCAAGTTACTTAACCCTCATTGCCTGGTATCAAGAGCCAACTCCAGTCATTCTGATTCATATATGGCCACTAGAACCAGATGGTTCTGAAGGAGAAAGTGAAGCTGGTGACATAGCACAGCCTCCCTCACTCAAATCCAATTCATTTGTTTGTCTTAGCATCACCTCTCTGATGTCATGATCTTATTGAAGAATGAAGAACAAACATTATTAAAATGTTGATGCTAAATATGAAGAGAAATATTTTCTCATAGATACTGCCCACAGAAAGGTGAATTTTTTTAATAGAAAAATAAAAAATAAATATCCAAAAGCTACTACATCCAGGCCCAACCTTCTATCTTACTGTGAAAAGGTATTACAATTGCCCTAGGAATGCATTTCCTCAGTTGTCATTTATTATGTACAGTTGAGAAGACAGTATAGTTTAAAAATATTAATGAGTTCCTATTCACTACACAAATTAAAACCATGGGTAAAATATTAATTGACAAGTTAGAAAGTCATCTTTTTAATATATGGTTTGAAAATACACTAAAACAAGATCTAGTGTTTTCCCTAATATCCCTAGATAACCTAGGGAACTGGGGAAAAATCTACCTCTGTAACAGTGAAAACTTTAAAGTAAAATAAAAAACAATACATATCCCATATAAATTACTCTTTGGGAGAGAGCTAAAACTCACAAAACTCAATGAAAACAGCTGACTCCTCTCCTCCCACCCTAGCACCAAAATATCAATCCAATAGGGAAAGCTAGAAGGAAATGGAGAGATTTCACCTGTAATGATTACATTTCCAGGACTAGTCTCCTAAGAAGATCCCAGAGTCAGCATTATCATACTCCACCAAGGGGCAGAGCCAACCTCTTCATTTAGACTACTTACTAAAGGACTCAACCTCTATACTGATACAACTGTATCAGACATTATTTGGCTACAATATTAACAGAGAGACAATGGGAGAAAAGATCGGAGAATATGTTATATGTATGATCTTGGCAAACACTAGATCTAGACTTTTTGTACATAATGAAAGATGATACTCTAAGGATACTCTTTTGAAAATGGTTTCCACCTGTGTACTAAGGCAGACATCATCTGGAATATTACCTTTAAGGTACTTGCACTAAACAGAACTTTTTTTTTCCCCTCTCACAATTGACAGTTATTATAAATTTCTGCATCTTTACCAATGTCATGTAAAATTATTGGGTTTTAATTTGATCAAGAAAAGGGAAGCAGCTATTTTTAGAACATCTTAAATATTGTTTAAGATAAAACAGATATTGGCTTCCAGCCAAGATGGAAGAGAGAAGCCAGGTCCTGTGCTAAGGTCTCCTGATCTTCCCTCACAAACAATATGAAACAACCCACTTAATGGAAGTCGGATTGACAAAACCCAGAGAGAGAAGCTAGAAAGAACAGCAATTCAAGGTCTGTATTCGGGGATCAGGGGAGTTGGCGGGGCACAGTGCCAACAGCCAGTGAGGGAGGGGCCCTGGGAGCTTTCGCTGTGGGAACCACTTCTATGGGGGAAGCCACTTTGCCATGGGAAACAACCAGAGAGTGGCCGTGGGACTGACAGGCTGGGACTGACAGGAAGGGCTGGAGGGTAGGTTCAGCCTCTAGCGCCCCTGCTGGCCGGGAGGAGATATTACACCCAGGAAGGAAAGCCTCCAATACCCTCTACTAGCCACTCAGTGAGCAAAGCCCTCAGCACCCCTATTGGCCAGCTGGAGATATTACGCTGAGTGAGTAAATCCTCTAGGGATCTTAGTACCAAACCTCTGTGAACCAGCCCCCTCCCCCCCAACACAAAATCTTAGGACAATGAAGAAGGGCCAGTGGAAAGTGGGACCATAGGAAAATTCCTAGAAGAAAAAGATTCTAATTCAGAAAGATAGAATCCCTGAGGAGACTATTATTTGGTCTCGAGCACAGAAATATTTCCTTGAAGAAATCAGGAAGGAGTTTAAAAATCAATCGGAAAATTTGGGAAAAGAAACCCAAGAGAAAATTAATAACCCTGCAACAAGAAAACAAATCCTTGGAAAATACAATTGGACAAATACAAAAAGAAAATAATTCTCTCAAAGCCTCAAATGATCAAAGGGAAAACTTCTACAAAAACAGAATTGATCAATTGGAAAAGGAGTTGCAAAAGGTAAATGAAGAAAATTCTTCCCTTAAAAAAAAAACAATGGAGTCTATGGAAAGCAATGACTTCATGAGACAACAAGAATGTGTTAAACAAAACCAAAAAATTGAAAAAATAGAATAATAATACCTCATCAGCAAAACCACTGACCTTGAGAATAGATCAAGGAAAGATAACCTAAAAATTATTGGTCTTCCTGAAAACAATGAAGAGAAAAAACAGCATGGACTCAATATTATAGGATTTAGTGATGTAAAACTGCCCTGATATCATGGAACCATAGGGCAAAATAGTTATTGAAAAAAATACATTGATCCCCTCCAGAAAGGAATCCCAAAATGAAAACACCAAGGAATATTGTAACCAAATTCCGGAACTATCAGATAAAAGAGAAAATCCTGCAAGCAGCCAGAAAGACACAATTTAAATACCAAGGACCCACAGCAAGGATTACACAGGACCCGGCTGCATCAACATTAAGGGATCAAAGGGCCTGGAACACAATATTATGAAAAACAAGGGAGTTTGGAATGCTGCCAAGAATCCATATCTGGCAAAGCTGAGTCTTCTCTTCCAGGGCAAAAAGATGGACATTTAATGAAATAGGAGACTTCCAACTTTTCCTGATGAAAAGACTGGAGCTTAATACATTTAGATTTCAAACAGGAAACTCAAGAGACACATGAGAAGGTAAAATTTTAAAAAAGGGGGGGAAAGGGAAAAAACTGTTATCAAATAAATGAAACTGGCAATATCCCTAACTAGAAGAAAGACTTTAACAACTCCTGAGAATTTTAACTCTATTAGAATTTAATTAGCCAGAAGAGATGGATATGCATGAGTTATTTGAAAAACTGTTATCCAATAAGATGAAACTAGAAATATCCTTACCTGGGCAAAAGACTCTAATAACTCAATAATTGTAATTCTAGTAGAATAGTCAAAAGTGATGGACATTCAAGACTTTTCTGTGACTCAGACAGAATGATTTAAAAACAATACCTCCTTAAAAAGGAGGACAGTAAAGAGATGGGAAGATGGAGGAGACTGAATAGGTAAATCTCATCACATTAAGAGGTACAAAGGACTTACTGCCCTAGAGGGGGAAGAAGGGAGGAGGTAAGAACCACCTGAATCTCTCATCAGATTAATTAAAGTGGCTTACACACACTCAGTTAAGTTAAGAAAAGGGGAGGGGGAGGGACGTGGGAATCAACAGAAGGAAAGGAAAGAAGAAGGGGCTAAGGGAAAGAGAAAAAAGGAGAGGGGAGGTTGTATACAGGAGTACAAACCCACTGAAGGTGGTGGTATTCAGAAACAGAACACTGGGGAATATGGATAAAGGGGGAAAAGGGGGGAAATACAAACAGCAGGAATATAACATGGAAAGCAATAGTTAGTAATTATAACTTTGAATGTGAATGGGATGAAATCTCCCTTAAAACATAAGTAAATAGCAGAATGGATTAAAAACCAATATGCTGCTTACAAGAAACACATCTGAAACACAGAGAGATACATATAGAGTAAAGGTAAAAGGCTGGAGCAAAATATATTTTGCTTCAGCTGAAGTGAAAAAAGCAGGGGTAGCAATCCTTATCTAGACAAAGCAGCTGCAAAAATAGATAGCATTAAAAGAGATAAGGAAGGAAAATATATCCTCCTAAAAGGTACCATAGACAATAAAGTAATTTCAATATTAAATATGTGTGCACTCAATGGCATAGCATCCAAATTCTTAAAGGAAAAATTGAAGGAGTTGCAGGAAGACATAGACAGCAAAACTTTACTAATGGGAGATCTCAACCTCCTGCTCTCAGATTTAGATAAATCTAAGTATAAAATAAACAAGAAGGAAGTTAAGGAGGTAAATAGATTGTTAAAAAACTTAGACATGATAGACTTCTGGAGGAAATTGAATGGGGATAGAAAGGAATATACTTTCTTTTCTGCAGTACATGGCAATTACAAAAAAAACTGACCATGTTCTAGGGCATAAAAACCTAATGATCAATTGCAGAAAGGCAGAAATAGGGAATACATCTGTCTCAGAAATAGGGAGATATGAACCTCTAACTAATTGGAAACTGAATAACCTCATTTTTTTTTTAGGTTTTTGCAAGGCAAATGGGGTTAAGTGGCTTGCCCAAGGCCACACAGCTAGGTAATTATTAAATGTCTGAGACTGGATTTGAACCCAGGTACTCCTGACTCCAGGACTGGTGCTTTATCCACTGTGCCACCTAGCCACCCCTGAATAACCTCATTTTAAAGAATGAGCGGATCAAACAACAAATTATAGAAAGAATTATTTTATCCTGGATAATGACAATGAAACAACATACCAAAACCTATAGGATGCACTCAAGGCAGCTGTCAGGGGATATATTATATCTTTAAATGCTTACATGAATAAACTACAGAAAGAGGAAATCAATGAACTAAATATGCAACTAAAAAAATTAGAGGAAAAAACAAATTAAAAACCCCCAATTAAATACCAAATTAGAAATTCTAAAAATTAAAGGAGAAATTAATAAAATTGAAAGCAAAAAAACTATTGAATTAATAAGTAAAACCAAGAGTTGGTTTTATGAAAAAAATCAATAAAATTGATAAATCTCTGGTCAATTTGATTAAAAAAAATATGGTAATATCTTTTGGTAGTATCATAAACGAAAAAAGGTGAACTTACCACCAATGAGGAGGAAATTAAAGTAATAATTCAGAAATATTTTGCCCAACTCTATGCCAATAAATTTGACAATCTAAGTGGAATGGATGAATATTCACAAAAATATAAATTGCCCAGGTTAAATGAAGAGGAGATTAAATACCTAAATAACCCTATCTCAGAAAAAGAAATTCAACAAGCCATCATTGAACTCCCTAAGAAAAAATCTCCAGGGTCAGATGGATTCACAAGTGAATTCTATCAAACATTTAAGGAACAACTGCTTCCAATTCTATATAAACTACTTGGAAAAATAAGTGAAGACAGAACTCTGCCTGACTCTTTATATGACAGCAATATGGTGCTGATACCTAAACTAGGACAAGTTAAAAGAGAGAAAGAAAATTATAGAACTATCTCCCTGATGAATATAGATGCAAAAATATTTTTAAAAATTTTAACATTTTATTTGTTTTCCAATTATATACAATAGTAATATGTATCCATCATTTTTTGCAAGGTTCTGGATTCTTCAATTTTTCCCCCACCCTCCCTTTCCTCCCTCCCCAACAGAAGTCTGTCTGATAGTCTCTATATTGTTTCCATGCAATATATTGATGTAAATTGAATGTGTTATAATAGAAAACATACCCCACCACCACCACCAAGAAGATGAGAAACGTCAATAATAGAAAAAAATGTACTTCAGTCTGTGTTCAGATTTCAATGTATGTCTCTGGGTAAGTTGCTTTCTTTATCATAAGTTCACCAGAGATATTGTTTCAATATATTTCCCACAGTTGCTATTACTAGCTGTACCTCCACTCTATTTCTCCCCACTCTGATTTATTCTGTTATTTCTCTCCTTTCATCCTAGCCCTGTCCAAAAGTGTGTTGAATCTGAATATTCTCTCCTCTGATTTTCCCTCTCTTCTATCACCTATTCCCCCTTCCCTCCCCCCATTCTCCCTTATCCTATCCCTTTCTTCTTAAGTGTGTATGTTATATCTTCTCTAAGCCATTTCTGATGAGAATGAAGACTCACTCATCCCCCCCTTGCCTACCCCTTTCCACTCCATTGAAAAAGTTTTTTCTTAACTCTTATGTGAAATTTCTTAGTTTCTTCTTCATCTCCTTTTCTTTCCTCTAAGTAGCTTCCTTTATCACTCATTGACTCCATCTTTTTACTATATTATACCATCATATTCCACTCCTTCCTATGCTGTCTATATATGCTCCTTCTAACAGCTCTTATAAATGAGAAAGTTCATATGAGTTATCAGTATCTTCTTCCCATGCAGGAATACAAATAGTTCAATATCATTAAGTTTCTCATAGTTAGTCCTTCTCTTCCACCCCCCACTATGGTTCACCAGAGTCCTGTACTTGGAAATCAAACTTTCTGTTCAGCTCTGGTTCTTTCAGTAGTAAAGTTTGAAAGTCCCCTGTTCCATTGAAAGTCTCCTGAAAGAGGATGTTCAGTTTTGCTTTTACCTTCCGCAATATCATATTCTAATCCCTACAAGCCCTTAATGTAGATACTGCCAGATCCTGTGTAATCTTGACTATGGAGCATTGGTAGTTGAATTGTTTGTTTCTGGCAGCTTTTAGAATTTTGTCTTTAAGTTTTGGAATTTGGCTATAATATTCTTGGAAGTTTTTCTTTTGGGGTCTCTTTCAGGAGGTGACCTTTGAATTCTCTCGATTTTTATTTTACCTTCTGCTTCTAGGATCTCAGGGCAATTTTGCTATATTATTTCTTGAAAAATAAAGTCTAGGCTCTTCTCCTGGTTGTGGCTTTCAGATAGCCCAATAATTTTTAAATTATTTCTTCTGGATCTGTTTTTCAGGTTGGCTGTTTTTCCCAATGAGATATTTCACATTTTCTTCTAGTTTTTGGCTTTTTTGGAAGAGTTTTATCTCTTCCTGATTTCTTCATTTAGTTCCATTCTGCATTTGAAGGAGTTATTTTCTTCAGAGATCTTTTTTATTTCCTTTTCCAGCTGGCCAATTCTGCTTTTGAAGGCATTCCTCTCATTTGCCTTGTTGTTTTGCTTTATCCATTAGGCCTAAAGTGGTTTTTAACATATTATTTTCTTCAGTATTTTTTGGTATATCTTTCACCAAGCTTTTGATTTGGTTTTCATGATTTTTCTGCATCACTCACATTTTTCCTCCCAATTTTTCCTCCATCTCCCTTAATTGCTTTTCAAAGTCTTTTTTGAGCTTACCCATGGTCTGAGTCCATTTTTTGTTTCTCTTAGGGGTTTTGGATATGGAAGCTTTAATTTTGTCATCATCTGAGTATGTGTTTTGATCTTCCATGGGACTAAAGTAATTCTCTATGGTCAGATTCTTCTTTTTCTGTTGTTTACTCATTTCCTCAGCCCAAGACTAATTTATAGCACTTCCAAGACTGGGGGCGGGGGGAGTTGGGACACCCCACTGGGACCTTTATTCCTCCAACATCTTATGCCCTCTCACCTGTGCTTTGATATGTAGATTGCCCCTGTACTTCCCTCTACCCTGGGACTATAAGAAGGGATCCTTCTATCTTAATATGGAAGCTCAAACTACAATAACTGAATGTAGGCAAACAGCAGAGTCCTACAACAAAGGGAGAGCAGAGAAATCTCTGCAGACTTCCCTTACTATCTCTGGGGGTGCAGGCTGCTTTCTCCAGATTCTCACTGCAGATTCTATAGCAGGTGCTCCACACTCCACACTCATTCTGGTGGTGCAGAGTTCTCTCCCTTCCCTTTCAAGCTGTTGCCCATGATCTCTGGGCTGGGCAGCACTGCGCTGTGGCCACAGCTTTTTTCCAACCCCTGGTCCTGGTGAAACATACCTTTCTCACAGAACTTTTAAGTAATCTTGGACTGGGAAAGTATATCACTCAGTCTTTCTGTGGGTTCTGCCCCTCTAAATTTTGGCTAGAGCCATCATTTGTTTGTTTTTTTGGAGTTTGGGGGGAAGGAGTTCCCAGAAAATGCTGCCTTCATGCTGTCATCTTGGCTCTGGCCCCCCAGATATAAAAATCTTAAATAAAAGCTTAGCAAAACAACTACAACAAGTTATCACTAGGATAATACATTATGACTAAGCAGGATTTATCCCAGGAATGGAGGGCTGGTTGAATATTAGAGAAACTATTAGTACAATTAATTATATCAATAACAAACCTATCAGAAATCATATGATTATATCAATAGATGTGGAAAGAGCTTTTGACAAAATACAGCACCCATTCCTATTAAAAATACTAGAAAGCATAGGAATAAATTGATTGTTCCTTAGAATAATAAACAGTATCTATATGAAACCATCAATAAGCATTATATGCAATGGGATAGGCTAGAGGCATTCCCAATAAGATCAGGGGTGAAACAAGGTTGCCCACTATCACCACTACTATTCAATATCATATTAGAAATGTTAGCTTCGGCAATAAGAGAAGAAAAAGAAATCGAAGGAATTAGAACAGGGAAGGAAGAGACAAAACTCTCACTCCTTCCAGATGACATGATGGCATACCTAGAGAATCCCAAAAGATCATCTAAAAATTACTAGAAATAATTTGCAACTTTGGCTAAGTCGCAGAATATAAAATAAACTCTCATAAATCCTCAACATTTCTATATATGACTAGCAAGATGCAGCAGAAATAGCTGGAAAGAGAAATCCCATTCAAAGCAACCTCAGACAATATAAAATATCTGAGAATCTACCTGCCAAGGCAGACTCAGAAATTTTTTGAAAACAATTACAAAACACTTCTCACACAAATTAAATCAGACTTAAATAACTGGGCAAATATAAACTGCTCGTGGACAGAATGAGCAAATATAATAAAAATGACAATTCTACCAAAATTAAACTAATTGTGTAGTGCTCTACCAATCAAAATTCCAAAAAATTACTTCAATGAGTTAGAAAAAAACTGAGTAAATTCATATGGAGTAATAAAAAGTTGAGAATCTCCAGGGATTTAGTGAAAAAATAGTGCAAAAGAAGGTGGCTTAGCCCTATCAGATCTAAAAAATTATGTTATAAAGCATCAGTCATAAAAACTGTTTGGTGTTGGCTAAGAAATAAGAGTGGTGGACCAGTGGAATAGACTAGGTGTAAAAGCAGATAATTATAGTAATCTGCTGTTTGATAAACCCAAAGAGTCCAGCCATTGGGATAAAAATTCCCTCTTTGATAAAAACTGCTGGGATAATTGGAAATTAGTATAGAAGAAACTTAGATTAGAACAACACCCAACACCCTTTACCAAGATAAGATCCAAATGGTTACAGGACTTAGACATAAAAAACAACACTGTAAACAAGTTAGAAGATCAAGGAGTAGTTTACCTGTCAGATCTATGGAAAGGGGAGCAGTTTATGACTAAGGAAGAGTTGGAGAACATCACAAAAAACCAATTAGATGATTTCAATTACATTAAATTAAAAAGCTTTTGCACAGATAAAACCAATGTAGCCAAGATCAAAAGAAATGTAGTAAATTGGGAAACAATCTTTACAACAAATGCTTCTAATAAAGGACTCATTTCTAAAATATACAGAGAACTAAGTCAATTTTTTTTAAAAAGTCATTCACCTGTTGACAAATGGTCAAAGGATATGCAAAGGCAAGTTACAGATGAGGAGATCAAAGCAATCCATAGCCATATGAAAAAATGCTCTAAATCATTAATTATTAGAGAAATGCAAATTAAAGCTTTTCTGAGGTACCACCTCACACCTCTCAGATTGGCCAATATGACCAGAAAGGATAACGATCATTGTTGGAAGGGTTGTGGGAAATCTGGGACACTATTACACTGTTGGTGGAGCTGTGAACTCATCCTACCCTTCTGGAGAGCTATTTAGAACTATGCCCAAAGGGCAACAAAAATGTGCATACCCTTTGACCCAGCAATACCACTACTGGATCTATATCTTGAAGAGATGAAGAAAAAGGGTAAAAACATTACTCGTACAAAAATATTTATAGCAGCCCTGTTTGTAGTGGCAAAGAATTAGAAATCAAGTAAATGCACTTAAATTGGGGAATGGCTTAGCAAACTGTGGTATATGTATGTCATGGAACACTATTGTTCAATTAGAAACCAGGAGGGACGGGATTTCAGGGAAACCTGGAGGGATTTGCATGAACTGATGCTGAGTGAGATGAGCAGAAACAAAAAAACACTGTATACCCTAACAGCAACATGGGAGTGGTGATCAACCTTGAAGGACTTGCTCATTCCATCAGTGCCACAATCGGGAACAATTTTGGGCTGTCTGCAAAGGAGAGTGCTATCTGTATCCAGATAAGGAGCTGTGGAGTTTGAACAAAGTTTAAGGACTATTCCCTTTAATTTAGAAAAAAACAGATATCTTATTGTCTGATCTTGTTAAAAAAAAACTGTTGTGAAAATTGGAAGTTAGTATGGAAGAAACTTAGATTAGATCAACACCTCACACACTACACCAAGATAAGATCAAAATGGATACAGGATCTAGACATAAAGCAAATTAGAAGATCAAGGAGTAGTTTACCTGTCAGATCTATGGAAAAGGAAGCAGTTTATGACCAAGGAAGAAGTGGAGAACATCATTAAAAACAAACTAGATAATTCTGATTATATTAAATTAAACAGCTTTTGCACAGACAAAACCACTGTAACCAAGATCAAAAGAAATGTAGTAAATTGTGTTTCTGACAAAGGACTCCTCTCTAAAATATACAGAGAACTGAGTCAGATTTTAAAAAAAAAAACAAAGGACAGGCCATTCTCCAATACATAAATGGTCAAGGGATATGCAAAGGCAATTTACCGATGAGAAAAGCAATCCATAATCATATGAAAAATTGCTCTGTTAGAGAAATGAAAATTAAAACATCTTTGAGGTAATACCTCACACCTCTCAGACTGACAAATATGATCAGAAAGGACAATGATCAATGCTGGAAGGGATGTGAAAAATCTGGGAAACTACAACATTGTTAGTGGAGTTGTGAACTCATCCAACCTTTCTGGAGAGCAACTTAGAATTATTGCCAAAGGGCAATAAAAACATGCATACCCCTTGATCCAGCAATATTACTACTGGGTCTATACTCTGAAGAGATTATGAAAAAGGGTAAAAAACATCAACTGATCAAAAATGTTCATAGCAGCTCTGTTTGTGGTGGCAAAGAAATGGAAACTGAGGAAATGTCCATCATTTGGGGAATGGCTTAACAAACTGGTATATGTACATGACGAAATATTATTGTTTTATTAGATACCAGGAGGGATGGGAATTCAGGAAGCTTGGAAAATTAAAAAATATTAACAGATATTAATAATTAAATTCAATTACTTGGGGGAGGGAAGATAAATTAGCTCTAACCCAATATACCCTGACAACACCTGGAGTGAAAGTTCTTAGCTAAATGTACAAACTTCCTGGTAGGATTTCCTCTCAGCTCTTTCTCAGCCCAAATGTTCTATCTCCAGTGCTTACCCACCTTTTGAGACTCCCAAGGTCAATTGTGAAGCTCCAGGTGAGCAGCAAATGGCTCTTCACCATAGAATAATTTCTCAAACTTCACTTGAATGAAATGGTCTTTACTGGTTGGATATATTTCCTCTTAAGAGAAACCTTTACAAAGTGTTGATTCTGCATTTTTGTGTGATAATCAATCTAAGACTTTAATCTCTGACTTTCTTTTTTTAATATTAGATTATTTTGTAGATCTCCTCAAGGAAAAAAGATAATAAAAAGGCTAAAAAACCCATAAACCCTCCTATTGAACTGGTCAAAAAACCCAAGAGACAAGAGTTTCTGAATAATTAATCATCAATTTATTAAAGAGAGCAGCTGATGATGACTCAATTGATGGTCAGTGATTTTTCTAAGTAACCAAAAACAAAATCATGGAAACGCCTGAATGCTTAAATACCTCTGGAAAAGGAGGTACCCCTGGACAGGTGAAAATCAACCCTGATTGGTGAATAATTAATGAGGTTTACATATTAATGAGGAGGCAGGCTAAAATTCTTCATCTCCTCCTCATGACAACATGCAAATCAACTGCCTCCAGCAATCTGGACAAGACCTCTACATAGACCACCACCACTCTCTACAGATTACAACCCTAATTGGTTTTCTCCCTGAGCTGGAGGACTACCTACCCTAAACTCCAATGGAGGAGGACAGTGATGTGGGTTTATTTCCTAAGTTCAAGAATTCATCTAGACTACATTCTGAATATATTTCAAAGAAAAGTAAGGTCTTCTAGTTGGGTGGGATCCTGTCCAAGATTAAGGTGAATGTCCCTGGAAGATTTGAGCAATCTCTCCTATCAATAATGTCCTTCCCAGACTGATTGGTTACAGGGACTGAACCCTGAATGGGGAAATAAAGGGGAAAAAACTTTACTCCTAATTTAATATAGTAGAAAAATCACTTTTCTCTATGTAAGTCAATCAGAACTACAACAGTAGTGTGTTTTGTCAAGCAAAGGTTTATTTCAGAAACAAGAGAGCTGCATTTAGAACAACAGCCTTTGAGTTCTTTCCCATTTATCATTACCTATGGGACAATGAGGAGGGTTACTAACTTCTCTAGGTCTCAGTTTCATTTATAAAATGAAGAAATTTGACTAGGTGATCCATAATTTTGGAACTGATCCTAATTTGAACCACTGATTAAAACAAACAAAACAGACAAATAAATAAACATAAAAACAAAACACATGAAGATAGAAGAGTTTGCATTTCTCTTCCTTCATATCCCCCAAAACATCTAGGATAGAGCTGGGCACCATCACCTCAGCACTTCAAAGATCATGTCAAGTAAGGCCTCTTCTCACATATGAAAGTCTTAACTTCTCTAAAATTTAGAAGATTGTCTACTAGAGTTGTGGTGGCTGAAAAATTCATCATCTTGCTGTCAACAAAATTAGCTAGGCCATGAAAAGAAGCTTTTCCAGATTGGTAGGTTCACAGAGATATATATTCACTTGTATATATATATATAAACTCTTTTTAAAATAATATAGGTAGCAGATACTGACTATTCTCTTCTTTGTAAAAAGCATTAGTTTCATTTAAATTCATTAAAGAACCTACATTTTGCTGAGCCTTAGCTAAGGTTTAGGCAAAATACTGTCCTTGCCCTTATGATTTACAATGTAAGAGATGATCATGTTTATACACAAATAACCATAATATAAAATAGTTCCAAGAGACAAAATAAAGAGAGGTAGGAGGGGGGAAAAGGTATAATGTCAGGCACAAGGTTAAAAGTACATAATGGAGAAACTCCAGATTAAGATAGAAATGTGACCAAAGAAAAAAAGAAAGATGGAAATGTGAAAGATGGTAGAAGTCCCATCACTTTAGTAAATATCTAAAACAGTATCAACCAAAGAGCAATGAATGATCAAGAAGACCAATGGAAAAAAAAAGCAGACAATTCCTCAATTTAGTTGAATACAAAATCCTACAGGGAATTCAAAGAAAAGTTTCATTAGATGATGATGAAACAGAAGTCAGCATGAATTCTGGGAAGTGAGTTGTAGACTATGGACACCCCTAGAATGCTGAGGGGAGCCTGGACCTTATGTCCTATGTATGATCTTAAAGACCTTTAGTTAACTGTTTGCCTTCATATTCTAACTACATTCATCAAAGTATCAAAGTTAAGAGAAAAATCTCCTTCCCTGCTCCTCTAATTTGTTTATAACCTCTGTCTTGATCTCTTGCCTGTTTGTCTTTCTGTCTCTCACATTCTCCCCCCCCACCCACATGCTGATAAACTCACATGCAGAGTTTGTTGCAGAAATATATCAAACTCAACAGGAAAACAAGCTGGCATAAGGAACCTGGGGAGCTTTAATAGGGAGGGATAGCAACCATAAAAGGGGGAGGAGGAGACAATAACTATAATTGATGAGAGTGCTCATCAATTTTGGTAATAACTGGAATAAGGACAATATGTGAATGTAATGGAATATTATTGTGCTTTAGGAAATGAGAAAAAGAGATGATTTCAGAGAATCCTGGGTAGTATAGTACAAATGGATTCAGATTGAAGTGAACAGAACCAGAACAATTTATTCAAGTATAGCAGCACTATAAAGAAATATAACTTTTAAAGACTTAAAATATCTGATTAATGCAATGACTAGTCAATTACTCAAAATACTTATTATAAAGTGTATTACTCATTTCATAACAGAGAAGTGATAGATAAATGATGTAGAGATAAACATTTGTTGCAAGAATTCTATCCTCTCAGTTTTTAATTGGGGGGAAAGAGGAAGTTAGCTATTATGTTGCAAAAAAATGCACAAAAAAGTTCAAAATATACTTCAAATGCACAGAGAAACAAGGAAGTTTTGAAAGTAACATTTGAAATTTATTATTATATACTTTGTAAACAAAGTAGTATCAAAAGGACATGTAGTATTTCATTTTTTTCCAGTATTTTGGTTTTGTTTGATGGAATCTTGGTATTTCACAAAGCCATTCATTTCCATTTATCCAATTTTAGTTTTTAAGATTTTATTTAGTTAGCATTTTTGTTTCTTTTTCAATTGGTTAACTTTATGTTTCAGCTAGTCTATGATTTCAAATAGTATCTTTTTATGTTCTGCTATATTTAAGGAAATGCTCTTATATGAATTTAAATACAAAATTTTAAAAATAAAAAATTTTTAAAATGAAATGAAACCTATAAACCACCACAAGAGTAATCAGTCAATAATTATAAGAGAAATACAAATAACTTTGAGGTGTCCCTCATCCCTATCAGAGTGACAAAGATGACAAAAAAAAGAAAATGATAATTGATGGAGGGTTCCTGAAAGGATAAGCTGAAATACACACTGTTGTGGAGTTATGAATTTGATCAACAATCCTGGAAAGCAATTTGGAATTATATACCAAAAGCCCTTGAATTATTCATTACTTTGGATCTAGTAATAGTACTATTAGACATAGTCCCCAAAAAGAACAAGGAGGAAAAGGGACTTATATGCTCAAAAATATTCAGAGAATCACTTTTTATTATAATAAGTAACTGGAAACAAAGTGTGTATCCATCAATTAGGGAATGAATAAACAAATGATGGTAGATGAATGTAATGATGACCAGAGGGGTAGACAGAGAAACCTGGGAAGATTTGAATGAATAGAAGTGGAATGACATAAGTAGAACCAAAAGAATAATTGATACAATGACTCCAATATTATAAAAGGAAACAATTTTAAAAGGCTTAAATACATTAATAAATGACCTGATTAATCACAATTCCAGTACAACAATAGTTAATTACATTGCCCACTTCTTAGTAGAAAGGTGATAAGACTTGAGGGGCAGAATAAAATAGACATTTTCTGATCAGGTCAACTAGGAATATGCTTTGCTTTATTATATTTTTAAAAAATTTCCCACTTTAATATTTTATTTTCCTCAATTACATGTAAAATATTTTTAATATTCATTTTAAAAATTTTGAGTTCCAAATTTCCCCTTATTGAGGAGGCAATCCAATTAGAAATAAATTATGCATATGCAAGTCAATGCAAAACATGCTGTAAAAGAAAAAACAGACAAAAACCCCTTTAAAAAAGTTTTAAAAGTATGCTTTGATCTGCAGACTCCATCAGAAGGCTCTGGAGGAGAAAATAAAGCTGTTGACTTAACAGAATACCTCCTCAATCAAATCCAATTCACATGCTTGTGATGGCATCACCTCCCTGATGCCATGGTCTTCTTCAAGCAAAAGAGACAAGCATTGTCATCATTATTCCATCACAATCCTAAACATAATTTGGTCAGTCATTCCCTAACTGATAGGCATCACCTCAATTTCCAATTCATTGTCATCACAAGAGATAGTTGCTTTTCCTTTTTGTTTTTATCTCTTTGGGATACAGATCTAGTAGTAGTATTGTTGGGTAAAAGGGTTTACAGTTTTATAGCTCTGGGAATAGTTCCAAATTACTCTCCAGAGTGTATAGATCAGTTGATAACTCCACCACTGGTACTTCAGTATCCCAGTTTTCCAATATCCCAACACCATTTATCATTTTCCTTTTCTGCCATATGAGTTAATCTGATAGTTAATGAAGTGATACCTCAGAGTTGTTTTAATTTGCATTTTTCCAGTCAGTAGTGAGTAGGCAGTTAGATGATACAGTAGATTAAGTCCTAAGCCTGGAGTGAGTTCAAATTTGAGTTCAGATACTTATTAACTGTGTGATCTGGCAAGTCACTTAATCCTGCTTGCCTCAGTTATCTCATCTGTAAAATGAGTCCTTAATGTAGCAGCTGCCAAATCTTGTGTTAGCCTGACTATAGTTCTGTTTGAATTGTTTCTTTCTGGCTTGCAATATTTTCTCCCTTACTTGAAGAGTACTGGAATTTGTCTATAATATTTCTGGCAGTTTTCATTTTGGGATTTCTTTTAGCAGGTGCTCGATGGATTCTTTCCATTTCTATTTTACCCTCTACTTCGAAGATATCAGGGCAATTTTCCTGGAGAATCTCTTGAAAAATGAAGTTGAAGGCCTTTTTTTTTTGCATGACTTTCAGTTAGTCAAATAATTTTTTGTTTGTTTTTTTTAAGATTTTTCAAGGCAATGGGGTTAAGTGGCTTGCCCAAGACCACACAGCTAGGTAATTATTAAGTGTCTGAGGTCAGATTTGAACTCAGGTACTCCTGACTCCAAGGTTGGTGTTCTATCTACTGTACCACCTAGCCACCCCTAGTCAAATAATTTTTAAATTCAAGAGATATTTCACAATTTCTTACAGCTTTTCATTCTTTTGGTTTTGTTTTATTATTTCTTTATTTCTCATAGTCATCAGCTTCTCTTAGGTCCATTTGATATTTTAAGGAATTTTCTTCAGAGAGCTTTGGTAACTCCTCCATCTGGTCATTTTTTTTTAAGGCATTCTTCTCCTCATTGACCTTTTGGCCTGCTTTTTCGAATTTGATCTAAATTGGTTTTAAGATGTTATTTTCTTCAGTATTTTTGGTATCTCCTTCACCAAGCTGCTGACTGGGTTTTCATGATCTTTCCGAATCACTCCCATTTTGTTTTCCAATTTTTTATTTTTTTAAATATTTAATATTTATTTATTCTCATTTTGTAAAAATGTTTTTATACATTAATAAAATATTCTTGTTTAAGAGTAAACAAAATACCTCCTCCCCCCAGAATTATAGACTCTCTTGAGCAATAAAGGGTAGAGAAAAAAATTAAAATAAAAAAAATAATAGTAATAATTGTAGGTATGGCCAGGTGGTGCAATGGATGGAGCACCAGCCCTGGAGCTAGGAGCACCTGAGCCCACATCCAGCCCTGTACACTCAACAATCATCCAGCTGTGTGACATGCAAGCCACCCCAACCCCACTGCCCTGCAAAAACCAAAAAAAGGAAAAAAAAGACCCAAAATAAAATAAAATAGTAATAATAGTAGGGGTGGCTGGGTGGCAGACAGAGCATTGGCCCTTGAGCCAGGAGCACCCAGGTCCAAATCTGGCACCAAATGGTCACCCTGCTATGTGGCCCCAGGCAGGCCACCCAGCCCCATTTGCCCTGCACCCCTCCCCAAAATAATAATAATAAAAAATATGTGCTTCAGTCTGTGTTCCAGCACCACCAACTCTGTTGCAGGTGGATCACATTCTTTATAAGTCCATCACAAAAGTTACTTCCATTTTTTCCACCATTGCTACTGCTGATCACAACTCTATTTTCTCTCTCCTTTCACTCTGACTCTGCTGTAGGGTAGCTGAGTGGTGCAGCAGACAGATCCCTGGTCCTGGGGCCAAGAGGCCCTGAGCCCCCATACCAACCCTTAGGGCCAGCATCCGACAGGCCATCCAATCCCAGCCCCTTGCAAGAAGTAAAAAAGAAAATGGGTTATATCTGACGACTCTCCCCCCATGGTCCATCCTCTCCTCCATCACTCACATCCCTCCTCCCCCTTTCACCCCCCTCCTTCTTACTCCAGATGCCTATACCCCATTGAGTATATATGCTCGGAGCCACCTCTGATGAGAGCGAAGATTCCCTCATTCCCCCTTTCCATATCATTGCAATAGCTCATTGTAATAAAGAAAAATCTTATTATATGAAATATCTTGGCCTATTCCCCCCTCTCCTTTTTTCTTTCTCCCATTACATTTCCCTTTTTTCTATTGACTCCATTTTTACACCATATTTTATCTTCAAATTCAGCTTTCTCCTGTGCTTCAACTATAAAAGCTCCTTCTACCTGCTCTATTAAATGAGAAGGTTCATATGAGTATTATCAGTGTCATTTTTCCATGCAGGAATACATGCAGTTCATCATCATTAAGTCCCTCATATTTTCCCCTTCTCCTCCAATCTCTATGCTTCACCTGAGTCCTGTATTTGAAGATCAAACCTTCTGTTCAGCTCTGGCCATTCCAACAGGAACATTTGAAATTCCCCTGGTTCACTGAAAGTCCATCTTTTTCCCTGGAAGAGGACATTCATTTTTTTAAATTTATTTTTATTAAAGATATTATTTGAGTTTTACAATTTTCCCCCCAATCTTGCTTCCCTCCCCCCACCCCCCCATGGAAAGCACTCTGTCAGTCTTTACTTTGTTTCCATGTTGTACCTTGATCCAAATTGGGTGTGATGAGAGAGAAACCATATCCTTAAAGAAGAGAAGTCTAAGAGGTAACAAGATCAGACAATAAGATATCTGTTTTTTCCTAAATTAAAGGGAATAGTCCTTAAACTTTGTTCAAACTCCACAGCTCCTTATCTGGATACAGATGGCACTCTCCTTTGTGGACAGCCCAAAATTGTTCCCAATTGTTGCACTGATGGAATGAGCAAGTCCTTCAAGGTTGAACATCACTCCCATGTTGCTGCTAGGGTGTACAGTGTTTTTCTGGTTCTGCTCATCTCACTCAGCATCAGTTCATGCAAATCCTTCCAGGCTTCCCTGAAATCCCGTCCCTCCTGGTTTCTAATAGAACAATAGTGTCCCATGACATACATATACCACAGTTTGCTAAGCCATTCCCCAATTGAAGGACATTTACTGGATTTCCAATTCTTTGCCACCACAAACAGGGCTGCTATAAATATTTTTGTACAAGTAATGTTTATACCCTTTTTCCTCATCTCTTCAGGGTACACACCCAGTAGTGGTATTGCTGGGTCAAAGGGTATGCACATTTTTGTTGCCCTTTGGGCATAGTTCCAAATAGCTCTCCAGAAGGGTTGGATGAGTTCACAGCACCACCAACAGTGTAATAGTGTCCCAGATTTCCCACAACCCTTTCAACAATGATCATTATCCTTTCTGGTCATATTGACCAATCTGAGAGGTGTGAGGTGGTACCTCAAAGAAGCTTTAATTTGCATTTCTCTAATAATTAATGATTTAGAGCATTTTTTTCATATGGCTATGGATTACTTTGATCTCCTCATCTGTAAATTGCCTTTACATATCCTTTGACCATTTGTCAATTGGGGAATGGCTTTTTGTTTTAAAAAATGGCTTTTTGTTTTAAAAATATGACTCGGTTCTCTGTATGTTTTAGAAATGAGTCCTTTGTCAGAATCATTAGTTGTAAAGATTGTTTACATTTCTTTTGATCTTGGTTACATTGGTTTTATCTGTGCAAAAGCTTTTTAATTTAATGTAATCAAAATCATCGAATTGGTTTTTGGTGATGTTCTCCAGCTCTTCCTTAGTCATAAACTGCTCCCTTTTCCATAGGTCTGACAGGTAGACTAGGAGGAAATTCAGTTTTGCTGGGTAGTTGATTCTTGGTTGCATTCTAAGCTCTTTTGCCTTCCGGTGTATTATATTCCAAGCCCTATGAACTTTTAATGTAGTTGCTGCTAAGTCCTGTGAGATCCTGATTGCAGCTCCACAGTATTTGAATTATGTCCTTCTGGCTGCTTATAATATTTTCTCTTTGACTTGAGAGTTCTGGAACTTGGCTATAATATTCCTGGGGGTTGGTTTTTTGAGATCTCTTTCTCAGGGGATCAGCAGATTCTCTCCATTTCTATTTTACCCTCTGCTTCTAGGATATCAGGGCAATTTTCCTGTAGTAATTCTTTGAAAATGATGTCAAAGCTTTTTTCCTGACCATGACTTTCAGGTATTCCAATAATTTTTAAATTATCTTTCCTAAATCTGTTTTCCATATCAGTTGTTTTTTCAACGAGATGTTTCACATTTTCTTCTAGTTTTTTCATTCTTTTGGTTTTGAATTATTGAGTCCTGATTTCTCATAAATTCAGCAATCTCCCTGAGTCCTAGTCTTTCTCTGAAGGATTTGTTTTCCTCAGAGAGTTTTCTTATCTCTTTTTCCATCTGGCCAATTTTGCTTTTTAAAGCATTCTTCTCCTCAATAACTTTTTAAACTGTTTTATCCATTTGACCTAACTTCAGCATTTTTTTTTTGGATTTCCTTGACTGGGCTGCTAACTTCATTTTCATGTTTTTCCTGCAGCTCTCTCATTTCTTTTCTCAGTTTTTCTTCTCCCTCATTTGATTTTCAAAGTCTTTTTTGAGCTCTGTCATAGCCTGATCCCAAGTTCTGCTTTTCTTGGAGTCTTTAGATGCAAGAGCTTGTGCTTCCTCATCTTCAGACTGAGTATATATGGATCCTTCTTGGGATCATAGATAATGTATTTCTCAATGGTCCTCTTTTTTCTCTGCTTGCTCATTTTCCCAGCCTAAGCCTGTTTTGGGGGTGCTTCCTGAGCTTTTGGGACACTCCTACAAGGGTCTCAGTGTGTGAGGCTCTGTCCTCCCTCCTGGTCTATGAATGACCATATGCGCCCCCCTCTGCCATGGGGTTGAGGTGGGGGGGGCTCTGCTATTCTATGGGGGGGCCTAGACTGCGATCAGGATCTGATTGTGTTCAGAGCCACAGAGTCCTGTTCCAGGGGCAGAGGACAGAGCTCAGCAGTCTCTCTTCACTCCCCTCCCTCAGCTCAATGGGCTCATGCCCTGGGGGCTCCTGCTTACCAGCTCTGCCTGCTTATGTTTCCTAGATCGGGAACGCAGTGGCCAAGCTGCTTGCTGTGTGCCCTGAGAGCTGGACTTCACATGCTCACTCTGGCAGAGGTCCCCCCCTGCTGTTCCCCCAATTTGTGCTTGATGTTTCCCGGGGTGTAGGTCAGGAAACTGCCCCTGCTGTTGTGAGCTGTGGCTCCCAGTGCTCTGGGGCTGCCTCCAGGAGGCTGAAGTTCTTTTGCTCTGGCGGGCCACCCCTCTGGAGGGCTGCCTCTCCAACCCCGGGGAGCAGAGCCTTTCTGCTCTTTTCCAGGTTACATTGAGTAGGAGAACTGTCTCACTGGGTCCCTCTGTGGCTTCTCTTTCTTGAAAATTTAAAGTCCTTAGTTTCGAAGATTTATGAGAGAGTGCCTAAGACAGGATCTGCTCTTGTCAACATCTTGGCTCAACCCCCCCCTTCCCAATTTTTTCTGTAACTCCCTTATTTGATTTTCAAAATCTTTTTTGAACTCTTCTAATGACTGAGACCAATTCCTATTTTTTCTTGGAGGCTTTGGATATAGATGTTTTGCTTTTTTTTATCTTCTGAGTGTGTATTTTGATCCTCTATAGGACCAAAGTAATTGTCTATGGTTAGATTTTTTTTTGTTTGCTCATTTTCCCAGTCAATGACCTGATCTTAAGTCTTTGTTGGGTGGAGTTCTGCTTTCAGGGTGGAGGGCATACTGTAGCCAAGTTTGGGCAAAGCCATAGAGTCCTGCCTTGGGGATTGCAAAAAGACCTCTTCAGTCTCACTTGATACCCTTTCCATTGGTGGGCTGAGTGCTCTAGAATCAGCTGTTGGGTGGCTCCCCAAGTCTGCTCCTGGTCTCCTGGGATTGAAATTGTACTGAGACCTGTGCTGGGGTGCGTGCTGCTCTTATTCTGGTATGGTAGCTCCGGCTGAGTTTCCCAATTGTCCTTGGCAATCCCTGGGCTGAAAGGTCTGGAAATTACCAATATTGCCACAGACCCAGGCACCCCACAGTTTTTCCTAGATGACTGGAGCCAATTTACTCTGGCATGGCCTGGGCTGTGCTGAGGGTATTCTTGAACCCTGGTGTAAAAGACCCTTCCTGAGGATTTTTGTCTTGGGCTGGAAAATTGTTTCATTCAATATTTTTGTGGGTTCTACCACTCTAGACTATGGTTAGAGTCATTATTTAAAGGTATTTGTGGGGCGGCTAGGTGGCGCAGTGGATAGAGCACTGGCCTTGGAGTCAGGAGTACCTGGGTTCAAATGCAGCCTCAGACACTTAATAATTACCTAGCCGTGTGGCCTTGGGCAAACCACTTAAACCCCATTGCCTTGAAAAAAAAATCTAAAAAAAAGGTATTTGGAATGGTGTGGGGAAGAGCTCACAAGAGTCCTTGCCTTTAATTCCATCATCTTGGCTCTCTATATATTTTAGAAATGAGGCCTTTATCAGAGAAACCTGAAAGAAATTATTTTTTTCAGTTAAGATTAGTACATATTTCCCTCTATCCTATTTTTCACATTCGTCCTTCTCTCACCATTCTTTCACCCTGTCTGCCCTCAAAAATCTTTTGTTTTTGACTACCACATTCCCCAATCTGTCCTTCCTTCTATTACTTCCCATCTTTTTCTTACCCCCCCACAAATCCTAATTTTCTGAAGATTTCTAAGGCTAATTAAGTATGTTATTTCTTCTTTGAGTTAATTCTTATGAGAGTAAAGTTCAAGTGCTCCCCTCCCATCTCCCCTATCTTTCCCTCCACTGTAAAAGTTCTTTCACAATTCTTTTATGTGAGATAATTTACCCCATTCTACCTCTCCCTTCCCCCTTCTCCTTCTTTTTCAATCCTTAATTTTATCTTTTTACATAACCATCCCATCATATTCGATTCACACTCACATTCTCCAAAAGTTGACAGAAATTAACAAGTATCATCTTTCCATGCAAGGATGTAAACAGTCAAACCTTATTGAATTCCTTATGATTTTTCTGTTTACTTTTTTATACTTCACCTGAGTTTTGTATTTAAAAATCTAATTTGTTAATCAGCTATGCTATTTTTATCAGGAAGGTCTAAAAGTTCTCTATTTCATTAAATATCCATTTTCCATTCTGAGAGATTATACTCAATTTTACTGGGAAGATAATTGTTGGTTCTAATCCTAGCTCTTTTGCTCTTTGAAATACTATATTCCAAACCCTCTTATCCTTTAATGTAGATATGACTAAATCTTGTGTTATCCTGACTGTGGTTCAACAATATTTGAATTATTTCTTTCTGGCTGCTTGCAATATTTTCTCCTTGACCTGGAAGTGCTAGAAGTTGGCTGTAATTATAATTCCAGAGCAGTTTTACTTAATAATTTTTTTAATCATGGTTTTCAGGTATTCAGTAATTCTTAAATAATCTCTCCTGGATCTATTTTTCAAGGTCACTTGTTTTTCTAGTGAAATGGTTCAGATTTTCCCCCCCAGTCTTCTGACTTTATTTTAATGTGTCTTAATGTCTCAGAGACATTAACTACCAATTTTTAAGTACTTATTTTCTTTAATTTAGAGTTTTTGTATCTCCTTTTCCATCAGAGCAATTTTTTTTAGGTTTTTGCAAGGCAATGGGGTTAGGTGGCTTGCCCAAGGCCATACGGCTAGGTAATTATTAAGTGTCTGAGGTCAAATTTGAACTCAAGTACTCCTGACTTCAGGGCCAGTGCTCTATCCACTGTGCCAACTAGCCACCCCAATTCTTTTTTTAAAGAAATTATTTTCTTCAGTGAATTTCTGTATCTTTTTCCATTTTGACAATTAAAGAGTTATCTTAAGGGAATTTTTCTAAGTCTTTTATTATATGGCTTATTCTATTTTTAAGGTATTTTTCACTTCAGAATTTTTTTGTCTCCTTTTTCAAGCTGTTGACTCTTTTTTCAAGATTTTCTAGTCTTTTTATTTCATTTCTTTATTTATTTTCTCACTTTTCCCCCTCTATCTTTTTAATTTGATTTTTTAAGTCCTTTCTGACCTCTTCCAGGAATTTTTTTTCGTGCCTGAGACCAATTCCCATTTTTCTTTGAGAATTTGGAAATAGTTGTTTTGGTTTTGTTGTCTTCTTCTTAGTCTGTATTTTGATCTTCCCTGTCACCACAGTAATTTTCTATGATAAGGTTCTTTGTTTTGCTTATGTTAATGTTGAACTTTGCTCCCAGGGTAGAGGAAGAACTAATCTTAAGCTTTAGGGGTTTTTTTGTGCAACCCTTTTGAGAGTTCTGCAGTATGGAAATTTTCAGTTCTTCCAAGATGATATGATCTAAGGAGAGGTATGTCTACTGCTTTCCTAGTCTATGCTCAAATCTGTAAGTGTCCCTGAGGACTCTGTTCTGCCCTAGAATTATCTTCAAGTTTCCCACTCCCTTGTAGCAAGCCCTGGTGTGTTAGTGTTCCTCCTCACTCTAAGACTGAGATTAAGAAATATGACTTGGATCAGTCTATGGGAAATGCAACAGAGACCTGAACCTAGTGTCTGCAAAGGGACCCTTGTAATATCCTTCTGACCAGTTGTCTGATCCCTTACCATGTGTGGGCTAAGAGCTCCAGAAGCTGCTACCACCAATTCAGCTGTCCCAACACTTGTTGCTGGCTTTCTGGAGTACATCTGGGCTCTGCTCCTCTCTCACCCAGGAGGTGCAACAAATCTTTTTCTTGCCAACTGTTTACATGGTTTTGGACTGGAACATTGTTTTATCCCATTCTTTTGTTGGTTCTGTGCTTCAGAATTCATTTTAAGGCATTATTTTAAAGTTGTTTAGAGGGGAACTTAATGAATCTGACATGAGTCCCTGCCTTTTCTCTGCCACCTTGGCTTTAACCTTCTGATTATATTTGTTGCAATGGAAGGATTTATTTACCCATCTATTTTTGATGAGGGGGAATAATTTATGAAATGGGGATAGGTAGGGAAGTGATAAGGATACCAAAAAACAAAGAGAAGAAAATTGATGAAACCTTTAAAAATACACAGGATAAAAAAGCTGAACTTAATAAAGTGACACAAACAGAGATGTCAGTACTACTCTGTTAAATTTGATGTTTGTCCTTCATTCTTAAAGAAGACCATGACATCAGGGAGATGAAGTCATAACAAGCATGCAAACTGGATTTGGGTGAGCAGGTGATATGCTAAGTCACCAGTCTCACTTTCTCCTCCAGAGTTAACTGGGTCCAGTGGCCAGATATGAATCAGGAAGACTGGAGATGACCCTGGATGTGAAGCAATCAGGGTTAAGTGACTTGTCTAGGGTAACACAATAACAAGTACTGAGGCTGGATTCAAATTTCTATCCTCCTGATTCCAAGGCCAGTGCTTTATCCAACACCACCTAGCTGCCCTTCTGTTAAATTTAACATACATATAAAAAAACTACACATAAATTTCATGATTTTATACTGTCAAGATATTAGAAGACAACCTTTTCCCAAAACTAAGGTCCAGCAAGCATGTTGTACCCTGAGCTTGGCATAACAACAATCCTTTCTGATCATCTTCTGGGTTCCTGAACTCAGGTGAGTCATGCCTCACTACTGCTGCTATACTACACAGTCTAACTATTTGTCTAGTCACAAGTTTATAAATCAAGATTCAGCCCTACTCCTCAGGTCCCCCCCACTATGGAGGGGACCTTGGAACATGTGACTTGTTTCCTCCATGCTTGCCAGAAATTTCCCTTAATATGAAATTAAACTTCTGTCTGATTCCTGACTCTCCTATTTCTAGCCTACTCTGTTCAGCTTCATCCATTCCCAGGTAAGCGTTTGGTTTAGTCCAGTTGACAATACAAAATCTTCTTCTGTTATTCATATGTGAAAATGTTCACTTTTGTTGATGTTTTGCAAGCTCATTTGAAAATTTAATTTTTAAAAAAGTGTAACAGATGGGGGCGGCTAGGTAGAGCAGTGGATAGAACATCAGCCTTGGAGTCAGGAGTACCTGGGTTCAAATCCAACCTCAGACATTTAATAATTACCTAGCCGTGTGGCCTTGGGCAAGCCACTTAGCCCCATTGCCTTGGAAAAAAAAAAATCTAAAAAAAAAGTGTAACAGATGAATCAAGTTTTTGGATAGAAAGTTTAAGATGAAGACACAAATGAAAAATGCAAATAAGTTTGATGGAAGTGAGTTCTATCTTTTGGCCTAATCCTAGGACGTCTAGTGAAATATGTACTTCAATAACCAAAGTCATTTGCAGCAGATAAGGACAAACATACTAGAACTAAAAATACTATCATAATGGGCTCAATCTTTTTAAATGAATGATTTATAATGAAATACAGATCTGGTTAATTCAACATCTATTTTTAAGTCCAGCTCAGATAGCTTAATTGCCATTAAGAAGGATGTTTCACCTAGGAACCAAATGATTTAGATCCTAAAATATTAATTGTATTTGGAGGTATGATTATTTTACAAACTTAAAAAGTGTCATTCCATTCCATTATATGTAGTTTATAGGTTATAAAATGGTTCATGATGTCCTTCATTAAAAACAAAGATAGAGATAATGTTTCCATTAGTATTGCAGAACATGAAAGATAGAATGGGGTAGTAGAGGAAAGCTGGTCTTGAAGTCAGTCCTACCTTTGATGGATACTGACTGTGTCAGCCTGGAGAAGTCACATAACCTCTTTCTAAGATTATAAATTGTATAACTGTGTGTGTGTGTGTGTGTGTGTGTGTGTGTGTGTGTGTATTTATTTATTTATTTGTTTATTGGCAGAATTAGTTTCTTTACCCAGAAATTGCCTAAACAAATTAAATCAGGGTCCAGATTTTTTAAAATTTACCTTATATAGTCCCTATATTCAACTAGTCAAGTTGTCGATTGAGTTTGTCCTATGTGTAATATAAATAATACACATTTTTCAATCTGAGATGGTTTCATTAATTCAGTTAAGAAGCCTTTATTAGGGGGCGGCTAGATGATGCAGGGGGCGGCTAGGTGGCACAGTGGATAGAGCACCAGCCCTGGAGTCAGGAGTACCTGAGTTCAAATCCAGCCTCAGACATTTAATAATTACCTAGCTATGTGGCCTTGGGCAAGCCACTTAACCCCATTGCCTAGCCAAAAAAAAAAGAAGCGTTTATTAAATTCCTACTATATATAACAGACAACAGAAATTTCTAGACAAACAATGAAAAAGTTTCTGTCTTTGAGAAGTTTATATTCTGCTTTGGGGAATACAACATGTATACAAAGAAAATTAAATATGAAATGCATGCAAAGTAGATAGAAACAAGTAATTTATAGAGCAAAGACACTAGCAAGTAAGAGTGGGTGGGGCAGTGCTTGTGCTGAACTCTCCAACATCACTGGTAGGGAAACAAACTTGCTATAAAAATGTTGCAGATATTTTCCAATTTTCTTCTGTTTGTTGTACTTCATTAGTAGATAATAAAAAGTAGTTACTTCCCTGCAACTTCTTCATTTACATATTATTTCCAAAAGACCTCTGTGTCTTTTGTACTACTTTATAACCTTCAAAAATAAGGAAATAACTTTCTTTAAAGGAACACATTCTATATCAAGGGAATCAATGAAAAAAAAATGTGGTGGAAGGTGTTCTAGCCATACCAGATCACAAGCTGTATTAATAAGTATAATTATCAAAACAATCTGGTACTGCTTAAGAAAGAGAATGGTAAACAGTGGCACTGATTAAGTATACAATCTAATATAGTAAATGATCATATAAATCTCATGTATGATAGACCCAAAGATTCACATTTTGGGGACAAAAACTCATTATTTATTATAAAAACTGCTGATAAAACTAGAAAACAGTATAGTAGAAACTAGATATAGACCAATATCTCACTCCATTTACCAAGATAAGGTCAAAATGGATACATGATTTACACATAGATTGATACCATAAGCAAAGTAGGAGAGCATGGAATAGTTTACCTGACAGATATGGATATGGATATGAATATGGATAAAGGAAGGATTTCAGACCAAACAAAATATGAAAAGCATTAAGAAATATAAAAATGGATAAGTATTATATAAAATATAAAAGTTTTCATATAAATGAAACCAATGCAACCAAAATTAGAAGGAAAGCAGAAAATAGCAAACAACTCTGATAAAGACTTCACTTCTCAAAAATATATAGACATGAGACAAATTTTTAGAATACACAGTATATGAATAGGTAGTTTTCAGACAAAGAAATCAAAGCTAAATTGAATGCTCATTGCTCAAATATATAGGGAACTGAGCCAAATTTATTAAAATAAGAGTCATTCTATAATTGAGACTTGCTAGTACTGCTGCTGCTGTTGCTATTCTCTCTAAGGACTATAGCTGGTGTTACACTGAGATACAGTAGGATGTGATTCATTACTAGAAGATGGAAAAGGAAGAGATCATCTTGTTCAAAAAGAACAGATTAGGTAGGAGAGAGGAAGTGTATAGTAGAAGATATTTGGCTATGAACTAAAGCTGGTAGAAATGGTAAAGTATTTGAATGAGAAGAGATAGTTTGTAGAAATGAAAAGAGAGCTGAAAATAGAGTCAGGAGACCCTTGAATTGAATATTGCTTCCTTTAAAAATCTCTGAGGCTCAAGTTAGGTAATATGAAAAATAAGGACAATGCTATATAAGCCACCTAGTAATAATATTGTGAGGAACAAATAAGACAGTGTATATTAAATACTTTGCAAATTTACAAGCACTCTATAATGGTCTATTTTTAATCATCCTTTAGTGTGCTACAGGATGCCATGCTGAAAGAAAAGTTTGGATTATGTCCTCCTAATGCAGAAGAAAAAAACAGGAAGAGAGGCAGTATATGACTATGAAAGGGACCCTTAACTATTCAGAGAGCTGCTAGAGTAAGTGAGGGACAGCTGAGGGCATAGTGGACTAAGCATCAAATCTGGCCTCAGACACTTAATAATCACCTAGCTGGGTGACCCTGGGCAAATCATTTAACCCCATTATCTTGAACCCCCCCCCCCCACAAAGAGCAAGTGATCAAATTCTGACCTAATTGTACTGCTAACTTCATCTTTCAGAAGATAGAGGAAACAATATACTGCTAGTCTAGGATAGATCTGATCTGTAGTAAGAAGGGACTAATTGGGAGGTAAAATGAAAATGGCCAGAATGTTAGGAAATAATGCTGATACCATCCTGGAGTTTGTGAAGGATAAGGAAGGTGAAAGGCAAATATATTTTAGTGGGTCCTTCATACTTCAGCAGATTAGATTTCGAGGAGTGCAAGTATGATTGTAGAGTCAGCACAGTAACAAGAGAAAGAAAGGTGAACTACTCTGTCCTAGCTGTTGCCTTCTCTCATTGTGGTGAACAGCTAGGATGAATGCAGCAAATACAGTGCAGAACACTTTTCAGATTCTGATATGTGCTACCTGTGTTATTCTGGTCAATTCATTTAATCTCTTAGTCTCAGTTTACCCTATCTGTAAAATGGGGACAATAACAAAAGCTATCATTTAGGTAGAGTAGCAAAGCACTTTACATATATTATCTCATATATTCACTCTTACAACAACCTTAAGAGATAGGTGCCACATAATAACGACAATAACAATGATTTTATCAAATAAGATGATATAATTAGAATATTTTGCAAACCAAGTGCTACATAAATGTTAGCTATTATTATTACACTGAATATTAATAATAGAGATCTAAAACCCTTATAATATGATCTCCTTAAATGAAATGAGGTAGTTTTCTTAAATAAAATATAGAGAACCAAATAATTGTCAGATAATATTAAGACCCATCAATCAGTGAACATTTCTTGAATACATGCTCTATATCAGATATGGAGCTAAGTGCTAGAAGGCAAGACAAAACCAGAATTTCAGGCCTTCTGAACCCAGGAGATCACACTCCATCAGAAGGATCAAAGTACAGGCAGCTAGGTGGCACAGTAGATAGAGCAACAGCTCTGGAGTCAGGAAGAACTAAGTTCAAATCTGATCTCAGACACATAATGATTAACTAACAGTGTGACCTTGGGCAAATCACTTGATCCCATTGTCTTATTTTTAAAATTGGTTGGAACAAAAGGATCCATGTCCACACAAAAAATCAGTACAAAGAAATATGATACAATTTTTGGAAGGAGATACTAGCAGCTGGAGGGATCAAAGAAGCTTCATGTAGGCAGTGATGGCAAGCTGAGACAAATGGGAAAAGTACATATTAGGAGGTTACATCAATGATCTGGATGAAATTTGATAGGGATACTATGAAATTCTTCACTTAGAATAAAGAACTACCAAAGAATAGGAAACCTAAACAACAATGGCCTTTGACAGGTTTAGCAGTTCGAGCAAACTGCTAACTAAAAAAGGATCCATAGGGTGATGTGGTCACTAAAAAGGCAAGTGTGATACTGAAGCACATTAACAGTATAATGTCCTCTAGGAGAAAACAGAGAATTCTATTGTCTGTTCCCTCCAGACCAGTTAGATTGTCCACATGAGGGGCATTTTATCTGCTTAGGAAGTAAGTGGATACTAACTATATGTAACCAGGATGAAGGTGGGGGGGGGGGGCTTGAAGCCAAATCACAAGAAAGAAAACTGAATGAAGATATTTAAGCTGCAACAGAGAAATTTGAGAAGAGGAAGCAGAATAATGATCATACATATTAAGACCAATCACATACAAAAGATTAGATTTGTCCCTCTTGGTTGTATAGATTAGAATTAGGATCAATGAGGGGAAGGGAAAAGAGATTTTCTTTTTAATAGGATGAAAACCTTTCTAATACTTAGATCTGTCCCCAAATGGGACCACCTGGGGTGAGTTATATGTGTGTCAGTGGCAAAAGTGGGGAGTAGAAGGAGGTAGAGAATACTATATGAAATATCAGTAAAATGTCACACATAAGCAGAATTAAGACGAACACAAATTTTCTAATACTGAGTCCATTTTACCACACTGCCTCCTAGTTCAACAAAATGAGCCCACCAAGAAAGAAGTCTATTAAAAACAATGTTACTCTACCTATAGATAAAGCGGATGCTTCGAGAGGCAAATTTAAGAGAGAATGAGCAAAGGAAACACTGTATTAATATAGCAAAGCAGGTGATAAAGTGGTAGAATTCATTATTCTCAAAGATTGCCTAGACTATAAATATAAATAGGTTAAGGCCAGATTTAGCTAAATTCAAGGGTGACAGATTTATAAGTGGATTTTTACAGGAGGTTAGGTTTGTTTGACAGGTATACCCCTAACTTTTAAGAAACATGCTGACCAAGTAGGTAAAGTTCTCATGATGTAAGCTCCTTTGTCAAAAGGACTTTTTTTGTTGTGGTTTGCTAACCTTGGCTAGTTATTATCCTCCCTGAATTATAAGAGAGAAAAAAACTAACATTCCAGTAGGCCAGTTCTATGATGTGGCTCTTTCCTTGTTTGTCCTCAGACAAAGTTCTCAGGCCAGAACAGAAATTCTCTTTCCTGAAGCACTGTGTCTTTATGATAACCACCAATAACTCCAGAACTGGGGGGGGGGGGGTGTTAACCTTATTTGTGTCATGGACTGCTTTGGAAGTCTTTTCTCAGAATATGTTTTTAAATGTATGAAGTAAAACTCATGGATTATCAAGGAAACTATACTGAAATGTAATCAAATTTAAAAAAATAAGTTTATAGGTTTTGGTATAAGAATCTTTGCTTTCAAGGAGTTTGTGTCAAATTGTCACACTTACAAGAGAACTTCAACAAATATTTGCTTATTTATTATAGGTAAAGTTCTAGGTAAAGCCAAGGTGATGAAGTGATGGGGCAGGTTGTTACACTCCCATCCACAAACTCCTACAAAACAGATTTCTAAAATATAGTAGACTGAATTCTGATGGAGAAATACAGAGACAGGGAGGCATTTGTCTGCC
Source organism: Macrotis lagotis (assembly GCF_037893015.1). Lineage (NCBI taxonomy): Eukaryota > Metazoa > Chordata > Mammalia > Peramelemorphia > Peramelidae > Macrotis > Macrotis lagotis. Next base: position 225,430,486 of record NC_133660.1, on the reverse strand, counting down.
CTGATTCATCAAAGGAAGATAGGGAGAGAGGTCTGCAGATTCTGGGGACAAGGTCAGCCAGTGGTGCCCTCTGCCCAAAGCATTACAACACCCAGTAAGAGGCTGTGCATCAGAGAAAGAGAAAACCCCAGACCCAAACCAGTGTACTACTAACACTATCCTGGGTTGTGGCAACTGGCAGATGAGTGAAGCAGGAAAAGTGGTATGCCCAAGTAGGGTGGCCCTGGCTATGTATGGAAAGAGAAGCAAGTTCCAAAGTGCACAACAGCAACAGTGTATCTCAGGCCTCCAGCTCAGAGAATCCAGAACAGTCTACAGAAGAGTGAGCAGAGAGGGAATCTCAGAAAAAAGGGAACCTATCATTCTGGTCCTCTTAACCATTAGACCTTCCCAGCTGACAGAAGGGCAGAGCCCAGTAGCAGCCCTCTCTTGTACAGACCCAAACCCAGAGCTGGAAGGAGTAGATCTTGATCCAGTCTAAGTACCTTCCACTCAAAATCTAAATTATCTTAATAGGTATTATCTTGGGCCAGATGAAGAGAGAAAGATCAACTCTCTTGTGTGAAAGAAAGGAGGATGCTCTTAGGCCATGAAGTATCTAAATCTGACTCTGAATTCTACTACATGCTACCTAAGTGATGCTGGACAAGGCATTCACTTTTCTCAGTTACAGTTTTGTAATCTGTGAGATGAGTCAGAGTTAAGATGATTTTTAAGGCAATTTCTAGATAACCTAGAAATAAAATCTGCTTCCGGTTAGTGTGATTTGCAAAGAACAATGAGTCTAGCATTGGTTCTAGGAGAGAGGTGCCAAGATCAAATCCCAAATAATACTTATTTGCTAGTCATGTAATCCTGGATAATTTAATTTGTGCCTCAGTTTACTGATATGTAAAATGGAACTAACATTTATACCACCTAACTCACAGAGAACTGTGAGGGGTTCAAAGACCATAGATAATGAAAGAAAAGAACTTAATTTACCTTAAAGTACTATGGAAAGGTGAGATAACATTTAGAGGTAGAGCAAGGTGTGTCAATTCAGAGTACAAATTAATCTTCAAAGCTTTAAAACAAGGAAAAAACCCAACTAAAACAAACTTTTATTTAAGAGGAAATTTAATTAGGATAGGGAAGGTCAGACAGACATTTAGTAAACTCTTATTAAGCACCTACTTTATTCTAACTCTGGTAATAAAAAAGAAAGGCCAAAAACAGTTCTCATTCTCAAAGAGTTCACAGTTTAATAGGAGGGGACAGCATGAATACAACCTTGCACAAGCAAGAAGTTTTTAAGGTAAATTAGAAGACAATCAGCAGAGGGAAGACTCAAGAATTCAGGGAAATCAGAAAAGGCACCTCGAAGAGATAGTGTTTTAACTGGTAAGGGGTAAAGTGTGAAGTCCAGAAAATTAGGAGCCAGAGAGAGATGAGAAGAATTTCAGACACAGGGAACAGCTAGTGAAAATGTCCTGGCCAGCAAATGGAAGTCAGGAGTGAAGAACAACAAAGAGGTCAGAGTCGGGTCACTGGATTGAGGATAATGAAGAAAGAAGTAAAACATATGAAGAGTAGAAAAGTAGCAGGGGAGCCAGGTTCTGAAAATCACAGTAAACCAAACAAAGGATTTTATAGCTGATCCTAGAGGAGTTTAATAAATGAGAGGAGGGGGTTGACTTGGGTAGATCTACAACTTTGGAAGATTAATTTGATAGATAAGTAGAGAATAGATTGTAGTGGGGAGAGATTTGAGGCCAGGAGAACAAGCAGCAAGTTATTACAAATAGTCCAGGTGTGAAGAGATGAGATGTTAGAATTTACTGTCAGAGGAAAGGAGGTGTTAGAGGAGTGGCAACTGATTGGCTATGGGGGGGGGGGGTAAATGAGAGTGTAGAGTCAAGCATGACACCTAGGTTATAAACCTGAGTGACTGGGATGGTGGTATCCTTGACAATAAGAGGGAAGTTCGGAAGGGCGTGGGGTTTGAGGGAAAGATAATGAGTTCAGTTTTGGACATGATGAGTTTAAGATGTCTATGAGGCATTTGGTTTGAGATATCTAATTGGCATGCCATTACTCTACGATGCTTCTCATTAATTTAATTAGATATAGTAATAATCTCTCAAAGAAATCTTTTTACCTGCCAGATGCCTAATAACATGAGCAATAACTGAAGCCTCTTGATGCTGCTTTCCTTCTTTTTTTTTTAACGATTTTGCAAGGCAAATGGGGTTAAGTGGCTTGCCCAAGGCCACACAGCTAGGTAATTATTAAGTGTCTGAGACTGGATTTGAACCCAGGTATTCCTGACTCCAGGGCTGGTGTTTTATCCACTGCGCCACCTAGCCGCCCCCAAAATGAGCATCTTCTGAGGTAAAATTATTAGACAAAAAACAAGTGCAAGTTCATGCAAGTTCATTACTAGGTAATGATTCCACTTTTTAAATGTCTAAAATTTTGTAAAGAATTTTCACCAAATTCATTATAATTTAATAAAAATAGTGGAAAATAACTATGAACAACACTCATAGTCATCATATTATGTGATATATTGATATTACAGTCCAAAAAGTATGGAATTGTTTGGCATACTTACAGGGAATCTGAAAGTTAAGATGTCAGACATGACTAACATCAAAAACTGAGAAGAACAAATAGAAGATTAGAAAGGAAGCAATGCAATTGGTCAATGGCTGGTGACCAATCACAATGGTTAGTGACCAGTCGCAACAAGAAACCCAAGACCTACTGACACAAAAAGTAAGTATGGAAGAAGAGAACTATGCAGGAAAAAAAAGAAAAGACAAAAATAAGAGATTCTCTACTCAACAGCAGAGGTTAATGGAGAAAAAAAAGGAAGTGACCATCACAAGAAGATCTGCTGACTTCTTATTAGAAGGGTACTAGGGGGAGCTAGGTGGTGCAGTGGATAGAATACTGGCCTGGAGTCAGGAGGACATGAGTTCAAATCTGGCCTCAGACACTTAATAATTACCTAGTTGTGTGACCATGGGCAAGTCACTTAAACCCCATTGTCTTAAATTTTAAAAAAAAGGGTACTGTAGTAGTCTAGGTGAAAGGCTGTGAAGACCTGTCTGTACCAAAGTGATAGTTGCATGAGAGTATGTGAGAGATGCTATAGGAAAAAACTGATTTGGATGTGCAGGGTTCAGTGTGAGGAAGCAGAGATGACATTTAAGTATCAAACCTGGGCGAGTAGAAAGATGGAAATCCTCATATTAGCAAGAGGAAAGTAAGGAAAAGAAGAGAGTTTGGGGGAAAGAATAGTTCTGTTTTGGACACATGGAATGTGAGTTGCTTAAGAGACATTCAACCAGAGGTGTCAAAAGTCAGTTGATGATGTCAGTCAAATAATAAACATTTTCTATGTGTCTACTATGTCTCAGGGACTGAATGGTAATACAAAGAAGAGCAAAAGACAGTCTCTGCTCTTGAAGAACTCACAATCTAATGGAAAGATGACAACAAATAATTATGTACAAAGTATGTATAGGATAAATCAAAAATAATCAACAGAGGAAAGGCATTAGAATTAAGAAGAATTGAGAAAGCTAAAATCCTACCAGGAAGCCTAAGGCTTGAATGAAGCCAGGGAAGCCAATATGCACAGATGAGAAACGAGATCTTTTCATGCATGCAGGACAACTAGTGAAGATGGCCATAGACAAGGTAAGTTCTAAATTCATTCACATTTGAATTCACAAATTTTCTCAGTGAGTTCTGGATGACAAAACATCATCTCTTTATTGTACCTATGATGAAGCAATAGATGTGCTTTTAAAGAATAAACACAAAACTTGCATTTCTACCCTATGACCAAATAAGGAAGCCATAAGGAATACCAGAATTTCAAAAACAAAATAATGATGTGGCTTCCTCAATTTATTCCATCATTCAATAACTAGTGAGTTGACTCAATTTTCCTAACAAAAAAGTTGAAAATGAAGCATTTCAAACTTAAAACAAACATATGAAGATCAGTTAGTACCCTTCATCTATTCTCTACTTGTTCATTTTGTTGTCTGTCTATAAAGAGTGTTCTTTCACTCTTCTGATGATCAGTTATCATCTGATAATCAAGATTCCCTTGTGTTCTGCTGCCTTCCAGAATGCTAAAGGAGTCTTTTCTGTGCATGTGACTGGAAAGCCATGCTTCTCAACAATGCACTCTTAACTCTAGTTTTTTAAAAACAATATCTAAAGCATTAACAACATTAATGTTGTATTTTTGCCCTGAAACTGAAAGGTCTTTATGTGAGTCTAAAATACATTCACAGTGGATCAACAATGTCAAGAAATCTATTTTGCAATAACATTTTATTTGCTGAATTAGGCTTTGGTCCAGAGGCTGAATCAGTGGAGAAACACTGACAAAGCAGAAAGACAGAAAAATAACACTGGACACTATTTCTACATCATAAGAAGTGACTTCTACAACTATATAGCAATAGACTTCAGATAAGCCAAGGTTGATTTAAAAAAAACCAAATCATTATCTTTTATTGCTGGGACAAAACAGAGACTAACAAGGAGACAAACATTCTCCATTAATAAACTTTCTTTATTAATTCATCCAACCAATAATTCCCCACACCCATTCTGTACATGGTGCTATGGCAGATACAAAATAGAAGATGCAATACTTATCTAACTTAGAGAGACAATATACACGAGTCCAAAAAAGATATAAGGAAACAACAGAATCAAAGTGAGAAAAACTAGACTGAAATACCAATAATGTTAGTATTCACAGAGAGATTTAAAGTTTGCAAAGTACCTTACAAATATATCATTTGTCCCTCCTAACAACCATACAAGAGAAGTGCTATTATCACCTACATTTACAGAAGAGGGAATGAATGCACCCACAGATTAAATACTTGCCTAAGGTCACTAAACTAGTGTCAGTCAGGCCTGACTTTAGTTCCAGGGCTCTATCTGTTGTACCACCTGGCTGTCCTTTGAGGCCTGGAACCACTCCTTTCATCTTTCAAAGTCTCAGTTTCCTTATCTATAAAGTAAATAGGGCATACTCAATGATCTTAACTGTTTTGTCCACCTATGAAACTATGATCCAACATATCTAGTTTTCTCTTGATGGTCTATCTTATCAGAGGGTTTACATATGTTTCAATTGTTTAAGAGTCCACATAAGCTGTTTACTAATTTTTTTAATCAGACAAATGATTATCTTATTATAGAAAAACAACACAAACATGATTATGCATATATAATCTATACCAAATTACTTCCTATCTTAGGGTGGGAGGAAGAAAGGAGGAAAATGAGAAAAATCTTCAAAAAGCTATCTTTACATATAATTGGAAAAATAAGTGATAATAAAAAAGGAAAAAAAAAGCACAATCACAAACTACAGGTCTAAAAAAATGAAGTTAGTTACAATAAATTGACCATCTTAATATCATGATAAAGTAAAAAAAAATTTTTTTTTCATTATAGTTTCACCTCCATAGTCTAATGACTGGCAGCAACAATAGTTTTATACACAGATATAAGCATGTCTCACAATTGTTTACTAGGATTCATTTTTTGCTTTCTGTTCTTTCAAGAAAGAGTACACAATCTTGTGCTATAAAGCACAGGTGGAACTTTCTTCCCTTTTCTTGGTTTCCCTCTTGGAAGGGGAGGCACATACTGTCTGATGCTGACATGGTATTTTAACTGTTTTCCAACACAGACATGGAGCTGGAAGAAACTGGAAAGGTCATCTAAATTTAGTATGACTCATTTTAATGGTTGAGAAAACAGAGGCCAAATGAGGTTAAGTGATTTGTCCAAGGTCATAGATGGAGGAAGTAGAAAAGTAAGACGTTGAATCCAAGTCCTCAGTCTTCAAATTCATTGATTTATTTAGAGTTAAGAACATTAATAACTAGCATTAATACAGTGTTTACTATGCTATGCTAAAATCACTTTAACATTCTTATCTCATTTGATCTTCATAACAAAATTGGGAGGCAGGTACTTCTTATCCCTATTTTACAGAAGAGTAAACTTAAGCAAACAAAGGTTAAGTAACTTGCCCAGGATCACACAGCTAATAAATTTATGGGACAGGATTTGAACTCATGTCTTCCTGACACCTCTCTAGCTACTCTAGCTACTGTGTCATGTAGCTGCCTCTAATTTGCATGGCATTATAATGCAGTTTTTACAAGAGATGATTTTCTTGGAGAAAGAAGTAAACTGGAAAATGAAAGGCACCAATAAATATTTGAAAATAAAGTATGAAGCAATTTATTGTTAGAAAAAAAGAATGTTTTTATGTTTGCATTCATTTTGTATTCCTCCTTGCCTTTGATTCACATTTTAGCTTTTACTGCATCTGAAAATAGTTCATTTGTATGATAAAATTAATAAAGGACACTAAGTAGTTCTTCATCTGGGAGAATGGTGAAAAGTGTGAAGAAAAGGATGACAAAGACTACAAATATGTAAATAAAGTCAACCTAGAGAGGCAACAAATTTTGGTCAAGTACAATGGCTAATGCCACCACCACTCTATCAAAGTGACTAATCACATCTTTTTCTGTTAACAATCAACCAAGTATTTGGGGGGGGAAACTCCTGATAGGAGACATTTCTTTAAGTGTTTGGGTGAACTATCTATTGAATAAAGAAGAAAATGTCTAAGTACATTTTTTAAAGTGGTGAGTTTAGAAGCCAAATTGAAGAGTCAGAGTAGGGGCAACAAACTTAGGTTTCCTTTTCTAATAGATTGTGAAAGGGAAGATGCAAAAAGGACAATAACCTATTAGGCAGACTAACTCTGGAAGATAGTGATCAGTACAGAAACCCAGATAAAAACTAAGGAGGATCAAGTACAGTACTTAAAAACACAAAAGATGGAAAAGAAGGTATCAGATTAATTACACTCTCATCTTTTATTTTTTAATTTTATTTTCTTTTTTAAAAATTTAAATTTTTATTTATTTTTCCAACTACATGCAAAGATAGTTTTAACAATCAATTTTTTTGCAAGGTTTTGAATTTGACATTTTTTCCCTCCCTCCCTTCCCAACCTCCTCCCCTGACAGAAAGCAATCTAATATACATAGATAACCATGCTAAACATAGATCCATAAGTTATATTTTAAAAGAAGAATCAAATACAATAGGAAAAAACATTGGAGAGAAAAAAAAGACATAACATAAGACAACTTTTAAAAATTGAAAACAGTAAGCTTTGGTCTCATTTAAACTCCACAGTTCCTTCTCTGGATATGAATGATATTTTCCATCACAATTTTTTTAGAATTGTCTTTGATTATTATGCTGCTGAAATGAACAAGTCCATCATAGTTGATCCACCACCCAATGTCTCTGTTAGGTATGTATAATGTTCTTCTGGTGCTGCTCACTTCACTCAGCATCAGTTTCTGTAAGTCTTACCAGGCTATTCTGAAATGCTGAACCTCATGATTTCTTATAGAACAAGAGTGTTACATCAACATTCACATACCACAATTTGTTCAGTCATTCCCCAACTGATGGGCATCTCCTCAATTTCCAAGTCTTTGCACTATGAAAAGAGTTACTATAAATATTTCTGCACATGTTTTTTTACCCTCTTTTATGATTTCTTGGGGATACAGATTTAGTTGTGATTTGCTTGATCAAAGTACGCACAGTTTTATTGCCCTTTGAGTATAATTCCAAATTGCTCTCCAGAAAAGTTGGATCAATTTACAGCTCCTCCAACAATGTATTAGTGTCCCAGTTTTCTCACATCCCCTCCAACATTGATCATTTTCCTTTTTAGTCATATTGGCAGTATTTTAGATATATTGACCAATCTGATGTGAAGTAGTAGAGTTGCTTTAATTTGCATTTCTCTAACATTTAGAGTATTTTTCATATTTCTAAGACAGCTTTAATTTCTTCATCTGAGAATTGTCTTTTCATATCATATATGATTGGGGATGATTTGTATTCTTATAAATTTGATTAAGTTCTCTATATATGTTAGAAATGAGTTTTTTGTCATAAATACCAATTGTAAAAATTATTTCCCAATTTACAGTCATCCTTTTAATCTTGGTTGCATTAGATTTATTTGAAATATACTCTCATCTTAATCAAGCAAATAAAAACATTAAATTTTTAAAAAGATAGTCCATGACTAAATATCAGATGGGATAAATATGACACAAAACTAGACGCAAATGTGAAGTAACATAGTATCTTTTTTTCTTTTTTGATTTTTGCATGGTAATGAGATTAAGTGAGTTGCCCAAGGTCACACAGCTAGGTAATTATTAAGCGTTTGAGGCTACATTTGAACTCAGGTTCTCCTGACTCCAGGCAGGTACTCTATTCACTGCACCTGTATCTTAACAGTTTAGAATCATTTGTTAAATCTAATAAAATGAATTTTAATAGCTCAAAAAATAATCTGGAGTTCTAGAAATAAACTTCATAAATACAAAATAAGTAGGGCATGGCTAGATAGAAATTCCTATGACAAAACCCTGCAGATAGTAGTGAATCACAAGCTTTAGAAGTCAACAACATAACATGGCCATCAAAAAAGCTTATACAGTCTTAGGTTACAGTTAGAGAAGCATACTTTCCAGGATTAGGGAGGTAAGAGTTCTGATGTACTCTACCCTGGTCAGAACACATTATTACGGCCTGCTGTGGGTATTACAATTCAAGAAGACAAGTAGGCTAGAAAACATCCAAGGAATACAACAAGTATGGTGAAAAGGACATGAGATCTTGCCTTGTTTGAAGAAACAAGGGACATTTAATCTGGGTGAGGAGAAGACAGTTGTCATTAATTATTTGAAAAGTTGAATTGTGAAATAGGAATTAGATTTAATCTGTCTGGTAAAAAAAAAAGGCCAGACTAGGATTAAGATACCAATTATAAAAAGGTAGATTAGGCATGATAAAAGATAAAATTTTTTAACAATTAGAATTACTAACAAATGGAAAGGACTGCCTCAGATGCTGAAACTCATAAACCCCAAAATTTTCTGAAAATAAAAAAAGGACTAAGAGTCCATAGAAACAAGATATCAATAAATATGTTCACATAGGATTTTATTAAAGAGCTAGGAATTGAATCAAACTTTGAAGTTGAGCTAGAATTTGAATAGAGAGGAAAAGGGAGACTATGAGCACAAGATCAGAGACAAAGAGGTTTTGAGAAGCCAAAAGAGGGTTATTTAATTATAATGAGCAAGTTCTACTGAGGAAAAATTGAGAAAAATGCATTTCCTTTGTTGCAGAGGCAAGTGGACTATAGGTATATATATATATAGGTAAATATATATATACTACCGAATATACGGTCAGATGTACTTGTTTTTTTGTTTTTTAGGTTTTTGCAAGGCAATGGGGTTAAGTGGCTTGCCCAAGGCCACAACAGCTAGGTAATTATTAAGTGTCTGAGGTCATATTTGAACTCAGGTACTCCTGACTCCAGGGCCAGTACTCCTGACTCCAGGGCCGGTGCGCTATCCACCGCGCCATCTAGCTGCCCCTTGTACTTGTTTTTGATGAACTTTTTTTCCTTAATTAAATTTTTTTTAAAGAGTTTGAGTTTTACAATTTTTCCCCTAATCTTACTTCCCTCCCCCCCCCAGAAAGCAATCTGTCAGTTTTTATTTTATCTGAGCAAAAGCTTTTTAATTTAATGTAATCAAAATCATCTAGTTTGTTTTTGGTGATGTTCTCCATCCCTTCCTTAGTCATAAACTGCTCCCCTTTCCATAGATCTGACAGGTAAACTAGTCCTTGATCTTCTAATTAGCTTATAGTATTGTTTTTTATGTCTAAATCCTGTAACTATTTGGATTTTATCATGGTAAAGGGTGTGAGGTGTTGGTCTAATCTAAGTTTCTTCCATACTAATGTCCAATTTACCCAGCAGTTTTTATCAAAGAGAGAGTTTTTATCCCAATAGCTGGACTCTTTGGGTTTATCAAACAGCAGATTACTATAATCATCTCCTGCTTTTGCACCTAGTCTATTCCACTGGTCCACCACTCTAATTTCTTAGCCAATATCAAATAGTTTTGATGACTGATGCTTTATAATATAATTTTAGATCAGGTAGGGCTAAGCCACCTTCTTTTGCACGTTTTTTCATTAAATTCCTGGAAATTCTTGACTTTTTATTTCTCCATATGAATTTACTTACAATTTTTTTCTAACTCAAAGTAATTTTTTGGAATTTGATTGGTAGGGCACTAAACAGGTAGTTTAGTTTTGGTAGAATTGTCATTTTTATTATGTTAGCTCTACCTATCCATGAGCAGTTGATGTTTGCCCAGTTATTTAAGTCTGATTTAATTTGTGTGAAAAGTGTTTTGTAATTGTTTTCAAAGTTTCTGAAGTCTGCCTTGGCAAGTAGACTCCCAGGTATTTTATATTGTCTGAGGTTACTTTGAATGGAATTTCTCTTTCTACCTCTTCCTGCTGTATCTTGCTAGTCATATATAGAAAAGTTGAGGATTTATTTATTTTTTTGTTTGTTTGTTTTTAGGTTTTTGCAAGGCAAACGGGGTTAAGTGGCTTGCCCAAGGCCACACAGCTAGGTAATTATTAAGTGTCTGAGATCGGATTTGAGCCCAGGTACTCCTGACTCCAGGGCCAGTGGTTTATCCACTATGCCACCTAGTGGCCCCCAAAGTTGATGATTTATGAGGGTTTATTTTATATTCTGCAACTTTGCTAAAATTGCTAATTATTTCTAGTAGTTTTTTGGATGATTTCTTGGGATTCTCTAGGTATATCATCATGTCATCTGCAAAGAGTGAGAATTTTGTCTCTTCCTTCCCTATTCTAATTCCTTCAATTTCTTTTTTTTCTCTTATTGCTGAAGCTAACATTTCTAATATAATATTGAATAGCAGTGGTGATAATGGGGATCCTTGTTTCACCCCTGATCTTATTGGGAATGCCACTAGCCTCTCCCCATTGAATATAATGCTTGTGATGGTTTCAGATAGATACTGCTTATTATTCTAAGGAACAGTCCATTTATTCCTATACTCTCTAGTGTTTTTAGTAGGAATGGGTGCTATATTTTATCAAAAGCTTTTTTAGCATCTATCGATATGATCATATAATTTCTGTTAGTATAATTAATTATATCAACAACAAACCTAACAGTTTTCTTAATATTGAACCAACCCTGCATTCTTGGGATAAATCCTACTTGGTCAAAATGTATTATCCTAGTGATAACTTGTTGTAATCATTTTGCTAAGATTTTATTTAAGATTTTTGCATCTATATTCATCAGGGAGATAGGTCTATAATTTTCTTTCTGTTTTAACTCTTCCTGGTTTAAGTATCAGCACCATATTGGTGTCATAGAAAGAGTCAGGCAGAGTTCTGTCTTCACCTATTTTTTCCAAATAATTTATATAGAATTGGAACAGTTGTTCCTTAAATGATAGAATTCACTTGTGAATCCATCTAGCCCTGGAGATTTTTTCTTCGGGGGGTTCAATGATGGCTTGTTGAATTTCTTTTTCTGAGATAGGGTTATTTAGGTATTTAATCTCTTTTTCATTTAACCTAGGCAACTTATAGTTTTGTAAATATTTATCCATTCCAATTTACTGGCATAGAGTTGGGCAAAATATTTCTGAATTATTACTTTAATTTCCTCCTCATTGGTGGCATTTGCCTTTTTATTTATGATACTACCAATTTGGTTTTCTTCTTTCTTTTTTTTACTCAAATTGACCAGAGGTTTATCAATTTTATTGATTTTTTTCATAAAACCAACCCTTGGTTTTATTTATTAATTCAATGGTTTTTTGTTTTCAATTTTATTAATTTCTCCTTTAGTTTTTAGGATTTCTAATTTGATATTCAATTGGAGAGTTTTTAATTTTTCCTCTAATTTTTTAGTTGCATATTTAGTTCATTGATTTCCTCTTTCTCTAATTTATTCATGTAAGCATTTAAAGTTATAATATATCCCCTGAAAGCTGCCTTGAGTGCATCCCATAGGTTTTTGTATGTTGTTTCATTGTCATTATCTAGGATAAAATAATTAATTCTTTCTATAATTTGTTGTTTGATTCATTCATTCTTTAAAATGAGGTTATTCAGTTTCCAATTAGTTCTGGGTCTATTTCTCCCTGGCCCAATATTGCATATGATTTTTATTGCATTGTGATCTGAGAAAGATGTATTCCCTATTTCTGCCTTTCTGCAATTTATTTATTTATTTATTTAGGTTTTTTTTTTTTCTTTTTGCAAGGCAAATGGGGTTAAGTGGCTTTCCCAAGACCACATAGCTAAGTAATTATTAAGTGTCTGAGACCGGATTTGAATTCAGGTACTCCTGACTCCAGGGCTGGTGCTCCATCCACTGCACCACCTAGTTGCCCCCCTTTCTGCAATTTATTATTAGGTTTTTATGCCCTAGTACATGGCCAATTTTTGCATAAGTGCCATGTATTGCAGAGAAAAAGATATACTCCTTTCTATCCCCATTCAATTTCCTCCATAAGTCTATCATATCTAGGTTTTCTAAGAATCTATTTACCTCCTTAACTTCTTTCTTGTTTATTTTATGATTTGATTTATCTAAATCTGAGAGCAGGAGGTTGAGGTCTCCCACTAGAAGAATTTTGCTATGTCTTCCTGTAGTTCTTTCAGCTTCTCTTCTAAGAAAAATTTTAAAAAATCTACGTTACAAGGATTAATTTGGTAGATAGGGGAAGAGGAGGGATACATTGGGAAATGAATGTGATGCAAAAACAAAAGATATCCATTTCTTTAAAAATGAAAGCTCTTGCAGGAAAAAAATGTTTCAGAAAAATTAATTTGGCAGCTATGTGAAGGCTGGATTACAGTAGAAAGATCAGTTAGGATATTATTGCTATAGTCTAGTCAGGAAGTGATAAGGACTGAGATGGCCAGGAAACATTTTTTTCCTCAATATGATTTCATCAGTTTGTTGAACTTTCATATGAAAAACTCAATATCACAATTCTATAAATTTAAGAGTTGTCTGGGTACTGAAAGGATGATTGATTTTGTCCATTATCACAAAGCTAGTAAGTCATAGAAAGAATTTGAAACTGGTCTTCCTGACTTCAATCTTGAACACCCATTCATTCTGACAAGAGGATGAAGAATTATGAAAGAGGAATCAATAAGGCTTTATTAACTAATTGGATATCAGTGACAAGGTAAGAAGGAAGAAGTCAAATAGAACATCAAGGTTTTATTGAAATCTCCAAAAACAAAAAGGAAAAATTGTTTGTTTTTTTTATCCTTTGCTTTCTTGGAAAAGGGGGCAAATGGATATGTTAAATCACCTTAAATTCGAGGTCACTGACTTTTAGATGAAAGACAGAGGCAATCTACTACAGTTCCTTCATTTTAAAGAAGTAATAATGGCAACCAAGGTCCCACAGAATAGATTTGAACCAAGTTCCTCTGGCTCCAGAATCTATGGATTTTGTAAAGAAAATTCCAAAAGTTTGACTGAAGCAGCTTGTACTTTTACAAGATCATGCATTAGGGGTGGTTAGGTGGTGTAGTGGATAAAGCACCGGCCTTGGAATCAGGAGTACCTGGGTTCAAATCCAGTCTCAGACACTTAATAATTACCTAGCTGTGTGGCCTTGGGCAAGCCACTTAATCCCATTTGCCTTGCAAAAAAACCCTAAAAAATAAAACCAAAAAAAAACCCAGTATCATGCATAACATCATTTAAGAGTTATATATTTTCCAGTCACCAGAGGTTGTGTTTTCATTGACATTGAAGGTTTAGACCCTCTAAATTAACAGCTGCCCCATCCTTAGACTGCTGAAAACTAGGAGCATTTGCTTTACTAGAGTAAGCATCATGACAGCAGGCCACTTTCATTGGTATTGACAGCTGTTTTGAGATTATATTCAGCAAGTCCTTGAAATTAATTTGCAGCTTCAGGATCAAATGATTTTGTTCCACCCAACTCACTAAGCTACCAAATGCTATATGTATAGAGTTTATCAGCCATCAATACCTAATAGAGTTCTTTATAAAATTTGTTGAACTGAATGAAATGTTCAATTTCAAGTGAAAACAATTTTGTAAATTTGAGTCTAAATCTGAGACACCAAAATTATTATTCAAACCCATGGTTTTTTCAATACATTGTTTTTATAAACTTGTGAAAGAATGAAATAGTAAAACTAGTCAGAAATTAGATACAACAGAATTATGTAAAATGTAGTGCCATCATGGTGTTAAATTTTCACAACTTTAGATCCCTTTCTAGTTTTAATGATATGTCTAAAGATACTAATTAATGAAATAAGTAATGAATTTGAGTACTTGTTCTTTTTGTCACATAACATAAATGAGCTGATAGACTATTTTCATCTGAACTTTCCTATTTTGATCCTTATATCTTATTGTCTTTTATATTTCCTTCCTCTTTGTTTTTGGAATTCATATGGCAGTATTCATTAAATCACTCATTTAAAGCAGGGATCTCTTCTACTGAACCTTTGTAGTCATAGGGAGTTCCCTGCTTCAGAGTCAGTTCTTTCCATTCCTGGAGAGCTCTAATCATTCAAAAATTATTTCTTCTATTAAGCTGAAATCTACCTTCCTATAATCTCTGCCTATGGGTCCTAGTTTTCCTTTGGACAAGACAAAATAATTTACTTCCTTGTCCACTTGAAACCTTCCCCCCAAACTATTTAGTGGTTATTGTTGAAGTCATTTCTGTTCAGGCATAGGACTTCTGAAATGTCACCCTCAGATTCTGAGATTATGCTCTCTCTGCCCCTTCAGTTTCCCAATATTCCTTTTGCTGATATATCCAAACTTGACAATATCTTCAGTGTGCTATCACCAATGCAGAGTATAGCAGAACAGTAATAAACAGCTCCTTTGATACCTAAGGTTCACTGTTCACTGAAGAAGTAAGGAGTAGTGGGAATTGCACTTGAATTAGAGGCAGAAGACCTCAGTGGGATCCAGGGGCTCCAACCTCTATTCTTAGCTGGGGGGTGGGGCTGGGAGGAGGCACTAGTGAGGCATTTTGCCTCAGGGCCTGGGTTTCTTCACCTGTAAAATGGGTTAGTACTTCCACTATCTCATCTCAGAGGATAGCTAGGAGGAAAGGACTTTCTAAACTAAAAAAATCTACGTAAGAAAACACCCTATTATCTCTCTGAACTTCTAGGAAAACTTCAGGGAATTATTAATAAAAGGTTATAGAATAACTGATATCAAGAATGTCTTGTTTCTTTTGGATAGGAGAAAGAACTGACGGAAGGAACAGACATCTGTTCTTTTGAAGCAAGCGTACTGGAAATGTCCGAGAAGCAAGATAACATGACAACAGAGCCCAGTAAACTACAGGTAAAGAGTTCTGGTGAAGAGAAGAGGAAGTCTAGATGATAAATGTAGAGAAGTTCATTACAGAAGCCTGATTTCTACCAGGCGATTTTATTTGCAGGTACTTAATCCCCATCAAGAAGATCTCACATGAATCCTTGTAAGGAAAGGAGAGTCGGGAAAGTCTAATGAGCTTTCTACTCTAACATACCTTTGACATTGTAGTTTATTTTAATTTTGATTTATCCCAAATTTACTTTTGAACATGATTCTTCAAATGCAAAAATTTCCATTTAAAGGATAGCACCTATTCTAAAAGACCTACTTCTTTTTGGGGCACAAGGTTCCATGTTAACCAATTTTTATTGTACATCCGTACTTCTAGATCATATGGAATCACATATAGTCATTACTACCCTTGATGAAGCCCTTGGAGGGTGATTCAGCAGCAAACCCTGTCAGGATGAGCCATAACCTGTTCCTAGATCAGGGACAATGGTGAACCTGTTGGATTTCTTAGGCCATCTTCACTTCCCAACAGAGGCCAAGTAGGTGTACCAGAAGAGAGCCACCATGTTGACAAACAGTACCCAGAACTGCAGAGGAACATAGTTAATGTTAATAAACTGAATTGGGGTCCAAACTTTCCAGTTCATCTGTAGAGTAGACCAGCAACCTGTTTTCACCTTTGAAGAGAAGGCCTCCATGTCTTTTCCCCAAAAATTGCATATCTGAGAGGCCCTCTGGGGTCCAGATTTTGAAACCATTTTCCCTTTTTCTGGATTCTTTCAATGACCTGGGACAGGAAGTTTCCAAATGCTTACAGAATCCCACTCCAAAATCCAAGGGAAGCCAAAAGAGGAGGGGAGGATGCGTCTGTGGGGGGAAGCTATCGGGCTCCTCACCCAGCACCCTCAATCTGCCCTTAGTCAAGGCTACAAGTTTAGGGACCGAGGTTCTAGTTACAGCTGCCCCCAAACAAACTCCTACACTCTAATATACCTTTTAAGTACTAAATTTTTATCTCTTTTGTTACAATGTTTATGCTACATTCACGAAGATCCTTTGTTTTCCAAAGAACTTTTGTGTCCTTTGGTGCCTGAGGATTTGCAAAGAAACAGAGCACTTACTAAGCAGAGCACTTTCCCTACCAGGGAAGCCAAATAGCCTCAAGCATATGGAGAGAAAGCTCTACCTACTTTAAGGCAAACTTTCTTGAATACTTGACAAATGCAGCCCATCCAGGCAAGAGAACATCCACCTGCTGACTCACTAACATTAGCAGCTGCTTCAGGACTTGCCGTGGGGATCCTAAACATAGAGCTCTCCACAAAGAATGCCACATCAGCAACCCTGCAAAAAAGCTTTGGCAAAGAAGGAATCTGGTTTCATGTTGAACTTTGAACTGAAAGAAGTAAAATCTAGGTGGTCAGTTTATTCTAACAAAGGAAAGAAATGGAAATTTTTGCCTGTTAGGGAGACAGATTCTCCTAAAACCCTACATCTTAAAGATCCCTAAAAGAAAAATATCATGTGATATATTACATGGCTTAGGAGGATACAGTCATGTTTTGGGTTTTCCTCAAGTTAGCTGTAGTCTAGGAATTCACTGCTATAGAAGTTTACTTTTTTTACTAATTCTAATATCATTTCTGTTAAAAGCTACACAAAAGAGAATAAAGTATCCTCATGAGACACAAAAGAGAAAAATGAAAGTATAAGATACAACGTTGTAGCATGTGATTGTCATCCTAAAACCATATTATATTGTCATGAAAGAAAAACAACAGTAATCTGAAAATATTTTAAATATTTAATATTCTAATCTAAAGAAAATTGATATTAAAATAAGACATAATTGTGATGGCCAACTGGAAAAGGAATAGATAACAGACCACAATTTTTCCTGCATGATAATCATTTCTGCTATTATGAATGTGATATGGACAATAGAAAGTGAGCCTCTGAGTCAGGAAGAACTGGACTCAAACCCAGTCTCTGACACAACCAGATAGTATGAACCCTACTAGGCAAATCACCTAACATGTCAGTCCCCCTCCCCAGGCAACTCTATGAGACTCTAAGTTGCACCTCAAGTTAAAGACTTTCCTCACATAACAGTTCCTATACCAATGAAATCACAGGTTCAGTTCAGAAAATATGTATAATTTTCAGTCTCAGAATATGGTTGAAGTTCTGTATCATAAAAGCTACTGAAAATGCAATTTTAAATAAGATACAGGGACGGCTAGGTGGCATAGTGGATAAAGCACCAGCCTTGGAGTCAGGAGTACCTGGGTTCAAATCCAGTCTCAGACACTTAGTAATTACCTAGCTGTGTGGCCTTGGGCAAGCCACTTAACCCCATTTGCCTTGCAAAAAAAAAAAAAAAACCCTAAAAAAAATAAGATACAAAAATGCTTTCTCTGGACAGGCTAAACTCAGAGAATTAAACAAGATGTCTTTTAGAGATTTACTAACAATACTCATTGGAAACTGGTGGTGGCCTAACTCAAGTAGATTTCTGGCTTCTTTCAAAACAGCTAAAATTATCTCTTCTACAAGAAACCTTGTCTCATATGCTTTAATACTGATGATGCCCAATGTATTGTCTATATTTTTGTGTGCATGTAATCTCCCCTATTAGTGTGTAAGGTCCATGAGAATAAAGACTGTCTTCTGACATTCTTTATCTTCCCAAACTTTAGCAGTTTCTGGTACATGACAGATGCTTATTATAGGTATGATGATGGACTAACTAAATTTATTTGGTCACATTTCACAAATAATTATATGGATGCAGAGTTTTGTAAATGATGTGGGATGAGAAATGATGGGAAATTTAAGTCTTGACATTATAATTGTGTAAAAACATTCACTGAGGAATAAAGGATCTAACATCTCTCCCACATCTTTTGGTAACTATGAAACTAATTGCTGAATCAATTTTCTAATTGTTAAACAAGGAGCAAGTTTTTCCAACTACCTCTGATAAGGAGGAGAGTTGGAAGAGTGGAAACATCAATTGTGTTTTTAAAATATATAATATATAGTGCATAAATGTAAATATATATTAGTAAATAGTATTAACTAACCTAGAAATGAGATTTTATGCATAAATGCAAGAAATAACTTGGATTGTTCAAATGATAGTCAAAGTATACTGAGAGATATAGATTAAATTCTAGTCTCTGATAGGCACTGTTATGTGACTCAGAGCAAATTGTTGAACCTCTCAGTATCCCTAAAAGGAGATGCCATAGGCAGTTGCTGATCTGCCTTGTTGAGAGATTTCTCATTAGGAGTCCCCTTAACTAATGAAATCTCCAGTCAAGATGTTACAAAGAACATTTACAAGGATAGAGCAAAAAGAGAGAAAAAGGATGAAAGAGAAAGCCATAGCAGATGAAGAAGAGAAAGATCATTGTGTTGGTTAAGGGTCAAACAATTTTAGGGAACTGGGACATACCATTAAGCTTTGTCTGTCTGGGTGATTTCCCTGCTTATTCTATTAAACCACAAAGATTTGATGAACTCTATCATAGCAGTTAATCAGCCTCTGAAAAACCAGAAATCCTCAGATAACTGGTACCAAAGTTGCTTTGGTAAGATGCTGGTCACTCTCAGGCAGAAGACCCTGATATCTGCACTTAGAAAGCCTGCTTAGAACTTTCAGAAACAAACAAAAAGCTTCAGAAGGCTGTTAAAGTTCCTCTTTTTGTTGGTTATTCTCAGACTCCAATAAGGGAGTACTCAGATCAGGACTATTCTAAGTCTGAGGGAACGACACTATTTAGAAATCATTCCAGAAAAATACAATATCCTTCAAAAAATCATCATAATAAAAGTACTGATAATAACAATCATTATTGCTATTATTATCAATAATAGCTACTGTGTGTGTGTGTATGTATGTGTGTGCAAAACTCTTATTATGTGCCAGACACTGTTAATTAACTGTTCCTCACAACTACCTTGGGAGGTTGGAGCCAATGTTATTTTCATTTTATGGATGAAGAAACTGAGGCTAGCAGAAGCTAAGTGACTTGGCCAGAGTCACACAGTTTGTATCTGAGGTAGGTTTTGAACGCGGTTTGTCTTGACTCAGGGCAGCTAGATAGGGCAGGGATATAGTGCTGGGTCTAGAATCAGGAAAAGAAGATAGTTCCCGAGTTTAAGTCTGGCCTCCGGATATTAAATCTGACCATAGACTGGGAAGGTCACTTAATCCTATTTGCCTCAGTTTCCTTATCTGTAAAATGAGTTGGAGAAGGTAATGGCAAACCAAGAAAACCTCAAATGGATCATAAAGTCAGACACAACTGAAATGAATGAACAACAAATTTCCTGATTCCAGGTCAGACTCTATTCACTGAACCATTGAGTATCATCTAAAGAAACTACATATATTCTTAAACTGCCATCATCCAAAATTTTTCAGGAAATTCTCATTAATTGTGCATTCTCAGTTGCCAGTCTTGTGCTAAGTTTTGTGCTGAGGGGAAGAGTGAGACTAAGACATAGTCTCTACTCTCTAGAATACGTACACAGAGAATTAAACTGCAAAATTTCACAGAATGGTGAAATGGATTTGGAAGATCAAAGGACATACATTGGTGAATAAGATGAAGGAAGAGAGCTGACCAGTTTGACTGCAAGACTGATTGTGGAAAGCCGTGATAAAACTAAACTGGAAAAAGTAGCTTATGCCAAATTCAGAGATCCCTGAATGCCAAGGAAACTTTTCTTGTCAGGCATTAGGTAACCAATTGGTTCTTACTAGCTAAATTAAGAGGATTATAATGGCAGCAGGTTAATACTGAAATGGGGAGAAAATGGAGACAGGAAGACCTGTCCAAGATCTCTTAATAGAGTTGGGATACAAAGCCATTCTTTGCAATGGATTATTTATATTAATCCTTAAATTGTACTATCCAGCTTGGATCTTCAGTTTATTTGCCAGTCATTCAAAGCCAGAAGAGATCAAAAATGTTTTCTAAAAGGGAACGTACAGTCTTCTTAGATGACTCAAGGGGGAAGCATTTTTAATGTAAAATATATATGTGTGTGTGTGTGTGTGTGTGTGTGTGTGTGTATGTGTGTGACCTATCATCTAGAAAAACAATCATATTATTCATTTCTATGAGATTTTAGTGTAGCACTCCTTGAAACATGCAAATTACATATGAAATTATTAGGAAAAATTTCCAGATAAGGTTCTGTCTCTCCTAGGCTACAAGCCCTCTGCTTCCCTGCTTCTCATAGTTTTAGTACAAAGGGAAAGGCTAGTCTGGACTAAACTTCTAAGCTTAACTTCTATGATTCTCTTAGTTATCATAAATCAAATAGAAATACTAAGAGTAATCAATTTCAGATAAAATCTGAAGCTACCTTTTGGAAGTCTATTGTATAGAAGAGGGTTTATATTATATACTTGCCCTACTTGCTTCTGGCGGGTGGAACTAGTTGCATCACAGCAAATAGAGTACTATCCTTTCTGCTTCTGATATGCAATTGTAGCATCCTGAGCAAGTCACTAGACCACTAGGGTTTCTTCTCAGTTCTAAATTTAGTATCCTATAAATACAGTATACAAAGAGTAAAGGATGGAAAGCTTTCAGGTCAATATAAACAAGCATTTCCCAACAATTCAAAGCTATTCAAAAGATAATTGATTAGCTGAGGAGGTGGTGGAATATTCTCAGGAGGTGGTGGAATACTCTCATCAAAGGTCTTTAAGCAAAGGTCAGATGACTTCTCAAAGATGCCATGGGGGGTAGTAGGAGTTTCTATTTAACTACAATTGCTGAGGTCCTTTATACATCTGAAATTCTATGGTTTCCTGACTGAAGGAAGGGAAAACATGTTAGCTTTCCTCAGAAGAATAGGATAATATAACTAAGAAAAAGTAGAAAAAGAATTTCTGGAGAAAATGTTCTCAATACAAGAGTATTTAGATCCCTTGCTTCAACTTTAAGAACTTAGAAACCTTTCATTTTCTTAGTCCATTATTTAAGCTTTAAGATTTATTTCCTTCACTTTTGGTAAGAGGGGAAAATTAATGTCCTAGGCTAGATCTATTCTACTAGCTAAGAAAAACAACAATTTGGGGCTTTATATTTTTATTAATAGTATTCTCAACTTTATTATGGTAATGAAAGTTTTGAAACCTTTCATATCGACTTTATTAGAAATACTTCTAGAGATTTCCCACTTCAAAAAAGGGCTAAAGTAGGAATGCTCATTGCCTCCATAATTTTTTGACACAGTGCTAAAACGCTAGCTAAAATAAGGTAAGAAAAAGAATTAGAGAGAATAAGCTATATTATATTCATACAACTAATTCCAAAAGATAGAATAGTGAAAGACCCTTCTGACTATTCCTCTACATTCAGCAGTAGATGCCATCCAAATAGTTACATGTGTAACTATTGAAAGCAAAACCCAAGACATATCTCAAGGATATTCCAGCAAATTTTATTGAAGGATATGAACTACAGCAAGTTGGACCCAAAAGGGAATTCAAAGTCTAAAAAGCTGCCACTTAGTCTTGTCTAAATAATAGGTATGGTCCTCTAGGTCTGCAGATTTTCTATTTCACTTCCAGCTTTCTTCACTTCGGAATAAGGACTAGTATCCATGTAAAAGTCACAGGACAATTCTTTAATAGTAATGTGATCTGAAGCTCCATTTCTGTTATCATTTCCTGTCAGTAAGACTCCCATTCTTTCCAGATTTAAAAACACTAATTGGTCAGTGCACCCAAACCAAATTCAGAGAAAATTTGTTCCGCAATCAGAATGGTCTTTTGAGACAACTCCACTTGGGCCAACATTCAAAAATTTCAGCAGTTGTCATCAGATGTTTGTGTTTGATATCACTGATGGAGAAATTTATGTCTATTTTTTATAATTAACCCCAAGATGAAATATAGATGATGACATGGTAAAGTAGAAATTATCTCAGGATGAGTAACTTAGACATTAAGAAATATTCATGGAACCATCTTGAATGCAGTTATTTTCACCTTGGAAGCTGTTTTGGGGGCTGTATAGGAACCTTATGCATAAAAAGGAAGAGGGGTGGGGTTATCCTGTTGAATTTTTAGTATGCCCACTTGAAACTATAAGCAGTCATATTTCAAAGAAAACAACTCAACACACAACAAAGGATAATAATAATAGTTAAAAATAAGTTTCTAGGTTTTCCTACTTAGTAGTCTCCCAAAATAAAGGTTGCACTTGTAGTTTCTTATACAATAATGACAAGAAAAACACTAGATTATTTTACTAACTTGCTTCACTTCTACACGTAGAAATTTGTTGACTATTAGTACCTCAAGTCAGAGGATCATAAAGTAGATCAGAGGTCAACATGAGGCATTTCCTAATGAAAACAGGTTACTCAAGACATAAACATGAGCAAAAAATGTGTATATGGCATAAAAATATAGGGGCGGCTAGGTGGCGCAGTGGATGGAGCACTGGCCCTGGAGTCAGGAGTACCTGAGTTCAAATACGGCTTCAGACACTTAATAATTACCTAGCTATGTGGCCTTGGGCAAACTATTTAACTCCATTGCCTTGCAAAAACTAAAAAAAATAAAATAAAATACAGCAGCACTTTCTGAGGTAGTAAGAAACCAGAAATAAAATGGATGTTCACCATTTTAGGCCTTATTGAACAAATTGTGATAATCTGAATGTAATGAAATATCACTGTACCATAAAGAAATGGTCATGAAGAACTCAGAGAAACTTGGAACAGAAACTTGTATAAATTGATGTAGAACAAAATAAACAGTCAACAGAATAAACACAATGACCATAAATAGAACATGTAAAGTCATCAGACTGTGTTGATCCATCATGACTTAAGCACAAGATGATGCCAATAAGAAGTGGGGTAGCTACAGATATGAAACAAAACATTTACTGTCAAAAATCATCTGTTTGGCAGTACTACACTGCTTTGTTTGCAAATGGTTTTAGTGAGGGAAATTAACAGAAATGCTGAAAAAAAGATCTATACTTAAAACAAATAACCACTGCTAGCTGCTTATGCTCCTGATAGAACTATCTCTGAAGTTGACAATCTTTTTAGATGTCTTCTTGTGCAAAAGTTTGGGAGAAAATTTTTTATGGAGGTTTATTCTGTTTAACTAAAACCATAAGAAAACACTTTAATTTTACGTATTTGGGAGGGGTTTCTTGTCCTTGATGTTGGCATTGATTGAATGGCTTAGTTTCTGAAATAAAGATTCATGGCTAATAAAAGGCATATATTCAATTATGACTACAAGATTTACCAATGAAATTATGTAGCTATTCATGTTGGGAATTATGCTATATATTTTTAATGTTTAAAATATCAAGTCCTGGGAGCATGTAATTAGGGATTGGAAAGTCAGTCTCCTCAGAAAACCTGAGCCATAAACCATCAAAACCAACCTAGGTGACTATGCCCAAGAAGCTATTAAACTGTACATACACTATGACCCAGCAACACTACTACTACTACTAGGACTTTATCTCAAAGAAATCAAAGAAAAAGAAAAAGGAACTATATATATAATATATATTTGCACACACAAAATTGGAAACTCAGGGGATGCCAATAAATTGGGAAACAGTTGAACAAGATATGGTATGTGAGTGTGATGGAATATTATTGTGCTATGATAAAAAGGGGATGGTATCAGAAAACTTGGGAAATTTTCTATGAACTGATACAAAGTGAAGTGGCAGAACCAGGAGAACACTGTACACAGGAATAGCCACATTGCTCAGTTGTGTCTTATTCTTCATGACCCCATTTGTTGTTTTCTTGGAAGAGATACAGGAATGGTTTACTTTTTTCCTTCTCCAGTTCATTTTATAGATAAGGAAACTGAGGGAAACAGGGTTAAGCAACTTGCCTAGGGTCACACAACTAGTAAGCATTTGAAGTCAGATTTCATCTCAGGAAGATGAATCCTCCTGAATCCAGGCATGGCACTCTATCCACTGAACCACACAATTGCTCAACAGCCATATTAAAAAGATAATTAACTATAAAAATGTATTAACTCTCATAAAAACTCTCATAAAAATCATAAATGATCAATAGGAATTTCAAAGAACTCATGATGAAATATGCTAATTCCAGATAGAGAACTGATGGGTTCAGAGTGCAGTTTGAGGCTTTCTTCTCTCATTTACTTTCATTGTAAAAAATGAGTAATACTGTAATCGATTTTATATGACTAAACACATTTGTACACATCTTGCCTTCTCAATGGGAGGCATAGAATTTGGAACTGAAAATAAAATTGAGCTAAAAAATGGAAAACACCATAAGTAAATGGAAGGACCTGATAAAACTGAGGCAATTGGACTATTCAGAGTTCAGTTCATTTTGAACATCTCTTTTGTAAATGACTGAAATTCTGACCATATTCTTAAGACAAGAGGATGAGAAACAT
Organism: Macrotis lagotis; assembly: GCF_037893015.1. Classification (NCBI taxonomy): domain Eukaryota; kingdom Metazoa; phylum Chordata; class Mammalia; order Peramelemorphia; family Peramelidae; genus Macrotis; species Macrotis lagotis. The sequence goes on along the minus strand of NC_133660.1, from coordinate 225,405,668 downwards.
AAAAAAGAGGTCTGAAAAATAAATAGTTTAAGAAAGATGCTTCTGTAAAAGGTAGTAACTGCAACCAAAGACCACATGGATACTAGAGAGACTAGACAAGATGCCAGCCTGGAACAGATCAAGGTACCTCTCTTTTCAGACAAGCAGAAATGCCAACAACTAGCTTGTTGAATATAATTTAAGCAAAGTTAAAAAGTATCAGAAAGGAATTGGTAAGAAATGAGGATGGAATTTCCAGAGTCAACAACTGTAGATTCCTACAAAGGAACTGAAAGAAAGTTTAGTACTGAAACACAGCAATATCTACGATAGGATAAAAAATTTTAAAAAACCCTTCTCTATTCAATGAAAACAGGGTTAAGACAGACTCATAATGGTCAATAGTGTCTCCTATGTATAGGCTCTCCGGGGAAAAAGGAAAAGAGTTGGCAAACCTGATCCCAGAGTAAAAATTGAGAATTAGGTTCCTGGAAGATTTTAACAATGCTAATTTTCCTAAAAATAAAATTTAGTATGTAGATCAGTATGGAAATTTATACTTAGGAATATTCTAGCATGGCTATATCTTCATCAAGCTAACAGAGTTTTTATAATTTTCATTCTCCATTGTTTTTCTTTAGTTTCATAAATAAAACTACTCATTTAACCTTCAAGTGTCTTACGAACTCACCAAGAGTAGTAGGAATTTCTACACCCTGGTCAGTATGAATATATGGGAACAGCATGCTGTCAGTGGTGTGATATCAGCAGGTCAGTTCTAGAATTCAAGGAAATAAAATGACTGGAGCCATGATGAATAGAAACCTAGGAGGGAAAAAGTCAAATCTGGAGGTAAACTCATCCCTTCTTATGTAAGATGACAGGATTTCAAGTAAAATGGAAATTTAAAGAATCACCTATTTCATTTCCTCAATTTACAGAGAAAAAAACAAAAACAAAATCTGAAGTCTAGAAGGAAGTGATTTGCCCAAGGTCAATCCAATATTAAGAAGCAGTCCATATCTTCTGAGTTCAAATTCTGAGCTCTTTCTATTACATCTGAGACTTTCTCATGCAGGTTCTTCCATTCCTCTGAAAAGCCTTCTGCTTATCAGTCCCACCACAAAAAATCTGATAACTTAGGTTAATATGAGCTGTGCTATGTTCCAAGACAATTATGAAAGAATGTGGATAACAGACACTAGAGGGCAACGTGCTCTCATATACTTCTTTCCAAAAGAGGATGGTTAAGATCACACTGGGCATTTAGGTAGGTGGTGAAATGGACAAAGTGCCAGACCACAAGATAGGAAGACTAACTTTCTGAGTTCAAAGCCAGTCCCAGATACTGTGTGACCCTGGCCAAGTCACTTAATCCCACTTGCCTCAGTTTCTTCATCTATAAAATGAGCTGGAGAAAGACATGGCTAACCATCATGTCTCTGCCAAGAAAACCCAAAATGGGGTCACACTGAGTCAGATATGACTGAACAACGAAAAGTGGACAAGAAGGGAAGAAAAGGGTACTGGCAGTTGGGAGGAATTAGTAAAGATTTCATGTTGGGGAAAAAAAAAAACCATAATATTAGAGCAAGAGTAGGTGTCATTGATGGCTCTTTGAAATATTCTAGTTCTGATAAATTCAATCAATCTTTGTTCTTTGCCTATTAAATGCAAGGAATTTTGTGCTATGCAGGTGATACATAGATTGTGTATGTACTCCTTACTCCACTCCTCTTCTATGTCTTAGGTGATGCTTTTGTGAATTATCATTATCATAAATCTATCCCCTGCTGGTCATCCCTTGAGTGATGAGCCTCACTTCATACAGGACTACACTGGTCTTCAGGCATCCTATCCCTAAGACTGTTACTCAAAGTGTTTTCCAGCCTTGAAAGATCCTGACATTTCCTGTATTTTGTGACCACGGCTGTGAAAATCCCTGGCCAATGTTCCTGCCACAAAAAGGAATCAGATCATTTGAAATGCCCATAACTAAACTTCTGGAGAATTAATTAGTACCTCAAAGGTCAGTAACGGTAGGTTATTGCTTTGACACATAGTAACCCAAATGAACATTAAGAACATAATAGTCACCTCAGTTCTAAACAGGGCTAGCTTTGCCCTACTGCCTCTTCTTTTCACTTTTATGTGGTTAGTAATTATTTTTCTAGGGACAGCTGCCAGAAAGGAAGTGTCACATCCTGTCATGAAGTATTCATTTTGATTTTGGGGTTCACATAAAGGATATCAAATTGACATTTCACAATCTTTATCAGCTTAATTTCTTCTTTTAAGTGTAATACAAATTGATTTTAAAATATAATAGGCTAAATAATGTGGTTCTACTTCAAATAATGACAGAAATTATTTTGGAGCATCAGCAGGTAATAGCCTTAGGTCTGGGAATAATGCTTAGCAGCTTATAATCAGGAAGCCTACTTTTGCACAGGAGCAGAAAGGGAAAAAAATGCTTTAATTCTTTCCTACTGACAGCCTCAGGGGATTTTATTTTATCTGTTTGTTTTTATTCTTTTTGTTTTATTTTGTTATATCTTCAACCATATTGCAGGTTCCTTTGGGTGGCTATCCTATACTCTTCCTTTGCAGAAGGCACTAAATAAAGTGAAGACTTACATATCTATAGTGATTTAAACATATTTTTCAGTGAGAGGTAGAGTGCAAGCAGTAAGATGCGTTTACAGATGAACAGACTAAGGCTTCAAGAGATGAAATGGCTTGCCATTGGTTGGAGAAATCATAGCAAGACCAACATCCTAACTTGCACTTCACCAATTAAAGTCAGTTGCTTTTGCAATCACATGACCAACTGTAATCTTTTTAATAGCAAAGGGCATCAGATAATAGAAAAAAAATTAGTGAAATTTGATACATGCAAATATTAGAGTAGATTCCATTCTGTAGCCATCTTGCATAAATTAACTTTGAAATGAACAAATTAAGATTAAATTGACTCATATGTTGCAACACAAATGTTGGACTACAAATAGCTACTGGAATTAAAGAAACAATTCCCTCAGAGTACAGGATAATTTCTTCCCACTGCTATTGAAGCATCTTTTTGACTCACATATGGCATGCATCAGCATAGAAATTTACATAGTGAAGTATCACAACTTAACTTTTCCTTTATAAAGCAATAGTTTGAATTCCATATCATTCTCCCTCTGTCCTCCACCATGGGAACAGTCCTCTTCCCCATGAAGCTTCTGGAACTACCTCCACCTCAAGAAAGTCTGAGTAAACTAACAACTAATACTGGTACCAGTGTTGATTCCACTGTAGCAGTAGCAGAAGCAGAAAGGATAATTCAATTCAATAAGCATTTAAATACAAAATATGCATAAAGGTCGGGGAATATAAAGAAGAAAAAAACCAGCTCACATCTCTCAATTAAAATAAAGTAACTCTCTACAAGTCTACAGATATATGGATACAAGGTGATATGAAAAGCGTGAGGCACTAACAAATGAAGAGAAGCCTCCTGGAGGGTGGCCCAGAAGGAATCTTTTGAAGGAAGAAAAAGTCTGAGAGACAGAAAGTGCAAGGAAATGTATTCCAGTACTGGAAAATGTACTGTACACATACCATTTGGTCACCTGTGAGTGAGGGTGAAAAATGCAATGTCAAGTCTGGCAAACAACTAAGAGTCCAGGTTTGACTATAAGTTGTCTAAACGGGCAAGGGCTGAGTGTGGCTTCCTGAGCTTTAAATTATTTTTATAACAGAGCTATTCAATTTAATTCAACTTAACATTTCATAAATTTCTTAAGGAGACAGAACATTCAAGGCATTACACTGACTTATAAAAAAAGACATAGGATCATACATTTAATTTTTCTCTTATCAGAATGCTTTTATTTTTTCAATGACATAAAAAACAAATTTTTGCATTCTTTTAAAATTTCTGAGTTCCAAATTCTCTCCCTCCCTCCCTTTTTTCCTCCCTCCTAGAGAAGGTAAACAATTTGATATAGATTATAAAGGTGAAGTCATACAAAATATATCCCATATTAGCCATGTTGTAAGAGAGAACACAGACCAAAATAGAAAATAAAATAAAATTTTAAAAAATATGCTTCAATCTGCATTCAGACTCCAGAATCTGCTTGGAAGTGGATGGCATTTTTTCATCCTAAATATTTTAGAATTGTCTTGGATCACTGTATTGCTGAGCCTATCACCATTTACAATTGATTATTGTACAATATTGCTGCTACTTTGTACACCATTCTTCTGCTTCTGCCACTTCACTTTGCAATAATAGTTCATGCAAGTCTTTCTAGGATATTCTGAGAGCAAGCTGCTCATCATTTCTTATAGTTCAATAGTATTCCATCACAATCATTTATCATTCATTCCCCCAGCTGATGGGCATTCTCTAAATCTCCAATTCTTTGTCACCACAAAAAAGGTGCAATAAATATTATTTGTACATATAGGTCTTTTTCTTTTTTCTTTTGTGATCTTTCTCTGGGATATAGACCTAGCTGTGAAATTGCTTGGTCAAAGAATGGAGAGCAATGATTCACAACTCCACCAATAATATATTAATATTCCAATTTTTCTACATATCCAGTATTTGTCATTTTCCTTTTCTGTCATATTAGTCAGTCTGACAAGGATGAAGTAGCACTCAGAGTTGTTTTAATTTTCATTTCTTAAATCAATAGTGACTTTTTTTGTAGGACTAGTTTTGATTTCTTCTGAAAATTGCCTGTTCATAGCATTCAATCATTTATCAATGGGGAAATGGCTTAGTATGCTTATAGATTTGGTTTAATTCTATATGAGAGAAATGAGGCTATTATCAGAGAAACTTGATGCAAACATTTCCCCCCACTTTCTGCTTTCCTTCTAATCTTGGCTGTATTGGTTTTGGTCATTCTCCTCTTCTGGAGCAGAAGGTAAATAAGCTGACTGCAGAGGTTGTGCATGGGAGGTGAACAACACTGACCTCTAGACTACAGCCATGCTCACACCTTTGACAGAAGTCCACAACAATGCTAATTACCTCAATTGTGTAACAATTTGATTACTTGATGCTGGCAAGACATGAAGCCTCTCAAAGTTATTTCAACTGTGCATACAAATAATTCTTGTGACAAAGTCATTCATGAGCCTGACAACTCCAATAGTAGACAGATAGAAAAGCCTATTGTTAGAGGAGTATAACATGAAAATGGGAGGAGTATGTAGATCTCTTTGATCAATTCCTGGTATCTTATGTATACTTTACCCCCCAAGTTTGTGAAATTGTTCTGGTCAATGGTTATATTATCTACTCACAAAATTCCAAGACTTACAAAACTTGATCCTGTGAAGTTCAGAGAAAGGGTCATTGATGGCCTACCTGTAGAATACCAGAATACAATTGCAAGCATAAGGCCAGGCAGACCATCAACTCATCCTCTTCTGAATCAGCTGATTGACAGCACTTTTCAGTGTCATTTTTTTTCAGGCAATCAAGAAACTTTTATTAAGCACCTACTATGTTTGGTACTGGTATTTAATAGTTATATCTTTTTTAAATTTTTTTTGAACTTTACAGTTTTTCCTCCAATCTTGCTTCCCTCCCCCACCCATCACAGAAGGCAGTCTGATAGTCTTTACATTGTTTCCATGATATACACTGATCAAAACTGAATGTGTTGAGAAATCATAACCTTAAGGAAAAAATAAAAGCATAAATTGAATGTAATAGTCTTTTGTCTTTGTTTAAACTCCACAATTTTTTCTTTGGAATCAGATGGTATTCTCCATCGCAGATATCCTAAAATTGTTCCTGATTGTTGCACTGACGAAATGAGCAAGTCCACTAAGAGTGATCATCAACCCCATATTGCTGTTATGATGTATAGTGTTCTTCTGGTTCTGCTCATCTTGGTCAGAATCAGTTCATGCAAATCCTTCCAAGCTTCCCTGAATTCCCATCCCTCCTGGTTTCTAAGTTTTCCATGACATACACATACCACAGTTTGCTAAGCCATTCCCCAACTGAAGGACATTTACTTGATTTCCAATTCTTTGCCACCACAAAGAGGGCTGCAATGAATATTTTTGTACAAGTGATGCTTTTACCCTTTTTCATCATCTCTTCAGGGTATAGACCCAGTAGTGGTATTGCTGGATCAAAGGGTATGCACATTTTTGTTGCCCTTTGTGTTTAGTTCCAAATTGCTCTCTAGAAAGAATGGATGAGTTCACAGCTCCACCAACAATGTAACAGTGTCCCCAATTTCCCACAACCCTTCCAACATTGATCATTGTCTTTTCTGGTCATAGTGGCCAGTCTGAGAGATAGGAGGTGGTATCTCAGAGATTCAGCATCATCTTCTAACAAGTCTTACAAACCCGATTCTGAGGTATGTAGTAACACAGCAAAACATGAGCAACATTAGTTTGTGACAGTGTAATGTTTGCTTTGAGGCTCTACTATCCCCTGCAACAGTAGATGTAACCCAAAAACACTGTAATGATTTTTGCCATTTTTGACAACAAAGCATGTTGAAAAAATACATGTTTCCTGCAAGTTTTAGTTATTTTTTTGTTTTAGGTTCATTTACAGGGTGGTTAGAAAGAAACTAACATAAATTGTAACTAAAATTGATCCCTTGTGAAATTTGTATTTTAGCCCAAATCTGGCTCAAAATATTTAGCACTGGGACAAAAGAAAAACATTTTTTCCAGCACCAAAAGAATTACTACTGTGTCTTGTAACCCTAATCTGTTCCTCAGATCCACCACTCTATTTCTTAGCCCATACCAGATGGTTTTGAGGGAGCATAGTGAAACCTCCTTTTATTGATAGAGAAGCCAAGATCCAGAGAGAAGAATGGACTTTTGCTCACAAAGGTAGAGGCATTTTCAGATTCTGCTCCATCACCCTCCTTATTTCCAATTCTTCATCATCCTCACTTCCAGGTCTAGAACTCTGTCTCTTGGCTTCAAGTCTCAGCTGAAACCCTCCCCCCTTCCACAAGAGGCCCTTTTCGGCCCATAATGCTGGCCTCGTCCTACTGAGATCATCTCCAACATAACCTGTCTATGTCTTGTCTACACATACTCATTTGTAGGCTATTACCCCCTTTGGATAACAAACTTCTCAAGAACTGGGATTATTTTTTGAGGGGAGGGGTACTTTCTTTGTATCCTTAGTAGAGGCCTGTCACACAGCTGATGCTTGATAAATGCTGATTTGTTGACATTGAGGATACTCCAATGATGGCATTATAGGTGGCCCAAGGCAATCCTGCTAAAGGAAAGACACAGTAGGGGCAATATTTGCTTAGAAGGCTTATATAATAAAGTTCACATTTCTGGAAAAGAGTACCACTGGGCAGGTGGAAGGAGGAAAACAAGCTTCTAAGTGTCTAGGCTATGCCAAGACATTCTGCCAAGTGATGACCAAAGATTATTTCATGTGATTCTCACCATCCCCTGAGAGGTAGTCATGCAGCTAAGTGTGTGGCTGAGGTCAAATCTGAACTCAGGTCTTCCTGCCTTTAGACCTAGTATTCTATTTACTGGGTCACCCATTTATTATATTTATATTGTACACTGTGTTCAGTAATGACTTACATAGAACACGTGCTCTATAATTATTTATTGAATAGATCAATGTAAATCTTTCATTAATCTTTTTTGGGGGGAAATATTAGGCAAAGTATTCAACCAGAATCTAGATTTAATGGAAGCTTGAGATCAAACTAAAGCGGAACATCAACTTGTCTTAAAAATGACTTGGGCTAAATTTACCAAAAACAAAAGAAAACCAAAAAAACCCCAACAAAACTTGTCCAACATGGAATATCTGTAAAAACCATATAATTGGAAATGTGTTCAATTTGAATGCAGACTTATGATATGTTGATTAGAAATCACTCATATCTATTCACTGAACAATGATGTCTCTCAAAAGCTTTTTCTAGGCTAGCTGCCATTTTTTACATGGACTTGGAAATTATTAAAGTTACAAACTTTTAAAAAGTCTGTAATTCATTTTTTTCATTAACTCTGGTTTACCTTTCTTCTAGTTAGTCTCTACTAAGGACTACTTTATAGCATTCATTGTGGTTTTTTACCTTATTGCAAATATTATAACATTTTCTGTTATGATGGTAATAGTTCTTCTTTGTAAAGTAGTTAGCAGTTTAAAGGTGCTTTTAAGTAAACAAACACCTTTAAATGTTTAAAGTCAGTCTGCTATTTATTCTAAGTAAACACTATTCATTGACTTAATAAATTTCCTGCTTTCTCTACTTAATCAAGGTAAAATCCAGCACATACACATATACACAAAATGTATCTTTGAGAATGGAAAAATTTATGACAGGTTAAAACTTTAGCAAATCTCTCTGTACTGTTGATACCTCCAGTACTTCTAACAACAGTGTGACAAACACAAGTTGTTTTGCTTGACTTCCTCAGGTCAGAGTAACTACCAGAGATGATGGAACAGAAGGTAAAATTGCTGGAAGAAGTTGGTGGACACTGGTATGACTGCCCTTAGGAACCAGTGGTAGCAGTTCAGTTTTAGCCAAGTGCTTTGTCAGGTTACCCTTGATTACTGGGATAGCTACAGCCAAAAGTAATTTTAAAAATTGAGTCACCATGTTTTTGGAGGAAACATGCTGAGACAGGAAAATAGGGATAAACAGGCAAGGCTAGACAGATAGAGAAATGTAAAAGAATTTTGAGGAAAAAGTATAGCTCCTTCTTAAAAATGTGATTCCCAGTTTCTTTTTATTAAATTATTTTCAAAATGTTACCTATTTGTGTAGTCTGAACTCAAAATTTTGTGATTATTTCAGTATAATTTATCAAAAAGATAATTTTTGTCATGTTGATTTTGTTTTACTGTTACTTGTATATATCTTATCTCCCCCTATTAAATAGTAAGCTACCAGAAGGCAGGGACGACTATATTTTATTTGTCTTTCCATCTTCTCTACTACTACATAACATACTTTGTATATTCTACACACATAGTAAATGTATATTCTACACACAAGATAGCTATATCTTTTCTGTGAGTTTTGAAATGGCCTTGGTTCAATACACTAACTTTCTGATATGACACAAATCAGTTTAATTTTCAAATACACACACACACACACACACACACACACACACTATGAATCATTCTGGCAATGGAAGAAAAGGATGGAGAGATGAGAAAAGATGAGACAAACAATGTGTTATCTGCTCAAAATGGATCTGGAATCATCGCTCAAGGTGACCTGTAAGTTAAATGAATATAGTGTTCTATGTTATAGTTCCCTGGACTGCTCTCTGACTCAGTCCCTCTACTCTATGCTGAAGGAATCCATGTCAGGGATAATGTTGGAAAAAATGTAAGTGAATCAGAAGGGGGAAAAATGAAAACTTAAAGAATAACTAACATTTTAACATGAAAATTGCTTGTAAATAAATAACAATGGTGTACATATACAGATACAAAGGGGTATTTATTTTCTGCTCTCCCAACCACTTTATATAACTGAATATAACTTGGCAAGACCCCAGGGATAGTCCTATGGTATTGACACAGAGAGCAGAAGGCAAACATTGGTTCAAGGTGAGCATAAGAAGTAAAAAGGTACCTATAAGACAAAACTTCAACAGGCCTCAACTCACCAGGGAAAAAAAAGTTTACTTGAATTTGTTTCTCCAAATCCATTGCACTCTAGCTCCAGATCACCAACTATGGTTTTGTAGCTATTTTGCAGTTCTCCAAAAGGAGAAGTCAAGAATTGTAATTTTGATGTCTTTCTTGTAAATAATTCTCTTAGCATACAGATATTGAGAAAATTGTTCTCTATACTTTTTAATAAGGAAGAAAGCTTATTCTCAAAAATTCTCAAAAGCTTATCACATGTATGAAGAATCTAATAGTAAAATTAAAATACAAATATTCAAAAATTACAATAAGTCTTCATATTGACAGCAAGCTACATTCTAGAAGCAAATTTTAAAATTATGTAGAGTTTAATTTTCCAGATGAAGCAACATTTAAATAATAAGCAGCAACTTGAATTTGAGATCTGATGGCCAATCAAAAAATAGTTTTGTAGTTAGGGACGATGCCTTATCTAAATTTTTTATCTCCTTCAGCACCAAAAATGGTGCTTTTGCACATGGTGAGTACTTAATGTTTAATGAATTGAATGGAATTTCAGTAATTAATGGAAATACCAATATAAAATTTTTTAAAGTGGATGATAACTAATTTTAAAGGGTAGTAATCAGTAAATACATGTAAAGTACACTTGACATACAGCACAATAGCATACCATACAAAGCAGTTAGCTGAATTTTTAAAAATCTGTCTTATCATTATTGCAACAAATCAGAAGGTACAAAAACTTCTATCATTGTCAGGGCAATCTGAAAGCTTTTGGGGGTAGATTTTGACAGCTGTTTTTGAGAGATTTTTTGGAAAGACTGAGGGTCACATGATGGTTTTTGGAAAACCTGATCCAGGATGTCGTTCATTTGGCATGTAATTATGCAGGAAGATTATGCACAACATTATTTCCAGGGTACACTGAAGGACCACATGCTTCTCTTCTTCTGTAAATACAACATTAGAATTCTTAGTTCACTGTGGAGTTGTGAGAAATGAATGGGTCCTCAGAAAGTCATGGCTGTCACACGTTAACTGATGCAGTTTATGCAAAGAGATGCTAGTTAAGTTATACTGAAAGACTATTTGACTTATAACCTGGATCCAAGATGATCACATGTACAAAAGGAAAACTAAAAACTTAGTGGCCTACAGCATTTAGACTAACTCAACAAGCCAAAATGTTCAAATGTTAGATCTAGACTCTCTATATTAAGCAATGGCAGAGTGGAATTAAGGGCTGTATTGCTACCCTCTTAACTCATTTTATTCCCTGTAGCAGATAGAGGTAATATGGACCAAAGGGTTGAGTTTGTTGTTGAACTTATTCCTCCCCCCCCTGAAATTATAAAGTAGGAAATCTGTCTGCTCTCTTAAATTGCCATGTCATCAGCACTAGCAGCTTTACCTTTCATTCTTGTAAACCAAGACCTGCCTTTAAAATGCAAAAGGTAAAACTCAATTTTTCAGTCTTTGCTCTGTCATCATGCTGTGGCTTCATGCTGTCAAAGTCTCAGATCATTTACTTAAATGGTAACCAAATTCAAAGGCACACAACACTGAGGAATGAGGTCTAAAACTTGGAAAAAATTCTTACCATTACCAGGTTATATATACCTGGAAAGACTACATTGCACCACTTTTAAAATTAAAAAGTATTTTTAAAACTCAAATTTTGTGATCTGACTATAAAATAATGAGACTCAAAAACCAGACACAAACATACTACAGTTTATACATTCAAACTATTGTACTTTAAAGTACTCACCTAGGGAAGTTTTGTATTTATCTCCAAAATAAAGCTACTGATCAAATCTTTAGGTGAATTCTGAAGTTGCTTATGAGACACAAAAAAATCCCCCCCCAACTTTTTTGGTGTTTTTTTCTTCTTTTCTCTCTCTTTTTTAGGTGTTTGCAAGGCAAATGGGGTTAAGTGCTCCCTGTTTTTTGTTATGGACCATTTTTACTCAGATCGCTAAATTCTTGTCATACATGGTTCTGCCCTTTCCTCACTCTGCTTTTTTAGAAACTATAGATTTCAAATGATTTCAAAAGAAAATATGAATACAGTAGGGTGGTTGTTTTTTCAACTTTTATTTAATGACAAATGGTCCATGCTACTTAAAAATTATTACTGTAATAGCTTCCACTGGGAAATATATTAGATCCTTACCTGTCAAAAGTCTTAATATTTATCCATGACTAGTATTTCTAAAAACTTTTAAATGTATTCATTTGCTATTTTTCTAAAATACTCTTTACACTAATCCTTAAAAACTATTTTTTAACTATTTAAAAATGTTATTAGAGAATATTATCACCAATTTAAGTTATTTATCACCCTTTCTCACCAAAATTAGCTTCCCACTTTATGAAGAGGTGGTTTATTTTACATGTTGAAAAAATTCAAAACAGAGATGCTATCTATTCAAGAAGATAAATACTTCTTTCACAAGGTTTTTTTTTTAAAAAAAGAACAAATGATACAAGTGATGTCAAACTTTTTTGACCTGAGAAAGGAACTTCCTCTCACATTCCAGTATTATTGTTCATTGAAGAATTCTCAACTTCTGAACAGCAGAGTAACTTTTGATATTGATCAATCACAATGAAAATTGTCAAAAATTAGTATTTGTTTGAATATATCTAGAACATCTATATCAAAGACTCAATAATCCTTCCAAAGATTTTAAACACTTTCAAATAAATTATACTTCAAAACATCACAGATTCATGATTTCCTCATGGATTAGATGTAAGCACAGGGTCTTAAGCTTGGGTTCATGACTTTATTATTTAAAATATTTTGGTATCTATACTTTGGTATAATTGATTTCCTTGAAAAATTCATATATTTCATTTTATGCCCTTAAAAATAGTATTGAGTTCACAGATTTTGCCATGTTGTCAAAGAAATTTGTGACCAAAAGTGTTTAAAACTTTGTTCTAAGCAAATCAGTTTCCCTCTCCCTACAGTACATCATTTCATGAGTTGCTAGAGCCAATCAGTCCACAGTGACACTCTTCAAATTCAGATTGTTTAGTCTTTGGATGACAGACTTATAGTCTGTCACCTGCCTATCTTAGAAGTCTTTCTAATTTACCCAGCTCATCTTGTACTACCACTGGAAACAGAATTAAACAATGCATCCAAATCACAAGAAACCAATAGAAGAAAACTTTGGCAAGGTTGAGTTCCATTCTTTAGTAAAAAGGTGGAACTTCTCCCTTAGTTTCACACTTTTCTAGTGAAGAGCTTAATGGCAAACTCTTATTTTCACTGACAGAGCAACATTTCAATACTCAAATCATTTACTGCCAGACAATGTAGATTCTCCAAGAGCTATTCTAATTTTTTAATTCATCATAATTCATCCAAGAACTTCCTTACCAAGAATAACAATGTCTTTGTATCTTAAATTATTTCCTATCATGTATTTTTCAAAAAATTCTAATATTTTGAAGGCAATAATTGCTACTTTTCTACTAAACAAGAAAGATATATCAAGTGATAAACAGTCTTTAGAGCAATCCTTGAGGACTATTTTTTTAAAACTCATAACTCAGATTATCACTAAAAATATATTCTACTATATTCAACCTAAAAATAACTATTAAAACTAATTCCAATTTACCTCTGTAATTAAAAAAGAAGAGATAAGCCAAGTGATCTGTTGAGAGTTCTACAGCTAAGACTGTGTAAGGCAGCATCTGAAATCTGGTCTTCCAGACTCCAAGTGGAAAATTTGAGTTAGTCCTTAAAGTGACCATGGCTCACAGTAGTATGAAAATTAGGGGATTTCGTGAAAACAGATCTGCCCAGTAGCCATGTAATCCCTGAGCCTGATCTAAAAATCTTTTATTAAAAGTACTGCTTCTTTAAAATTTACAAATTTTTCACATTTGCAATGAAATGTTTGAAATACTTGAACTACATAAGCAATTTTCTAACACATGAAGGACTTACATAAGGCAAAGCTTCCCTGGCTACTGTAAGAAATAAAAACTGCTATACTTTGTACCATCTCATGCTGTTTGATTCCATCACCATTTAAGGGAAGTCTTATCTTCTTATGACTGCAAGTCTCATGGAAAACTAATTGCCTAGCATATAAGCTCTTCCAGTGACCATTTCTGTTTACCTTTTTGCATAACACAAAAAATTAGCAGCATTGTTAACATGAATGAGTAATACTGACCTTCACTGGTCTTGATAGGACTGGAAACACAAACACTCCACTCTGTCCTGTAGATAAGCATATTGGAAAAGAAATTAGTGATAAATGCTCATACTTTTAAAGGATTTCTGTATGAATTGAAATGTTTGTTGTTGTTGATTTTTTTACCATTTTTTAAATCCCACATGCATTCTTTTCAAAGACGTATGTTGTATTTTTCTGCCCTTTCATACAAAGATTAATTAAAAATGTCTAAAAATGGCACTAATTTTTATCTTACTTCAATTATTATTTGTGAACCACTATGCATGCAGTCTCCCATGTTCATGACTTAACTTTATTTTTGACTCTTTCCTTTCCCCAAAGTTCTCCTAAGCAAAATGACCTGGCATTACAGATCCCCATCTCTGTAATATCTGTTACCACCTCTCCTTTGCTCTTGATTATGATGGTCACCTTCCTCTCTCCCTGACCCATACAAATCCACATTACTTACTGCTACAATAGTCACCTTACAGCTCTTCCTATCATTATCATTCATTCCATAGCTGAAATAACTTCTTATCTAGTCATGATATTTACCACTCAAAAAATTTAATGACTCTTTTTTTGTCTCATGAATAAAGTTAAAATTAATCTACCTGGCATTCTAGGCTTTTGAGAATCTAGAACTAGCCTAACCAGGCAACTTTTTCACTTAAATTTTTATACATACACTCTACTTTCCAGTCACATAAGAACAGCACAGCTCCCCATTCCTATCCCAACATACTGTCTCAAATACTTGGGCCTATGAGAACAACTTTAATTAGGCATAGAATGAAAGAGAAGACTCTAGCAACATGGGGATAGGTAGACTTTATGTAGCCTTTCCTTTTTATCTTATTGAATTCCCATTTTTAAAAAGTCTAACTTGAAATCTCTTCTAAGAAAATCTCCTTCCCCATCAAAAATGCACCTGAGGCCAATAACAGTATGAAGTAAGGTTATGCATGTGAATGAACTCTTACTAAACTGAAAGCTTCTTAAGGACAAGGGACATATCTTTATCAAAATTCCTAGTATTCTTCATACAACAAACATTTAAATGTTGGTTATGAATGAATATTTACACTATTCAAAGAGAAAAAGCATTCAGTAAAATATAACATTAAAAACAACCAGCTGAATGAGTGTTACTCTTCAAAATCTGGAGGTTGACAAGTGAGTTTAGAAGGCAAAGAGGGCACAAGTGTTAAAGAACTGATAAAGAAAGAAAAAAAGATCATAGGAGTAAAGGGGGAGAGTTAAAGGAGGGGGAGAGTTAAAGGAAGGGCAACAGAGAAAGCACCTCCAACTAGAAGTTCTTTCAGCCTAGACAGAGGGTTAGCTAGTAAACTATCATTACTTTTCATATGAGAATATAAGACAGTCCAAGATGTAGCTCCCTCCTTTTCCTACTTCCAGTCTCTGCTTCTCTCTAAACCATGTTCCACACAACTAACAAATTAATCATTATAAAGCAGAGGTCCAGTCATGTCACTCTCCTCAAGAAGTTCTAGGATAAAATACAAACTTTTCTGTTGATCCTTTGGCATTTCTGTTTAAAAGTCATTCATAATCTATCCCTAAGCCTATCTTCCAGGTTTACTGCACATCACTCTCCTTGACACACCATTTAGCTTAAGCAAATTGGTTGGCTTCTGCTTCCCAAAGACGATCTTCAATATCCTTGTCTTTTCACACTCATCTTCAAACCCTCCAGAATAGTCTCCCTTTTCACTTCTGCTTCTTGGAACACCAAGCATCCTTCAAGACTTAGAGAAAGTACAATTTCCTTCATAGAGTCTACCTTTCCCCATGTTGCTAGAGTTCTCTCTTTCAGCAGTACCTGGTGATGACTGATCTGTGGTGTGTGTGTCATTCATTTCACCCCAACGGAATATACACGCATTAAAGGCAAAGGTTTTTCCTGTATATCTTTGCAGCCTGAATGTTTACATGGTATCTGACAAATAGTAGGTGTTTAACAATTGCTTGTTGAGTGATTGAATGATTAACACTTATGAGGTTAACTAAGCCCATATTATTTTTAGCACATAAAATAGGCAGCATATGAATTACATCACTATGGAATTTATTATATTATCTAACCCAATTTAGCAAAAAAGACCCCCCCCCCCCCAGCTCTCTAACTTCCTAGTCTGCAATAGCTTACCCATATCTTGCATAATAGTCACTTTTCCCTATGGGGAATCTCTTAGGAAAAATAAAATTAATGGATTTATTTCATTATCCAGTTAAATCAATTAGCATACACCTTAAATAAAATATTGGTATATTATTTATTATAAAGGTTTTAAAGTTGACAGAGTACCTAGCCCTATCTATAAAGTAGAGTATTACACCCTTGCCGAGGGAAATATTGGAGTAGTTGGGTACTCAGTGGATAGAGCATCAGTTCTCAAGTCAAGAAGATTCATCTTCCTGGGTTCAAATCTGGCCTCAGATAAACAAGCTGTATGACTCTGGGTAAGTCACTTAATCCTTTTGCTTCAGTTTCTTCATCTATAAAATGAGCTGGAGAATGAAATGGCAAAATACTCTGGCAACTTTGCAAAGAATAGGGTCATGAAGAGTCAGACACAGCAGAATAACAATAATTGCACAATTTTCCAAATTGTAATTCACTTCTACTCATTCCTCATCAATTTTGTATTCAATTCACTGAACACCTGCAATGTCTGTCTCAAATATGTGACCTTACACACTAATATTAGGGATTGGCTTTCTAAATCTATGTCATAAACATGGATAACGAGTAGTTTTTAATTCATTTCACTTTCCGCAAATAAATTCCTGGACTGATAACCTGTTTGAAAAATCATGCATCTTACTGAAGTTGTTCTGTAACATACTGGGCCTGATATAATTACACAAACAAAAATATTTACAAGTATCACTAAACTGTGAGATCCTTGGGAGCAGAAACTATTTTTGTATCTGAAGCACTTAGCATTCAGTAGGCACTTAAAATATGTTTCTTGACTTGAATTGATTTTACCACATATACAGAATCCCTCTTCCATTTGGATCCTATATAAGCTCATAATCCATGCTTGTGGCAAAGACATATAGCAAGCATATTTTCCTGGTCCCATGCCCTGTTTAATATGAATAAATGGAGAATCATTGGACATTTATCTCTGTGGTTATATTCACCAAGGAATCTTGTATGAGCTTAACATAAGAATGATAGAGTAAAGCCCCACAGAAAGGATTTTGAGGCTTTGTTCTGTTTTGCTGAGTTGGATTGTTCTTTTTAATCATTAACAGAGGAACATAGGATATTTTCCATAGCTTTCAGTTAATTCTGTGACTACAATGATATAAAGTGCAATTCAGAATCATTTGTGAAGGACTGTCTGTTCCCTTTTCATATTTTTGAGAATCTTCTCCATAGACATGCAGATCATTCTCATCAAGATTTTACAAAGACTAGACAAAGAAGAATCAATAGCCTAGTGTTTATAAACCCCAAAACATAAATCACCTAGGAAATAATTTCCTAGTTGATAGGAGCTGCAAGAAAAACTGTAAAGCAGTCAGACAGAAATTAGGTACAGACCAATAGCTCACAAATTTTTGCTCAATAAATACAAAATGGACATATGTCCTACATATTAAAGATTAAAGTAAAAAATTACAAGAAAAGTTGATCATATGACTCTTGCAGCAATGGGGACAGAATGAAATATTAACTAGCAAAAGAAACAATTAAAAAAGAAAATAACTTTATTGCATGAAATGGAAAAGGTTTTAAAAATTAATATTGGGGCAGCTAGGTGGCACAGTGGATGAGAATTGGCCCTGAAGTCAGGAGTGCCTGAGTTCAAATCCGGCCTCAGACACTTAATAATTACCTGTGTGACCTTGGGCAAAGCACTGCCTTAAAAAAAATTTAAAAATAATATTAACAGTTAATATAAAAGTATATTCCACATTACTAATAATAAGAGAAATGCAAGTCAAAACAAACCTGAGATTTCATCTTATACTCAGCAAATAGGCAAAGATAAAAGCCAAGAAGAGACCAGGCTGGAAGGGTTAAGAAAGTCAGACTTACTAATGCATTGTTGGAAGAGTTTTAAATTATGTAACTACGGAAGTAATTTGGAATTAAGTCTCCTCAACTAATCTAAATATACTTTTTCTTTAATGTCATTCCATTTCTTCTCACCTAGACTAAAAACTATGACTGACTAGGAATGTCTATGTAATGTTCACCCTCAAGACATACTTCCTTTTTTTTTAAGGTTTTTTTCTTGCAAGGCAATTATTAAGTGTCTGAGGCCGGATTTGAACTCAGGCACTCCTGACTCCAGGGTCAGTGCTCTATCCACTATGCCACCTAGCTGCCCCAAGACAAACTTTCAATTGACTTAATGGAGGTTTTTATCACCTGATAAAGGGATCAGGGTTAACTAGAATAAAATGGATATTTAGGATTAATAGACTCATTTGACCCTTACACAAAAAAATGAAATCACTGTGGTTATCAATCTACTAGGGAATAGCTAAACAAATTGAAGTACATGAATATAATAGAATATATTATTCCATAAGAAATAAAGAGCATGTATAGCAAGATGTATATGAACTAATACAAAGTAAAATAAGTAGAGGAATAAAAAACACTAAAATACAATAAAAATAATATAGCAACACCATATAGTAACACAAAAATTGACACTAAATGTTGTATACTTGTAAAGAAATGTTGTATACTTATAAAGAAAAGAACAAGCTTTCCCCAAAAAAGGTCTCCTCCTGCTCCTCTGCAGACATTATGATTCACAGGTATAGCATACTGCATATGATATCAGATATTTTTCTTGATTAGTTTTATTGGTTTTTTTCCTCTTTTTGTTTTTAAAACATTATTTCTTATAAGGGATGGGATTCTAGGTAGCTGGAAGGAAGGGAAACAGAATCTAGTAATATAACAACAAAAAATCTAATTAAAATAAAGATTTTGTAGAGATCAGAAAGATATTTTGGGAGTATTAGTATGGTTCATAATTTTTCATTCTTTTGGTATTTCCTAATTTGAGATGCTAAGCTTCAGTGCTTTCTAGATTATGTTGTTTCCAGTAGGGATTTCCTTTGAGTGTCCTTAGTCTGGTCCAGCTGGCATTCCATATTCCTAAATTCCTTTTTAAAAAAATTCTTCCCATAGCACTTCAGGGACTGAGATATTAAGTCTAAATATGGTGGCTCCTCTCTCAATGATGATTCACCATAATTATATATAAACCTATAATATAATTATAATACAATTGAATCATCAATGAAAGCCATCAACTTGCTCTAGCTTCTATCACAAAAAAGTAGTGGCAGCTGCTATATTCTAATTAACACAGATAATTCTGTCAAGTAGCCAGACACAACAACATTGCAAAATGGAAATTTTATAGCACTAGAAAACTGATTGAGGAGTTTGTGGAGTAGCTTAGGATCTTAACGCTCAGAAAAAGCAAAGCATATTATAATTTATTTGTGTTAAGAGGCTATGGGGACATGAATTGTAACTATTTGAAAAAATATTTTGAAGTTGAAGGATTAGTTATTAATCTTCAATACCATTAACAGTTCCACATTTTTGATGACAGACATTTACATAAAGCTTTTAAAAATATCCTGTGAAACTACTTCCTAATCCCACATCAATAAATTCTAAATTAGGAAGTAAAAGTGACAGCACTGTTAAAATGAATCAGAAGAGAAATCAACAATATTATTCTACTGCCATGTCAGCTCAATGAATTGCAAAGAAATGGGTAGAATGTACTCATTTGAAACTGATGTCCCCAAAGAGCAGCCATTAACTCAGGGCAATGGAAAAAAGGTTGAAAGATGTGACAGTAAAGGAGAAATACCAGTGAGTACCTCTGAGCAATGCTGTCATGAGGTGAAACAGTAAAGTTAAGTCAGAAGGAAGCAAATCAAAATCGAGGCCTAGTCAAGTCTACCAAATGGATCTCCTTTCTAGGAGATCAAGAAAATTCACATGCCAAGTTGAAATACAAACTCTCCAGCACAGCCAAAAAAAGTAGAGAGATAATTAGCAGCAGGCCATAAAGAGCAAACATGGCAAGACATTCTCTAGGAGGGTAGACTTCCTTGGAGGGAAATTCTAGGGTGGGAAATATACCCTTTGGTCCATGCACTAGAGACTGGCACTTGTAGAAGAGTTCAGAACAGAATGATGAAAAATTGTACATTTAAATTATATAATTGTGTCATTAACCTATGGGCAATGTCTCACACAGTAATCCAGAATGAAGATGTTGGAATCTGATCAGCTGGCAGAAAAAAAAATCATTCATTCAACACTAACATATCAGTTCCATTTCACATTTTGCTTCTTATTTTCCTCATGGTTTCATGCAAAATTATGCTGTAAATAATCAGGGTGAACCAGATTTCTTCTTTATAAACTCTGCAGCAGTCTTATTTTGCTTCACAACCGTTTCAAGAGATAACCCAGCTTACAGCTTTTATCTTCTGCCTCTTGGTTTCAATCAGAGCTGTCCTTTATTCCAGTGTCTGCTGAAAAGGAGACTGAAAATGTGGTGGTAAAGAAAGTTTCTGACTTTTTTTTTGTCTCTTTATTGTGGCAACTTATTTTACCTTTGCTATATTTGAGTAAATGGTGACAAAGTAAACATTCTTTCCCCTCCTCCCCATTTTCACTGTCACCTCTTGTATAAAGAGAACAAATTTGGAAGATGCTGTATATAAAATTCAAATAAAAGAACTCACTGCAGAGAACAAGGATTCTCAACTACTATTTATAGATGCCAATGGATCATCTCTATACAAAAGATTTTCTTTTACATATATATATATATATATATATATACTCTAATCCCCTGAGCTTAAGTCCCGAATCAACAATTTTTATTAGATATTTCAATTCCATTTCAACATCTAAAACTCAGACATCCAAAAGAAAATCTGTTTTTTCCCCCAAAAAAGCCACCCTTTCCGGAACTTCCCAATTTCTGTCAAGAGAGTTACCATCATTCTAAACACCAGGGTTCACAGTTGTGTAAACATCCTTGATTATCCTATCACCCACATATTCAATCATGTACAAGTAGGGTCCATTCTATCCACACAATCTCCTTTGTTCAGGCCTTCAGCACCTTTTGCCTAAACTACTACAAAAATTCTTCTAACTGATCTCTCTGCCTCCAGGCTCCTCACTCACCAAGTTGCTTGTTGAGCAACTGACATAACCGCAAAAGTGATATTCCTAAAGCATAGCTCTGATGTCATCACATCATTCCCCTATTTTAAAAGCTCTGCAGAATAAATAAATGGCTGGGCATTTAAAGCCCTCACCACCAGGTTTCAGTTATTGTATACCATTACTTTACACATACTCTCTCATTCAGTCCAGTTGAGTCCCTCATACATGGTATTCCATTTCCTATTTCTATGACTTTGCACAGTGCAAAGGCTGGAATGTACTTCTTCCTTCTTCCTTCTCTGCCTCTTGGAATCCATCGTTTCCTTCAGAGCTCAATTTGAACATTACCTTCTAAACAAGACCTTTCTGGATACCCTGGATCAAAGTACCTCACCCAATGAAAATCAATCACCTTTTTTGTTAACTTTGTATATACAGAATATTTATCTGCATGTGTCTCTGTTCTTCTGATAGTACAGAGACTCCTTGAAGGTAAAGACTTTCGGTTTACTTTTTGAAATCACTGTATCTAGTAGAGTGCCTGGCAGAGTAAATGTTTAAATAAAATTTATTAATTATTTTTTAAAAACTCATTCAAGGAGAACTAGATCAATTAGAACAATTTCAAAAAAAGTATACTGAGGGCCAAAGAAATCTCATGACTTATCTGGCAGAATCAGGATTCGAACCAAGGTCTTCTAATGAAATCTAGTTCACTTTCCTCTACATTTTACTAAAATGAATTTCAGAGCACATTCCTTTTCCATTAAGTTCACAGAAATACAAAGGATTAATTTACCCATTTGTATTTTTTAAAATATATGCTACCCAGGTTATAGCATGCTACTAGATGAATGTCTGTTGAACTAATATTAAAAATGTGCATTTTGCACAGAGACTATCTTCCCTGGACCCAGAATTATGTCAAGATGGCTAAAAGATCTGATAAGACTTGGAGAAACTTCAACATGCTTTTAGAGCAGAATTTCAAAGAGACCTCTCAGAGATTCTCCCTAAGGGTCACTTACCTGACCCAATGACATCACCACCACCAATATGTGATCATCTAGTCTCTTAAAAAGTTTAAGGAGAAGGAACACACTGTCACCCAAATCAACAGATTTTATTTTGGGAAGCTCCAATTCTTTTTTTTAATTATATATTTTATTTGTTTTCCAATTATATTCAATAGTAGTTTCTACCAATTTTTTTTGCAAGGTTCTGAATTTTACAATCCTCCCCCCCTCCCCCTAACAGAAGGTAATCTGAAATGGTTTTTACATTTGTTTCCATGATATACATAGGGGAAGCTCCAATTCTTAGAAAGTTTTACCTTAATGATCTGAAATTTAATCTCTATAATGTCTACTCATTGCTGTTACATCTGTCCTCTGAGGCCAAGTTGAAGAAGTTTCATCCTTCTTTCTCTCGATAGCTCTTCAAATACCTGAAGGTAGCTATCACATCACACCAAAGTCAATTCTCCAAGCTAAACATCTCTAGTTCTCTCAATAAATCATGGTGGAGACTAGCAATTTGGGTGGGCCATGGGGATCTATAAGAAATCCCTGAAAGGAGGAAAACCACCATGACTCCTTACTTGGTTACTATTGGGGGAAAATGTTTCTCATATTTTGACTTGCTTTCCATTTTCAAGGCAGCAAGTGAAGATATCTGTGCACCAGTTAGGAATTGTTTTCAACTGTGATTCTCAAATGTTCCCGTTTTACAGTATTCTCAAAGGTATTGTCATATTCTTCTCCTTATCTACACTTTTTGAAGCCTCTCAGGCTCGCTTTTTAGCTTGGCCACCCAGTCCAGGGGACAAAAGAACAATCCATGACCATCTGTCCTCTGAATGCTAAAATATAAGGGAAGAGCTGCTGCCCCCAAACCTCTTCTCATGAAAAAAAGCTCATAGAAGAATAGGCATCATGAATAGTCCAGGATGATTCATATGGGAGAGGATAAAGCTCTTTTAGAGCTGAAGAAGAGCTGCTCAGTCAATGAATATAATTAATATTTTCCCTTCACAATTCAAGCTAGATAATTCTTCAATGGTTACTTTCCTTGGCCCCCAGAGGATGCAATTTGCCTGTCAATTCAAAATTCTAGAGAATAAAATAATCCAGCAACTTAAAAAAAAAAGATCTCCCTACTATCCCGATCCTGGTCACCTTCCTCTAAATGTCAGATTATCAATGACCTTCCTAAAATGTGACACCCATAAGTGACAAAAATCCTGCAGACATGATATTATTGGGATAGAGTAGGGTTAATGTCTCTTCTGTTCTAGACAGTAGGCTTCTCTTAATCCAGCCAGAAATAACATTAGTATTTGATCTGCCAAGTCACATTTTGTGTAGTCCCCAAACACTAAAGATAATACTCTTCTAGAATTAAGACTTTTATTTTACTATAAATATAAACTTTATAATTATGGTATCTGTATAAAAAAATTTACTAAGCAAATTCACAGAGAATTGATTCAACCTAACTGAAAGAAAAAGCTATTTAAATAGTTTAGTACAGGAATTATTTACAAAAATTATTTTTAAATGAGTTCTATCTACTTATTATAGATTTGTCAAAATTCTTACCTTTAAATGCTATCCTCAGGTAACATATTTAAAAATAACTAAATTCTCTATTTTTCACTGCTTCATATTATCACATAGGTCCATTAATCTTAATTACTGAGATCTAACAGTAATCATGTAAATCTTTACAAATACCTAAAGAAGAAATTCCTTGACAGCTAAAGAAAAAAAAACTAGTACTAACTTATAAGCTTATTTTTCCAAGCATATGAAATTTTTATGAGAATATAACACACACACACACATACACACAGCAAAGGCATCATTAGCATGGAAAAGGTAGATTTTTGCAGTAATTATTCTGCAGCAGATCATAATTTCACCAGAATAAAAGACTACAACTTTAACATCACATAATTGAATGAAAGAGGTATGGAATATAAGAACCATGTTTTTTATTGGCAGTTTTTTTTAACTAGAGACAGAGCAAAATGCCTCCTTGAAGGACCTTTTCCAATAAGGTATCTCCCATTCATGTCAAAATTATTCAAGATTTGTCAAAATTATTCAAGATTTCTTTTTTTTTAAGATTTCTTGAAAGAAATAGTAGCTAAAGTTCTACATCAGTTTTATGTAGATAAATAATTTCAAAAGAATACAAAACTTCAAAAGCAGAAAGCCCTGAAGTAGGAATGGGAATAGTCAGAGAGAGAAATTTTATCAATATTTCCAGGAATTATTTAGAAGAAAAAAAATTAAATTCCATGTCAGTTTCCTTATTAATAAAATGAAATGATTAATAAAATGAAAACAATCCTTTAAAAAGATTATGTAAATGGAAAGATAATATACTTCATCCTATTTCTCAGTGTTCTAACTGTGAAATTAAAAAAATTCCTATGGAGTCAACCAATATACTAGATTGAAAATGATGAGCAGGAATTTTGGTGCTTGAAACTGCTGAAATTTGACAATAATTTCTGATAAAACTGAAAAGCAGTTGGACCAAAGCAAATAGGTTTATACTAGCATCTCACACCATTTGCCACAATAAATTCTAAATGGATATTCAACAAATATAAAACAGAGAAAAATGGATAATGTCAATTATTATGAAACTGAAAAGCTTTTGTAGGACCAAACATCAATGCAAGAGGATAAGAAGTGTTATTTAAGGGGAGCAACGTTTGAGATTTTTTCAATCTCTGATATGAGTCTGATAATCAGGATAGATAGGTATAGATAGAAATTAAATATAGATGTGGGGGTGATTAAATAAAACAAATAAAAATGGCTGATGACTTTTTCCCTAATGCATGTTAGTCAAAGGTCAGGAATAAAACATTTTCAAGAGAATTTTAACCTAATAACATTCATGTGAAAGACTGCTCCAAATCATTAATAATAAGAAAAGTGTAATTAATCTAATGCTGAGGTTTTTCCCTCACATTTAACAAATTGGCAGAGATGGCGCTAGCCAATATTGAAGGGGCAGTAAATAGTCATAATAATATGTTATTAATGCATCCATGAGTTGGTCAGACTATTCTGGAAAGAGATTTGGCATTAAATTTAAAATGTGAATAAAATATTCAAGCATTTTTACCAAAACAGTCCATTAGTTTGTACCTAAGGAGGTCAAAGACAAAAAGAATTGCCACATATACTCTAAGATATTAAATTTATCAAAAAGTATTAAACTCTTACAATATGCTAGGTGGGCACCGTGCTATGTTTCGGGGATATAACAAAAAGCAAAACCAGTTCCCATTCTCAAAGAGTTTATATTCTAAATAGGAAGATACTATATAAATAAACAGGAACATTGCAGACGCATACAGAGAAGATTTAAGGTAAAGAACCAAAAGGAAGTCTCTGACTGCTCAAGTCACTGTGAAGAGACTCCTCCAGAAAATGGCATTTGAGCTACATCTTGAAGGAAGCCAAGGATTCTAAGAAGTAGAAGTGAGGAGAGGGGGTCATTCCAGACAGGGGGGAAAGTCAGTACAAAAAAAAGTCACATGATGATACATAGAGTACTTGTGTCCAAAGAATTGCAAAAAGACAAACTTTTTTGTAGTTATAAAACTGATAGCAAAATACTGGAATCCACAGATTGTGAAATAGTGAACAGATAAACAAATTGTGGTACATGAACATAATCAAATATTATTGAATGTTAATAAGCAACAAGTCTAAAGACTTCAGGAAAACACAGGAAGACTGATATGAACTGATGCAGCCTAATATAGCACTACAACTACATAAACAGAAAAAAAAAATTGTAATGACCAATCTTGATTCTCAGTTCAGAATTAAGGAAATTATCATCCTTTTCATTCTTGTTTGTGAGTGGGGGGTAGGGATGGGATGGAATGAGAATATGGGTATAGAATATTAAATACAATATCAAACAAGGTTATTATTTTAAAACTTTTATTTGTCTTTTTTTTCATCTTAGTTAAAAGACAAGGCACATTAGGGGGAGGGAATAATATATCCAGAAATAAGAGTGAAATAAAAAAATAAAAAGCATCAATTTATGAAAAAAAAATTAAATGTTGAAACATCTGGAAAAGATCAGCAATTCCAGAAAGCCTGGGCACTTTGAGGCAGCATATGTGATTTTGTTTTTGGAGGTTTGGGGGTAAGGGAAGACCTAAATATGAGGGGAGAGGGTACAAGATCTAGACATGTGATTTCATTAGTATAATAAGTTAAAAAAAGAAAATACCCTTTCCATCAATACTGATTTTACAACTTAAAAATCTTAGAAGAGAGGCTTGGGGACACTAACAAGTTAAGCAACTTGCTGAAGGTCTATAGTTAACAGAAGTCAAATTTGAAGTTATGCCTTCCTGACTCTGAGGTTTGCTTCCTAGTAACTATTTAAGACTTTCACATGTGAATTTAAAGGAAATATATATTCTTTTCTGTCTGAAAAGCAAGCACTCAGAACCTCAGTCACATAAAAGTGGTTGGTTACTGTATAAGAACTTCATTTCTGTTTTTCTTTTTCTTTTTTTTGAAATTTGTTTTTAGTCTTTCTATCAAGTAGTTTTCACCTGGTATACAGTAAAATATTATTGGGCAGGGCAGTTTGGTGGCACAGTGGATAAAGCACCGGCCCTGGAGTCAGGATTACCTGGGTTCAAATCCGGTCTCAGACACTTAATAATTTACCTAGCTGTGTTGCCTTGGGCAAGCCACTTAACCCCATTTTGCCTTGCAAAAAAAAATATTATTGGACAACAAAATATTAACTTTTGTAGCCAATTTTTCCCTTAATCAAACTAGAAAGGAACATGAATTTGGATTAAGATCTATTCTCTCCACTATTTCTTTCTTCCTTTTTCTTTTTTTTAAGGCAATGAAGTTAAGTGACTTGCCCAGGGTCACACAGCTAGCAAGAGTCAAGTGTTTGAGATCAGATTTGAATTCTGGTCCTCCTGACTTCCAGGGCTGTCACTCTATCCATTGAGCTACCTTGCTACCCCTTTCCTCTATTTCTATTGCAAAATGAAGTGGTTGGCATTTTAAAACCTGCAAAATTAATTTAAATCACTCAGTCTGCTGTGCATTTTACTAATAAATTTACTGAGTTTGAGAATGTGACATCCAAAACTAAAACCAATCATTAAAAAAAGAATTATTTTAACTTAGAAAGAATTCCACTATACTCATAAATACATAAAGTTTCTTTATTCTACAGATAGTTGGGGAATAAGTAACTATAGTCCACCAACTATGAAAGGAAGAGATCTTCATCTAGATTGCCCCAAGTTCTTTATATCAAAATTCCTATAAAAATTTAAACACCAACTTTTCACAAGAGGCCAGAAGTTAGTGGGTTAATATATATTGCTAGAAGTATAATCTCCAGATACCACAACTTTATTGAAATGATCTCAAAAAATAAAACCAAAACCTTCCACAGCATGCAGTAAAAGGCTTCAAATGCCACATTTAGCAAACCCTTTATCAAAACTCACTAGAGCTCCCAACTAGAAGTTAACTGTATATTTTAGCAATTTAATCAACATTTATTAAATAGTTATATTTGTATCTATCTCAGATTATTAAGGTTCAAATGAAGCAGCATGATTCATGCTAGATCAAAAGTTCAGAAGATCTGGGTTCAAATTCACTTCTGATATGTGTGTGTAACCCTTCAAAGGAGGTTTCTTCACCTAAAATATAGGGGCAATAATCTGGTATTCTTAACTCCAAGGCCAGATCTCTAGATGCTGCCTCAGAATAATGTGGGGCAAGGCACTGAACCTGTCAGAGCTCCCAGGCAACTCTCAAACGCTCTGCCAATTTGCATTGGTAGAGAAAGTTTGTAGAACAGTGCTAGTTATTCTCACTTTGCATGATATAATTGGCTATTAATAGTATTACTATCATTACTACTTTGTGCTAGGCAAAGACTGACAAACAGCATTAAGGGCACAAGATATAAACAAAACCTACTAAACACATCTTAATACTGAGGTCTGAGGTTAAAATTAAACAAGGAAATGCCTTCTAATGCTACTATAAAATATACAACTATGTTTACTAAATTATATATATAATTATACTGTAAATTATACTAAACTATATGTTTATATATGCTAAAATATACTATTATACTTCTAATACTATTATAAAAACTCCATGAAGAAGCAAAAGAAGGAAAAGAATAGGGAATAAAACAGTCTGTATTAAGGTCATACACTAGAAAAGTCAACCCTACAGAACAGGAGAGTCAGCCCAGATAACAAGGCAAGGCATCGTGAGAGGGAAACAGGAGACAGTAAATTCCAGGCAAGTCCACCTCCTCTCCCTTGAGGAGTGAGCACAAAATGATCTGGAGTTAAATAGGAGAAGATGAGAGGTTACTTACTCCTCTCCCAGATATGAAATATAGGAATATTTGCTATGTATCTCACTAAATCATTATAAGGTCCAAAGGAGACAATATGTGAAAATCCTTTTTAGTCATAAGTTATACCTGCTATAACATATTCATGAAACATTTCATGGAGATGAACCTTAAAGATGAAAGCTTTTCAAAAATGGAGACGGGGGGCAGCTAGGTGGTGCAGTGGATAGAGCACCAGTCCTGGAGTCAGGAGTACCTGAGTTCAAATCCAACCTCAGACACTTAATAATTACCTAGTTGTGTGGCTTTGGGCAAGCCACTTAACCCCACTGTATTGCAAAAAAAAAAAAACCCTAAAAAAAAATGGAGACTGTATGAAGTCCATTTAAGGATAGGGTATTTTTTGAGAAAAGCCAAAGAAAAAAGACACAAACAGGCAATGCAGAGTTGTTTAATCTAGTTAGAAGACCTGGACATTATTACAGTGGCCATCCAAGAAGTAATGAAGTCTTGAACAAAGGAAGTTGCAGGGACATCAGTAAGGAAAGGTAGAGCTGACAGAAGTGGACAATTAACTGGATGTTACTGCTAAGAAATTAGACCTCAAAATTTTAAATCTAGGGAATTGTAAGGAAATTGCAAGGAAACATGATTTGAGGGAAAAGATGATGATTTCCATTTCGGAATTCTTGATTCTGGAACTAAACATGTAGGTAGAGAGATATTCCTGAATGGCAATGTAGTAGCTAGTATAACTCTAACAGAACACAATAAGAACTTTAAGAGAGCTACTGTACTGCACCACTCTTCTACTTATCTCTGTAGTTCAAACACACTGAACTGATGCCTAGGCCTTCAAAAGCTACTGCAACATAGATAGAAGAAGATTACTCCATCTATTTCTCCAGTTCCTAGGCTATTCCATTTTCTCTTTCATCGATTACAATGTCTGGTCATCAATCACCTAATACTATCTTCACTATCTAGTTATTTAACTTTTGGGGGTGGGGTTTAAGGCATTGAAAGCACTGTGCCTTGCCCAAGGTCACAGCTAATAAGTGTCAAGTGTCTGAGGTTGGATTTGAACTCAAGTCCTGCTGACTCCAGTGCCTGTGCTCCTAGGCATCTTTTCCATTTCAGCTGATTTCAATCTTCTCTAGTTTGTCTTCTAATACCAACTCACACTCAACTCATTTTTTTGTGCAAAAATTTTCTGAATCTTTTCTAGATGCTTATAGGCTCTATGGTTTTGCCTCAACATGCCCCCCCATCCCCCATTCTGAATCAGGAGTTGTGACAAAAACAAAAGTTAAATTGAATTAAGCATGGCAAAAGGCTGGTCTCTAAATAATAGGTAATCATTATTAATGAGCATGGATTCATGAAGACAGGGCTAATAGATTGGGAGAACTGTTGGAGATACAGTATGTCTGAAATTCAACAAGGACTTTTTAAGTTTGCCATGCTATACCCTCATGGACAAGATAGAGAAATGAAGGTTGGATAACAGTATAATCATGCTAGTTTATCAGAAGTGGACAAATGACAGGACAAAGAGAAAAGCTGTTAAAAATAATGATCTATAGGGAAATCTAAAGTTTGCATCCTGAAAGGATCTATGCTTAGTTTTATTACACTCAACGTTTTAATCAATGTCTCACAGGAAAGAATAGATGGCACACTTAGAAATCTTCATGATGCATGATAAATAAATAAGGATCCAGGTTTTAAATGTTTAAAAAAATAAGTTGCATTTATTAATATAAAATAAGTAAAGATATAAAATCTCACAATTTGAATGAAAAACAAGTCCAGGATAATGCAAGTGTGGACTGACAGTCATTTAATCAAAAAAGACAGCATACTGAAGGAGTTAACAATATGGTACCATAGCCAAACAAAATAATGTGATCTTAGGCTTCATTAAGAGAGAGATAGCTTACAGGAAAAAAAAGGTGATAATCCTGTTGAACTCTACTTTGGTCAGAACACATCTGGGATATCATGTTCCATTCTGTGCACAAAGTTTTTAGGGAAGATATTAATAAGTTAGATAAAGTCCAGAAGGAAATCTAATATAGTGGAGGATAGATAGGTTGCTGGGTCTGGAGTCAGAAGGCCCAAGTTCAAATGCAGACTTAGGCACTTACTAGTTATGTGATCTTGGGCAAGTCACTCAGTAATCTCAGCACCTACCTCATAGGGTTATTGTGAGGAACAAATGAGATAATATTCATAAAGTGCTTAGCATAGAAGGTACTTTTTAAATACAAGCTATTACTACTACTAATCTACTATTAGGGTTCTGAGTTCATGCTACATCAGATAAACTAAAAGAAATTAGAACAGGAAGACCAGAAATGAGAAAGCTGAAGGAGAATATCATTGTCATCTACAAGTATTGAAAAGAAAATCACTAGGAAAAGGGATTCAATTTATTATGTTTACCTTAAAGGGTAGGAAAAAGAGCAAGGATTGGACCTTACAGGAAGGTGATTAGGCTTGGTAGATGGAAAAACTTACTAATGATATCTAAAAGGATAATAATTGAGGGTCTCTTTACCCCACCCCCCACCCCTAGGGTTTCAAGTAAAGTTAGATGTATACTTGAGAAGGGATTCTTCCTCAGGTATGTGTTGCACTAGATGACCAGTGACTAGATGTCCAGTCAATTCCAATTTTAAAATTCTTTGATTCTGAGAGTGGTAAAAAGCAAGCTAGATTACAATCACAAGAGAAAAACATTTTAATGCAACCTCTAACACTTGGTTTGTGACCACCATGAGATCATTTGGCCTCTCTAAATCCATTTTCCTAATATGAGAAGATGTAAGAGATGTAGTTAGACATAAATTCATTTTTACAAGATTATGGGAATATTTTGGAATGAATATGATGAAAAACAAAAGGCATTCATAAAATGGTGGTGGTGGTGGTGATGATGTAAAAGACAAAATGCTCACTTTTGTCATGTCTTTAAAACTCATTTGAATTTTATATCTTCTTAAAGATGATTAGTAATATTAATATCTATACTAAGTTGTTTCAATAAAATAATATTTTTACATTTAATGAAAAAATATTGTGATTTTAGGGAACTAAAGTTAAGAATGTAATATAGCAACCTATATTAGATTACTTGCTGTCAAGGAGAAGGGGGAGGGAAGGAAGAGAAAGAGGAAAGGAAAAATGTGAAATTCAAAATCTTATAAAAAATTACTACTAAAGGGGGTAGCTAGGTGGTGCAGTGGATAGAGCACCAGTCCTGAAATCAGGAGGACCCAAGTTCAAATCCAGCCATCAGACGCTTAATAATTATCCAGCTTTGTGACCTTGGGCAAATCACTTAGCTCCATTGCCTTATATAAATAAAAATTTAAAAAATTATTATTAAAGTTATCTTTCCAGGTGGTTGGAAAAATAAACTTATTAGTAAAAAAAAAAAACCCTGGGGAAAAAAAGAATGCAATATGGCAGGCAAAAACACTATTATGAACTTAAATTGCATTAAGGGAGGCACAGTGATCCAAGACTGCTTTGCTCTTCCCTCAGTTGATCTTATCTAAAGAATTATATTCAACTCTGAGCAACACACTTTAGGAAGGACATTAATAAGCTGGATGACGTCCAAGGGAATGTAACTTGAATGATTAAGAAACATGAGAGGACAGAAACTAGAAGTAATACATGGTAGTTGAAGAAGAGCCAAGTTGAATTACTAAGAAAGAAGGAAAAATTCCAAACAATGCGGGCTGTCCTAAAATAAATTGAACTTCTTTGGGAAGTAGTGGAATCCTCCTGCAAAGGGGTCTTCAAGAAGGCTAGATGACAATTTGTTGAGTACTTTGTAGAGCAGTCTTGGTTAGGTAGTGCTGGACCAGACAGTTTCCAAGAGGCTTCCAATTCTAATACTGTGATTTGTACCTTGGAATTTTAGTGACTTAAAAGCTAAATGAATTGAGGGCATGTCACAGCTGCCCCAAACAGCAAATTTGATTTGTCTGTATTAATAAAAGGAAGCATAATGCCCAAAGGAAGGTCATGATGTTCTTCTGGTTAGACTACATAACCAGATTTTTTAGTCAATTTTAGGTACTGATTTTGGAAAGAGCACTCACAAAGTGTGTTAAAGGACAAAGACCATAAAGGATGTGAGGTTGCTGGATTTGTGAACAAAGGCTTCCTTTTAAATCCTGACTTTCTCATTTACTATATGACCATTGGGAAAATCTCTCAACCTCTGTAGGCCTTAATTTCCTGGGTTAAAAGATGGAGGAATTGTCCTAGATGATCCTTGTGAGTATGAAAAGCCTAGAAATGTCACACAAAAATTAACTAAAGAAACCTAAGACCTTTAGTCTGGAACATCCTCTGTGAAGAATATGATTGATTCATAATCATTTAAAAGGCTGTCATGAAAAATGGCTATTGCTTGTTTTGCTTAACCCCAGAGAGCAGTACTAAAAGCAACTGATACAAATTTCAAAGTAGAAGAAAAGAGAAAGGAAGAAAGGACTTAACTTCTATTACCTACTATGAGTCAGGACATGTACTGAGCACTTTTTACAAATATTATTATCACATATGGTGCTGCTATTATCCCCATTTACAGTTGAGGAAACTGAGGTAGAAAGAGGTAAAATGGCTTACCCAGGTTCAAATAGCTATTAAATTGACTCAGGGCCCAAAGCTTCTAGAAAACTTTACCTCAATAGAGGTAAACATTACAGGTTCAGTCTAGATCAATAAGGAGAGTCACCAATTTTTTTGGTTTCCCAGTGCATATAAAAAGTTTTGGGGGCAGCTAGATGGCACAATGGATAGAGCATCGGCACTGAAGTCAGGAGGATCTGAGTTCAAATCCAACCTCAGACACTTAATCATTACCTAGCTGTGTGACCTTGGGCAAGTCACTTAAGTCCAATGCCTTGTAAAACAACAACAACAAAAGTTATGCTTACATATTAGGTGTATAATAATGTTGTCTAAAAAAGTATATATTTTAATTACAAAATACTTTATTGCTCAAAAATGCTAACTATCATCTGAGTCTTCAATGAGTTCTGTTTTCAATTCATGTGCTTGCCATGCCATCACCTCCCCGATATCATGGTCTTCTTTGACCTGGCAGAGGATCTTATCTCAATGCTGACTGCTGCTGACTGATCAGGGTGGTAGTTGCTGACGCTTGGAGTGGTTGTGAAAATTTCTTAAAATAAGACAACAATGAAATTTGCTGCATAAATTGATTCTTCCTTTCACCTGAACACAAGTGGCCATTGCAGGACTATTAATTGGTCTAATTTCAATACTGTTCTATCTCAGGGCAAAGGGAGGCCCACAGGAGAGGGAGAGAGCTAGGGAATGGCCAGACAGTGGAGTAGTCAACACATGCACATCTATCAAGTTCTTAGTTTTCTATGGGCACTGTTTCTGGTACCCCAAAACAGTTACAAAAATAACATCAAACATCTCTGACCACAGAGCATCAATCACTATAACAGATATAAAAAGTTTGAAATATTTGATAATTATTACCAAAATGTGACACAGAGATACAATGTGAGTGATTGCTGCTGGGAAAATGGCACCTATAGGCTCTTGATACAAGGTTGCCACAAATCTTTAATTTGTAAAACATAATTTATCTGTGAGGTAAAATAAAGTGAAGTGCAATAAAATAAGGTATAGCTGCAAGCTAAAACTTACTAACAGTACAAAAGTAAAATGGGAAGCCCCATAAGTAGTGAATCCCTTTCCATCAAAGGCACAGGAGATCTTCTAGGTCAGACTTGTGGGAATACCTGTCAGAGATAGCTAAGGTAGTTTAATAATGTTTCAAAATATCCTCAAAAATTTATGAGTTTTGCCAAATTTTGATCAGTTGAATTGAAAAAATACATTTAAGTGTGGCTGATGAGATATGAAATCCAGGCAATTAAAATTTTTCCACCCTTACTAATTTTCCTCAAACACTGGTCGTGCCTATATCAATATAGTACTTTTAATAATAGCTACCAATTATATAACTCTTTAAAATTAACAAAACACTCTAAATACTTTAATTTAATCTCCACAACAACATTGTGAGACAAGTACCATTATTTCCACTGTACAGATGGGGGAAAATGAGATTGAAAAGGTACATGATTTGCCCAGGGTTCCACAAAGAAGAGTCTGAACCAGGAATTAAATACAAATCTCCCATAACTTCAAGTCTGAAGCTCTATCTACTATGCCACCTCGCCTTCCATTTTTTTTTTTTAGTAAATCAAATTAAACATATGTTTATGTTTCTAAGCTGTTAGCTTTAGCTTTTATTTGACTTACTGGTTTTTTTTTAACTAACAAAAATCTATTTTCTCTCCTGCTCACTTCTTCTCCATTGGGGAATATAAAAACAAAACCATTTAAACAAATAAACCTAAACAAGCAAAACAAATGCTACATTGGCAATATCTAAAAAGACCATCCTCTCTGTCAAGAGATATGTAGCATGCTTTCATTACGAGTTCTCTGGAATCATGGGCATTATCTTTACCAAACTTCTTCAGATCTTTCAATGTTGTTTTGAAGACTAAAACAGTCTATTTTGTCTTTCTCATAAAAGTCTTCCATTCAGATCACTCCCCAATTGATTCATTTCCAGTTCTTTACACCTAACAAAAATTGCTTTCATAATTATGTATCATTTTTTTCTCTGCCTTTCATCTACGTCTAGGAGCAAAATCACTGGATCAAAGAGTGTACAGTTTTGTACATATGGGTGCATACTAGTTGTCACTCTGGATAGAGCACAGAGACAGAAGACTGAATTCAAATCTTACCTCAAACACTCATTAGCCTTGGATCCCTGGGCAAAGCCCTTATATTTACCTCTGTTTCTTCCTCTGTAAAATGGGTATAAGAGCACTAGCTCTCAGGCTTATTGGGAAGATGAAAAGAATTACTACTTGTCAAATGCTTAGCAAAATACCTGGAACATGTGAGTGCTATACAAATTTCCTTTCCCCCCTCTCCCCTTCCAAATTATTTTCCAGAATTGTTAGTTTAGTTCAAGATTCCCTTCTCTATATTAATGTGTTCACTATCCTGTAGACCCTCTGCTTTAATTTGCATTTCTCCAAATATTAGTGATTTGGAGAAAATTTTCATTATCTACAGGTAGCTTAGATTTCTTCCTTAGAGAACTACCTGTTTTTTATGTTTTATATGTTGTGGAATGGCTTTTCTCATAAATTTTAACTAGTCCTTTACCTTATGAATAACAATGCAAATATCTTTGCCTACTTATGTTTTCCTTCTAATTTTACCTGCATTAGCTTTGTTTCTGCAAATTCTTTTAAACAATATGAAATCAAAGTTGTCCATTTTTTCTGTACCCTTTTCCATACTTTTGGTAAAGAATCTTTCCCTATC
Source organism: Macrotis lagotis (assembly GCF_037893015.1). Lineage (NCBI taxonomy): Eukaryota > Metazoa > Chordata > Mammalia > Peramelemorphia > Peramelidae > Macrotis > Macrotis lagotis. Next base: position 225,369,799 of record NC_133660.1, on the reverse strand, counting down.
TCTAGATCTTATATTTTGTTGCTCCTCTGATTTATGTCACTTTTATATCTAACTCAAATATTCACGTAGAACTTATCTTGGCATACGTGAGGTGTTGGTCTAGACTTAGTTTCTAACAGAGTGCCTTCCAGATTTTCTAGCAGTTTTATCAAAAAACAAAACAAAAACAATTCCCAATAGCTGAGGTCTTTGGGACTGTGAAACAAAGCTACTGTCTCCATTTGATTCTGTATATTGTACACCTAATTACTTCCACTGATTAAACTTTTAAGCAGTAGCAAATAATTTTGATGATTATTGCTTGGTTTGAAATTTGATTCTGCTAGGGTACCTTGTTTCCAGTCTTTTCAATAATTCCCTTGAGATTCTTAACCTTTAGTTCCTCTAAATGACTTTTGCTATTTTCTAGTTCTAAAAAGTGATTCTTTGGCAGTTTGGTTTATTTGTTTTATTTTTCAAGTCTTCAAATTTCCATTTGGTGTTTTGAGGATTTTTGTTAGTTTTCTAGGTTTTTAATGGTTGCATATCCAATTTATTGACCTATGCCTTTTCTCTTTTGATAAAAGTATTGAGACAAATAAATTTCCCCTATGACATGCTTTGGCTACATCCCAAATATTTTGGTAATCTGTCCTGTCATTTTCTTATTGAAATTGTTTCTCTGATTTATTAACCTATCAACTTGTTAAGATGGAATTAAAATTATGAACTTAAAATTAGACTTTTTATCAAATGTTTAGATGCATATATAGAGATCTATTTATTGCTCAATGGTCAGTAAAAGATGTTAGTATTTACATTCGTGAGGCTTTTATACCCTAATACATGGTCAATTTTTGAAAAAAAAATTATGCAAAGTTTAGATATATAAGTTCCTTATCTAACTTTTCTCAAGTTCAATTTGGGTTCTTAATTATTTTCCTGTTTTGCTTTTTTTTCTCAATAGATTTGTCTAGTTCTGCCAAGGGTAGAATGAGGAGTTCCACTATTATAAGTTTTCTATCTTTTCCCTGAAACTCTTTCACCTTCTAATTATTTTGATGTTACAAAATCCAATAAATTTGTTTAGTAATATATTCACTATGAAATATTTCAGGAAATGAAGTTTGCCTGTATATCTTTTTTAAATTAAATTTATTTTTGTTGCATCTTTGTGATTGTTATTCCTGCCTTTTTCTGACTAAAAGATTTTGCTGCAATTATGTATATCTTTATTTCATTTGTATTTTCTTTAAACATTCTAATGTAGTCTACTTACTAACCCATTTTTCTATCCTCTTCCATTTATAGGACAAGTTTATCCTATTTACAGATATTATCACTGTCTATTTGCTTTCTTCTTATTCTCTTCCATCCAGTTTTCAGCTAGGTGGTGCAGTGGATTGAGCACCAGACCCAGTAAGACCTGTGTTCAAACCCAGTCATGCTTACTATCTGTGTGATTCTGGGTAAGTCACTTTATCTTGATTGCCTCAATTTACTAATCTATAAAATAAGGATAATAGTAGCACCTACCTCCCAGATCAAAAGAGGCAATAACTGTAAGGAGTTTAGCTTAGTGCCTAGCACAGAGTCTACATGATATGTTTGCTTTTATACTCTTCCCTCTTTTGAGAGCTAGAACTATCTTTTGCCTCTCTTTGCATCCTAAGAACTTAGAATAGCTCTCAACAAAGAGTAAGGCTGTTTCCTATCCTCTCTTCATACAGAATAGGGTGTGAAGCAAGGAACTCAATACATAGCACTTGGGCTCTAGGTTTTGATGTAATGCAATTTCACTTCCCTTGCCCCTATTCTTTTTGTCTTTTCCAGAACCAATCACAGTTCTTATCTTTTCTTTCCTTTTATATCCACTCCAAGTTATTAGAACTTATGGTGCTTAGGACTAAAACCTCACTGAATCTACCCTCCTTATTTCTTCCACTCACTTTTCCCTCCCGTTGCCTTGTCAAGTGAAATGTTATTTCTGGATCGCTAACTATCTGCTATACTCTTGGCTACATACAATGTCTAAAAGACCTCTGTCTCGTTCTATGTTGACCTGAGCTGTAAAACTGACTCACTATATTTTTTCCTTGGTTTTTCCAATCAGAACTTGGTTCGGTTCACTTTCTAGATCTTCATGAATAAATATGAGGGATACCTGGACTGTACTGCTTCCTTCAACTATCTGGAAGGAAGTCTCTAATGGGATGTACCAAAAAACTATAATTAACATTTCTTTAATCCTACTTCTTCATTTTTGAATACTAGTGTTCTCTTCATTTAAGATTGTATTAGAATTCATAGATGCCAGATCATACTGTTGTTTTTCTATTCAATTTTGTAGCTTGCTAAAATTCACTGATCTTTTTTAAGTGAGCTGTGTCCTCTAGATATACCTTTCCATCTTATATTCTGAAGTTGATTTTTTTCCATAAGAGTAAGGCTTTCATTTATGCTTCAGCTTAACTTCACTTAATTCAGTCCAATATTATAGTCTGTCCGGATGTTTTAAAATGTCAAGGTATTAACTATCCCTCCCAGCTTTATGGCATTTGCAAACTTCATAAGCATGCCAACTAAATCTTTTTCCAAGTCACTGATAAAAATGTTATCATTGTAGACCCTGAAAACATTCCTTGGTGACCCCCTTCCAAGTTGACAACAAAGAAATCTTATCTTATTCTTAAACTGTTACCTGTTTGTGCATCTTACATGATAGGTTTGCTTATCAAACTCACAAATTTACACAAAGTAGGAAGGGATAACTACTACACTGGATAATTGTGTCACTATTCAAAATGATCAATAGGTGACAATATTTTACTAATCTAATAGGATGAAATTTAAGATAATTGTAAAGGCAAACACTTGGGTTCAAAATACAAATGTCAACAGTAAAAGCTAAGGGAGACATAGCTACTCAGTAGTTAGTCTGAAAAAGGAACTTAATGATGATGTCGGTATTAGGGGACTACCAATACATTAGGAGTCTCTAATGTGATCCCTAAACCAAGGCCAATTTGTTCTGAAGTTGAATTATGAAATAAATAACATTCAGGAGTAAGGAGGCAATAACACTCCTGCTGTACACTCTCCTGGTCAAATGATATATCATGGTTACTGTGTTAAGTTCTGCATGCAACATTTGAGAAAGGACATAATATTAAAAAGTGTCCTGAAAAGGAAAACTAGTTTGTACAATATATTACTCTAATGCATGATCAGCAGCTATAGGAATTAAAAGTATTCTCCCTGACAGACTGGGGAGACATGACAGCTGTCTACAAGATCTGAAGAACTGTCACCTGAGAGAGAGAGAGATTTAGATTTGTGCCAATGGCCCGAGAGTAGAGAACCAGGAGAAAGAGGTGGAAACTACTGGAGACAAATTTAGACTTAATGAAAGGAAAAACTTCTAAACAAAGTCATACAAAAATGAAAAGGATTACCAGGAGAGGGAGGAAAGTACTCTCTCATTTAAGATCTTTAAGCAAAAGCTTAAAGATCTTGACAGGTATATATCATAGAGAGAAATATTTTTCAGATGTGTACTGGACTAGATAGTTTCTGAGAGTCACTAGGTGGCACAGTTGGACAGAGCACCAGGTCTGGATTTGAAAAAGATGCGAGTTCAAATCCAGCCTCAGACACTAGTTATATGACCATTGGGCAAAACTCAACTATCTGACTCAGTTTCCTCAACTGTAAAATGAGCTGGAGAAGGAAATAGGAAATCACTTCAGTATCTTTGCAAAGAAACCTCCCTCAAATGGGTCATGAAGAGTAGGATATGACTAAAATAAATGAACAACAACAAAGACAGCTTCTAAAGTGCCTTTCAATTTGACAATTTGTGAATGATAATCTGGGAGTTCCCTTCCAACTGAATGATTCCATACCCTATTAGCCACAAATATTTCCCCTTCTGAGTAAAATTCTACTCATATTTAAAGCATCTTTACTGAACATTTTCTATGAACAATGATTTATGCTTGGTATTCCGGAAGGAAATAAAAATTATGCTGCACATAAAAAGCACTTAACATTTGTTGAAAAGAAAAAAATTAAGAAAAAATAGTCGCCCTCCCCACCTTTTTAAATGGGGAATATGAGTCAGTGTGGTTTGAGTGTGCATCATTTTATTCAGATACCTTTCTCTGAACACCTAGCTGAAATGATCTATACAGAGGATGGTAACAGAAAAAATAAAGCAAAGAGAATGAGACACTTTTTGAGACCAGGTTTCTGTGAAGCACCACAGGCAGTCAAAACCAGTATGAGAGCACTGGGCACCTGAGGAGTAGGTGAAAGAGGGCTCGGTAAATGAGGGGCATTGAAAAGGAAATTTTAAAAATTTATCTATTAATAGAATCCCCACCTCCTCCAGAAAATATTAAGTAGAAGTGAGATGGTGATTTATTAAAATTACACAAACATTTATGAATAATAGCACCACTACATATCTTACTGATATTACTGATATGCCATTGCTTTTTATTTTTTATACCTAGAATCCCCTATGTACACTCATCATATTGTCCTTCAATTGTCTCAGAATAGGCATTTAATAAATGCTTGTTGATGTGGCTCTAAAAGTAGTCCATAAGTATTGGAGAATACATGATAATGACAAAGTATTTCCTGGTCTCATCAGACAATAGTTCACACTAATATTTCAATGTACAGAGCAAACCATTCTTATTAGCATTTCACTTATATTAAGACCACATTAAGTAAAAATATCTTTAAAATAGTCATATGATATTTAAATGGATGGAAAAAAGAGAGGCCAAATAAAAATATGGATGTCTTAGAAAAACTAGAAATTTCATGATGATTAAAGACTAATTAGGTGACATTAACTGAATTGTCCTTTTTTTCTTGCTGTCTCTGCAGCATTCAGCCCTCTTCTTGATCCCCTGCCTTCTGTGTTTTAATGCCACCATTGTCTTCTGTTCTACCTGACAAATGAATCACTTCTGATAGTTCTAAGTGTGAATGTAACCCAAGGAAACTTCCTTGGTCTCTGTGATTATCTACACCCTCTTAGTAACCACATCACAAATAATCTTTACCCAGATGATTCCCAGATGTAGATATTGAGTTCTGTTGTCTCTTCTGAATTCCTATCCTCCATGATCATCTGCTTACTGAACATTTACAATTAGTAAACACCCCAGACATTCAGATGGACAAATCAGAACTTGCCATATTTTCCCCAAACTTATCCTTTCAAACTTCCCTAATCTTATTGAAGAGACCACCATACTTTCAACCACTCAGGTTTTGCAAGTTCAATCCTTCACTGTCTGTCAATCTCCAATTTAATCAATCACTTGCAAAATCTTATAGGTTACTCCTTCACATTTCTCACATACAACCCCCTTTTCTCCACTAACAAATACAATTTAGGTCACCATCTATCACTTGGATTATTCCAATAGCTTCCTAATTGATCTCTAGCTAATTTGACCTCTGCAAAACTATGAATGTGATATTCCTAAAGCACGTCTAACTATATAATTTCCCTGCCCAAGAAGTTCCACTGGTTTTCTATTGCTTCTAAAAATCAAATACAAACTTCTCTGGCATCAAAAGTCATTCTCAATTTGACTTCTGCCTACATTTTCCATCCTTACTATGCATCATTTTCCTTAAAATATTCTTCAGTTCAGTCAAAATTGGACTAAGAGCTATTAGTGACACACTTCATCTTCCATCTTATTCAAACTATTCCCCTTTAATTAATCAACAAGCATTTATGAAGTGCATATTGTGAGCAAGACACAAAGCCAGGAGCTGGGAATACAGAAAGAAGGAAGAAATAATCCCAGCCCTGGAGAATCCCATAATTCACAGGAAATAGGCAACATTCACAAACAAATATAAACACAAACTATACACACACACACACACACACACATAAAATAGACACAACAATTTTGGACTGAAGGCATGAACAGTTTTAGGGGAACCAGAAAGTCTTTATGTAAATCAATGACACTTGAGTTAAGACTTGAAAAACAGTATTCTAAGGGGCATAAATGAAAAAGGAGTACATTTGAGGTATGGAGCATGGCCAGTGCAAAGAATAATGAGACAGAAGATGGACGTCACATAATAACAACAAACAGCAAGAAGTTAGGTATGGCTGGCATGGCAAGGGGCGTGTGATATATAAAAAGATGGAAAGGTAGACCGTGAATGATTTTAAATGTCAGAGGATTTTAATTTTGATCCCAGAAGATAATAAGAGAGCCCCTGGAATTTATTGAAGAGAGGAATGACATGATCAGACTGGCACTTCAGGAAAATAACTTTGACAGCTATAGGATAGATTAGATCAAGGAAGAAACCTGAGGTAGAGAGACCAGTTAAGAAGCCACTGCAATAATCTAGGTGAGAAGTGGAGTAGACCTGGGAGGTGGCTGTGTGAGTAATGAGAAGTGGACAGATGTGAGAGATACTGTGGAAGTAGAAACAAGACTTAGTAATTGAATGGATTGGGGGGGGGGAGGGAGAGTGAGGAAGAGAGGGTGACAGCCTCTCCTCACTTCTGCCTCTAAAATCCAAGGCTTCTTTCAAAACCCAGCAGGATAAGCTCTACCTGCTATCTGATACCATGGCTATTAATGCCTCCCTTAAAAGATTTGTGTGTATAGATCTCTCTCTCTCTCTTTCTCTCTCTCTCTCTCTCTCTCTATATATATATATATATATATATAATCCATATATATCCCTATATCCATATACAAATATATATCCATATATATCAGATATATACATAATACATATACTTCTATGTATAAACATGCCCCTTAGTAGGATATTAGCTTCTTGAGAGAAGATACTTTTTTTTTAACTAACCTGCTTAAAAAATGACAAAGAACAATCAAACAGCTGACCCTCTTTAAAAGGAAAGCATGGGTTAACAGAAAGAATAACAGGCAGGTGTTTACCAAACACCTTTGGCAAAGTCCTGTCAGCCCTCTGATCTGAGTTTGCTTACCTAGAACGTGAAAGGTCATCATGATTCTGTTCTAGGACTGAGAGTTGAGAAGACCCATATACATTGGTTTGTTTAACTAATTTTTACAGAGAAGAGAATCTAGGTCCAAGAGCATCAAGAGGTTTGCTCAAGGTTCCTTTCATTCTGGAAAAGATAGATGAAAGTGAATAAAAAACCATTATAAATGGAATACTAAGTAAGAAATTTATATTTTGAATATGGAATTTAAAATGACAAATAAAAGTTTCCCTAATGTGTCCAGTTAAGTGATATACATTAAGAAGATAAACTCATGTAGAAATTGAATGACTTCAAAAAAAAAAAGAAATTGAATGACTTCGGAGTTTTCATCATGTAAGAGATTGTATTAAAAAAAAGATCATAGCAGGGAACCATCAGGTAAAAGGCAAAGAAAGAAAATCAAATCAGGAAACCAATATTACCCCATCATTTTCAAACTTCTCCTGTTTAATTTTAATGTTCCACTGCTGTCCTTGAAAAGTATATTGACTATATACTGATTGATCCTAACTAATCAAGAAATCTATTCAGTGAAGCTAACTTTGGACATAATTATGGTTTAGGACAAAACCTATGCTGAGAGGTAGGAATAATATAGTTTTATACAAATCTAATTCCCATTTCCATTGCAGGGGAACTTCCATCCCAAATTTCCTTCCTTATCCTGGTAATCTGTGGTATGATACATAACCCTCATTCCTAAACTTTGAAGGAAAGAGAGATCTAAAGAGGACTGGGCTCTCTGCCATAAATGAAGTCAAGACTATGCCTCATGAGGAAAATAAGATCTAATTTCCATTTTGTTCTTTTGAGCTTTATCTTTTATACTTTTTAAAAGAAAAGGAGTCATAATAATGGAATATAGATTAAAGATGATATGAGGATAATCTTTTCATTAAATTCCCAGATGACTACCCAAAACCAGCTTTTCAAAAAAAAAATTGAAAATTTGAAAAAAATCTCATTTTCTAAATTTAAAGCAAATATTCTAAAAATTCAAAAGGTTTCAGATTCAATATCCAAGAAATTTCAATATAAACTATATTCTCTTGAGGAATTATTACTTTTTTTAAGTTTTATACATGCATGCATATATACACATACTCAAACAACTGGCATTTCCTAACTTGCAAAACTGTAGTAATTGTGGTTAAATGATCCTTTTGAAATATCAACACAAAAGTAAAGCTCATCTAAAAGTTATCTCTCCTTATGAAATTGTTTCAGATCTTCCATTTAACCTTAACTAAAATGTCCCATCAGAGCCCAGAGATAACCGTGGTTACTTAGAAGCTTTGTCAATCAAACTTGGGCTTGGCAGGTTCTACACACCAAGTTGGAAGGTTTTGATAGGCAATATATTTGACATCTAATAACTATTATAGTTAAATCCCAGGAGGCTCTTCACTAAATTGGATGATGAATTTTTCAACCACATTAATTCTAAAACATGACCTACTAAGTTATAGAGTTATGACCTGAATTTCTGGCGGAAACAACCATATTGATGAAATTATAAAACCTTTAAGTTTATTTATCTTCAAATGTTTCTTTAATCTTTCCAACTATGGATTAATATCAAAATTCCAAATAGCATTTAGATGTGCAGCAAACTTATATCCTACTCTGAGACCAAAAATATAAAAGGTCATACAGTGAAATAACATAAAAGACATTTTACTCTGAATGTCTTGCCACTGGCTCAAAAAGACTTCTATAAAATGTTAATACTAATAGGAATCCTCCATTACCAATACCCTGTGTAACCAAAGCACTCATATCATCTAGCCTACTTTTAGGGCTGATAAATAAATGTTCCCAGGAGACACTGTTGCTCCTTAATTTTTAATTATAGCAGGCTTTAAAACATAATTTATATTCCATGGAGAATTATGCAATGTCAAAGCTAAAAGAGTCCTTGGAGATTAGATTCGTCCAAGCCCTTCATTTTAGAGATGAGGAATGTGACCCTCAAAAGAAATTCAGTGAGCTTGCCTAATCCTACATGCTTTGGATTAGAAACATCAAGTGATAGTCTCTTTTGGGTAACCCCAATCTCTCCTTTCTATAAAATTCTAAAGCTAATATTGTATTTCCAGGTGATATGTTCTTAAATGAAAGCCCTCAACTTCATAGTAGACATATGCCCATGTAAGACCTGTCTTACATTTGCATTAATGGAAGAGTAATTCTTTCAAGTTACCTTCACATGCATATGTTACCTACTCTACCTCCTCAGTTACTATATTCATTATTACAAACAGGCTTGATTAACAAAGAATGCCCAGGAGCCCTAAATATAATACGAATTAATGTATCAGCTCTGTTTAAATTCTTCCTATTTTCAAAAACTCTACAGGGACTTTAAAAATAAGTGGCATTACCCAATCTCTGGATTCACCTTTTTCTACCTATTCCACATTCTAACTTTTACTATGTCCATCACTAAAATGAAACTAAACCATCCTGAACAACCACTGCTTTAAAAATAAAAACCATAAATGTGAGATTCTGAAACCTTATTGTTGACTCAATGCTAAATAAGCAAACTCAACAATATCAGTTCTAAATCTCTCTAAACTAGCAAAGCAGGAGTGTTTCTTAAGCTCTCCTAAGAAGTTGAGCACTATACAGTATACCCTCTAAGTATTAAGCTATTAATGCAAATACTAGATTGCTAACAATGCATTTTAACTAACTCCAGAACCAAAAATGCATTCAATGGCAAATGTTCTAGGCTTTCTTAAAATTAAGCTATTTATCCCATTAAGATTTGTAATTTTTTGAAGATCACTTTGGAAATTTTTAACACTATCACTACAATATTATATGTGGTTTTCCTCACCCCAAAGGTGTTTTTTTTTGGGGGGGGAAGGGGAAAGATGGAAGAACAATAGAGAAGTAGCTGCTATTAACATAAAATGAATGACAAGGATTATTTCTGTCATAGGATAGAATAGGAAAATTGAGGTTTATGTCTATCTTGGGAAAATAGCAGTAGCTGTTTATTAAATCATATACTATATTTAAAAAAAGTGTTAACGGAGGAAATACACATTACATCACTGTCACATCTAGAAGGAGAGGTAATTACAAAATGCTACCTTGCTTATAAGAAACAAGATTCCTTTTAAGAAGAATCATTTTGGATGAGGAGCCCATTTCAGCCTCAATTCTGCCCCTCCTCTACAAGTCTGTTTGTTTAGTGTCAACATACTGAGTGAGCCTACAGGTCTCGTCCTCAATTTCTCTGCAGATTCTTTGAATCAATCTAAAAGGCAAAACTCATATATGCCTGCCTTGTAGATCTGAAATAACTTTCCATTTCCAAACAGTTCTCACTTCTGGTCACTGAGTCACCTTTTAAGATTTAAGGTGAGATGGAATTTTTTTTTAAGCTTGTATAAATTGATTGGTAGAACGACCATGAAAGCAGCAGATAGATAGACTGTTGTGAATGTGGCTAACTGACACACTAAATTTCAATGCAAGGCATCAAAAAAATGATATATGCTTCTTTCTCTCTCCCTCTACTACTTCTGTTCATTCATTATTTCTCTGGTTTCATTAATTATGCTAAGACGATTCCATCTCCTAGAGTAATTTTTCTATAAAAAGGCATTTTCCTCATTAATTTTATTTCATGTCATATTTTAAAAACAACTGCAGGTCTCTAGCTCCAGAAAGCTTAACTCTACACTTAGACTTTCTGCTTCTTTCGGATAACCGATTTTTTAACTCAACAGAAGCTGTTCAAATATTAAAGGCACTCTGAGATGGCAGGAGTTTACCTCCTCGCATACATGGTCTGTGACACATCCCTTCCCATCAGCTCTCTTTTGCTTCTTCTTCTTTATAAATAACAACAGCACCACCAAAAAGGTGGATCACAAACAACTTAGCAGAAGCAGCACGTTCCCTGGGACCACGGAGATGAAAAATCAAGTTACAATAAGGCACATCAGAAAATTCCAGGCTAGGTAGTTAAAACAGATGCTTCTTACGTTCCTTCATAGGCACCGTGGCTCCCTTTGCCAATACCGTCAAGGCGTTAGGCAAGAACTAAAGTCTAAACATCTGCAACACCTCTCTCCGTTTTGTTAACATTCTTTCACACATTTTCCTGTTAACTCCCCCCAAAAAGGCAGATTCAGATCGTCAAAATAGCGAAATTGTGAACATCTGTGGCACAGCATCGCAGAACGGAATGAAACATGAATAAACAAAAACATGGCGAAAGTGGCCTGGGGTTGTTACACTGTCAGATCATTTTTCCAAGCCCAACATCAAGGCTTTTGTTACAACCAAAGCGGTCATTTGCATGGAGAACCAACAGGGTTTCTTCTTCGGCGTTTCCCAGATCGCAGCACACACACTCGCTCTCTCCCATCCACACAGACAAACCTCTCCTCCTGCACACAAACCGCCCGGATAAACACACACCTATTCGCCGCGGCAGCATCTACAGCCTCCCCCGAACGCTCCGGGTACAGAATACTTTGCTGCTGCGGCGTAATTTCGGTAGAAAAAAGAACAGACAAACCTTTGGAGCGCTGCCCCAGCCGGAGTTGCTCTCCCTCTCCCTGGGCTCTGCTGGCTCTGACAAGATCAGGCGGAGATTAACAAGTCCATGCTACTCTATCAGCCTGACTCCTCAGGTTTTTCTAAGCCACTTCATTAGCTTCCAATTCACTGAAAACTTTTCCCAAAGTTAAAATAATGAATTTGTTAAAAATGAAAAAAAAAAAGAAAAAAAGAAAAAAAAGAAAAAGCAAAGCAGGGAGATGATATGAGGTGGGGGCTGGGGGGAGGGGAGGGGGGAGAGGGGGAGGGGAAGAGGGAAAACAACCAACAGCCTGGGCAATCACTGGAGCAGCTCCTTTCATGCTGCTGTAGAGTTCAGGCTGTGTCAGCACTTTCACTCCAAACACCCCATTTTTGGGATGAAATAATGCTAACAGGAAAACGTGCTTCTTAACACACATACCTGGAAGCACCCTTCTTTTAAAAGTTATTTTATTTAAATAATTTTTTTAAATTGATTTTTGAGAAAAAAGAAAACTGTGTTCATGCTTTCTAGTATTCCCAACAACTAATAAATACTGTTTTCTTAGCAGATGAATAAAACACTTTCTTCAAAAATTTAAACTCTACGATCCTTTCTGATCACTTGCAATGTCAAAACTAAATAAAGGAGCACTTTTAGGGGTCTTTTAAAAAAATTGAGTCACTTAATGTTCAAAACTGCAGGAATAAAAGCTGTTTGAAACTTGAAAGCAAATGCACACAAGAGGCAATGGCTTATTGTTCAGAATGCTTAAGTAGTTCACCCAATAGAACTGCAGAACCAGTTAGATTAGAGGTCATAAACTTCTTTCCCCAAGCTACTCCATCAATCTTTCTAGGAATGAAGAATCAGATTAGGCTTTGATACTATACAACTTGCTCTTGTCACTGAGACTTCCAAAAACTGAGTAAATTGATTCTTTTTTTTTTAAAGATGAAAAATCATTACTTTGGAAGGATGTCCAAACAGTAGGGTTTTTTTTTTTACTATTTCTATAGTATTTTATATAAATTTATAGTATTTTTTAAATAGCATTTTACTCTTTAAATTCCAAATACTCCCCTCTAAAAAAAGGGAAAGTTATACTCTACTTCCAAAAAGGACTACCCAGTGAATGGTGGAAATGTTTCATTTAAGGTGCAAGGCAAATATAAATAACTTAATGATAAAAATAAAAATTTAAAGCAACAAATTTCATTGCTCAGGGCAAACTATTCCAAGTCTTGATTTCAAAGTGATTAGCCTTAGTGAAGCAAGTCATCCCTTAAACATGAGGTCTGCTGGCTTTCACTAGTGACTTTCTGATTTAAGCTCTATTTCCTAGTAGAAAAATTTTTTAAAGATATTCTGAATAAGACCTGTAATCTACATTTGAGATAGAATGTTTTTCTAACGTCTCGATGAATGAGGAAAAGTTTTCATTAATGGTTTCAGATCACTTCCCATCCTCCTGGATGCTCTAACTTGGATGTTACCAGCAACAACCACATAGGATGCAAAAACTTAAAAGTTAAATGTATGAAATATGTATTCTCTCAACTCTTAAAGAAAAAATTTTATGAAATCCCAAACAAACTTATGATCCATTTCGCAACAACCACATAGGATGCAAAACTTAAAAGTTAAATGTCTGAAATATGTATTCTCTCAACTCTTAAAGAAAAATTTTATGAAATCCCAAACAAACTTATGATCCATTTCGTAAAAAACAAAAAAAAAACAGCTGAAAGAAATTCGATGTGTTTAAAACTTGCTTTTCTTTATTTTATATACAATTCATCTTCAAGACAACAGTAGCTTAACAGCCCAGCATTGAGTAAAGAAAATAATGTGCCAGCTCACAGCGGATGCCAACTCTTTGCAGAGCTAAAGTCTCCCGACCCAGCATGGAGCAAACGCCTGATCCACACGCGGATGTGGACCGCTCCCTCGTTTCCTCTCCGCCGCTGCTAGCCTCAGCCGGAAGGTCCAGCTCGGCGGCTGCCCTCTCCACCAAGCCTGCGCCGGGGCCACGCTCCCGGGGCGCAGACTGTATAAATATTTATACGTGCGGGCAGGAAGGGGAGCGCGGCGGCCAGGCGGCAATCAGAGCCGCCTCTCTCAAGTGGCACCGCTTAAAGGTGGCAGAGCGGACGTGCTCCCCCTGCCGTCGGCTCTGGCCGCCCGTTCTGCCACCCAGCCCGCCGGGGCCGGGGCGGGGGAGGGGCAGGCGGGCCGGGGCCCGGGGCCCGGAGGCGGGTTCCAATGCGGACTAGGGCGGGGCCGGGCTGATTCCCAGAAGGAAGTTTTCCGAGACTTCGGGGAGCGGCCCCGGGAGGGCCCCCGCTGCCGCCTCCTCCTCCTCCGCCGGCGGGAGCGCGCGGCGGGGCGGGCGCGCGCGCGGGGAGGGTGAGGGGCGGGGCCGAGCCCGCCGTTAGGAACGTTGGGTCCCGCCGCCCCCCCCCCCCGCCCGGGCCCGGACCCGCCCCCCTTCCTGGGGGAGACAGCCGCCCTCGGCCCCGCGCGGGGGGCTCGGAGGAGGGGAAGGGGTGGGCGTGCGGCGGGGGGCACTCACTGGGCTCGGAGGAGGGGGTCTCGGCTGCGTTAACCCTGCTCCCGCCACCGGCGCCGCCGCCTCCCGCGTGTGCGACTCCGTCCCCTCCCGAAGGGCGCCCCCACCCGCCGCTCCGGCACCCCTCGCCCCTCCCCCACCCCAGCAACTTACTATCGCCCCGAACACCGCAAAACTCCTCAAACTCCCCACCCCCTCCGGGCACGCCCCCTCTCCCACCCACCCCCATTGCCCTAGCTCCCGCCTCCGCCACGGTCCACACGTTTGGTTGGTCGAGAGAGCTGTCAATTAAGGAGAGCCTCCTCTCCCTATTGGGCCTAGAGACTGCCAGTACATGCCGGGAGTTCCTGGTATCCCACCCTGAAAAGTGGTCCTGCACCGAGATTGGCCCCCTTGACCATCTAAGGCTCGGAGGAGGGCGGCCTCGGTAGTCCAAGCAATTTTGCACACGCACACACACACGTTCTTGGAGCCAGAAGCACCTTTCGCCATATTCAGAATAAGATTTGTCATTGGGGCCGGCCCCTAACCATTAACTATGCGGGACCTGGGAACGTCAATCAAGTCTGACCGGCCGGCCCCACCTATCACGTCAGAGTCAGGGAGAAGCTAGGTCTCTGATTGGCCTCCGGACGACCCCGGGACAAATGGGAATCGTCGCCGTCCCCCGGCGTCTCAAAAGCGAAACACACCTTCCTCCCTTCTTTTCGGGCCAGTAAGAAAACGTCTTCATAACCTCTACTTTCCTGTGATTGGAGGAGCTCCCTGAAAGGAAGGACTCGATTGGATCAGCCACATGTCCTTTCACGCAGCCCCGCCCAGCGCCGCGCGTTCTTCCGCCACCACAGGCGGTTGGGCGGAAGCGATTGGCTAAGACGCCTGCTCCCTCCCGGTGATGGGTGGAGGCGAGGTGGGAGGGAGAAGGGAGCCGTCTGTTACCCGCCATGCACCGCGCCCCGGAGGTGGCTCCCTCCGCTCTGTAATGTTTTGGCCAATCCAAAATGGCGGTGCAGGAATCAGCTGCTCAGCTTTCCATGACCCTGAAGGTGCAGGAGTATCCAACCCTCAAGGTGGGTGCCCGGGGCGCGCCCCGGGGGAGAAGAAGGAGCGGCCGCCCCTCTGCGGGGAGGAGGCTGCCTGCCGGGGTCCGCTCGCCCCGCCGCCGCCCCGGGCGGGGGGGGGCTCGCCGCCCCCACCGGAGCTGGGGGCGCGGGGTCTGTCCACGCCCCCGTCGGCCCAGCCCGGGGCCCGGCCCGGGGAAGTGGGGGGGGCGGATGGGAGGGGTTAACGGGGTGAGGGGCAGCCCCCCACCCCCCGCCTCCTGCAGGCCCCGGCGGCGCGGAGGCTGGTCCGCGGGGAGCCGGGCGCATCATCTGGAGGTCATCCGGCCGCATCCCCCCTGTCCCGGGCCCGGGAGGGGCGGGATCCGCACCCAGGGCTTGGAAGGGACCTTAGAGGTCATCAAGGAGACGCCGTTACAAAGCGGGGATTTGAACCCAGGTCCTTGGACCCCCCCCCCCCCAGCTTAGCAGGCTTTCCGGCCTCTTCACCGGGCCGCCTCCCCCAGCCCGGAGGGAGAATAAATCCCAGGACTTAGAGGCGTGGATGGAGTCCGCGCCCCTCATTCCACAGGCGAGAAGGGGGGAGCCCCAAGGTGATGCCGCAGTCAGGCCAGGAACGTCCCCCAGACGAGAAGGGCTGGTGGGAGGCGGGGAAGGCAGGCCCTGGCAAAGTAGCGCCCGGAGCCCCAGCTGTTGCCAAGTAAACATCACATGACCCGGTGGTGAGTTCTAGCTCAGCTCTTGGGGGAAACCTGATGGGGAAAGACTCCTCAACTTGTAGAGAATGCAGGACTCTCCTGTATGCCCCCGGCGCTCATAAGATCCCCGATTATCCTTGAGTGAACTCACAGGCAAAGTATTCCTTAACATTTATTGGGTATTGTGTGTAGGGCTGCCCTGGAGGAGATAAAAAAATTTGATAAGGCACATTTCCTATTCTCAAATTACAGTTTCTCAGGATTTGAAAAGGCACAGGCACAGAGAATCATACTTCAGTGACATCTGATTTCTTCAGTTTGGGTGTTGTCTCCTCTTTGAATTAGCAGAAAGGCAAAAAAAAAAAGCGGTGTTTTTTTGACCCAAAATTTATCACCTCGAAGATATCCTGGTCTTTTTTTGCCCTCATTCTTGAAAACCATGATATAAGGGAGGTGACGTGGTGACAAGCATTTGAATTGGATTTAAGGGGGGGGCGGTGCTAAGTCACCAGCCTTATTTTCTTCTCCAGAGCCATCTGGGTCCAGTGGTCAGACATGAATCAGGGTCTTGATTTGTCCCTGGATGTGAGGCAGACAAGGTTAAATGACTTAGACAGGCTCACACAGCTAGTGAATGTCAAGTGTCTAAGGCCACATTTGAACTTCTGTCCTCCTGACTCAAAGACTAAGATTCTACCCACTGCACTACCTAGCTGCTCTTCATTCTGGTGATGGACCATTATCACACTCACAAAAGTCCACTTTATAATATAGAAACCTATATTTCACATTTCTGTGGTTTTTGGAGATTCTTTATGTGTGACATTTCATTTCCCTCTTTACTGCCTTTGTACTGATTATCCCCTATATTTGGAATGCACATTTTTTCCCATACCAGCCTCTTAGAATACCTGCTTTCCTTTGTCAGGACTTGGGTGCCATCACTGATGTCAAAACTGCTCAATTGTTAGTGTATTTATTCTCCATCTTGCAATTTTTTTTTGCATTGCTTTATGTGTTTGAATACTTGTACATATTGTAACCACTTTCTTCCAATAGCATGTCAATTGCTTAAGGGCAAGGATTATTTTTGTTTCAGTCTTTGTATACTCTTCTCCTAAATGTTACCTTATAGTAGTGAACCTTTAAAAAAAAGCATTTTTTGAATGAAATAGATTTAAAGCTATTTTACTCAAGCCTAGAGAGAAATGATTCTCCCAGACTTACACTCGAGAAGGGTTCTCCTTTGAATCCAAGGCCTCTTAATTCTAAATTGAACACACTTTAAAGTTGTATGACACTCCAGAAAATGAATAACTTCACAACCTTGTATAAATTATTTACCTACATCACATGCCATTATCACTAACTTTAACTTTCTTTAATAACATGAAACAGATATCCTTTGTAATTTTACTTGCTACATATACATAACAGATCTTTGATCATTAATAAGCAGAATATGG
Organism: Macrotis lagotis; assembly: GCF_037893015.1. NCBI lineage: Eukaryota > Metazoa > Chordata > Mammalia > Peramelemorphia > Peramelidae > Macrotis > Macrotis lagotis. The sequence continues at coordinate 225,352,441 of NC_133660.1, read as the reverse complement.
TGTCAGAGACATTTTGGATCCAACTTGCTAAAATTTCAAGGTCATGAGATTATTAGAAATATATTCATTTAGCTCTGGTTTGAAGATTTAGTTTGAAGATAGCACAGGGAAAAAAGAACACAAGATGTGGAACCATCAGATCTAGGTCTGAATCTCTACCCTGGCCATTTTCATCCTGGGTGACCTTGAGCAAGTTCTTTCACTGAGACCTCGGTTTCCTCATCTGTAAAACAGACTAGCTTACTCTCTAAGGTCCCTTGCAGCTATAAATTTCTGGTCCAGTCAGCAGAGGTAATGGATTCTGTTCCTGGCAGGCCACAGCTTTGTTTCGTACCAGAAGATCAGGCTTCACTCTCTAATCCTGGTGAGCCATTAAGCTAGTCACAAGCACCACTGAATGAGAGTGTATTTGAATTAGAGTGACTCTGTCTACCTTATTGGAAATCATTCAGAGGATTATTTGCATTATGTCAGTATTGGAAAGACAGCACACACTTGAGGTTCTAATAAATAACAAGCATTTGAGTAGCTGTTAGGGAGAATAGATGAGAAATAGAACCATATCTGTGTTTTAACAAACTAGGTGAATTGACACAATGTGGAAGATTAGTGTCTCTTCTATTCCTAATGAGTGGTTAATATAGAAAAAGAAAAGGGTGTGCTATGACTATCTAGTTATGGATTTGAAATACACTAGGAAGTATGAAAAGGAGGAAGAACACTAAATTGAGTTCTTGATTCTCAGTGAGTATTTTTATTTGCAGACAATAAAATGGGCTTGGAAAGATTTTAGCATGGTAGCACTAGCTACACTCAAGCTACTGAATAAGCAAATTGCCAAGCAGGAAAAACTTCCCTAACTCTTTTCATGCCATAATTAATGAAAAAGTAGGCAGAAAGGAAAGTAAATTTCCCAAAAGATATGACTTGTTACTTAATAATCTAAAATGTATCATTTGGTTCAAAGATCTGTTCAACATTATTTGATTAACTAATGACAACAGCTAATAAAAAGAAGATTGTAACTTCATGTAAAGTAGACTTGCCAGGGGCAGACTTACTTTTGTTTGTTCATTTTGTCTGCTTAAAAAAATCTGCTATCATGTTTAATTGAACTTCCCTTATTTTTACTACCATATTGTTTGAATGTATCCTATGTGATTCCTTTCTTTCATATGGTATGTCGTAAGTACTTATGAATGTTGATGGATTATTTAATTTGAGTCTGTATTCCTTAGAATACTTTCAGCAGAGCATCAGTGGGGCCATCTAAGGAACCTTGGTTTGGAAGTAGTTTTCCTTTGAGGATGGCAAAGTAAAGAACAGGACATAATGCAAAGAATAGGTGCAAAAGCAGAGATGTTTTAAGAACCTTCATATGAAGAGCAATGAAGGGGTTATGATGAAATTTCTATCTTGGCTTTAGTTTCTCAGCTACTTAAGATCATAAGACACACAGAAGAAATCTAAAGAAGAGAGTATGTTTGGAAGTTGGATGGGGAAGGTTGGAATTATGTTTTGCTATCTTCATGATTTCTTTCCCATCCCCTCTCCAGTAATAGGATAGAGGGATTCCTCAAGACAGGCAAAGAAAGCAGCAACTAAATAGTGGAGATCTGTATAGTGTATTAATTTTTATTTTGTGATAACATCATATGGTAGGAATTTGCCTTTGTAAAATGAGTATCTGCAAGACTGAATTTGTGGTGATTCCTTAACATTGTTAATAAATTAAAAATCATAAATGTTGACACAGAAATTTTGAAACAGGATTTAATGATTGATTTAAGGACTTAATTGTGGTATTACAGAAGGAACGCTGAGTTCCTTGATGTTTGATACTTCTACAATTTATTAGTTTGTATAATGCTTCTTGGGGGGGGTGCCTTTCAACTCAAAAGAGTCCATCTTGGGAATGTCATTTTGGATCATTGGGCCTCAATTTCCTAGTTAATTCAACAATGAGTCACTAAGTATTCCATTGTGGTGTTACCAAAGTAGCACAGTTATTGTTCTTAAGAAGTATTTATTCCTCAGGATAGAAATAACATATATACAGAGAAAGTAAACATAAAATCTTTCAAAAGCATTTTGAGGAGGGGAGATCACTAAAAACTTTGGGGGGGATCCAGAAAGTCCTTGTGTAGGAGGTGAACTGGAGGCAAGCCTTATGGATTCCAAAAGATAGGAAAAGGAGCTATGTATGGAGATATAGTCTATGTGAAAACCTTGAAAGGAGGTGGGATATTTTGTACCAGGGACAGCAAAATTAGGCAGTGGCTCAGTAAGTAGAGAGACCTAGAGTCTGGAAGACCCAAGTTCATATCCAGGATTAGACACTTGCTAAATATATGATCTTGGGCAAAGTCACTTAATTCTGTTATCCTGTTTCTTCAACTGTAAAATGGATATAATAACAATGGCACAATCCTGTTTCCCAAGATTGTGAGAATCAAATGAAATATTTGTGAAGTACTCAACACTGGATACAAAAATAGGTCCTATATAAATGCTTATTCCCTACATTCTCTTGGTTTGTTGAATGTTGAATGTGTCAAGCAATAGTGTCAAATCAGTCTAGAAAGGCATGTTGATGCTAGATTTTTGAATACTGAAGTAAATTAATCTTTGAAAGAATCCTGAATCGAGTATAGTCCTAAGAAAAGGGGAGAAACTACCATTAATTTATAATAAAAATTATTTTATATATATATAATTTAAAAATAATCTACAATGAGTCAGACTCATGTTCTGACCAGATTAGTGTTCTGAATCTCCACACTGGCATCAAGGGATACTTTGTGGAAATAGTTAATTGTCCTACATAAAAGGTAAGCCTAAGGAGATTGAAGAGAGTGAACTGGGAAAGGCAGAAGATACAATTTGTACAGTATTATTTATGCCAATTTTTGTGAGATTTGAACAAGTCTACACTCTTCCCACCCATACATACCATTCATGGTTGAATTGATTTTGATCAACCAAGTGAGAAGAGCAGCCCTCTCACCTTTCAGATCCTTCCCAATGGAAGTTTACTGATCTGGTGTGTCTCCATAAAGACATCATTGATCCTTGTTTAAAAATTTAATTTTAATCTGTTTAAATAGTTTGTAAGTACAGGTCATTAGATTAGAAAACATTTAGCCAAGTGTGGATCATAGCACAGAAGTTTTGACAAGATGTACCAGGAACTATATAAAATCTACATTTGTAATTTTCCACTAATATACCTGATTCCTCAAAACAAAAAATAATAATGTTCTATGAACAAAAAACGTTGGAGAACCATTAGATTTGATACTCAGCGGTGTTCCTTCTAGCATTAAAATATGGTGACTATGACTTTTTAAATTTGATGTCCTTATCTTTTGACAATACTAAAATCAATATTCCTTTTTGAGCTTAATTTTTTATTGACTCATAGATACTTTGAATCCTCATGTCTTATAAGATGATAGTAAAATAAAGTTTAGTTTTTAGTCCTTAATGAAATAATAATGCAAATATTCTTTTAATAGTGACCAGATAGAGTCAAATTTCCTTATGACTGTGGATATTTTTTATAAAATCATGCAAAATAAGTTTTATAATTTCATAGGAAATGGAAGTTTTATAAGAACAAACATAACTTCTTCTGATTCATTTTCTTTATAAGATTTTTGACACAATTTCATACTGCATAGAGAAAAATATAATTCCCACATAAATATCAACCTCCCTTTTTGATCCCCTCACCTTCCACACCCCGAGATTGAGTTATAAAGTGTTTTAGTATGCTAGTGGCATGACTCAAGTTTTAGTAGGAAAGTTTTTTGTTTTAACTTCCATTACTTGGAAGTTCAAATTATCTGTTTAAACATTTTATGTAGTTGTCACATAAGCAAATTAGATTTGAGCATTTACCAAACTGGAAAAACTAAAATGAGAGACACTATGGTAAAAGATGTTAAAAGTGACAAGTAAAAATCTGGAAGACTTTGTTCAGTTCTCCTGCAATTGCTAGCTCTATATATATGGTAGAGGGTGAGTCACTGAATCTCAGACAACTAAGTCCTTGAAGGGTTTTGATCTGCATGGATGGAAAGGGAGTGCCCTTCACCCATAAAATCATAAGTCTGATATAGTGACCTAAGTTAATTTGGGGGTGCGGCTTTAGTCCCATAGTAATTATATGGGAACATTGGACATTTTTCAAGAAAAAAAATAGTTGTATGATTCTAAATGATGAGGAAAAGATAAGAACCAAAAGAGTAAATGTGATTTGTATAACTAGGTGGAAAATTAGATCTCATAGTCTCCTGCTAAAGAATTTTAGGGTAGTAAGTAAATTGTGGAGGATATGGCAAGATGAGAACTATAAAGATGATACCTGGATACCAAGAAGAATGATTATATTCTTAAATTTAACATATAGCTTAAAGAGTGTGGGAAGTAGATTTCATCTTAGTCTTTTACATAGAATAGTTTGTAGTGGGGGCATAAACACAGAGGTTAAGTTGGGACTGCTTTGAAGAAGAAGACCATAGGCAAAATAACTTAGGCAATCTTCATTTTCGGGAAAACCATGATATACCATTGCTCTAAGAGGAGCTGTCTTCATTATATTTATGGACATTTTTTTCCTTCTGATTTCCAAGGGGTCTAAATAAACACATTTTTTCCCCCACTGTTAACTCACTCTGAGACATGTTAGAAATAATTTTGTAGCCATTTCCAAATAGGAAAATTGTGTCAAGAAACACCTGTGGTTAACTTTTGAATTCTAGTCCTGTGTTTGCCATTACTGTATCTTGACTTAAAGGGGCAGCTAGATGGCAGAGTGGAGTACTGGCCTTGAGTAGGAAGACCAGGGTTTGAATATGACCTCAGACAACTGACATTAACTAGGCTATGTGGCCCTGGACAAGTCACTTAAATCCTGATTGCCTCACATCCAGAACCATCTCTAGTCATCCTAATTCATATCTGGCTACTGGTTCCAGATGACTCTGGAAGGAGAAAGTGAGGCTGGTGACTTAGCACAGCACCCCCTCACTCAAATTCAGTTCAGGTGCTCGTCCTGGCATCACCTTCCTGATGTCATGGTCTTCTTTGAGAATGAAGGACAAACATTATTATTATTGACTTCAATTAAGGACCTACAGATTGAACTTTCGATACCAATAACATACCGACTAATGTAGTTATATGTATTAAGAATGTTGAATTATATAAGAGCTTAAAATTGAAGAAAAAAAGCTTTGGGGAGGAGAACCATATTGTTTTCTATTTCTTGTCATTGAAGACAGTAAATAAGATTATAAGGTTTTAGATTAATGGAGTTTATTGCTATTCCTAAGATACCTTTAGCATTTTTTTAAGAAATATTTTATTTATTTTGTTTCACAATTTCCCCCCATTCTTGCTTCCCTCCCCCCCACCCCCACAGAAGGCATTCTGTTAGTCTTTACATCAGTTCCATGTTATACATTGATCTCAGTTGAATGTGATGACAGAGAAATCATGTCCTTAAGGAAGAAAAATAAAGTATGAGATAGTAAAATTATATAATATAACTTTTTTTCCCCTAATTTGACAGTAGTAGACTTTGGTCTTCGTTCAAAGTCCATAATTCTTTCTCTGGATACAGATGGTATTATTCTCCATTACAGATAGCCCAAAAATTGTCCCTGGTTGTTGCACTGAAGGAATAAGCAAGTCCATCAAGGTTGATCATCATCTCCATGTTGCTGTTGATACCTTTATTATTTTCTAACATGGTTCCCATCATTTAAACACATTGTATAGCTTGTTATCTTCTCATGACTGCTAAGTAAGGGAAACCATAAGTATAAAGCCAAGGACTCCTGCAGCATCTAGACTTTCACCAGGAGTTCATTTTCTTATTGATCAGACCATAGGGTGAAAGTTCTGGAAAAAGGTAGTGAGAAGTATGTCTTTGCACAGTGATCCCCTCATTATAATAAATATAATGTACAAGTCATGACATTGTGTATAGGATGACATGGTCCTTATGATCATGAAGGACAATTTCCTTAGATAATATTTTATAAGATTCTCTGACTCTGTTAAGACTAATTCCCTGTTTCAGTGACTAAATAGTTCTGTTCATTCTTTACATCTGACAAACGTGTTACATCTCAAAATGTGTTACAGGATGTCCCAAAAGTTTTTGTGCAATTTTAAGCTACCAGTGAAGCATTTAGATAGCAAGAGGACCTAGGTGGTTCCAGTAAAGGTTTTCCTGAGTCCAAATCAAAGCCACCCCAGCTACTTGCTAGTTTTATGACCCTGGGCAATTCACTCTACCCTGTTTACCTCCAGTTCTTCATTTGTAAAATTAGCTGAAAAAGGAAATGGCAAACCATTTCAGTAACTTTGCTAAGAAAAACCCCAAAGAGTTGGACTCACTGGAAAACAAATGAACAATAACCATAATGCTACTTAAAACTACACAGAGATTTTCAGAACACTGTACAGTTTGGTTTGCATATATTCCTATTAAGTTTAATTATTTTAGATTCAGCTCATTGCTCCAATCTGTTGAGAGCTCTTTGACTCTTTATTCTCACATCTAGTATATAAACATTCCTTCCCAGCTTTGTATCATCCACAAATTTGAAAAACCTATTATTAAGCCATTTTCTTTGAAATGCCAATGCTGTCTTTTTTTTGTCATGTCTCTCTCCTCAACTAGATTGGAAACTTCTTGAGAACAGAAGCCAAGTCTTATTTTGAGTTTTGGGGGGTGGGTTTGAGGGGTTTTTTTTTGAGGTTTTGTTTTTGTCTATAATGCTAATCATATAATAGGGACCCAATAAATGTTCATTGAAAAGGGTAGGGTAGGGGCAGCTAGGTGGCGCAGTGGATAGAGCACTGGCCTTGGAGTCAAGAGTAGCTGAGTTCAAATCCGGCCTCAGACACTTAATAATTACCTAGCTGTGTGGCCTTGGGCAAGTCACTTAACCCCATTGCCTTGAAAAATCTAAAGGAAAAAAAAATGAAAAAAAAAGAAAAGGATAGGGTTTGATTTCAAGTTCCTCCTAACTTATCAATTTTTACTTACGTTATTTTCAAACAAACTTAAGGTCAAGTGTATTCAAGCAAAGGCTGAGCAACAGTATGTGAAAGTACTATAATTGAGAATTATTTTCATTGTGACAATAATTGGACTAGTTGGTCTCTGAGGACTTAGAAGATTTCATGAATTGTTTATTCTTTATATACTATGTGTTTGGATTTATACCAGGCACCAACTGCTCTATAGAGAGGTAAAAGAAAGTCTTTACCCTTACAGTCACGCAAGAAAGATATGGAGATTTTAATAATGCTTATGATAAGCATTATATGAAGATATGAAGCTAAACTAAAACATATTTGGAATATGGGTTTTGATTGCTCTGCCTAGAGCAAAGGATTAATGGGTGATAAATTTAGAAATGAAGGGTTGACCCTTAATTTTAGAGAAGTTTTGATAGGGTGGGAGAGGTACTTTAAGGGTTCATGCTGAAAACAGTGTTACAACTAGGACTATTCAAGTGAGTGCTACCTTGGTGGGGAAACATTGTAAAAATGGTGTTAGGTGTCTGTTAGTTTGAAGTCTCTGCGAATAAAGGTCTTGAAACGAGGAACTTGGGGATGGAAGAGATAGACTAAGGAAAATAGACAGCATTTGGCAGCAGTTTGCCTGTGGAGCATCTTTCCTTCCAGTTCAATACTCAGCTGCCAACATGACCTCCCCAAGGTAAAGCAAACTTGAGCATGGTGGCTAGATCCTGGAGTTAGGAAGAACTGAGGCTCAGAGTCTTACTAGCTGTTTTTCGCAGAAGGGGATAAGAGGGATCAACAGTGTCAAAGGCAAGAAACAGAGCCAGAAGTCAGAGCAGATCAAGTATCAAAGATGGAGAGGTCATTGTAATTAGAAATTAAAAGGTCATTGGTAACTTTGGAAAATTTTTCAGTCAGGTGATCAGATTGTTAAGGAGTTGAGAAGTGAGTGGTTAGTGGGGAAATAAAGGCAGTTAAATACTGATAATTCTTTCAAAAAGTTTGGGAGCAAAAGGGAAAACAGGAGCTTGTCAGGGTCAAGTCAGGGTTTGTTTTGTTTAAGGAGCATATTTGTAAGCAGGGGAAGCTTGGGAAAAGTTGAAGAAGATGGGAAGAAAGGGGGTGATGAATAAAGCAAGTCCTTAGGGATTCTGGAGAGGATGAGACAGGAGTAGCTAGGAAAGTAATTGGCTGTGACAGGAAGAACTACTTTTTCTTTAGACCATAGAACTATAAATCTAAAGCTTGAAGGGACCCCAGAGTTCATCCAGTCTAATCTCATTTTGCAGATAAGAAAACTGAATTCAAAAAAAGTTAAGTGACTAGTTCAAGACAAGATTAAAAAAAAAGCATAAGACTCTAAAGAGATTTTGAGAGTAGAAAGAACAGATGTCCTCTTTAAGAGCTAATGTGAGAATAGTAAGGTTGAATTTGGGCCTCTATTTGAAATTCCACTTTTCTAATTTCTTATCATATGAACTTGAACAGTCACTTGATATATTGGGGCCCAAATTCCCTCATCTATAAAATGAGGGGATTAGATGATCTCTCTCTAGGACACCTTTGAGCTTTAAATGAATAATTCTCTTTGCAAAGTAGAAAGTTAGAAAAGGGATTAGCAAATGTGGCCTGAGAAAATGCACCTCTCCCTGCTTATGCTGTCAGAAATAAGGTGTTAATGTTTAAAAATTCATTTTTAGTCTTATTGTAAGGGAAGGCTCATAGGGTAAAGATATATTCAGAAAAGACTAATATTGGGGGCAGCTAGGTGGCGTAGTGGATAAAGCGCCGGCCTTGGAGTCAGGAGTACCTGGGTTCAAATCCGGTCTCAGACACTTAAAAATTACCTAGCTGTGTGGCCTTGGGCAAGCCACTTAACCCCCATTTGCTTGTAGAAAAAAAAAAGACTAATATAACAAAAGGCAAATATTTTGAGGGAGAGGAGATCATGTGGGCTTGAGAAGAGAAGAAAAAAAGAAAAGTTTTGCAGGGCAGTAAGTAGTAAGGACCCATTTGAAATCAGGCAAGAATTTGTGTGTTCTCAGTAGGAATGTTGGTGTTCCTCCAACTGTGTTGCACAGCTGAGAAGTAAAGTGGACAAGGAAGTTAGTTAGTCATGTGATCCAGAGTTGGGAATTAACAAAAGAGAACTACCCTCTCCCTAATGCATTTTTACTTTACATTCCTGTTTTCTTACATGTATATTAGGCGTGTGATTTAAAAAAACTACTTAGTAAATTAAATTAATATTGACTGCCATATTTAACTAAGTGTAGTACTTAGAATGTTATCAGAAAAAAAATCTATTGATAAAAGCTGAAATCCTTAACAGAAAATGCTGTACCATAAGCTGAAATGTATGTATCTGGAGAAACTTAAAAGACTTTAATTTAGATAACGCATTGTTCTTTTAAAATTTTTATACTAATATAATATGTAGTCTATCCCAAAGCTTGTAGAGTTGGGGAAAACAGCTTTCAAATCCCCTTCTACCTCCCCCTACACACACACACACACACACACACACAAAATCTGTGGAACCCCAGGCAAGTCCCTTGTATGTGCCTCTGTCACACTCTAGATTGAGGCTTCTTAACTTGTGGACAATGAAACTTTTTATTTTCATTTTATTTTGAATACATAATTTGATAGCTATTTCAATATAATTTGGCTTCTTTTGGAATTTTATATATTTTATTTTTATAAAGAATCACAAACGTTTACTGTATAAACAAAATGTAAAAAAGTGACAGAGGTGCTATTTTTAATGACCACCAGCATTTTATTTCTAATTTCATACTTAAGGAAAACTGCTTAACAACTATGACATTGCTACAATTCATGCAAATCCCATTTTAGTAACCCCCCAAAAGAAAGGCATACTCTGTAGATCCAAATACAGGCATTAGGTGTTTATGTTCTTTAAATTCTCCTCTTTTTTAACAAACTTTCATGAATCTGGGCTCATGTATTTTGGATTTCTCATCCCCCATCATGTTCGTCCTTTACATAAAACCTTTCTCTGAGTTAGTGTAACTGACAAAGAATCTTAGTCATCTCCTCTTACTTGCAAAGAAAAAAATGCTAATGAAAAGGTGTCTTCTGGCTTCCTGTCTCTTCCTGGCATTACTTTGGCCTAATGAGACTATTATTTAGCTTAAGACTTTAGGAAACCTTATTCAGCAGTCTGCATGGTTAAAGAAATATTTGGCCTGTAAAAGTAGGGAGAAATTCAGCCAAAAAATTTGCATTCTCTGGCTTTATTTAAGAAAGAGGAAATAAATGGTTGGTAATGCTAAAGGGCAGAGGCCTTTTGTCTTTGACCCACAAAACTTCAGATAACTTATTGAACTTAGAATGAAATCGAATTTGAAGCTCAGACCTGTAGCCCTTCAACATATAGTAGTCTCAGTTGTAATATCCTTTTTTTCCAAAATTAATTCAGTATTACCCAGGCACTCAAGAAATAGGTGGTCCTTCAAAATTCTTAGAATTTTTCAGAAGCACTAATGATTTGGGGAGTAGAAGAGAACAAGACTCTTCAGAATTTATTTTTTTGCGGGGGAGGTTTGCAAGACAAGTGACTTGCCCAGGTTCACACAACTAGGTAATTTTTTTAAGTGCCATATTTGAACTGAAATCATCCTGCCTCCAGGTTTGGTATGCTATCCACTCTTCAGAATTCTTGAACAATATTTAAACCTGTTAGGGATTTATAATTTCACATCAATCAATCATAGAACAGTCCTTTTATGTGCCTTAGATAGAATTCAGGATTTACTGTCATTCAGATTCATCCTATGGTGGTAAATCTATTCATGAAGGAAC